>NC_090934.1:1353765668-1354404597 GCF_040938575.1 Ambystoma mexicanum | reverse complement strand
ATGATGTAGGTGTGCAGGTCTGGGACTCGCACACAACGATCTGAGAGTAACCAGGGTTTGACTGCTTTCCCCTGGCTTCTGTGACATCACTTGTTTAGAAGCTGAACATTTATTTTTCCTTTGAACACTTGAGACTTTAGGTGGCAAAAACTGTCAGTACGTGTTTGATTTGTATTTTGGGGTCATTGCAAGTTAGTCATTATTTAATAATGTTAGGGTCAGAAGAACAAATTACTTACCACTGGTAATGTTCTTTCGACTGGATGTTCCTCCCACATATTCCTCATTGTATGATACACTGCCAAAGCAGTATTGTATTTCAGGTGGGAGTAGGAATGTATAATTTGTCATTAATGCAGTGAAGCACAGCCTTCCCGAATTCTGCCTCCTGTCCGACAGAGAGTCTAGACAGTAATGTCTCGTAAAAGTATGTAAAGAGGTCCAAGTGACTTCCGCACAGATATCCTATACTGGCGCCCCTCTCTGTAAGGCTGATGAAGTGGCCACATGTCTCGTCGAATGTGCTCGGCAAGCCCACAGGGACACTCTTCATGGCCAGGTTATAGCACTAGGTGATCCATAGAATTATCCAACGGGACAACGTTAGCTTTGTCACTGGAATACCCAGTTTGTGTCCAGTGTATCCAATAAAAAACTGGTCATCTTGCCTCACCCTTGCCATACGAGAGATGCAAAAGGTTAAAGCTCTTTTGGGTTCAAGTCGATGAAGCCTCTCCTCTTCCTTACCAGGATGAGGTGGAGGGTAAAAGGTTTGTAGGACAATTTCTTGAGAGAGGTGGAATTCCCAAACACCATTGGGAGAAAAGTGGGTCAGACTCTCAGAACGACTTTTTCCTTTAAAAAGGATGTAAACGGTGGTTTGCACGAAAAAGCCTGCAACTCACCGACTATGCATGCAGAGGTTATGGCTGTTAAGACGACTGTTTTCAATGTTAATAACCTTAAGGGGCAAGAATGAGGAGGCCCAAAAGGAGCAAAACCAGATTTGAATCCAAAACGGAAACCACAAAATGACTGGAGGGAACACATTTGTGACCCCTTTTAAGAATTGAATCACAATAGGCATTTTGAAATAAGATGCCTACACAGGCATGCGCTTAAAGATGGATAGTGCCACTGAAGAGGGATGAGGAAGCATGCCACCCTTTGCCCCTCAATTCATGACAAGGAAGAAACCAGAAAACATTGCAATCAACCATTCTATTTCAGACGAATTCCCAACGTGCCCATGATTAACAAGTATGTTGAGAGGTATCCCATCAGCCAGCCATACCGATTAAGGGACATACAGATCTATCCATGCGTGGATGATAGCCACAGGCCACGATTAAAGACACCTGTATGGACAGCTTGGACTAAACACCAAGAAGCCACGTTGTAAGAGATCCTGAGCAAAGCTTGCAGATTCATATACAACAATGACCTTACGTAAATGCAGGAGCACCAATGGGACCTGACGGAGCGTATGGAAATGCAGCATAGCATGGACACTGTAGAAACCGCAGTATAAGGTTTAGGAAAATTACAGCAGGCCTCTGAGCAAGAGACAAGCTGAGCTGATTCAGGCAGGACAGAGAGCAAGACATGCAAGACAGGACCCGCAGCCAAGGTCAAGAGATACAGATTACATTCCAATCCTCAGACAACAAAGAGACCAGCTGCAGAAAACGCCAATAAATCCTCATAATTCAGGGCTGCACAGCTCAAATGTGTTGTCTCTCAATATGTGACGCAGCCAAAGCAGACACAGCGATCAGCAGTGGGAAAGGAGAGCTGGTCTCAGACCGCCAGACACAGACTGCAACAGTAAGCAACAAGTGTGGCGCCGGTCAGGAGAGCACACTCCTAAGCAAAGGTGGTGCACACAAGTTACAATGCAGACACAATCGTTCTCATTAACTTGAAGAGGTACACAGTGAGCTGAGAACCTTTGCGGATCCCAGGCCTGGGGACGTCAGCTTTATCACAGTTTAGTACACCAGGGGTGGGTAGCAATGTGCAATAACCAATGGTAAGTCCACAACACTGCAACAATGTTATAGTTAGTGACTTGCGGATGAAACAGGCCAGCCACCTGACATGCGAGGGGCAGTAGAACAACATCTAAAATGTACTATACAGGTAATAGAATACTCAATACCCAATCCCTTGGCCCAATAGGTTTTCTGGAGAGGGGCCCAAGTTGTGACGTAGTGCTGACACCATTTTGAAGTAAAACCAGCATGTGAGCCGACGAAGAGCGAGATGTGCATGAATATTTTCTGTTCCTGCGCTTACCCCTGTTGGTTTTGTCTGTAGTTAACCGCAGTTTGAACTTGCCGTTGACCGAGTCCTCTGTGTATCCTGGAGGGGGTGTGGGGGGTGGGTGTTGGACCCTCCAGGATACACAGAGGACTTGGTCAACCTTGCATGAGTAGATGCTCCAGAATGGGCGCCATGTTATGCCACATTTCAGGGTCATACCGCGGTATAACGGCAAGGGAATTGGCAGCTTTTGGGTAGCGGGTCCGAACAGGAGGACTTTTTTTGCCAAAGGCGTCTAATTTCCTTCACTCGCTTTCAGCGTGTGTATGTGCTTTTCTGCTTGCTGCTGCAGATGCCCCTGACACTGGTGTTGGCTGTGTTGTGAGGCATTTAGGAGTGGATTCTGGATCTTAACATTTCTATTCCAATCTGCCTTTTACTACCAGTTCGGTGAAAGGGTGCCTCATTGTGCGCAGACCCTCATTCCCATTTTAGACCACATCTGGCGGGACACCACCGTATTGTACCTTTTCCACATGTGGTCGAAAAGAAAACAGTAAAGCCAAATTCTTGGCATGCCCTGGACATCATGCAGTGGAAAGCATCAATCTCATCAGGTGGTGACTGTTGAAGGGGGGACTTTTTGGTGACTCGTCTGAGGAGTTACAGTATCGTCTGAGGAGGTACAGTATGTGTTCCAGTTGTCATCTCTGGGTGGCGACCCTGTTGTGGTAGACGGGGTCCTGTGAATTAGTATCAGGATCTGTGTCTGTTAGTTTGCCTTCTTCCTCCTCCCCCTTGTAGGATGGCACGTGGAACCAGTTGAGAAGAAAAACTGGGAAGAGAAGGTAAACCTGTGTTACCTGGGTGCCTGTTGAAGTCTTGTTGGTTGTTGCCTTTTAACCCCTGTGGGGTGAAAAGAAGCTGATCTGATTGGCATTCGTGCTCGAGTGTTCCCATAAGTGTTGTGGAGACAGCGTTCCTCTGTGACTTGATTGCGCCGTAGACTGTTACACCATCACTTGACCTGGGTCTAACCTGGTTGGCGTCACCTGTAGTGGTTGAGTGGCTTGCGGTACTGGGTTACCCCTTGCGGCGGAGGTAGCCTAGCATTAAGCTGTGTGAGCAGGCTTTGTAGAGACAATAGCACTTGTAACAACAAGTGATTGAGTGTTTAGTAGCGGATAAGAGGGTGCATCAGGTGTGCGGGATTGAACCTGGGGGTGGACGCACTGTGGGAGCCGGGCTGTTCTTTGGCTTGGTAAACAGGGAGTACCGATTGTTAGCTACAGGTTAGTGTCCCTCTGCCTTTCTATAATAATGGATTTGTCAGAGTCTGAGCTTGAGAAGGCTGGTGACTGTGCCCCCTGTGCTTCGCAATCTGAAGTAATTTCATGTCGCAGGATGTTTTCTGGCACGATATCTGAACATGTAATCAGAGACTTGCGAGACGATGGGGTGTTGTTGCTCTCTCGGAGCATGTTACCCACTGGACGAGCCAGGTGAAGTGGTTGGCTGTGTGGTTGGTGACTTTCCCCCTCTAGCCGGTCTGTCACTGGCGCTTTGCATGGGTAGCGTGAGTTGATGGTGGAGCCGTTGGGCTCTGCAATAGGTGTAGTAATGATGTTAACGCGACCGTCGAGAAGCGGTGGACCAGGAATCAGAACTGTGTTGTGATTTACTGCAGAATGCAGAGTGAGATTTCTCTGTTGATTGCATCGACTGCATCTTTGTTAAAGACGTCTGTGGAATGGTCGACCATTTTTCCATTGGTGTTTATTTTGTTGTGGACGACTGTGTCTCGACTTACTTGGCTTTGACGTGGACGGCTGTCGATGGTGGTGTCATTGACGGTGTAATCGACAGGTGCTGCTTCTTTGGGCATGGCTCTTGGGATGGCGAGGTGGTCGTTGACAGTGTCGTAGACCGACGCTGCTTCTTCAGCCCAGATTCTCTCGACGAGTGGATGTCTGATAGCGTTGCCAGTGTTTTTTTCTTTGCCACCTTCAGTTTAGCTGGCATTGCAGTGGTCGTCTGCTGTTTAGAGTACAACATTGTTGATGGGAGAGAAAACCGCTGGTCTTTGATTTTGTCTCACGTTAACAATCCCATCGACAGTTTCGACTTGTAGACCGGGCCGCCTTTGGGTCATCGCTTTCCCTATGCCTTTGCTTTTTAGCAGGTCTTTCTTCTGACATTTGCCTTTGTCACGATTAGGGTATTTTTTCTGAGTCTAGGCACAGCAGCAGTCCTAGAAAACTTGGCCTCTGAGGTGGGATAATTCCCCTCATTTAGTCAACAGACCAAGCGTCTGTCAGTCTATTAGGTTTTTGGTGCAGATTCCTTGACATATGTCGCACTCCTCTCTGGAATGATTGGGGTACAGACAGTAGATGTATTCTGGATATATGTCCCCTTCAAATACATATTTTAGGAAACAGGTGGCGCCATCCTTAAAAAGTAACTTCTTCAGAAAAAATAAAGCACATATATACTACTTCTTGTAAACCAATTGTTTTGAAAGTAATTGTTTGATGAAGTAGATTATTCGCTAGGAGGAGAATATATTGAGTACCCCTTCTAGCAAGAAAGAAGGTTGAAATCTGAAGGGAGACAGATGGGGCAGAGATGCATACTTGAAGCCCAATTTGTGGGCCAATAAGCACTCCTAACAAGGTGGAAGGGCTGCAAAATGTGTTAAAGTTTTCCTTTGGAAAAGGGTTAAAGGATGCAACCAGGGATTCCCAGCCTGACAGGGAATATTCACAGCACATGAATATATGAAAGATCTAATGCTGGAGATATAACCAAGATCAGTGTAGCTTGTTGTCTTGTTACTCGATCTGGTCTCCGCCAGTGGCAGGGAGTGTGTCCACAGCAGATTGTTGGCAACTCTTATTCTTTGCATACTGACTTGGCTCAGTCTACCTTCCTTCTCTCAGTCTTTGAGGGCACCTTCCATCTGAATTGCATCCCATTTCTCCTAGAACCTGTTCCCATCTCCTCTACACTTTTATATGACTCATGACTGCCAATGCAAGTATACTTCAGGGATTGGTGGGGTCATGTCTGTATGTTCAGCAGGCTGTGAGTCCGTTTGCCACCTTCTCCCTTAAAGTATACACAAAACGTATGGACGTTTCATGCTCTCAGGTCCTAACAATTGTTTGCCTGAAGGTTAAGACACGAGTTGAAGGTTTAGGAGTGGTATGAGATTGTGGCATGACAGAACTATTTTAGCACCTGTGCAGTTCTGCAGACTGGCACCAATTTGTTTAAGTATTGGATAGCTATGTGCATATTCGGGGATTGGCAGAGTAGTGGGAGAACAGCTATTGCTCTGATAATGGTGAGTTCAGATTTCTGAATGCAAGGCGATGGTTGACTCGTTAGCCACTCACAATTCTGTGTGCAATAAACAGCGTACCTTTTTTACCCTATGTTGCAACAGCAGCCCGTGAATTGCCAGGGTAGTGGTGCTCTCCTCCGATTGGTCTCTGGGTGACTTAAGGAAAGCGCAGAAGGGACCCTCTTTGAAACGAACACAATTTGAATCGATCATTGGGGAGAACGACGGCTGAGGGAATGCGGCAAGGGCATAACCCAGTGCCACTTCTCCACTCTGGGTCTATCTGTAAGTGGAGCGTAGAGGGTGTAGACTTTGCAACATCATGCGCTTGCCATGTCTCTTCATGCTGCTTGTGGGAACTTCAGCTCCCAGCCTCACTGACCACCTAAACAGCATTGACCAGATAATTTCAACTCGTCTCCATATCCTGGCAAACATGATGCAGAAGGAGCCTAGGTGATCCAACGTGTCCCCATCCGTACCGAATGGCAGAGATTTGCGCCCAAGCAATTCTGAACCGAACACACTGGAGAAATTGAGAGGCATGGAATGACGTGGTCTTGGTGAAGCTTTGTTATACCAGTGCCCACTGAGGGATGCACGCTCGGCCACAGTCACCACAGGTCTGCCCCACATCCTGTGGCTCTAAAGTCACCAGAACCCCCCTCGGCTAAATGCACAGGACCTCAGGGCACTTTCCATTTCAGTTGCAGGACCATCTTGGAGTCTGGTACATTCGCTCGATTCGTGATACCCACATAGAATTAAGGGGGGTATGGAAGAGCATTGATAAGAGCCAGGCACACACAATCACCAATGACCGGCTCGGCTAAGCAATGTTGCAAAGTCCATGAAGGTCTCCTGAACGTAACTGCACATACATGCATTTTCGGCATGAAGGGAGTTAAGCAGGCATGGCTCCCCATGGACACGAGCTGCCTTGGGAACAAGCAACAGGTATAGTAGCGAGTGGAAAACTTGATTTCAAATGTCACTGAAAGAAAAGACTCCTACAGCAGCTGAGTAAGATACATTGTCGGAAAGAACTCTGCTTAGCAGAGCCCCCCTAAATGGTATAAAAGCACAAGAGTAAAGCATACCACCAAAGACTTAAATGAGGGCTGACTGGTTGGGAAAGGCGGTGCAGCTGTAGTACCATTTATAGAGCACCCTTAAGATGGAGGTTGTTCTCCCATAGTTGGAACGGGCTGCAAGGGTAGCGGGGAACCTGCTCCAGAGTGCAAGCGCGCCTCGCAAAGATTAAAAGGCCCGATGTGGTGGCAATGCGCTCGCTGAAAGGAGTCTTATGTCCGTGTTACAGTGCACTACCCACACACCATTTATGCTAATCAATATTTATACTGTGCCCATCACCAGCGTAGTGGTCTTACGGGCACCTGGCCACGAATGAAAAGTTGGCACATTGGCACCATGCCAGGGAAAGGAAGAATGGGGATGAATTGCTATTAGACAGTAGAACAAACCAATTTCGAGAGTGTAGACCAATGGGGACAAGGGGGGCGAGTATATAAGTCACCATGCGTTTTTGATCCGTTCGCCTACATTAGCCCGGATTCACCAGTATCACATTGCAACTTGCACTATGTTAGGACACCAAACCTTGAATTTGGTGAAGACAGATGACTCTACAAGATACAAATAAGTGTTTGCCAGCTTGTAAAGCAGGAAGCGTGCAGGTACTTGCTTGGTGCAGAAGGCAGGGCCCTATGGGCCCATTTTGAGAGACTGCAGAGGGAAGTTAAGTGGCAGCAGTGCATCCAGCATGCCAGATTTAGCAAGTCTGCCCTCAAGTAAACATTCTTTCAGCTCAGGGGTCTGGTAAAGATAGCCGTGCACGGTTGACAGGATGGATATTGTGGAATGTAGGGCTACAATGCCTTGTTCGCCCATCTAGTGTCTCGGGAGGATAGCTCAGGGGCAACGTGTGCGCCGTGGAAGCAAGACGACACGGAGCACCACAGGTTTGATCCCCGTGGTCCGCGCTTAGAAACCTCTGGGTATTAAGCGTGTTATAAATAACCTATCATATCAAGGCAAAGAGTTGTGCATCAAGCTTCATAACGGAGCACTGGGATACTGACAGTTCCCTTTTACACTTATGACGCAAGGTCCTCTGTATTTTTTAATTTTCCTGGATTTGTTTCACAGGCTTCGTGGTGGACCTGAATATAAATTGCACATCCGAGACAACACCCTTAATCCTGGTGGCTTTGGGTGCTACAAATGTAGTCCGCTCACACAGCTGGTTAAACGGGCTCGATTGGTTGGCGGCAGCCTTGATTACAGATGGATACATCTTGCTGTACTACATGGTTTGTTTGTTTATTTTATTTGTATGGCGCTCCAAACCCAGAGGTAGAAGGGCGCTTAAGAATTTGGTTACAGAGTTGAGAAGTATCTGTGTGTTGCATACTTCGTACAGGTTTATAATATATACATATATATACAGTGGTCAATAAACAGAACATATGCAGTACGTACAATATACAATTTTCAGAATAAATACAATGTCTAAACCAGTATCCGCACGGGTCTAGAGTTAGTGGTGTTATTCTTTGTTTAGCAGCCAGCTGATGACCTGCTTCCTAAAGATCTGGAAGGATTCGACAGTTTTGATGTTAAGCGGAAGGGAGTTCCAGAGTTGGGGGGCAAGCACTGTGAAGCTTACCCCTCCAGCTCTTTTTAGGTGGAACCTGGGCACTAGTAGGCAAAGAGTGTTGGAGGATCTGGTGGCAGGTTTCAGGGTGAGTTTATTAGCTAGATAAGGTGGTGCTAGGTGATTGAGGGCTTTGTACGTGAGGCAGATGATTTTTAGATCAATTTTTTGACGTATGTAAAGCCATTTGCAGGCTTTCCTAGTGGCAGAGATATGCTCTTGTCTGGGAGTGTTGAGGGCTGCGCGCAAGGCGTTATTTTGTATTACCTGCAATTTATTGAGTACGGATTGATTAGCGCCTAGGTACAGGCTGTTACAGTAATCCAGTTTGGATTGTATTAGGGCCCTGGCAAGGGTGAGGCAGCTGTTGGGTGATAGGAAGGGTCTGCTGGCCCTAATGAGCTTGCCGGTATAGGCAGCGGCTGAGGCGGTCATATTGGTGTGTTTGCTAAGGTTGGTGTTGGCATCTAGATAGAAGCCAAGGGTTTTTACGCTTTTGGCTATGGGAATGGAATGACCATCAATGGTGATGTTATTATAGCTAGGGTCAAGTTTAGTTGGAGTGTTGGGGGAACCAACAATTAGGAGCTCTGTCTTCTCATCATTCAGGCAGAGACCATGGGAGGCCATCCATGCCTGAATGATGGAGAATATTTTGTTGATCCGGGCGGAGTCTTCTTGGTAATTACCAGAGATAGTGAGGAGTATCTGGGTGTCATCTGCGTAGTTTGTGTAGGTGACACCCAGATGGTCCAGTTGGTCAAATAGAGGCTTTGTAAATATGTTGTACAAAGTGGGGGATACACAGGAACCTTGTGGGACCCCGCATGTGATGGGGATGGGGTCTGCTGCAGCTGTAGTGGAAAAGACTCGTATGGTTCTGTTAGCCAGGAAGGATTGTATCCATGTGATGGCAGGGGAGGAGAAGTGGGCTACGGTGGCAAGGTGATTACAGAGGACCTCATGGCTGACCAGGTCAAAGGCCGCTGAGAGGTCTAGGAGGAGTAGGATTACGGCATTGCCTTGGTCTTTAATTTCATAAATCTGGCTTTTGAGATCAACAAGGGCGGTTTCAGTTCCGTGTTGAGGTCTGAAGCCAGATTGACGTATTCCTAGCAGTTGGTTGGATTCTAGGTATTCCTGAATTTGGAAGTAGGCGACTCTGTCCAGGATTTTCAGTAGGAAGGGGACTGTAGTGATGGGCCTGTAGTTTGTGGGTGTGGCCGGGTCGAGGGATTGTTTTTTCAGGAGAGGGAGAACCCATGATTGTTTTAAGTTGCTGGGGATGGAGCTATTGGTGAAGGATAGGTTGATGAGTTTGGTGATGAAGGGGGAGAGCTCTCTGGCTGCATCTTTTATGATTTGAGCCGGGCAGCTGTCTCCTTTACAGTTAGAGGGTTTCAGGGAGGTGATGATTTTTTGAACTTCCGGGATGGTGACTTTTTTGAACGAGAAGCCTGCGCTAGTGTTGTTAGGTGTGGGTAGGCTAAGGTTGGTGACATTGTTGTTTAAGAGTTGTTGCCGTTTGTTATCGATTTTAGTTTGGAGTCCTAAAATTTTATTGTTGAGGGCCTTCTGGATATTGGTGCACCAGGATTTGTCTTTCAGGCAGGTTTCCGGGGGCGAAATAGGGTTTTCTAGTTCCTTCAGAATTTTGAATAATTCTTTAGTGGAGGATCCTGCCTGAGTGATCCTGGTGTTGTAAGTATCTTTTTTTGCAACAGGAACCCCTGCGTAGAGTACAAAAGTCACACATTGTTCCTACAAGTGTGAGCTGGCCGAGGGTGTCGCCGTGATCATGGCTACTGCCTCAGAGCGAGGCTACAATTGCCAAAAATAGATATGGCCGGTTTATGGATGGTGCCTGGGTCCAAGCAGGAAAAATCTGAGAAGCCTGTAAATGCGGAAGGCGGAAACACTTGTGTGATTGGGTGACTGCGAAAGGTCTGAATGCAAAGCAGCGAATAGGACCAGATGCATTCTCTCACCCGCCATATTCCATGCAATCAAAGAGTCTTCTCTTTCCTTTGTCAAACCTGGGCATGAGTCCCCAGGCACACAAGACACCCTGGGTTCAACTGTGAGAAATGTATGTTGATGCCTGCACCCTTCAAATAACTCTTCTTATATCCAGGATGTGGGAACCTCAGTCCTATAAAAATAAAAATGCTTCTAGTGACACTGACATGCACCACTGGCAAGGGCCTTCGGAGACATACAATAAAAATGTATAACACCTGTGCGAACATCCCTTTTTTTTCTAACCTTCGACTGGGTTGAGATGTATTCTTGTCTACTCTGTTCACCTTGCTTGGTCAACCACAGTTGACACTAGGTAAGCCATGGAATCTGTGGTACCCACACTCCTTTCTGTGTACACATATTGTCTACAATCTGTGGGGTCATAAGGAACTCTGGAGGCTGAGAACAGGAAGCAGTACTTTGGCGAGTGGCGTCAGAGCCGACCCAAGTCATGGGCAGCCTGTGCAGTGGCACAGGGGCTTGCTGCCAGATGCTATGCCTCAACTATACCAAGAATATTGTTCCAAGTGGGGGCTGTGCGGCTTCCATGTACTAAGTTTGTGTGAGGCCACAGTGTCGCCTCCCATCCTCCAGTGACTATCTAGAGACCAAGACCCAGTCCCAGCGGCCCATCAGATGTTGCAGGCCCTTAATGACTACTTATCACTTTGCTTCTTCAAGCAGTGCATTTAGGATAGCCCATTGACGTGAGCATTGTTTTGGAGAAGAGGTTTGCAAGCTGAGAAACGCAAATACGCATTTTCATTCTGAAGGCACACACAAAGCACCAGTTAAATGCCTAAATCAATGCTCTCCTGCAGGTCAATTAAAATATATCCCACAAAAAAGTTTTAAATTGGTTACATTCTTTTCAGATGTTAATATTTAACACGAAAAAGTGTTTATATTTGGTAGAATGTGAATTTTTCATCACATATATGAACCCTGCATTTGTCAAACACAAACAGGTAACCTTTTCACATGTTACACTTCATGAAAATAAAAAGGCAATTATTTTGCCTTTTGCTGAATTCAATGTTGGTATTTGCAGTCTCCCAGGCATGAGGGAATAATGCTGCAATGGTACAAATTTTGCTTAACATATTTCTGTCAGGATGTATATATTTGAGTGGGTACCTTACTATGGCATGTGTACTTGCAAGTCATCTTCATAAAGCAAAGTACTGCCGATAGCCAGACATGTGGGTGAGGAGGGCAAGTGATTCGTGTGAATATTTGCCCAGGATGTGGCAAGAGAGGTTGCAATCCTGGAGACTAGTGCACTTTTTATTTCCCCGATTGTGGCCATGTGCTGCTACTCAGGGCACAGGTAAAGGGATAACATTTTTCAGAGGGCATACGTCCTTGGGTATTTCTGAGGTCAGCAAGCTTGCTCAAGCATACGGCTACCAGGATTTCACCTTGGGTGTCATGTTTCTAGTGCAGACACATACACATAAAAGCACATGCTTGTACCGAGATTTTGTTTTCCAGGGAATATTTCACTACATATTGCTGGGTTTAAAAAGGTGAGCACCTTTTACACTTTGCCAGCATATTTATTGAAAAATGTCCTCAGGTTATTTTTCTGTTGAATACTTTTTTGAAAGGCCAATGCACCATTGTCTATAGCACTTTCTTCTAAGGGGAAAGGTCAATTGAACAAAATGTGTAGTTCGCTATGGGGCAAGTGTTCCCACGCTGTGTGAAGTGAGGGAGCTGTACTCAGCCCCATATCAAAACGCCACATTTTACAGCACCTGTTGCTGCACGAATAGGAAAAAAGACATAGGATTTCCAGGAAGGTCTAAACCTATAACATCTCAGCAACAGTCTCCTAACCCACCCAGTTGTCTCTGCAACTTTCTGCTATAGGACCGCCTGCTATTATACACTAGCAAACCGTTTTGGCCTGCTTACACCCTTCAATCAAGGCACAGGGGGTACATTAATGAAGCTCCATTCTCTTTTTGTTGTGAACAGCACTTGATAAATGTAGTTTTTAATTGTTTTTTTACAGTCAAAATAATCCTCATCTGTATCTTCTGAAATTAAAGCATTTCGCTAATTTGGCCAATATTTATTTACGTTTACATTTGTAAAGTGCACGAAGCCCATAGGCATCTAGGCGCTAGTAATGCCCAAATATACACACAATGAAAATAAAAACAATCGTGAACCTACTTCAAAAACAGCAGTTCGTTTCAGTTAACAAAACACAACCACTATATTTTTGCAATGCCTTCCACAGTATTTTCAAACCAAAGTTTCAAAAAGACCTTTTGCAAACAGTATGTCTAACAATTGCATCTGGAAAGAGAGGTGTTCATGAATTGCAAACTGGTCTCAAAACCGGCTTCTCCACTTAATCAGTGTGTGCTCCCGGCCATATCTTTTTATCACACTATGCCTTATCTGCCAAAATCTAAAGTGTGTACAAGTATTCAGCTGTCTGCTACCAAGAAAATGCCTGGCTCCAGATATTGCCACATAGGTGAGTTTTAATACTGACAATTCATATCCTGGATTTCTGAGTAAATTTGTCTACTACCTTATGCATGGAAAATGTTTCTAATTTAACTTCCCATGATACCTTTAATACTAAAGACTCATTGTGTGAGATCACTGATGTTACTATTTATGCAAATTGGAGGAGCACACACATTTTTCAGCCCAGGGATCTGCAAATCCTACGGCCGGCCCTGAGGCGTAAATGGTGCGGTGGGGGTCGTTAATGAATCTTGCTTAATTTTTTTTATTTTTTTTTATCAGATAACCTCAACATGTCAGTACGTTTCTTCAACTGGTAATTAGCTTCCAGGGTGTGCCCACCATCCCACAGAAGAGGAGACGCCACAACAGGGTGCCGAGTACAGGGGAGCTGCGGGGCCCAGGCCCCCCCGGCAGAATGAATTCAGGGCTGACCCCCCCCCCCCCCCGCCGGAGACAAGAGACGCAGTATGGATGGCCCTTTGTTCCACCCATACTGTTTCTCTGTCTGGCGGCCCGGGTAAAAGCCGGTGAAAAACCATGTTTAGAAATTGTGGGACAGATGCAAATCAAGAATCTCTTGCTTTGCATCTGTCCCTCAATTTCTAAAAATCTTTTTGGGTTGGGTATACTTCTACATCTGTGCACCCCTCTTGGCAAAAGGGGTGAACAAATGTAGTTTAACACCCAACCCAGAAGGATTTTTAGAGATGGAGACACAAATGCAAAGCAAGTCTGTCCCTCAATTTCTAAAAATCGTTTTAGGCTGGGTGTATTTGTACATCTGTGCACCCCTGTTGCCAAGAGGGGTGCACAGATGTAGAGGTACACCCAACCCAAAAAGATTTTTAGAAATGGAGGTACAGATGCAAAGCGAGGGAGGGGGGCAGGGAGCAGGGGCGCGGAGAGGGCAAATGAGACTGTTTGCATGTCTGAGTGTGCACGTGGTGAGGGTGAATGCTATGGGCGGGGAGCGGAGGCGTACGAGCCAGCACTTTGTAAAAGAGCTGCCATATTTGAAATGGGGCAATGCTGTTACTCCTCAGTTAGCTCGCTATACTCTTGATGGGATAGTATTGCTTTAACAGGGCTTCTATAATTGTTGAATCTTCTCAGCGATAATACTATGCTTTTGTTGAGGTAATGCTAGTTCATCTTAGTGGGGCTGCTGTACTTTTGATGGGACAACATCAGCACTTCTCAGTGGAGCTGCTACACTCTTATTGACAAGGCCCCAGCACTTCTCAACAGATGTATTTCTTTTTATTTTAATTGGTTATGTATAATGCGTGTACTACCCAGAGGTTTCTGAGCGCGGACTGAAGGAGCAAATCTTTGTTGCGCGGACCGAGGGAGCAAACCTGAGTTGCACAGACCGAGGGAGCAAACCTGAGTTGCACAGACCGAGGGAGCAAACCTGAGTTGCACAGACCGAGGGAGCAAACCTGAGTTGCACAGACCGAGGGAGCAAACCTGAGTTGCACAGACCGAGGGAGCAAACCTGAGTTGCACAGACCGAGGGAGCAAACCTGAGTTGCGCGGACCGAGGGAGCAAACTTGTGTTGCTCTGTGTCGTCTTGCTTCCAAGGCGAGCACGTTGCCCCTGAGCTATCGTTCCGATAATATAAAGATCTTAAGTACATTTAATGATACAGAACCAGAACTATTGAGCAAATCTGTCATCAAAATAACTCCACACTGTCGTGGTTATACAAGAGCTCATATTTAAAGGGATGGAATTACTCAGAATATAGCAGCACTATTCAATAACCCAAAGTTCTTAAGCATAGTTAATGTGAAAATACTACACTTCTCACCGTTGGGTCAGTACTGTCACTTCTCACTGAGGCTTCTACACCTTTTATGGGGCAGCACTGATCCAGCCTACTGCTCACATGCTCAGTATTGTCATTTCTCAGCAGGACTGCCACACTATATCATTGTGTTCTGTATGTTAAGTGCTTCTTCACCACCAATGTGGATTCATGGGTCTCTCCCAGTGTCTAAATAGTAGATCTGTCTACATTCAATTGGCAACAGGCAAGTCCGGAGCTGCCTGCTGTCCATAAGATGCCGCTCAGGATGTTGGGAGCCGTGATGGAGCAAGGGATAGAAGGCTTGAGCCTGTCCGATAGCAGAATCCGCAGGGTCTTAAAACCTGATCACTCCTTCTGGAGGGGGCCATGGGGCAAAATGAGCTTGATCCCACATACAGGGGGTTGTGACCCCTTTATCGCTCCTGAATGAAAGAATGAGCTCTCTCAGAGTGTTTTAACAGAAATATAATTGTCTTCCCAGATGGGAGACTGACTCCCACTAATATACATGGGGTCACAGAGATGACCACGAGTGAAACTGTACATTCAGTTGTGTGAGCATCAGCAACGGTTGATACTATGCTGCAAGGAGTGAGGTGCCCACTCAATATATCACACTGTTTATAGGTGTGAGACCCATCCTGCATGCTTGCCCAAAGAGCCTTGGCCAGAGTTTCACACTGAAGAAGTGAGCATGTGATCTGGGGTCTGCAGCCCACAACACGCAAGGGATTCCCATGCTCCCACTTGCGAGATTTGCACCAAATTAGTGAGATTGTGCTCCAAGGTAGGAGGGACACACACACAGACTTTGCTCTGACGTTTGACACACTCACAGGATGGGACGGCATTTCGTTCTCCCATCCTAGTTCTGTTGCTCTGACTTTTGAGGGCTACTACAAACTGGATGATTATAGAGGGGTGGAGTAGGGGCTAGGGGCAGTGATGGCCTACTGGAATGCAACTCTAAGGCTTAAATATCCTTCTTACTTGACTTTAGTATATGCAGTACATGCTAGCCAATGTTTCCACTGTTCTGCGCTGCGCGCGCATCCACCCCCCCCCGCGCGCCGTTGCACCAAGTTGACGACTACATGCAAATTTGCGGCCCTATAGCTACCAGTGGTGTCACTTCCTTATTTGGCCCCCCCAAACCCCGAGAAATTCATAAATCGGCTCCCCTGCGCCACACTGCAGTCCATCCGGTAGAGCCGCCCACGACAGTGCAAAAAAACACCACAAACAACCAAGGACTGCTGTGTAGTTACTGGATCCGCCCTGTTTTTGAGCCAAACGGACGTCCGCTTTTTCTTCTAAATTTGTTTCTATAAACATTGCTTTTCTCTTCCCCAACACCCCTCCTTCAACCTTCAGAATGCTACAAGGCATAGTGTGACCGTTACTGTTTTTTTCTCTGTACCCCTCCTCCCATTTTTTGTCTTGTGGCGGGCGCCTGGAAACACTTGTGTATAGTTGCCATACGAATGTTCAATAAATAAATAAAACTCTGTATTTCAATGCAAGGCGTCGCAGATAGCCCCGCATGTAAGGTCATGAGGGACCCTGGTGGATGCAACATGAACAGTATGGCCCTGTGAATGTTTAATCAAAAACAACCTCAGTAGGTCTTCGTCCGTATCACTAAGGCTGACTTGTTTGCCAGGTTCTATGAGTGTAATCACCACACAGTGTCTTAACTCCTTTTATTCTTTCCACTAACTGGTGCCTCTCCCTTTACCGCCTCCCCTCCCGCCCCCCTCGCTCCTTTTACTTTTGCTTCTCCCTTAAAGGGCTTGTGTCCATTTCTGCTGTAACACCCCCCCCCCTTACTTATCGATTGAGTCCGTGGTCTACATCTCTTCGATGAGCCGGGTGGGCCTTCTGGCTGCCCGGGTGGCTTGTTTCTTTCGGGGTCCGGGCTAGTTGGTTGTGGTGCCTCAGAGGGGTCTGGGGCGGGGGTCTCAGGATCCTCAGGGACCTCTTCTTCCAAGGGCATGTCCTCAGTAGGATCTTCTTGGAACATTCGCTTGAAGAAAGATGCGTTTCACGTTCTCACCCTGATCTCCTGTAGCAGTGACCATGGGTCCCTTCACTTCGGTCACTATCATTGGTTTGGGTCGATGTCTAGAGTTGGTCTTTCGGTGCTGGGCTTGCCGGACCAGTACTATTTCTCCCATCGGGAATACAGGTTCCTTTGCTTTCTGTTTCCGGTCGGCCCATTCTTTGGCCTTTTGTCTTTTTCCTGCCTCTCGCCGTCTTATTTCTTCGTCCTCCTCTGGCGTGTAGTCTTCCAGTTGAGGGAGTCAGGATCGCGGCTTGTACTTGATTATGAGTTCAGCCGGGGTGAGGCTGGTTGCCTCGTGCGGGGTGTGCCAATAGCTCCGTAGCATGCGTGAGATAGCCTGCGGCATTGAGGCTTGATCTGTCACCGCTTTCTGGCGTGTGCGCTTAATGTTTGCCATGAAGCGTTCCACCATCCCATTGGCCTGGGGCCATAGCGGGGTGATCTTCTGGTGGTGGAACCCGAGGTGTTCTGCAAACTTCTTGAATTCTAGACCTTGGAAGGGGGACCCGTTGTCCGTTTTCACTGTGTTGGGGATGCCCCACTCGCTGAATAGCTCATCTATTATGCCTACTACATGATGGAAGGCCGTGGACTGCACATGTTTCACCAGCGGGAAACGTGAGTACTCGTCTATGGCCACTAGGAGGTGACCTCCTTCCAGTGGTCCATAAAAGTCAAGTGCTACTCGTTGCCATGGTCCGCCTGGGAGAAGGACTATTTGCAGTGGGCAGGGTGGTGAGCCGGCTGCATTTACTTGGCACAGGATGCAGTGTTTTAGGGTGTCATCCACAATGGTATCCATGTGGGGGAACCATACTTGATTTCGCAGTATCTTTATCGTGTTGGCCACGCCTCTATGGCCTTCGTGTGCAATCATGACCAGTGACTTCCTTAGGCTTTTAGGGGCTACCAAACGGTTTCCTCTGAGTAGCGTGCCTTGGCTTGTTGTGGCCAATTAGTTTTGTATTCTTTCCAGTCTGACTAAGCCTCTTCTGTCCACTTTCCCCCTCCCCCGGCTCAAAGTGTTTGTTGGCTGCCAGTTGCCATTTGTTCATGTTGGTGAGGTGCACTGCTGCTCTGATGGTGGGGTCTGCTCTGCTCTTCTCCGCAAACAGGTGTGTGGTGATGGCTGGGGGAAGGGCGTTTAGTGACAGGTATGCCACGTATTTGTCAGCCTCGTTTTGCATAGTGTCGTCAGCCGCCCCGTCCGGGGGGCGGGACAGGTAGTCCGCTGGGTTTGCATCCCCTCCAGGTTTGTGAAGAATTGTATAGTCGTACTCTTGGAGGCGGATGCCCCATCGCTCGATGCGCGGGGGCATTTTGATTTTCAGATTGCCGAAGAGGGCCAACAGGGCTTGGTGGTCTGTTATGAGGGTAAGCGTGTGTCCAATGACAAAATGGTGGAATTTCTCGCACGCCCACACAGTGACCAGGCTTTCGCGTTACGCTTGCGAGTACGCCTGTTCACTTGTGTTCAATGCACGACTGGCGTACCCAACAATGTGGGTTTTTCTGTTTTCCTGTGGGTCCATTTGTGCCAGTATTGCTCCTAGCCCTACTGGGCTGGCGTCCACTGTGATTTCAGTGTGCCAGTTCGGGTTGAAGTATGCCAGTTGTCTATTTGTGGCCAGTTCTCGTTTGATGGAGGAGAAAGCCTGTTGGCACTGGTCTGTCCATTTGAAGGGCTGATCCTTTTTCAGCAGCTGTCTGAGTGGGCTTGTAAGTGAGGCATATTGTGGGAGATAACGTGCACAGTATCCCGCCATGCCCAAGAATGAGCGAAGTTCAGAAGTGTCCTTCGGGTCGGGCAGGTCCGTTATGGCACGTATTTTGTCGGGGTCGGCTTTGATGCCCTGGCTCGAAAAGATGTGGCCAAAGAAGCATAGGGTGTCGGTGTTGATCTCACATTTTTGACTGTTCAGCGCGAGTCCCGCTTCTTGGAGGATGTTGCAGACCTGACGAAGCGCTGCATCATGCTGGTCCTGGGTGACCCCAAATACGAGGATATCATTGCTGTAATTGAACGCGTTGGTGACCGGGCTAATCAATCTGTGGATGGTTTCCTGAAAAATTTCTGCGGCAGACGAGATGCCGAAGTTCAGCCGTTTGTAGCGGAACAGGCCTTCATGGGTCGTGAATGTGGTGATGGGTATCGATTCGGGATCAATAACCAGTTGGTGGTATCCTTGGTTGAGGTCCAGCTTTGGGAATTTGGTGGCTAGGTTGAGTCTTATTAGCATATCTTCAATGTTCGGGCCTGGATGTCTCTCCCGTTGGATTGCCGTGTTGGGGATCCTCATGTCTACACAGAGGTGAAGGCGTCCGTCTGCTTTGGGGACGACGACCAGTGGAGACACCCATGGCGTGGGCCCTGTGGCCCTCTCGATGATGTCATTGTCCAATAGTGTTTGCAGTTCGTGGGTGACGTTTGCTTGTAGGTGAAACCCTATGCACCTATGGTGGTGTGGCACTGGTTGTACCATCGGGTCAATGGTAGCTTGATGACTTGGTTTTTTAGCATGCCCACTCCTTTAAATAGAGCTGGATAAGTGGTCTTCAGTGTCTCGATGTTTAGGATTTCCTGGTTCATGGCTTTTATGAGTTGGGCGGGATCCCTTGAATAGTTTGATTCATCGTAGCGGATGTCGATGAGGTGTAAGGCGACAGCAGTTTTGTGGCTGAGTAGACATCTCCCTTTTGCCGGGCTGTGGATGACATGTATTGTTGTCTGTGCTCTTTTACCCCGGTGGATGAGGTCACAAGCGAACTGCCCTTTTGAAGTTAGTGGTTTGGTAGCACACCATTGAAATATGTTGGCATGCGAGGGTTGTAGCGGGAATATGTCCGCTATGTGATCATAGGTTAGGTGACTCATGTCGTTGACGGTGGCACCAGTGTCTACCAAGAATGGGGTGTCGGCTCCCCCTAGATGGACCGTCACTCGGGGTGCGGTGCTGTCGTCCGAGGCTTCGGAGATGAGCCGGACGTACTCTCTGCTGTACCGGTCATATTCTGCATATTGTTCCCGTTCTGGCGATCGGTCCCCAATGTCTGGGTTTTCATATGGATCTCTTGTGCTGTTATCTTTGCTGAGTGATTCCTCAGGATATGATTGCATTTGATATATTTGTTCCTGGCTGGGGTACTTGCCGTTCGCCACTTCTACTTGTAGGTTTTCCACTGCTCTGATAAACCCAGGGTTGGACATTGGTCTGGGGTTGTTGTTTCTGGTGCTTTCTCGCTCAGAATACGGCCTAGGGTTGAATGCTCTTGGGAGGTCGAACCGTCTTGTCTGCGTCTGTTGACTCGGAGGTCAGTACGCTGGTAGTGGTTGTGTTTTCTCCCGGCACATGCTCTGAAAATGGTTCTCCTGACCACTCCTCATGCACATTTGTCCTATTGCAGGGCACTGGCCTCGGTGCAGGAATTCAAACCCACAGCGGTAGCATTGTCTTTCTGGGGTTGTGCGCCTCACGGGGTTCCACTGGTCTTGCCTATATGGTGTGCCTTGTTGACTGGATGTAATGACTGTTATTGTCTCATTCTTTTTTGGGTTCTCTGTGTGCTGCCTGGAAGTCGACCCTCTCATATATCCTGGCTAGCTCTGCTATCTCCTTTAAGGGTAGCGGCTTCTTCAGCAGGTGTTTGCGAAATATTGAGGACAGGCAACCCTCGATTACTCTCAAACGGATAGCTTCTTCGTCATTGAAGTTAGCGAAATCACAGTAGCAAATTTTTCTCTGGAGGCATAATATGAACTGACCAATCATTTCTTGCGGCATTTGGATGCACTGGTTAAAAATTTAACGTTCACAGTCCCTGTTGGGGACTGCCACCAGGCATCCGTTGATGGCTTCGATGAGTTTCGGGTAAGTTGTTCTCTCCGCCAGCGGGATGGTCTTGATAACGCTCTTTAAATCCTTCCCCCACTAGGTTCGTAAAGATGTCTAGTTTGTTTGGTGCATCTTGGTTTCCAACCGCCCTCAAATTCTTCAAACTCATCCGTCCATTCTTGCCATCTTTGGCCTTGATTCGCCTGGGGTTCTAGTGGGAATGGGTTTGGGGGGCGTAGAAATGACAGGGTTCGTGGGGGTAATTCCTGGGATGGCGGGCACGGTATTGTCCGCTGCAGCATTTCCTTGTTGAGACATGGGTGGTAATGTGGTGGTACTGCAGCTGGTGATCTCGTAGCAAGGTATTGAGTGTTTTTGCTTCTTTCTTGCTCTTTCCCCTTGTATGGGTCGTTCCTGGTGGTGCCTTGCTAGGGCACACGTGCACTGGTGATTGGGGCTTTATTCAGTGTTTTATTTTTGGTTTTTTTTCTCTTTTGTGGCAAGTCAGGGTCCTCGCTTTCGAGTGTTTGCTGCAGGGCATATATCTGATGCCTTCCTGGTGCTATGGATCCCCGCCTTCAAGTGTTCTAGGTTGTGCTTTCCTTGGTGGGTCTATATGCGTGGTAGCCTTCACACGTGTCCCTTCTGTGTGTTCCGGCTGCACTTTCCCCTCTTTTTTTTTTTCTTGTCCTCCCTCGCACGGACCTCCTCTGTGCAATTCCACTCGGCAGCTCCTGGCCAGGCCTCCTCCCCGCGTCCGTTCTGCTGCACGTGACTCTTCCTTGGCTCCTCCACTCGTGAGCTGGTTTTTCTCTGGGTCTTCTTCCTTCCGTGCACCGAGTCTACTCTGGCTCTTCTTCCCTCTTCTGTGTGGCGGGCGATGCTCCTTACGCTCCTGTTGGGTCACTGCCACTCGCTGTGTTGAACCTCCTCACCAGCACGGCTCTGTGTTCCTTCTTCGCGCCGCCTGTCACTGCCGGGCCTCCTCACCGGTACAGGCAGCATCCATCTCCAGCTGGGTCTCCTCCCCTTCGCCTTAGTTCATCGGCCGAAGACAGCGCTGCGTCCCTCCTGCTCCGCAGCGGCTGCACGGCTCCGTTGGGTCACGTGGGTAAACTCCGCTCGTCACCAGTTGTTGCAGTGTGTCGGGACCCCTAAATAATACACAGAGGTACATCTAAACTCTTATTCTTTCCACTAACTGGCGCCTCTCCCTTTCCCGCCTCCCCTCCTCCTGTCCCGCCCCCCCTCTCCTTTTACTTTTGCTTCTCCCTTAAAGGGCTCGTGTCCATTTCTGTTGTAACAAAAAGGTGTGCAATTCATTCTTTACCAGCACAAGAGCTAAAAACTACACTCGCCTTGGCCACCCGCCATCCAATGCACACGACTGCATTGAATGCTTTCCTCAAAATAGAAAATGGTGGCAATACTGTAATGCAGAACAGACAGCCCAGGAACACAGCTGCGTGGTAATGAAACCAACCACATCTCAAAGGGGACTGCTTTGCCCAAAATCATGCAAATGTACTGCATGTAACCCCTATACTTCCCATTACTGTTTACCTTACGTTTCTGCTCATGGAACGCAAGCGCTTTAAATAAGCCATTTGCCCAAGATCGTATGACTGCACTGCAATAATCCAACTACCTTTCAGAGTTGTATGCTTTCTCTTCTACTGGAACACAATCCATTACCGTACAGTTTGCCCAAGACTAACATGTTCATCTCCCAGTGGGGACCACTTCCCTTTCCTGCTTTTTAGACACAATAGCTCAGTGTCTGCAGGGCTTGCCCATAATCACAAGGCTGCGCTGCAATCGGTCCCATATCCAGGTGCAGAAAAGGCTTCATTGCTTCTCATATATGAGCTGAGCCTGAACGTGGTGCTACAAAATTGAGCTCTGGTGCGGTCCCTTAAGTATGGAAGAAAGGAGGTGACGGACAGATTCAGAGCTTGTCCAAGTTTACAGGACTGCCCTTTAATGAATCACTGCGACTCCTGGGCAATTGCTTTGCTTTCTCTTTTCATGAGAGGTCAGTTTATCTTATGCGCCCGGGAATACAAGGATCCACTTCACTGAAGCAATGACACCAGAAAGCTTCCAGTGTTCACTGCCCTCCGTTCTTCCTTACACTCGAGTGTTCAAAATAGACAAAGCACCATTTGGATAACATGTACTGCATGTCCTAAAAGAGCGGATTGAGAACTAATTAAATCATACCCAAGTACATGGCTCGATGGTATTCATGAACCGGTCAAGTGTTTTGGTGTGGACACGCTTCCTGTGCTTGTGCAAAAATCTCAAAACCCATACCTTGCCCGAGATCACAAGGCTCTAACTTGTTGCAGTGAATTATTACGCCGCCCCCCCCCCCGCACAACCTCATTGCAGCGACTATATTACCATACTTCAAATGGCAAAACCAACACGTTTTGCAGTGCAATGTGGCCTCGGAGAAGTGCAGTACTCCCGCCCTGACTAAATGAACGAATACTGCCATGTATTGTCTAGCGTATTTGACTTGGGATTTCGTTACACTGCAGTTTATATCCTGTTCATCAGCAACACTCATCATCTAAAGGAAAGACATTTTTTTAGTAGCGCAGTTTGCATTCAGTTTCAAGTCATTTGCCTTTCAAACGAATGCAACACATACATTCAACTGGTTAGCTAGTATTGCTACTAAAAAATAGACGTTTTTTTGTTGGCCAAGTGTGCATATATTTTGCACTTACTTGGCTTGGCGCCCATGATGCGAGGACCGGAGTGGACGGTGTGTCTTGCTTACTAAGCCTGAGATCCACTCCAAACTTCCATCTGTTGGTACTGCTTTTTTTCCGGGCACACAGTTTTCTTGGAGATGCTAAATAATTAAGTATGCTTTCTTTACACACTATCGACTTCAGATCGTGTAGACCCGAGGCTACTTAACAGATAGCATTACTATGTGCAAATCTCCAATTATAGCTTTCGCCATATAAAATATATCCAACTGTTTTAATTTTTAGCTGACTTATTATATCACTTTTATGTAGCCGTGATTACAGATCCCTCCTGCAAGCGCTGTGATAGGTTTTCTATTAATGTGCTCAGTTTATCAACCAGCCAGGATGAAGAGCTCAGGTGGACATGCTGGGATTTGAACATTGTCTTGGAGTCTGAACACATATCAGAGGAGAGCACTTAACTCACTGAACTATGGTGCCGGTATTTCTGTTGATTACAACTAGTCAAGAGAGGTAATTAACTACAAGCAATTTCGAAAAATCTGTTGCGTAGGAGCCAGGTGCTACACCTTTCAAACTCTACAGATTGTATCAAGTCAGCCGCTGCCAATCAAGTTTCGATGGGAATAGAACCCTAGACCTTTGAAATGGAAGATCGGACCTTTCCAATTAACATGCAACTTATTAGCTTGATTAGGGTTTGTTGGAAGGCTTTTTACAAGACGCCAATTTCAGTATTAAGTATTAAAACTCACAAGAGTACGCTGGCATCTTCCCAGTGGTCTGCTCGCTGAGGAAGCACTGCACTTCTGAGGTACTGGGATTAATTTAGCACTGCAGCTCGGAGAAGTAATTCCCGATACAATTACTCTTTACACAAATCAACACTATTGTAACACAGACTGAAAAGGGCCTTCAATGTGATGTTCAACGCCCGTTCCAGGGGCTAAACGGGGATAACAACCCGGCAGCCCAAGTTATCGGCCAAAGCGAGGGCAGATAACGAGGGCTCTGGGTCATTAACCCCGTTCCACTTTCTTTTTAGTAGCAACACCAGAAAAAAAAGATTTTCCTGTGTACAATGGGATGCATGCGGCGTCCCGCTGTAGGAAGGAAAATCCTTTTCCAAGATGGCTTTCCATGGTGGCCTGCTGGAGGCGAAGGGAAGGAGCGGATGCAGCCGCAGCACCCGCTGTCGCTGAGATAACTTAAGTAAGGGGCTGGGGGGATGACAGTAGGGGAGCTGGCAGTCAGGCAGCTTGAAACGCAGGCTTGTACAAGCGGTGTAAGCCTGCGCTCCTAGCCATCTGATTAGCTGGCTCCACCACCCGGGTGCTAATGAATATTCCAGTCATGGGCCTCAGAGAATGTCGAGCTCCCGTTAGTTGTTGGTCAGTAAAACAAGGGCGTCCACTAATGAAGATCACTGGTTTTGAGGGATCAGCAGAGGTTCACAGTCTGGCGAGGAGAGCATTCAAAAGCGGAAAACCTCTACTGAGGCCCATTCTTTTGTTGTTCACTATACAAACGCTGAGAACGACAAGCGAGTACGATAGTGCAATGATATGGTTAGGGGTGAAGTGTAGTGTCGAAGCTGAACCACTAGGTTTTGAATTTGCTAGAAGTATGCAATCAAGCGAGCAGGGAGGTCAGGAGTAGGCTATTGTGATCATCCACGCAGAGCTGGGGAGAAAGGCAATGGTAACGGCTACCATAAGGGATAAGGGCGAGTTTCTCATGCAGAAACCCTCCCTCTTAAAAGGTCTTCTGTGTTCTAAATATCTATCCATGGATTAGCTGCCCCATCACCCTAATTTCACTAGCACTAATCTCCCAAACACACTCTTCGCTACCAAGTCTTCAACCACCACCTCTCCGTACCACTCCTTCACCTTCGTTGCTTTCCGACCACCGAACCTCCTTAGATCCACAACATCCACCAGAAGTGTCGAAGGTCACTCTGAAACGACACCTAAAGAAGGAACCTTTGAGGAACATTGGCATCTCCCATTCCCCATGATACTCTACCCAATTCCTCAACTGTAAGCAATGTACATAAACACTAGCTACTACAGCTGTGTGTGGAGTCTGCCTTGTTCCGTCGTCCCGGTCTTATGCTGCCCTCCCCACAGGTTTATCCATCATCCAATATGTCAACTGCTTATCGATTGTAAAGCACCCAACTGACTGGCCTTGCCACCCACCACGCGGCCTTATAAACAGCTTCTGTTCAAATCACTGCAGTCTTACTAATAAATACCAGAGGGGATTCTCCAAAATGTTTCGAGTGGTTAAAAGTAATTCTTTCAGTCTCTATTCTCCTATAGTGGCACAGAGAGAACGTGTAATACACTGCTGGAGGCCAGAAAGCAGTATTCCAGAGGTGGGTCTGGTTAAGGAAACCTTAATCTGACTAGTAGATGTGGTGAATTGATCTACCTCCAATTTACCACCATTGAACTTACTGAATACCTGCCGCTTCCTTGCAAGCCCAATGCAATAACCGCCCTACCCACTGCCGCTCCACCCTCCAATCCCCACCCACCCTCCCCCAATACCCCCATCATGTGTATACACAGGGCAGAAGCAATTCTTAAGCACAAAGCATGCTACATTTTGGACTTAACAAAACCAAGCCAAAGTTTTCCATATTTAAAACGCTAATTTACATATTTATAAAGAAGGGTCCATTAATTTGCGCGTGGATGGAAAAGGAGACCAGAATAACATGTACTGAAATTACTTCTGAAACAAACGCAGCAAAGGGTCAAGAAAATCATCCTAATAGATTTGCAATTTACATCAATCTTCAATGTATACGTTTTAATGAAAATCGTATCTTACACTATTACCGGGGTCACTAAAATGAATTTAGGGCTACCACATTATATGCCTATATTACATATGAACGCAGCGCATAATGACATAATAAAAAACAAACGGGGATCTACTCCCTAGAAATGAAATCAATTAACCTTCCAAAAAAGGCAATTTCAGGGAAACGTAGAATGAAAGGAGAAAAAAATAAAAGAATGTATGAATACATTCTCTTTCGCCATTTAGGGAACACGCAATTTCATATGTTTGGTAAAGTTTCATGAGATCATTCTTGAAATGGAAAGGAGCCAAGAATAAAAAGGTTGAAATAAACTTCATATAGAAACCAAGGTGCATTTTAAAAGTCTTCAGTGTTGTCACAATTCCAAAAAGAAAGGTTAAGGAGAGAATGTGTGTTCAAGCAAATGTGAAAAATCATTGAAAAAAACCATTGCTATCAGAAATCTTTCCAAAACTACATACAAGTATAATAAATTGGAAAGACCATACTTTACTACCCAATTTGTAACAAATGATGGGAATGAAAACCAGAGTGGCCCAAGTCCAAGAAACATCTGGCCCAATACTGTAGTGTTTCCGGGACACTACGCAACAAAAATATGATATTTCTTCACAGATCGCAAGTTAAAACTCGTCGATCAAGTAACAAAAGAGACAATGTCGTGGATCAGAGAAGAAATCCTAGAGCAAAAAAAGCGACAGAAAGGTATGCTGCTTTACCCCATTTTCCTCTGCTTCAGTGTTTAGTTTTGACTATTAGGTGGTGCTCAAGCGCCGCCTATGAGCTTAAACCATTGCTTTGGAGTACACACAGGAAGGAGATTGGATTTGAGGTGGGACACAGCTTGTGAGTGTTTTGTTATATACCCCCCATGACATGTCATTCACCAAAGCCATTCCCACCCACTACCTGCAACTCGCCGCCTAAAACACAACCTCCTGGGATCTCAGAGTTAACTTTAGTAGGCATTAACAAGCGTGTGTGGTGTAAAAGGCCTGCCAGTATTATTTCTAAGTAGTCTTCTGAGATTCAATGGCTTACCTGCACTACTGGTGTAATGTAGCAATCACGCTCCAGCGAGAGGGGCGTACATGGCTGGTAACAGCCCGCCAGCTCGAGCCTAGGCAGGCCCGAGCAAAGAGAGGGACTTGCGATTGCTGCGGGCTGTTAACCCCCCTTCAGGTGCATGATTGCTATTCACACCCCAGGGTTTTAAGGTGCAAAAAGTAAATTTTCCATTTCCATGGTGGCCGGGAGAGAGAGGAGCACCGGGACCAAAAGCGCAAAGCTCTGGTCAAGCAGGTAAGTAGGGAGGGGGGGGGATGGAGGATGGGGGAAAAGGTTGTTTTGGGACAGGTGGGAAGGCAACATGGATGCTCGCTGTTAACTCCCCCATTAAAATAAAATTAAAAATATGGCAGCGTCACCCGGGGGAGGGCCTGTGATGCCTGGAAACAGCAGGAAGAGACTGTGTATTCTCGCCCGCTGTTCTA
Source organism: Ambystoma mexicanum (assembly GCF_040938575.1). Lineage (NCBI taxonomy): Eukaryota > Metazoa > Chordata > Amphibia > Caudata > Ambystomatidae > Ambystoma > Ambystoma mexicanum. The sequence goes on along the minus strand of NC_090934.1, from coordinate 1,354,377,018 downwards.
GACACCTGATTGGCTGAGTGCCCTTTCCTGGGTGCGAATGAAAATATCTTCACCAAGAGGGCTCTGATGAATCGGGGAGGATTACTCCCAGAAACCTGGTCTGGGATCCTCCTCATGTGGCCAGGAAAGGCAGACTCTTCGTGATCCCAGCCCTGGGGGTGGTTTACTGTGGGAGGATCACATGGGGGTGGTGGGAAACAGACTAGCAAGACTGGGACAACCCCCTGTTCATCTTTCCCTGTAATCTCACATTTGTAAAGGTGGTTTGTCAAATTGCAGAAATTGAAATAACTAACTTTGTTGAAGGGAATTACAAGTCCCAGAATCCCAGAAGTACTGGGACGAGGAAGAGGACTGAAGAGGCATGCAGTAGTCAGGCAATTGAGTCGAACAGCCCACCCCTGAAGGAACCTGGGAGGGATAAAAGGTCCCTTCAGATGCAGGCAATGAGAAGGAGTGGAAGGAGCTGGAATGTTGGCTTGAGTGCAGGATGTAGCAGTAGAAGCAGAAAGAAGGCACAGTGCTGGCAAAACTAGCAGAACAAGAGGGACGCCGGAACAAGGAGACCGCAGATTTCACCTGTGTGTTCTGAGAGAGTCCTGGTCCCTGAAACTTTGAAATGCAGAGGCTGTGCAGTGGAAGGTTGGCAGGAGAGATAGTTTTCCCCATGTGAGCCCGATTGTTGTGGATGCCGAACCGCGGATGTGCAGGAGACTGAGGTAAGAAGCAATTGGCAAGCTGAGGGTCTCGGGAATGAAGGGAGCTCTGAAAACATATGGCTAGACCAGAGACACCTGTTCAGGAGAAGGGTGTGGGTACCCAGTGAACCAGAAGCAGCAGAAGTTGTGCTGGAAGTCGGGAAAGCAATGCGACCCGCAGAGCAAGTGCATAAGAAGCCGGTGAGTGAAACAGAGCTTTCTAATACATGGCGCAAGCCTTGCCGGTAACAATAACTTGCTCATTAACTTCCATAAGTTGTTTGTTGCACCTAAAACATCATGAACAATGGAAATGTAGCACTTGCATATAACGTGAAAGATCTCTTGCTTGTGTGAGAAGCGAACATTACTGAAATTCACAGTGAACTGGAGGAGTCGTCCAAGCCCTTTAAGACAAGGTAGCAGTACTACGAGATGAATGGGGATGGAGAAGTTACTCAAACATCAATAATCGAAACGACTCAGGTAGTTGGCAAAAAGGTTAACTGTTGTAATATCAATTATCTAAAACAGGGAGTACAACTGACATCTATGGACATCTCACAGCATGGTTTCATAATTTGCTTCAGAAAAATCACTGCATTTACAGTAAAAACTCATCATTGACGACGTTAACCTACGTATTTACTAACGTCATCCTACGTGTCAGACTACAGAAGCATAGTGGCAATTGTGATTGGATCTAAAGCAGTGGTCTTCAAACTTTTTTGGCTTGGGCCCCCCTGAGCAAAATTTGGGCAGGCCGGACCCCCCCCCAAATGTGCCAGATGAACATTTGCACGCCATAACTGCACCCTACTCCCAGTACAGACCCTGGGCTCTCCCCACCTTGCTCCCACCACTATCCCAGTGCTACCGCCCATCCTGCTCCGACCACAGTCCCATAGCACAATCATACACGCATCCATACACATTTAAATAAAAAAATAAATCACCATAAACGTACCTTCGGCAGGGGCCTGCACGTGGTTGTTAAAATACCCCGCTCTAGGTTGCTCTGCCTGTATGTGCGAGGAGGCGCACGAGCACCCCCTTGCACACATACATACATGCAGTGCCCCAGCCAGCATTTCCAATGAGTTATGTAAGGCTGGTGAAGCAAAACGCCCCCAGCGTTGCATGGCTCAGTGATCATGTGCGGCTGGAGAACTGAACTGTCAAAGGCAAACTGTGTTTCCCTTTGACAGTTCAGCCAGCCAAGGAGCACTCCGTCAGCTGGAAAAAGCAGCTGAGGGAATGCTGAGTGTTTCACTGGACTGGCTCCTCCATAATGGGTGAGGGGGCCAGTGGGTGGACGACCCCTCGCCCATTATGGATGAGCCACCAGGCTTGAACTGGCCTATAGGGCAATAGGGTGATGATCGTACCAAAAATGCAAAATGCTAGTGTAGGCCGGTCAAAATGGGCCACTTTTTTGGCCAATGTGGGCCAGTTTGAGGTGTTACTTCACTATGCAGCTAGTAGTTTTGACCATTATTGCTGAATAAATATTGTTTAAATATCACAATGTGTTTACATTTGAACAAAAACACCCCCTTGGGTACTATTCAAACAGTCTGTGACTAAAGGACCGAATATCCATTTGCAACTGCTGGCCACTTTTTCATTGGTGCCGAAGGCTATTTTATGGCCCAGTCTGACCATGCGAGCTGCCCCTGCCCATTTCCTCCAAACTAGAAAAAAATAAATGCTGGGCTCTCACACACCCCCTCCCCCCCCGGGATGTGGCCGCGCACCCCTGTAGGGCATGGGGGGGCCCACAGTTTGAAGACCTCTGATCTAAAGGAACATCTAAGTATATGTTCCACACTAGTATAAGAAAGTGATAGGCTCCTTAACATCAGGTGGGGCAACTAAGCCCTCCCCTCAAGCAGGTCACTATGAAACATCACTAAATGCACAACGTCCTATTGGTTACACAAACTATAGGGCACTTAATTACGCAGCCCTCTACAATTGGTTGCCACTCCTACATCCGTTAGTACTTTTCCACCTACATTAGCATCACGCAGGCTGGACTTCCAGGTGCTGGTGAGCTGGTCCTAACTTTCTTCCCACCAATTAGCATATCATCTATCATCACCTCAGTGCTCTGCTGTCAATTAAGGCTTTGAACTTGTGCTTGGAAATGTTCCTTGCACTGGAGAATTCAAGGGAGTGAAGGCACGCTCTGCCTTCATGCGTAGGTGTGGTTCGGCATGTTTGTCCAATTTCATCCTTCCACGTGACTGAAGACCACAAATTTGAGCTCTGGTGCATTTAAAATACTATTTTTAAATAGACCTCTGACATCTTCCTTGTTTTTGTCCATGCATTCTGAACAGGAGTTTCGTTCTTTCACACAATTTGCAACTACTTTCTGCTCATCCAAGTCTGATAAGAGCTTGGCTTCTTGGGGCTCACCGAGCATCGCCCTTCGAAGATCTGCTTCTGTAATTCAATTGCTTTTTTCAACTGCGACACACAGGAAAGGCCTTCATTTTCTTGTCCAGCTCTGCTATAATATGTAGTGGAAACATCCACCCTCTGCTTGTTCCTACAAGTATACATTGGCGCTTGCGGCAATCTATTCACTACTTAGCTAGCCTCAAGAATACTTTATCTGCTTGCGTTTCTTTGCATATGCACAAGTGTAAAATTACTTGATGATATCATCATTTCTGTAGCATAATCCTTTTCATCTCGAGCCCGAGATTTCACTTAGCTTTGATACTTTCTTGATGCCTTATAGAATATCTTCACTTCTCTTGTCGCTGCATCTCTTCTAATGTACATCAGACTTTCTTCGCGCGACATCACCATTCTTCCCTTTCATTCATTGGTCCTGCTTCTGGGATTTCATTCAAATGGCCATCATACTATGCAGGTATGGCTTTCTCAATGGGAACCTTACTTCCAGAAGTCTCCTCGGTATTGGTATTTTCACTGGTACTGCACGTATCTCACTTTCTGGTTACCAACATATAGGCAATATGGGCAAGCTGGTTGAAGTGGGGGTACTTGTCTCCTCTACAATTTTTCATTATTTAAAGTCTGTTGCTGTCTGAAGGAGTGCTCACATGTAATTAAAGAGAGGAAATGCTTTTAAGACCATTACAGAATACCTAACCTTGACAATACGCACATTAAAAACTTTTAAGTGTAAAAACTGCATTAAAGAGTGGTTGTGTGTGCCCAAGTGCGATTCCCAAAGGAGGCCTGAACTCAGTCCGTTACCTTTACACAGGAATTCAATTACCTATCCATCTTTAATCCTTGAAAGCGACTTCAAAGAGGTCCCGTGTACCTCATGGTGGTTTTTGCAGAAAGACTGAATCTTATACTGTGCCTAAAAGTGAAATACCTTTAATTTCATGAAACGTTACGAGGAAACTATTGAAGAGAACAAGCATTGCCCAAGCCATGAGGAACCCCATACTAACAGTGAAACCAACCTTCCTAGAGTTAAAGAACAATCCGGCAATACTGTGAAGTTATTAACAGTTAACTGGCCTAGAACAACTGTGTGCAATAATTATCTGAAGCCAAGAGTGTGGCACCAAGGCTTCTGGATAATTGATTGGCTGATAGCTGGCAGAAAGGTGCAGGTAAAGTTGGGGAAGGGGAACTGGCTTCTTGTAAAGACTATTTTGAAGCAGACAACTTGTAATGCCCAAGACAGTGAAAGCAAGCGAGAAGGGAGTAAAAAAAAAGGCAAACTCAGGTTATTATTGTGGCAGAGAGGCAAAGAGGCTGCCTCTTTGAAGAAAGCTATTCAGAGGAAGAGTGCCTCATCTACCTGAGGAGGTTGAACTGCTTTAAAAATCTATCTTGTTGAAGTCTATCTAAAATCATTGAAGCTGTAGCAATAGGCCAAAGTACTGAAGCTGAAGTGGCATATCTGGTTGTCAGTAGATGCTACATTGCATTCGTCTAAAACAAGGTGAAACACTGTGGGAAAAATGTGACAGTTCTCATGGTGAAGCAAGTAGAAGTTTAGCTGTTGATGTGGAAGCAGCAGTAATAAGATGTCGTCCTGGCAAATATACCATTTTGAATACTAAAACTCTAATTATATAAATCCTAACTGTTAGCCAAGCACTATCAATGGCAGTGCGCATATTGCATTTCCATTTGAAATGTAAATCATCCTGTGGGAGTGACAAAGCACAGTGGCCAGAATTAACACCTGGGCTATTTTACTGAAAGTGGATAATTTCACCCAAGAGAGGTTATGTATTACCAGTTGGACGTTTGTTAATTTTTATTTTGACTTTAAAACAAAAACTGATTTAAGACATTTCCTTTCTTTGGTTGAATATTTGCAGAAGTAACTTTGAATCTTTGGGAAGGGGAATCACCCAGGACAATAGACGGTCATTAAAGAACTGTGAATGTTGCTCTTATCATATTGCATTGTCAGCTCTTTTCTTTATGTATTTATTGTTTAGTGTGAGGGCCAGTTATCCTGTGTTAGAGTGTATTCCCTTAGCTTTAGGTTGACAGGGAATTCCTTAGCAGAGTATATGTCAAAATGCTTCACTGTCCCCAATTTCTTTATCAATAAAATGGCAAATCTTGAGAAATCCTCAAACAGTTGTCCGCCTCACATTACTGACCCCTACAGGGCCCTCTGCCACTTGATTGATAAGCATTAAGGGTGTCCTGGAATCTAATTTTTTCACTGAAATCCTATTAAAACCAAGCATTGGCAAATCAACCATTTTTTCTTGTCTATGGCATTCTGGTTAGCATTTGTAAGGCACTGCCATCATACGCCCAAGTACTCACACTATTTTACCAGCTGTTGGCATCTTAGGGCCAGGTAGCACTATTACGGCAGTGCCTGACAAATGTATAAATGGCATACCCACTTGGAAATTCACACAGGAAGGGATTCTGCATGTGCCCAGATGCTCTACCTAATTAGATAATGCTCCTGGTACATCTCTCACACACTGCATCAGGGTGGGGGGCTTAGTGTTCAAGGTTAGGGGACCTAGGATCATTAACAAAAAATGGTCAAAGTAAAGCTCTTCCAGTTTGGGTTCAGTACCCGGGCTTGCCTTAACATTGGCGGTGGCGCAGGTGCATCTGATGGAGTCACCACCGGCAACGTCTCTTTTCCGAGAGTGAAAGGTCCTCAAATAATCGAAATGTGCAAATGCTTTCCTGGGGTTCACCAGCAAGGGCAGGAGGGGGAGTTGCGGCTTTCAGAAGCCATGCTCATTGGATTATCTAGGTCTTTCCCAGGCATCACTCACAGTATAAAAAAAGGTTCTAAAGTGTCCTTGGTCAAGGCGACAAGCTTTTCTCTGCTTCTCCAGTGCTACGAAGAAATAGTTCCTTGGTCCTGGAAGATGCACAAGTCTGGCATCTCAGCCATCCACAAAATGGGAGAGGTTGGCTGAGGTCTCAGGAAAGTCCCAGGTCTCTGCCAGAAGTGTGACTCCATGCTGGTTTGGCAGCTGCACTGTATTGAAAAGCTTAAGTCCCGGCTCCTGCATGGGAGTGGGGAGTTAAACACTTCAATACAACAACAAAACATTTGGTTCCTCCCCCTGCAGGGACCCAGGTCGAGGGAAGGGGTGGCAAATTTTGTTGACCCAAACAGGCTCTTCCAGAGTTAAGGCTGGCCCTGCTGGATGGAGTAAGGGCCAATACAGGTTTTGCACATTTCTAATTAAAAAACGACAAAGCGCCACACAACACAGATAGCACTCAACAATTTGGAAATAATAGAACATAACACATGCAACACTGGATACCATGAGCGGCACACACTGGGTCAGTGGTCAACTAAGGATTTCCCACAGAGACTTGAGACATCACACATTCATTGCTATTCTCTTAGGAGAGCACAGTCCTTTGTTAGGTTAAGAAGCTTCCCATGATAAGACATTCAATGCTTTGGAGATGGTCTCAAGGCACCCACAACTCTGATGGAGTTGAAAGAAGCAGTCCGGGCTGTGCAACCTACAGTTCGCCAGATGTTTTGGATTAGGACTGCCACTCCCCCTGGCCATTGACTATGCTGGTTGGTACTGATGGGAGTTACAGTCCAAAACACATCTGGAGAACCAAAATGTTGCAGTCCACTGCTTTAGATTAATTTCTACCATGACACTTTTGAACAGTTGAGATGATTGCTCAATACACGCTTAGCATCTGAGTAACTAGCATGGAAGTAAGTGCCATTAATCTTGTAGATTAAACACAGAAGAACAATTTTGACAAAGAAGACTGCAAGATGTCTAAACACTGAAGAACGCATCCCAACATGAAAGTAGACACTTTTACCCAAAGACTAAATAAGAAAAAACGAGTAGATTCAAAGGAGTGTTGCGGTGGGAGTGATATGCCATAGAGATGATTAAAAGTAACATTGCAAACCTAGAAAATTCTTCAGTCACAAATGTTCTCTAGATGGCTTCTCAACAACCTAAAGAATAGCATTAAAATGTAAAGGTGCAGTTAAATAAACACCCATTGAAAAAAATTACTTCTTCGGCTGAATTTTCTCTGACCCAATACCCCGGCATGCGACATCTGTCCGTTTTGTTAAGCCACGTAAAGTTCAGAAGTAATTGTATATTGTGTGCAGTAGGGAAACCTGCGCACAATAAGGTGACCATGAGGCAGCCATGTGATCACTGCGTTGGTAATTTAATCACATCAAGTGCTGGGAGTAATTAAAAAAGACTCAATTAAAAGAAATGACTGCAAAATAGGCAAACCTCGCAGTTCCAAAGAAGTGAAACCATATGGACCACAATGGTTCTCTTTAGGGAGGTATGCCTCAAGGTGCAAACTCAGTGAAAGGTAAACGGTCCTGATGAAACAGGCCCAATGAAATAGAGCGACTAGTTAGCCTGGCAAATCCGAGAAAAGAAATTGGGAATATTCGTACGATTGCTATGCCATTCTTAGCACAGCAGTGACAACATTTTGTCTAACTTTGAAACACCAGGGGCTGCAGTGATTCCTGATGGCTCAGTGATGTTTCTCTCACGTTAAATCGGTCATGGTCCTCCGGACAGGTCACGCGTTCTATAATTTTTCATTCCAAATCTCAACAAGGTGTTGCTTTTTCCTGTAGAACCTCCTGTAGCAGACGCGAACCCCGCAGACGAATAAGACTTTGCCCCGCTTGTGTTCCCAGCTGTGGCAACATAAGACGCAAATTAAACATTTCTGAGGGAAGAGACTGGATTCCACTACCAGATTAATGATAGAAGGTGCACTTCTTGCTATGATTTGGAAGAGGAACATAGCAGCCAACTGTTGGTCTCAAACCACCAAACATGCCCGCTGCTCACTGGGTTGACTAAGTTGATCAATGTCTAAACAGAAAAGCATCGAGATTTACATCTACACTGGCTACAAGGCAACTCTGGCATTTGTATTCAGTATCTGCATAGATGGGGTCACCAATGAGATGGCTTCTAACTGTGTAATTTAATATGCATTGTGTAATTTAATATATAAAAGCAATAAATGTGATTTTAAGCAATTCATTCCCATTAATGTAGGATCAGATTGTTCCAAAGAAATATCTATGTACCAGCTCCTGTTATTCCACTGCCTGGTCCGTGTTGTATACCATTGGACCAAGTGAGTACCCCGGGAGTCTCACTTGACTCCCATTTCTCATTGAAGACCCAAAGTGGCGAGTTCTAGTCTATTCAAGCATACACGCCTTAAATGCTTGCTTACCTTCAGCTTTCATTCCTAAGGTTAAGGCATTGTATATGCATGGCTTAGCTACTGGAATGGGGTGTACAGAATTCTGGTCACCCAAAGTCCGATCCTAACCACTTACACCAAGTTCACAATACAGTGGCCAGAATTCTGCTTAAGTTGAGGAAATTGGACCATTTACCACCAGCCTGTAGGTGCCTTCAATGGTTGGCGGTGAATTGTGCAATTCAGTTTGAGGATATGTAGAATACAAACAGAGCTCTTCATTGTATAGGTCATTCTTTCATCCAGAACAATGTTTCTCATTACACCCCATTTAGGTCACCTCTGTTAAGGATTTCAATCAGGCGACACACACCCCTTGGTCTCAGCCTAGTATGTAGCGCACCACTAAGATGCCTTTCTCTTTATTTTATGCGGATTCAATTTTAGATGGTACACAACTCGTCTCACACCCCCTTTTTAAAATACCCCGGATCACAATGGACCATGAACCAGGCTGGTTGGTGAAAATCCAAAATGTATTTACTTTAAGGTTCAAAGGAAATCATACAATTTTAATATGGGGCGACAATCACCAATGTGGTGAGAATTACAATGAAAATGGAAGCAATGCACTTGGTTAACCTTCCCCTAGAACATATACAAAGCACAAGTGAATAGGAGAACGTTTTGAATTAGGATAGATAGCACCCAAGGTAAGGTTTCCCCCTGCAACGTTGCCTCAACCCCCAATTAATCAGATTCTGAGTGGATAGAAAGAAGCAGCAGGTAGTATATAGTAGAATAAGGGGCAGAAAACAGAATCAAAATCCAACCTTCCATCACAGAATGAGAGGCAAAAACGGATTTTAAACCCTTTGCAAAAGCATGAAATGACACTCGGAAATGGACAAATAATTAATGTACGGTTAAATGTCTGGGGCAAATATGATCTCTCCCAACAACAGGAATGCAGAAACGCTAGCAATCGCAATGCAATGGATCAACAAGAAGCATACAATTCGAAAATGAGTGGAAAGTTAGAACATGCGGCAGCCGAATGACACGTTGGAAAGTTGCAATTTTCTCAATTCCCGTTTAAAATGACCCAAACTGTTTTTTTTTATAAAAAACGGGTGTAATACTGAAAATTGCAATGCAGTTTTTGGTCTGGGGACAGATGTATATCACAGGGACAAGATCAAAGTGAACGAATGGTGGTGGCTGAAGATTTGTATGAGATTTTCAGGGGGAATGGGGTTCAGTTTTAGGAAAAATAGAGCAGTTCAAATGAAAACTTTGGTTTTGAAAGAAAGGCAAATGTTACTTAAACTAAATTATCTAGACTATATTGTTAAAGAGGAACACCATTGGCTCCAAGGTTGATTCGCGAGGTCAACCTCATCACTCCAGTGCTCAACTTTAACTGGTATTAGTTTGATTACTCAAAATATAACTAAGGGCTTAGGATTTACACCAGACAGAAATGCAGAGAGAGATGACGCTAGCACTTAGAAATCAAGGACAGGGTGCACAGAGAATTCTAACAGTTTTAACAAGTTACCAGGGTACCAATAGGATTGCTTAGAGAGTGTAATACAGACAAAAGGGTCAAGATGGGGAGACTATGCGTTTCTCTGTGATGGGGAGATACACTCATTCCACACTTATTTGGAATTATGGGAAACAGCTGGGCAATTCTGGTCACCGGATGGCAAGGACAGCTGGATGGCAAGGTTGCAGCGGGCATGCAAGTAGTGGGCAGCAAGCTGGTCTGATTTCAGGATGTAAAAAGGTACCACAGCTTTTCCCTTTTCTTTTTATTTATTTTTTTTTAAAATGGGATTTTCATGGGTTTTTGCTGGATCAATGGCCTTGCTGGGACAGGATCAGCAATGCTATGGCATTGCTGGAGTAGAGTCCGCAATGGTTTGGCCTTGTAGTGAAATCTGGAATCAGCATGATGAATGGAGCAGTTCAGGAATGCAGACGCAGGAAATTCAGGAGGGAGTGTGTAGAGTCCTGTCAAGGACTCTTATTTATAATGCATAGTGACATCATAGAAGTATATGGTAGGGCAGGCTTATCTAAGCACGCCTCTAAACTACTGGTTTGGTCAGGGGTGATAGTCCCCGCCTTACAGCTGGTTGGATTTCAAGGGCAGGATGTCAGATTTATGATGTGAGTTTTACAATGTTCAAAACCTCACACAGTTACTTTAGCTAAAATCCAATTTTGCCACAAATGGTACATTTATACAGTTGAAGTATCACATAAGCAGGTTACATATTTTATGCAGAACATACCAGTCCAACTCTGCAATCTGTAAGACATTGTTTCACCCTTCTAATGCTTTTTAGTCATCGAGTATGAATACTCAGCCTAAAATTCAGTCACTTTACATGCGTGTCTGGATTATTGTCAGGCATGTAAGTATTAAAATTTGTAATGGCATCATGGATACTTCCCTTATAATACCCAATTCTCTGCCATTTCTATTCCCCATGTGTCAGTGAAGTTAATGTTAAAAGATATTTGTACCACGCACCATCACCACCGGATTGGTCCCCTGGCAGTCTATGACATCTTAAATTAAAGCGCATAAAATCACATTTAAACGGTTAACTTTTCACATTTTTGCAAAGTCCTGCTGCAGAGATAAATGTCTTTAACATTTTTATTAATACATAGTCCTCGGAGGCAAATGTCAGGATTGTTCCCCATATATGGGCATGCTTTTCCAAGGCTACCCCCTCAACCCAGGGTTGTCACAGAGATTTCCTTTGAAGCTTCTGGTAAAAGTCACAAGGAAGTGTGATTTTTCACTTCGCACATTCGTGTCCTAGAAGTTCCATTGTAAAATGGCTCATCCCAGACCCAAGTCTGATTAGTATGTGAAGTTTCTTTGTCTTGGTCAATCAAAGTTTTCCAACCTAGCAATTATCATCCAGGTGTCCTGGAAGTTTATGGTGGTTCCCTTTTGGGGGAAGCCTTAGCTCTGACAAACTGGAATAACCTGTTTTGGGAGCTTGCAAGATCCAGCCCATGCAGTTTAACAGTTTTATTTTTCTTTTATTTTGTCCTGAATCAAAACAAGCCTGTTGAATAAAACAGCCCAAATAGGTTTCCCCAGCAACAAACCTTTACATTTCTAGGCACAGACAAGTGTTCATTCAACATTGTACTTTTTATAACAGGCATTTTTTTCCTCTGGTTTGTAAAAGCCCATTCTGACATGTGGTGAAAGCTTGCATATCCCTATCAAATTCGGTTTTGCTCTTCTATCTGGATTCCCACATGGTTTTGTAACTATGGTCAGCTTGTTTTACACAACAGTCTGTAACAAGGCAAAAGTCTTCATGAAATTGACATGTGCACAGAACGCTATGATTTTCTTTTCAAGCAGAGATTTTTTGACCTTTTGTAGCAAAATGTAAGCGCTTCCCATGTAGCTGGAGGAAAGCTTTTGTTGATTTTCTCATGTTTGGCTGGCACAGCCGGTCATTCAGGAATAAGGATCTTTTCTGATGGAGCACAATGTGAATATGGCTGGGCATGACAAGGTCTTTTTGATACAAGCAGTTTGATGAAAACAGGGAAAAATAGCATCAGAGCAGCATAATTTTAAAGCTGAAATATTCCCTTTTTCAATTTGAATTTTGGGCTTGCAGCAAAACAGCACTGCTTTTCCCCTCCATTTCTTGAAGACAAACAAGAACACACCCTAGTAACCTTTCTCGGGGTGCACCCTGTTCCATCTTGCCCAATGGCGCTTTGGCAAAACAGTGCAGCCATCCTTTTGTCGCTGCAAACACAGTTTGGGTGCAATGGTGCTCACAGGAGCCAGCACAGCCATTTTGCTGGTTCTGCTGAAGTGCATCTTGGTGGGGGCAGAGAGGGTTTGAGTACTGCTGAGTGGGTAAATATATCCCACACTGTTACGCTCACCTGGTCTCTGCGAGGGCGTTGGGGCATGATTGAAGCCCTCCCGGGAATATGTTCCACTCTGCCTGTCGTCTTCTTCTGCAAATAAGTTGTGGGCTGCGGTGGATTGTAGCACTGCTCCTGCGTAGATATGAGAGGACATGAGTTTGCCAGCCTGTGACTGATTCCCCTCTCAAACCCTTGTTCCCATAGCGTGGTTGTGGGCATACATCGCCCCATTAAGGCTCACCTGCTGATTCTTAATGGCGAGCTCTCTGTCCTGCTACTTCTGGCAGGGGCGCTTTTCTGATGAGGACAGAGTTCCTTCACTGGCCCTTCGCAAGTGGTTGTCCAGTCCAGCTGCGATTATTCCACACCACTCAGGTAAGTGTCTTTCAGTTTTCTATTCATCCTCCCTTTCGTTGTGTCGTGAAGCATTTGTATTCTTTCCACAACCCGCTGTCCATTCGTTATTAAAGGTCCATCTCTGCTTTCTCCCAAATAGGTGTGATTGAGGCCCAGCAGAGCCACTGAGCATAAGGCGGCGCCTGAGGAGATGGGAATGCTCCCGCGGTGGTCCGGCAGCAGGTAAGTGGGTGTTTAAGAATGAGCGCGAAAAAATTGTGCAAGCGCCACCTTAAACTAAATGTTCGTTCTGTCTAACCTTGTCTTTCGTATTCTTTAGAGGGTCTGCCTTCCGAGATGAAGAATGAGTCGTGCTGCGGTGTCAACAGCAGGATTCCTGCGTTCCCAAGGATGAAGATGATGGAAGTATGGACGTCAGGCTCGGCGCGTGAAGAATGCAGGTGAATGCTGGTTCTAGGATGCAAGCGCGTAGACAGGAGACTGGATTCCCAAGGTAAGTATGCTTTATCCAAGGAAGCGGTGAGCGTTAAGCTGCATGCAAATGCAGATTAACGCGAATCACTGGCCTTTGGGTGGGAGCGGCTTATATAGCCGAGTTTGTGAGGCCACGCCCATCAGGCCTGGCTTGCCTGCCACACCTTGCCATTCCCTGAGTTAACACGTGCACAGTAACTCAGCGAGGCCACGCCCGAACAATGTGCACGTGGAGCTGCTTCAGCAAAATGAAGCTCCAGACGAAAAGCATTCCCACACAAAATAAGTGCTCCTGTTTGCTGACTTTCAAGAGCCTGGCGCCAAAGGTGCCAGGACTGTGTCCACCCGGGCTCCCTGTGATTGTGACCCTTTGTCCTCTTCCCCTGATGGCACGATGTCAATGTCCTTGGGCTCATTAGACCAGTGACCATGACACACACCTCCCCCTCCACTAGATCATCTTTCCACCGAACATTACAATTTATGCATTGGGTTGGAGGAACACCTCTTAAGCTGTCGTGCCCTCTCCTCACCACATGGGGGCAAGATCCATAACGGAGCTTTTGCTGGTGGGTACAAGCAAGTCTATTTACATGCTACGCTGTCTAGATGTTCATTATTTGGTGATGAACCCTTTTGCTGCAAAGAACTCCACAACATACTTTTGAGGGGCCTTGCACTGTATAAGTTAATATAAAGCAATACATAAATGTGATTTTAAGGCTTAGATTACTAGGTACTGTATTTTAATGCTAATGATCACAGAGTTAAAACCTTTTCACACAAAGTTAAATTAACATCACTTAATTCTGTCTAATACAACAGCGATTCAGGAACAAAAATGCTAATTTAATATAGAAGACAGAAGGACACGGTGTGGTTCAAAACATGTGTCGGCAGATCTGATACAACTTATTACAAAAATGTTCACCTTGCTCTCTACATCCTGTCTGAATACTATTTGTTTTTGCAAATTGATCCAGGACTTACACATGACTTTAACACTGTTCTCAACTTAAATTTCTACACTAGTAGCGCATCCCCTATGAGGAGTTACCTTTTCCTTAATACAGAAGAGATGCCAATTATATGGTCTTCTAAATTTGCCACACTTCAGAAAATGCTTTAACCAACAAGCTTTGGCAGATCCAACAGTTTTGGCTTTTGGGTAGGCATGGGATAAAAGCCTTTGCCAGACACCACTATAATGGTACTACCTCACCATATCCCGGCAACAGCTGTAAAATGGCAGTTCCCTGGGCATATGATAGCAGTGCCTGGCAAATGCCTATCCCATGCCAACACAAAAGCCAACACTGTTGTCGTTCAATTCTTAACAGCACTTCAGTTTAAGGATCAGATAAAAAAATCAAGTGGCTGAGGGAACACTTGGCTAAGACATTTGTATTACACTTTCAGCAGACTTACAGCTGCAACAAAGCCATGGACTGACAGACCAAAGTTTAATGTTACTGCTTGACAGAGCTAGCTCGGCGATCCCAGGCTCGGCGATCCCAGGCGGGTGTGTTTGGAGTGGCGGGTGGGGGAGGGGAGGGAGGGTAGAGCGGTGCAGGTAGTGGATGGGAATGGCCATAGGCTGTACGTGGGTGGGTAAATATCCAAATACTCATAAGCAGTGTGTGTCCCCACGTAGTCTCCCCTCCTAGCTGTACTCCAATGTAAGCTTCGGCTTACAGGTTGCTCTTAAGCAGCACATTAATTAATGTTCCTAAAAACAAATACTTTACACACAACTTCCCTTCAACAACTGCGCAGAGATCAGTTTATGATTCACATGGAAACCTGAAATCAAAATCTCTGTTCAAGTAGGATGGATTTTATTGGAGTATTTAGAAGGCGCACTGCGCATCAAAAAGTGTTTCAAAGTGCCACAAGGCAACGTGGGGGGGGGATAAAGGGATGCAATTCAATAATAACGTCCTACTAGGTCTTGTGACACTACGTTGCTGTGCAACAAAAAAGTGAAAAGCTCAAATGGGGCCATGCAGGGCAGTATTTCTGGCATCCCACATTTGACCTAGCGCCTACACCTCCTTGAAGTGAGTTTCATAGTCTGTGTCCTTTAATTGTACAGCTCTATGTAAGAAGTCATCTTAAGCAGACCCTTTGGTGGCTTTTCCGGGTCTGTCTGTTAGTTCGTGGGAGATGGCCTAGCCCTTGCACAGATTATGGCAATGTGGTTAAGGTTAAACAATGCTCTCCATCCTGCATCAATGCATGAGCTGCAGCAGGGTACTAATGCACGGTATCCGCCCTGCATCAATACATGATCTGCAGCAGGGCATTAAGGCCCACTCTCTATCCTGCATCAATGCATGAGCTGCAGCAGGGCATTAAGGCACGCTCTCCATCCTGCATCAATGCATGAGCTGCAGCAGGGTACTAATGCACGGTATCCGCCCTGCATCAATGCATGATCTGCAGTAGGGCATCAAGGCCCGCTCTCCATCCTGCCTCAATGCATGAGCTGCAGCAGGGCATTAAGGCCCGCTCTCCATCCTGCCTCAATGCATGAGCTGCAGCAGGGCATTAAGGCCCGCTCTCTATCCTGCCTCAATGCATGAGCTGCAGCAGGGCATTAAGGCCCGCTCTCCATCCTGCCTCAATGCATGATCTGCAGCAGGGCATTAAGGCCCGCTCTCCATCCTGCATCAATGCATGAGCTGCAGCAGGGTACTTATGGAGGTTATCCGCACTGCATGATCTGCAGCAGGGCATTAGGGCCCGCTCTCCATCCTGCATCAATGCATGAGCTGCAGAAAACGTTCCGATATGGAGAAATTGATGCTTTTTATCAGATAAATAGGGGACAGCAGTACATACTGTCCTACGACTCCAGACAGTTAACAGATCAAAATTAACTTGGGATTCTACCCCTCCTCTCGCAGGGTTCGAAAGTGGGTGGAGCTAGGAGCTATTTAGCTCCTGCTTGTAGCATAGAAGATTTTGCCACGTGCAGCCACACGCCAATTTAAGATTAAGTTCATGAAATCGCATTTTGACATCAAGTCTGTCCAGCTGGATGGGAAGCATGTCCTCGTGCATTTACATACCTGGCTCTGCAGGGGTGCATGCCCTTCCGGGACGCGGGTCACCTCCGCAGATATGGCAGATTTGGGTGCCGCTTAGTAGTAGGTGTCGAAACTTTGCTGGGGATACCCGCAAAAGCTGCTGTCAAATGCAAAATAGAGCAATCCGAGGCACTGCTTGGAAACCCGTAAAAGGGGTGCGGGGGGGGGGGGGTGGGCGAGAGGGGCGGGAGCAGGGGTCTCAGAAAAACGCTTCCCACGGTGGCATAAAAGCACAACTTCGTTAGGAGGTTGGTAATTAGTGTTGCAGCTGTTTTTACCCAGGGATTTTCTGCAGGATCTTTGTCCATTTTGCTTGATTGCATATGCTCGTCTAGCACCTGTGTTATGTTATTTGGCCTTGCGTTTGCTGGCGACCGTCCAAGTTACTCAAGTAGCTGAAATATTGTGCATTTGGACAAGTATTCAAATATATGGGCGGCGACAGCTCCCACCCTCATTAATTGACATCTTCGCAAGATCAAGCAGTTGAGGACGTGGGTATTGCGGGTCTGAACGTGTCCAGGGAGCTCTCCTGCAAATGCCTGGGAGGAGAGGTTTTTGATTGACAACTCCCCCTGCAACCAGTTTCTTGTCTGGTGGGTGCGGAGGAGAGTGCAGGAGCCAGAGGGCGCTGCACATAATGGCAGCGTGTATGGTGGCGGACAGAGAGAGTCCTGAGTGAACTGGATCCCAGGCGTTATGCAGGTAAGGAATGCAAACTTGTTTTATGTATTATATGCGAGTGCTTCTGTGACTGGTGTAAGTGTAGCCCTCAACAAGAGTCCAGTGTGCGAGTGAGCTGGCCTGGAAAGCAAGCCTCGGATTGGGGATGGGGGCAGAGGGGGGTGGATAGAAAGCGGTAAGATGTTATGCTACATTTGTAAATGCAAGCATGGACATGTTTTCTTACAGTGGGAAATCACATTTTTAATGCCAGTATGGGTGAATCAGTGTTCTTAATGGGGAGGAGGGGTGAAGTTGGTTGGGTGACATTGAAGCAGCCGCCAGTATGGACATTTTTCTTACAGTAATATGCCACTTTCACTGACATTATCGGTTAAGCTAAAAGCAACAAATGCTGGCACTCACTACAACACATACTAACTAGACTATATTCCAAAAACACTATCACGTTGTCAATTTAAATTGCATCACCCATGTGTTCCAAAATATATATGGATTTATTTAATATATCCTGAACTATTGTAAGAGTGTCGAAGAAGGAAGCCGACACAAAGGTGACATGGTTGAGGTTTAAGACTTGTTACTGTAAAGAAACCTTCACTATCCCAATCTCTAAGAGGGCTTTCCCTGCCTCAAATTAAATCTCATGGACCTGTCTAAGTCCGTCCAAAGAAAAATCCACTGTCCCGTCAGAACCTACCTCTAACCCCATCACTACAAATACAACTAATATTGTCCAACAGAAAGCTCTTTCTCCGGGAGAATGACTCCCAAGGTGTATGGGTAATGGGTAATGCTGTCTTGCAAAGACAATACCAGGGGAAATGCATCCCTTATCCTGGCCTGCAGCAATCTCACAGAAAGTTCTCTCCCCAGGAGGATGACTCCCTCTCCTGGTGTATGTATGAAGTTCCCCAAACTGTCCTCTTGAACACAAATGCCAGGGGGAATGACTTCATGGCCGTGGATGGTAACTCCAGCACTTTGGCCAGTGAACTTATACCAGGAGAATGGCTTCCCTTCACCTGGTATCAATCGGCTCTCTCCAATGCCAGCCATGGGGAATGCCTCCCTTCCCCTGGCGCCTCCTCAGCATACTGGACTGGCTTTGATTTCCCCACTAGGAGAAGGAATCCCTTTCCCTGGTGTTTGAGAGGTCTTTTCTCACTTGAGATCTGCCTTGGCACTTTATCACAGAATCAATAAAGTTCCAAGTTTTACTCATCTCTGGGACCCAGACCCTTCTATTGTGGCAATGGTCTTAACACCACCACTGGTACGAGGACGATTTCCTCGGATGCACTCTTTACTTTTGTTGGGGTCCCAGACCCTTGAAGCACTTGCCCTGGCCTGAAGCAGAGATCGCTTAATTCCCCTCATCTCCCTAGCGGTCTGCCTGTGCTTCCTGTTGCCTTCTGGGACTTGCTTGCACGGCGCTGGTCTCTCCAGGGAGTGGGGTCTGTCTCCTTCCCGCTTCCTGCAGTCATTGGCTTCCCTGCTTCTTGCAGTCTCAGCACCGTTCGGGACCACACGGTCCACCGCCTCGTGGTGGTTGTTCCACTACCTGGCCTATTTGCAGCCAACCTCGGTCCTGCCAATGCAAGACCCGTCACAGACTCTCTTACTTTCCCGCCAGCGTCCTCTGCAGAATCCGTTCCAAGATCACCACGTATTTCGAAACTCCCAGGTTCTCCGACCATAGATGAAGGTGAAGATCTCGAGACCTCCTTCGCTTTCCCTTTTATGGGGCTTGCTACGCCCCAGCGTCACATCAACACCGGTTGTCAATGGCTCATTGGCACTCCCCATGCCTCCTCTGAGCCACCTTGTCTCAGTACCAGGAACGTTAGTAAGACTTATGTTTTCTATGTTCTTCTTCGTCCCAGTACTATCTTAGTTGTATTCCTGGCACTACAGAAATGCATTGATTTACTGTCAATATATTGGTTGGCAACTGAGGGGAGTGGGGCTAAGGCATGTGAGGGAGTGATGTCATTATACCACCCCTAGGCAGCGCCGGAAGAAGGAACGGCCCCAACGGGAGGAGAAAGCTGAGCAGGTTAGGAGGGGGGGTCGTGGTGGGCAGGAGCCGATTGTCCAGTAACCTAGTGGGACAAAAGTAAAATGCGGCAGGCAAGAAGGGTTCTGTATCCCAACCGAAGGAATTAAGATAAATAAACCTCTGGAGGGGCCACCCAATATAATACAGCTAATCTCAGCTGACACATGATCTAATATTATATGGCATTTATATAATTAAGGAGTAGCAGAGCATCCAGAATTTTTAGCAGTAGATCCAAACGTTGTAATGAAGATGCTGCTGGAAGAAAGGACAATGGAGGGAACCCAGACGAGACCATGGGAATGGAGAGTCAAATAGGATATTTGCCTGGGTGAAGGCAGTGGACTCTGCATTGTAGAATGGCTCTACACTAGCGGAGTTGCATACAAAGGGGTCCCTAGAAGCGAGGTCTGATGACAGTAACATACTAGCAATAACGGCCCAGCAATAACAGACATTTGCAGGAGTGGTCCCTGAAAGTGAGCGCACAAGCTGCATCTGAATGCTGTTGTGGCACTATCTCAAAGTTAAGCCGCCCACTACTCCTCCAGGCCCCTGCTTGATAGTCCAGAACAATGTTAACAAGTTGGACAGTGTATGATGAGCCAGCCGGCTATTGAACTACACACGGAGTGCCCCAGTGCATTGGCGAAGTCAGATCAGCGTCAGGATAAACTACAGTTTACTGCCTCCTTTCAAGATTAAGAACTCGCCCTTCATCTGTCTCAGGACTCTCTCTTCAGTGGCCTAGACTTCCTTTCTCGTGCACCTGATTAGTCTGTGCCCATCTTGCTGCTAGGCCACCTGTGGAGTTTGTTGTGCATTGTGCAATCTCTCCGTCTCTCTCTTTCTCCCCCTTTCCATCTCTATGCTCTCCCCATCCATGGTGCTCTCCATCTCCCACTGCTACTATAACTGCAACTCATCACCTATCCTATCTCTCTTTCAAAATCGGGAAGGAAAATTCATGAAAGATCTCCTGGGTCTCCAATCCAGGCCTGCACATCGCGGACACCTACGTCAACGCTTCTTCCAGGCAGACTGTCACTGACATTTCCTCTCCGGACCTTTGGATTCCCCATATGGTCTCAGTCCTCTACGCTTTCTCTTCCTTGCCCATTAATAGTGGAACCTGATGTAAGTACTATTGGCACACTTCACATCCTCTAGGGGCATCATTATTGTCCACCAGAATGGCACTGTCGTGGGCTTAGGGGTCTCAGCCAAACAACCTCCGGCATCTTCCATCTCTCAACTCTCCCCCCACCCCTTCTCCTGCCACCACTGACTAGCATACAACATTCCTGTACCCCTCCTCAGAAGAACTTCAAAGGTGGCAACCAGCTCCACTTAGCTATCCTCAACTCTTGCTCTGCCGTTAAACACTCCTCTGACATCTGCCATCTCCTTCAAGACCTTTACCTTGACGTCCTCACTCTTACCGAGACATGGTTCACTGCCAACTTAGACACTATTTTTGACACAGTACCCCCAGAGGGCTACAAGATCCTCTCTTAGACGGGCCTAACTGGCTTGGGGACGGAATGTCCCTGATCTTCTCTGAATGGGTCCCCGATAGCATCATACCCACTCCGACCTATTCTTCCTTCAAATGCATCGTCTGCAGGCTTGGTGTCTCTCGTATTCTCGCTGACTCTTGCCACCATCTACAGGACCCCTGGTCCGGTCTCACTCTTCCTTTCGGAGTGGTCTGATCTCGCCTCTTCTCTCCTGTCCTCCACCTCCAAGCTTTTCTTCCTCAGAGACTTCAATATTCACCTTGACTCTCCTGATGCGGCCTCCAGACCCTTCCGCAGCCTACGACTCTCGTTCCCTTACTATTCTTCCCTCCGGTCCGACATACTCAGCCGGACTCACCTTAGACGCTCTCATCTCAGCAGACATCCCCATCTCCAACCCTTTCACTGCACCCTTCTCCTGGTCTGACCATGCCCTCCTGTCCTCTCACCTGGATCTGACTGATGAAGCAAGTGTATATTGCTGCTTTTTCTGCCACTTTCATTCACCCTCACACTCCGGTCACGGACTCTCACACTGACACAGCTCTTGATAATCTTAACCTCTCCGTCTCCAACATTCCGGACATGCTTGTTCTCGTCATGAGGATCTGCATGAAACCTGCCTCCAAACACCTTGTATGATTCTGACATAGCCTCTCTGAAACTCAAGTGCAGATATGCTGAGCGGAAATGGTAGGCCTCAAGCACATCCTCTGACAGACTGGCCTGCCACCTGCACCAAAGGCAAAACAGACTTGCCATCCACCTGAAGAAGAAAGCCTATATCCAAACCTACATCTCTAGGGACACGAACAACATGGCTGAACTGTTCAGAATCTGAAAGGAAATTGCAAATCCTTCTGCAGTGTACACCTCTCCTCTGCCATCCCAGCCCCTCAGCAATGCACTGGCCTCTCACTTCATAACCAAAACTCATGACATCCTGTTCTGACTCTCCTCTTCACCCCCACCATCCCCCTTCTCCCTCACCCGCTCTCAGGTCTCCCTTGGCCCCCCTCTTCCCTTCCCTCGTACTCTCCCCTTTCTCAGCGATACAACTGGATGAGATCTCCTGACAAGTCCTCTCTAAGAAAGACTCCTCCAAACAGGTGCTCCCCTGCTCCTCCAGAACTATCAAAGACAACATTGCATCCCTTGCTGCAGCCTTGGCTGATTTCTGCAAATCACTCCACTGGCTCCTTCCCGCTATCCCTCAAGGACTCCCTTGTGCACCCTCCCTTCAAAAAGCCTTCTGCCAACCTCTACTCCCCGGCTAACACCGGCTAACTATCACCCTATCCCCATTACCCCCTTCCTGGGCAAACTCTTGGAGAAGCTGGTCAACTCGCTGCTGATCCACCACACTGAATCTGTCGGTTGTCTCCACAACCACCAGTCTGGTTTCAGAGCAGTCAGAGGCACGGAGATTTCACTCCTGAATACGCGTGAAGACTTGCTCGCAAATCTCGATTCCAACTCACCTTCCATTCTCATCCTTCTTGACCTTTCCTCGGCCTTTGATTTGGTCAATCATGCCACCCTTATAAATCAGTTCCACAATACCCTTGGTATCACGGACCTGGCACTGGGCTGATGGACCTCCTTCCTTTCTGACCGAACTTCCCAGGTTCAACTGGATCCTTTTCTCTCCCCCCATCACACTCTCCACCTGCAGCATCCCTCAGGGCTCTATCCTCTCGCAGTGGCTGTTCAACATCTACCTTGCCCCGCTAGCCCATTTGATCTCTGCCTTCTCTTCTCACTTCCAGTGTTAGGCAGTTGACATGCAGCTCCTTCAAGCTTGCCTCCACTTCCTCCTCTTCCTCTCTCATTCCTGACTGACTTCTATTAAGGCATGATGTGCTGCTAACGATCTCTGCCTTAATGCTAGTAAGGCCGAGATCCTTCTCATTGGGACGCCTGCTCCCTCGTTCCCTCCTACTCTCTGGCCACCCTCCATCGGCCCCACTCCTTCATCCTCTTGTGCGGTAAAAAACCTTGGTGTCATCTTCGAGTCCTCTCTCTCCTTGTCTTATCACATTGCAGACCTTGCCATGGAGGCCCATTTGCACCTGCACCTCCTCAGAGGCATTCTCCCTTTCCTCACCTTCCCTAGAAACTCACGTCTCCAGAGCTCTGGTCCTCTCTAGACTGGACTACTGCAACAGCCTCTTCCTCAATATGCCTAAATCCTCCCTTTGCCCCCTTCAACTAATCCAGAATAGGGCTGCAAGAATTATCCTTGTTCTCAAAAGCAGGGGCCGCATCTCTGCAGCCTAAAATCTCTCCACTGGCTCCTCGTTCTTGTGAGGATGAAGTTCAAGACCCTTTGCATCATCCATAGGCTTTCTGGGGCCTGGGACCCCACTACCTCCAACCCACTCTCCCCAATTACTTCCATGCTAGAGCCCCTTGGTCTTCTAGCTCCAACTCTCTGCAGATCAGATGCTTTTCCAAGCAGAGTGGGGGGTAGATCTCTCTCCTCCGCTGGAGCCTCCCGCTGGAATGGCCTCCCTGCCCCTCCCAAGTTGAGCTGGATCGCCTTAAGTTCTGGAAGCTTCTCAAGACCCCAGCACTTTGTTCTCCCCTGATGCCCCCCCCAACCGGGCTTCCTCCCACTATACTAACCTTGCGGGGCCTACACCCCTACTGATCCTGATCAGCCCCGTCCTCGCACTCCCTGCACCCCCTGCTTTCCCCTGCCACTTATCCACCTGGCCTCCCCACAGCACTCGCCTAGCACAGGGGCCCTCTACCACCCCCTCCACCGCTCCCTCCAGCAGTTGTGTGCTCTCCACTCTTCCCATTCCATCTTAGCATTAACACAATGCACTCTGACCGGCACTTTTCTCCCCACCCCCAACTCCCCTGCACTTCTTGTTACGGCACTAGCACAATCCAAATGGCAAGGCCTAGCAGGACCGTTTTCCTTTTTGTTATCCTTCATCCCTGTTCCCCCCTGCATCCCCCCTTTTGTCTTGTGATGCCTTAAAACACCATTTGCTGTATAGGCGCATTACAAATACCCAATAAAGACAGACGGGAGGGACCACAATCCTCCACTAGGGAGGACCCAGCAACCTGTGATATAAACAGAGGAAGGACTCCTCTTACAGTCAGACAGGAAAGACGCACAGCAGCTTCAAACCAACTAAGACATGGCTGGGCTGTAAAAACGACCAAACCTTCTGGGTGAAAGACCAGGATGCTACAGGCCAGAGACATCGAAGGAGACCCCAAAGAAGCAGGCGAGAGCAGTAGCATGGACCGACAACTATGCTGCGACTTTTGAAGCCTGGAAAATGCAGAGCCGAGAGAGAAGCAAGATGCGAACGGAACAAGAAAGCAACTCGTTTGGAAGTTGCAGGAAGTCCTACTCCTGAGAAGAGGCCCAGCGACACCTAACTATAGGAAATAAGGTAATGGGTAGGCCGGAAGACCCGGGAGAGATCACGGTTAATAGAGTGCAGCTATCCTACTCGTTGCAGTACATGTTCAGAAGTTAAGACGAGTAAAGAATACTCTGGGGCTCAGCCTACTTGTCGCAGTAAGTGGCTAGAGAGTACGAAAGTCCACAGAAGACAGTCAAGGGGAGGAGAATATGATGCTCATTATCGAATACCCCAAGGTGCAAAGAAACAGAACATTAGTAATAAGAAGGTTATGAAGATGGAGTCCATCCTTTTAGCGGAACAAGGAAGAGAAGGACTTTCAGAGACACTAAAGTGAGACATTTGCCGAGGATTCCTAGCGCTCGCAAGGCTAGAGGAGAGGACTAACCAGAAAGCAAGTAGGGGAAAGAGAGACTGGGAAAAGTCCTGTACAGGAACATAATCAATTAAATATATTGCTCAGCAATATCTGAGAATTACATATTAAAACCAAGGAAGAACCTCTAGGAGACGTGGATAGACTTTTGTTCAGAAGTTGAAGAAGCCTTTCCAGCAGAAGGGGATAATTCTCCTTTTGCTTATTTAAGGAAGGCATCGTATCAACAGTAAAACAGGCACAAATGACCACAGTTCAAGGGTGTTTATTGAACTTCAAAATGTGTTTGAAAAACGTCCATCTTATCCTAAATCTACAGATGGGAGCAAGCTACAACCATCAATAATAACGCAGTCCTAGTGGTGTCTTGTCAAAATAAATGGGATTATACTAATAAACCTATTGCCAATCCTTACCTCTAAATACAAATAGTGTGGGAAACCATATTACGAAAAAGAGACGTTTTCAGCACAGCACAAAGAGGTAGACTCCAGTTTGGCACCGTCTCTGGCTTCTCTAGCACAAGAATACAGTTCAATCATTGGCATCGGGGCCTTCCGTGCCAAAGTCTCTTTGCCTTTGAACGTCTCTTCATTCAGAAGTCCTGATGCAACAGACAAACAAGTTATTTACCTTTTCCATATAATCACAAGTATGCCGTTTCTTTGGAGATTTGTTATACACCTCGGATCCCACTCAGCCGGGCTCAGATCCTTTCAACACAAAGTTCGTACTTCATTCATGCATTTAATTTCTCGTAAAGTATTCTCTCCCGGGTAACCCACGGCTCACCCCAGATCCCCCTTGGTCAGGCTCAGATTCCCTTCAACACAATGTTCATAGCTTTACACAAACTTGCTTTAACCAAAAGCTATTAGCTGATCTCCCTCTGCCGGGCTCGGACCAACTTCCTACACAATTTCATCAACTATATAAGACTTTCAAATGTACACTGGGTTTTTGCTTGCCGCGTTGCAGGACCACTTCGATTTCACAATTCTTTGTCACATTTGCCACCTTTCACCTTGATATCTAACAGAGACCTTTGAATGAGCACCCATGTGGTGCCGGACCACTCTGTCTAAGGCATCATATCTTGGCTTCAAAGTTCAATCATTCATCTGCTGGTTTAATTGTGCTTGTGTCGCTTGCCACATACGCTTCATACACTGTTCTCTTCAGTTTTCACTATACAATGTTGCCGCTTGCAACTTTGACTTCAATACAGACCGGTCTGTCATCTGTCTCCCCAACTCAATGGCTGTGCTGAATTAACTGGTGCTGCTTTGTTGTAGGAGCCAAGGACAGTACCACAGCGGCATTATCCCTACTTTGACCAATAGACACAGGAGAGCACCGGGTACCTCTGACACAATGAAAGGAACGGTCTTTCATTGAAAATATCGACACTTCCCTCCTTGCAATTCTCTTTGGTTTTGCAGTCTTTTGCCATGTTTTAAGCTGCCATCTGGGAACTGCTGCTTCCTCATGTGCTTTGTCTTGCTCGGAGTGTGCTCTCGTGCTCCGTCTTTTATCTGTGTGGGGAAGCGTGATGGAAGTCAGGTGTGCCTGACCATTGTATTGGGGTATGTCAGGTATATGGCTGGAGTGTTAGTCCATTTTCTCTCACAGTGAGCTGTCCGTGAGAAAGTGTTTGTGTTGGGAAAGGCAGGGAGTTTAGTTCCTAAGTGTCCTATCTGGTAGAATGGGGTAAAGGTGTTCCAGGGAATGGGGATGGGGATACCGCATCTCGCCATCTGGTGTCCCACTTCCACACCCGAGGACCCCTCACCCAGGTGATCCTTCAGCACTGGTACACCACCCAGGAACTAGAGTCAAAAGCGATGGCCGTGTCCTGGCCACCTGGATGACAGATCCCCAGGCAGGTGACACCTTCAGGTTTCTCACACTTCGTGGTAGGGAGAGAATATCTTAGAGTTGGACGAAGCACAGACCAAGCACCTTAGTTTTGTTAGGTAGGGAACCCCATAAGGTTAGGGATAGTAAGGTGTTTTTCTTTTTATTTCAATAAAGGATAACATTACATAAATTGGTCTTCCTACTCCTTCTGACTTGAACAAATACAGTGACCTTTGGTTATGGACACTCCAGTCTCCTACATCCCTTCCTAACTGAGAACAGTCAAACATTAAGTACAGTTATAATAAGAATGTATTTTTTCATATATGAAGAAATCCTGCAAATGTATAGTTCTTAGCATTCAATTATAGAGACACCACCACCTTCCATATATCATTTGTAGATTATATAATCAACACAAAAGCAGTTAGAATTAGGAGCTCTGCGTGTTTCGGGCTAAGCCCTTCCTCAGGACCAATTGTCTCTTGCGAAATCTATTTCTTCACTGTATGTGTAACATATTTATGAAAACTGGCAATCAATCTCATGTCATTCACATTGGTTGCATTTACACAATACCTATTGAGCACACTCAGAGAATTGCCTTTTTTAATCACCTTGTTAACAGAAGTGGTCATTGTACTATAGAGATTCAGATCCGTTTAAGTCACAGAACGAAGTGGTGTTTCAAGTGTAAACTACTTGCTGTGTTTTAACTGAATGTATTTTGACAACAAAGCGTAAAAGATTAAAAATTCACAAGGTCAAATGCCTTCTCTGCCAGCAAGAGCGGACACTCTTACCTAGCAGCAATGTATTCTACTTCTCAATGTCTATCTATATTTGTAAAAGTGTGTTTGTATGATAGGGGTTGGCTCCAATCCCATAACAGTGGGTGGGCTGAAATTTTGCCCACAGTCTGCATACCTGTCTGGGTTGTAATGACGATGCTCAAATATCAGCAATGACACCCATTCGTACTCCACAAGGCAGGGTCTGGCTTTGTGCTATCAGTAGGCATTTTTGGGAGATTGCCGATTTTGCAATGTAAAAAAAAGAAAAGAGGAATTTATGACACAATAAAACATACACAAGGCTGTAGCAGACACCCACAAGTATGTCAGCTGCAGACCCGGCAACACCGGGAGGTACCTCTAGTAGAGAATAAAACTGGCTGTTGGTCAGGCATCTTATTTATTATTATTCAAATTGTACATTTATCCTTATCAGAAACAAGAGAAGTCATCCATCTCTGTATCTGACCCCACATAAAAAACTGTCCATAGTCTCAATATTATAAGTTAAATGCATTGAACATGTTTCTAATACCCTTTATAGATTCAATGAAAAAAACTTTGTTAAAAGGGACGTTACAAGTAAACCGAAAAACCTCAGAAATTCACCAGTTGTGTGTGTTAGTCTTAGCAGTGCACAGTGGTGGCGCAAGTTAGGATTGCTTAGCTTACCCTAACTGGCGAATTTCGGAGGTTTTTCGGTTTTACTTGTAACAATAACATCCCTTTAATAAGGTTTTTTTCATTGAATTTCATAGGTTTTTATTAGTGCAACTTAACCATAACGTCCCTTTAACAAAGCTTTTTTCAGAGAATGTCATGGGTTTTTACCAGTGCATGATAATATACTTAATTTTTGTCAAATGTCAACATTTCACTATTTCCCACCTTCTAGCATCATTTTTAACACTTCTATACTTTTTCCACAGCTATTGCCTCCGTCAACATCCACAAACGTCTGATGTCCTCACAGACCTTCTGGACAGTGCCACGTGATCATGCGCTCGCGTGCAGCATGATGACGTGTCAATGATTGCGTTTCGAATCCTTGCTTCGAGGACAGTTCGGAACTGCATTTTCTACTATCTAGGAACTTTCAAGCTCAAAATGTACCCTTGCACAGCTCCTACACCTATTCCTACTCATTCATTAACAATCTAGTACAAAGCACATACTTGGAAGAATAGTAGCACAACTGCTATTTATCTTAGTAATGCCATCAGCTATTGCTATCCCTCCTCCCCAAGAGTCACCACCACTCAGTGATATGCACTGAGTGCAGGTTTCTACTCAGTTGCGGATTACCTGGACATTACTCCTACAGGACCACCTACATGTGCCACCACACCAAATCCAACCACCGCAATGCACTCAGAAAGATTGTTCCCTTCTTAGCAAGTAGTAGGCTGTCTTCCTCCACATCATCTTCCTCAACCAATGCTGTAACCACACAGCCTACTTCTGTGGGATACAAAATCCCACCAGCTACCTTGCAAGCAGTAAAAGAGGCTGTTGATCCATATCTTTCGAAGACAACAGTCCTCTGTATATACTGCAACACACCACTCTGCAGGGGGAAGCAATTTCGAAGTGCTTTTGAAGCTGTAATCAAGGAGCATGAGAAACACAAATAAATAACGAGGGCTCCGGACCATTATCCTCCATTCCAGGCCCTCCAATGGAGGATAAAGGCCATTAGCACCCGTGGTTCCCAAAGCGGGAACCTGGGATGCTAAAAAAAAAATTGGTTTTTCTTCCTACAGCGGGACGCCTGTGGCGTCCCGCAGTAGGAAGGAAAATCCTTTTCCAACATGGCCACCATGGAAAGGGAAGGCAGGGCTCCATACAGAACCCTTCTTCTCTTTCCATGGGAGCCTGCACAAGATGAAGACAGAACCCTATGACCATATTATCACAAACATTTTCGTTCCCTTCAAACCTATCCCCCATTTTTGAATAACTACTCAGTTGCGGATTACCTGGACATTACTCCTACAGGACCACCTACATGTGCCACCACACCAAATCCAACATGTGCCACCACACCAAATCCAACCACCGCAATGCACTCAGAAAGATTGTTCCCTTCTTAGCAAGTAGTAGGCTGTCTTCCTCCACATCATCTTCCTCAACCAATGCTGTAACCACACAGCCTACTTCTGTGGGATACAAAATCCCACCAGCTACCTTGCAAGCAGTAAAAGAGGCTGTTGATCCATATCTTTCGAAGACAACAGTCCTCTGTATATACTGCAACACACCACTCTGCAGGGGGAAGCAATTTCGAAGTGCTTTTGAAGCTGTAATCAAGGAGCATGAGAAACACAAATAAATAACGAGGGCTCCGGACCATTATCCTCCATTCCAGGCCCTCCAATGGAGGATAAAGGCCATTAGCACCCGTGGTTCCCAAAGCGGGAACCTGGGATGCTAAAAAAAAAATTGGTTTTTCTTCCTACAGCGGGACGCCTGTGGCGTCCCGCAGTAGGAAGGAAAATCCTTTTCCAACATGGCCACCATGGAAAGGGAAGGCAGGGCTCCATACAGAACCCTTCTTCTCTTTCCATGGGAGCCTGCACAAGATGAAGACAGAACCCTATGACCATATTATCACAAACATTTTCGTTCCCTTCAAACCTATCCCCCATTTTTGAATAACTCTACGACATAGCCGGTCCCAGGTGGCATGGCCACTTTAACCCAATTTTTCGTCCCTCGCGGTCATGGCCAGAAGTCAGATTGTCCGGGTCATGTCCTTAAACCATGACCCAGACAATCTGGCCATTACCCATTGCCACAGGCTATACCTCAGTCACCAAAGGTATATCACTATTTTTTGTACATACATTATGACACTCGTCAAAAAATAAAACACGGGCACATTTACAAAACCATGCTTTCAGGTCCTTGCCAATGCTCCTTACACGAGTTTGCTTGATATCCGCCCAGGTTTTATTTTTTTCAAAAGTGTCAAAATGTATGTACATGCAATAGTCATATGACTTAGCCCCCACTTGACAAAATCCATACAGCCTTTACACAAACATTCAAGGTTGGGTGATAATCTTTCTCAAAACTTTTGTCCACATTCGTCAAATGACAACAAAGTTATAAGCCATCTAAAAATGTTGAGACACCCCCCCACTAATTTAGCCCCCTCTTGAGAAAATCCCACCAGACTTTAAAAAAATGTATATCTAAATTTAAAATCGTTTTGTAAACTTTTGTGCAGATTCGTCAAATGGCACCACATTTATAAGCCGCTGCAATATTTTGGTACCCCCCCTCTAATTTTGCCCCCTCTTCACAAAATCTCAAACTTTGCAAGACCTTTCAGAACCAGGTCTAGAATAAAATTCCAAAATGCAGTTTCATTCAGTGGTGCCAAAGTTATAAGCCATCCAAGAATTGCTTTTTTACCAACCCTTTAAGGGTCCGCGAAATTCATAGGACTGTTTGCGAACTACACCAAACTACAAAACCATTATATTAAAAAAAAGACAGTCCCAAGGGGGCACGGATGGGATGGTGTTCAAACACAGTTAGGACCATTTGCGGACTTTTACAGGGAAAACCACCTGTTTTTGACTTCTTATAGCCATATCCCATCCTCATCACCCCTCACCTCCCCAGACACTGTTTGATAAGTGCAATGTTGTTTTTTTATATATATTTTTACCGGGATGTCCGCGGACACCGGCCGATGTCCGCAAATCCAACAAGGCGGGCGTTTCCAAAAATCTGACGCACATCACGCTTTTTTCCATCCAATCAGTGGGCGCCGGACAGGGAAATGGGTCCGCAGACCGAGCCAAGAGAAAACATTTTTTGGGACCTACTTTTTGGTTGTGTAAAAAAAAAAAAGGATGGATTTCCACCATATTTACAAAAGCACGCTTTCGGGACCAAGACACCGCTCCGGACGCAAATTTGGTGTAAAATACGTCCAGCGGTTTGGGCTGTAGGTGTGAGCAAAGTTTTTTTCCATTCAGTCTATGGAGAAAAAAAATATATTTTGGGAGCCCCCCTATAACTTTGCCCCCCCATCCCCTTTGAGGAAACCTAACCAAACTTGCCAAAACAATTCAGAGGTGGTCTATACTTTTTTTTCTAGCAAAGTTTGATGAAGATTCGTCCAAGGGGAGCGAAATTATAAGATGCCCAAAAATAGCTTTCCTATGAGTTGAGCAACTTACCCATACCTAGACGCCCGCTACCGCAGGCCGTGTAATAAGTGGTCAACATCTCCAAGAACATGTATACAAAATTTAACAGGCTCACTCTCCTTCAATTAGTACTGAAACCATCCGATAGGAGATCCATAATGTGTAGATATCGGTCTGCAGAGAAGATAAATACCTTTGTTAGAATATAATATGTGAATTTGCTTAGCCCTAAGCGAATCCATTTTTGCAATCAAAACCCTGTTTTCTTGCCAGGTTTCATTTGTCAAATTAAGCAAACAAATTAAAATAGAAATATATGTGTGGCCTTTTCCTTTAGTCATTGCAAGAACATGTTATTACAAGAAAAGACTGGATCCATGTAGAAGATATGTTTTAGTCTCTTGGCCTCCACTGATCAACTTAGTTTAAATAAGGTTAAAGGCAAGTCCTTCCATTTAGCGGAGGAAGAAAGCCTGTTTCCATATGGTTTCATACTCTTGGTTAAATGCTATGTAAAAGCTGAACGCACTAAGCAGATGTTCATTACACACTGAAACAGTGTTCAGCCTTTCCGTTCTTATCAAAAGCATATAAGGTATCTTTGAAAGGTTACTCAAATAGGATTACCATTGTTGGAACTAAGGGCAGACAGCTTTATGTTTAATGACCTCAAAAATAAGTGGCCGACCCTGAACTGGGGGACGAAGTAAACGATTCGGGCATAAGCAAATTAAAACTCTTGACATAACATCTGCCAAAACAGTTTGTTTTACCCACTTGAGATTAGATGAAGTTTGGGTGAATTGTTGTGTAAGTGGTTTAAGCATATATGCGTTTTTATCTTCTACAAATGAATGACAAATGAACTATGTTGAGGAAGGCTCAGTTTGTATAAAAAGTGACGCAGTGAACCATTCAGCTACTTCACTTCTCCATGAAATGCTGGTGGTGGTTGAACCTGAAGTCCACTCAAGTTTATTATACATGTATATTAGAATTTGACTTGCAATCTTGAAACTCTGTCTCAGATACTTATTTTGTTTGAATTACAGCTCTTCGAAGTCTCACCTTTAGGCATTAGATGAAAGTCTATAGACAACTGAATTCATCACGAAAATAGTCTAAAATTCAATATAACCATGTTAATACATCTACAAAATACTTAAGGAACAGTTTGATGGCAGGCATGATTTATCTTATAGGGACAAATGTACCATTTTCATTGCAGCAATTTATTTATTTTTTATCTAAAAGTGGTAAACATGGCAACTTTAAAATATATAATTTGTACTTATCCCCTCATTAGAAAGATTCAATCAAAAGATGGCATTCAACAACAACTATCATGTTGATTCGAAAACCCTTCAATTACATTGAGAAAAAAAAACATGCTTCCCAGAACTGCTTCAGTTTTCAAACTGAGCTTTCAAGCCACTACACTACAAATGCCAGGATCATGAAGGGTGTTATAAGCTTAAAGCTCAGCACAGCATCTCACTAGGGGCTCATCACCACTGTGGGGAGGACCCCATGTGCCTACACTGCAGGACAGAGGATAAAGCGACAGATTCGTCATGGCCGAACAACTTGTACAAAATCACTGCAGTTTGCATATACGGCCAAGCCACAGTGTAAGTGGAGAAGTGCAATTTTGTTTAGGCCGATCAGCAGTGCGCAAATGAGAAGCAGATGTGTTGAGGCTGCTCGCGGACAGCAAGGGTCTCCTCATGGTGTAGAGTGCATTGCAGGTCAGCTGATATGGGAGGTGGATGACAAGTACTGCAATTACAGCAACGCTGTGTTAACTTGGACAAATTTATAATCAGGGCATGTAGAATGTGTAAGAGGGTGTGCTTCCAGGCTCTTCAACAGTTGTTTCTAGATGCTTAGTAGTGGAAAATACTGAGGAAATATCTGAAACAGATTTAATGATGCTGTTTGGGACCTTAATATTTGTTTCATGTTTTCTCTAATGCTATATGTTGGTTTCACTATTTTTAAAATCGTCAAGTCATGTTGGTATAATTGCATGGTGTTATACCAAATACCTTGCAATAAAGATATTTTATTGTTTTGTTTGTGTTGCTGATTTTCTTTAAATTGATTGTGCCATCTACCTGCTTTGTACTGTAATGGTATTTCTAAATACAATGAAATTAACTGAACACAAAAATAACTGCCTGGTGTTAGATTGCCAATATTGCTTGAATATTCATGGAGTGCTTCCGCTGCTTCAGCAGATCTTAAACTAGAGTACATTCTTCATAAATTAAATTTCGAGGACTAGGTGTTTCTACTGCCTTTCTCCTCACAATGACAATTTGCATACTTTGTATTTGAGCAACAGAGATGTTAATTTCGATCAGCAATAGCTAATAATAACACATTTACAGACGGGTGGTATCAACATCAAGGGTGTCCGTACAATAGCACAAAAATGAGAACAAGTGGTGAGACAGTTTATGAGGATGTAAAAATGTGAGACATAGATCAGGGGCAAAACAAATTATAAAGGCTGATTTACAAATGAAATATTAACTTAAGGGTGCAAGTACTTCAAACTAAATAAGAGTACCATTTACATTAAGCATCACTGGGGTTAGTGGTGAGATCAGGTAGACCAGATGGGAGAGAGGGTAGGAGGGATCTCTCCTTTGGCAAGCAAATCAAGTTTAAGCAGGGCTTCATGTTTTCAATTTATAAGAGTTTTTTCTTTTGAGCAAAAACTTTGTACATTAATCCACTGTCTCAATCTATACTCACTTTCCTTGTAAACTATTCAATCTGAAATTGTCCTCCTGTTACCACCCCCTCCAAACACCTAGGTAGCCAAGATCCATGTGCTCCTGGCTCCACTGTAAACATAGGCTCAAGCCACTTTGGAGAGGG
The DNA here is from genome assembly GCF_040938575.1 of Ambystoma mexicanum. NCBI lineage: Eukaryota > Metazoa > Chordata > Amphibia > Caudata > Ambystomatidae > Ambystoma > Ambystoma mexicanum. The sequence goes on along the minus strand of NC_090934.1, from coordinate 1,354,343,038 downwards.
GGTAGTCAATTCGGTAGAGCAGTTCCTAAATCACTAAACTCTTTACCCATGCCATTGAGAGAGTTCAAACTGACCACCAGTGCTTCAGGCAAGACTAACACTATCCTGTTCAGGGAGACATGCATGCAGAACACGTGGACCGAAACCACAGATTTGGTGCAGTAGTCCACCTGCCCCTCCCAAGGTTACCGTCCTCACATCCATGGTCTCAACAACAACTGAGCCTTCTGCCCTCCAGTAAATACAGAAGCCACATGTGGCTTGCCCTTAGCGAGCCATCCTGTCCATCGCATCAGGACCGCAGAGTCCCTCAGGAACTTGCCATGAGTCACAATGAACTGCAAGCAAAGTCCTGAACCCCCTGGAACTGGAGCAGAGGCGTAGACAGGGTAGAGCGTGAGCGGGCAAGGCCCACCCAAAAATCTGTAAATGCCCACTCCGAAGCACTGTGTGGGCATTTACAGATGTTAATGTTGCTGCGGTAGGCCCAGCTATTTAAGCTTCAGGCCCCACGTGTTCGACAATCCATGCTATGCCTTTGAACTTGAGAGACTGGTATAAGTATTCGGGCGACCAAGCTTTGAACCACTCTGCCTACCGCCATGTTGCTCATTCAAGGATAGGCTGCCGGTCACTTAGCTAGCAACATAGCTTTCGAGGGATACAGTACCACCGTTGTGGTGCGCAACCCGGCAGCACTTCTCCAAGTACTGGGATCATCAGTACTACTGTTCACGAGCTCGATTCATTGTTGACCTCCCCTAGTCTGCACTCTTCCTCTTCCCACTCTCCTCCTCCCTCTCAAGTACTCATGCAGATTCCTCTACACATGGTACTGTATAAAACGCCGAATAACAAACGCATAAAACACAATTATCCTAAGGAATACAATTATTGGGTGGCAACTTCTGAGATAAATTTAGATAGCAAAATAATGTAATCTCTAATGTCAAAACAGTGCCACCAGCTAACACTTGATGGTTGCTGCTTGTTACATTTTTCAAAAATAAACCTTTATATTTGAGGAGAATATATATATTTGTGTCCATAAGGTATACGTACATAAAATGTTCAACTAGCATGCAAGGCCAGCATCTGCCCGGAAGCCACAGATTTTTCACTGTAGTCTCAAATAATCCCAACATCCCCTCCATAAATCACTCCTAACAAATAATTGTGCTAGCTTTGTAATTTGCCACTGCCGAATATTTGTTTTAAGGCCTGCCTCGAATACCGCGCGCTTTGGTCAAAGTTGTTTATCATTTGGTGCGCGCTTCTCATTTTCAGGAAGGAAAATGCTGAGTCGGGTTAATGTGAACAGCATGATTCATACTACTTCAAATACTTTTGCGTACAATCTATTTTATTTGCTTGCTGCCCGATAGCTGCTTGCAGGCAAATTGCTTTAGCAAAAAAAAAAAAAAAAAAATGCATTTGCGGATAAAAACAAACTATGCATGCATATTACCAGACCGAAATGTGGAGCAAGACATATTTCTAAAGAGAATTCCACCTGATAACTGTAGTCTAGAGTTCTGAGCGCAATTTCTATTTTTCTGTGTCCGTGATTCAATTCGGGGGCGCAGACAAAGCGCGAGGGGAGCGCGATCATGGGCAGCAGTCAATTTGCACAAAACAGGAAATACAGCGCGTGACTGTGATTTCTGATACTGTGCCCACTTTAGAAACAAAGGCAAAATAAGTATATTGTTTCAATTGCCTGGTAATATTATTGCGCTTTTATAGTATATATTTGTTCTTCCATTAAAGCAGGCTTTATGGTGGCAGCATGGCTGTCACGTATGTGGCTGTACCCCATTGCACTTGACCACCGATAGTTTAAAAAAAATGTACCTTCAATGTACAAAACAAAAAAAGAAGAACATTGTTGGTATTTTCCCCTTTAATAACTGGCAAGTTAAATCATTTCCTCTAGTTCGTGGCTGCTTTATTACATCAAGCAACCTAGGCTGGTTTAGCAGGGTTTGAATAAAGGCCACGGACTGGGCGACCTCCGTTCTAGTCCCAGAGTAACTCACCTGTACAATTTTTTTTGGTATAAGTTAACATGCTTTATACAATGTATAACGCAATGGGTGGGCATTGGACACATGGACTCAAACCCTCTCGAGACCGGATTACTGCCTGCTTAGCGCAGTTTCCAGGCACGATGCTAAAAAGCAACCTGGCTTCAAAATGTCCGCAACCTGAAATCCTGAGCGAATGCTCCAGGACCATATATCGCTTTTTCTCAGCTCGCTCAACTGTGGAGTTCACCTTTCCCAGGTCAGAAGAGGGTAACTTGGGGCTTGCATTTGAAATGAATGACTAACTTTCAATACCAAGGGGTACAAATCTGAAACCCAAGTTACTCAGAAGCGCAAGACCTGATCAATCACACATTGCATCGTACTCGCGGCGGTGTCCGTAACATCAAATTTAGCGTACAACCAATTCTCCACCGCCATCCAAAATACAGGCGGTTGCACAGAAACTTGTCACTGAAGTTACACCCAGACATGGCAATACTAACTTGTGTCAGCTCCCAACCAAATGGTAAATGTGTTTTCAGATTCTGTGTGCCCTGAGCTACAACAAAATGAACAGCATAACTGGCTTCACCATAGGCTACAACCATGCCTAGTACTAAAAAGCACCAATGTACTGTTCCTCAAAGACTTTCAAACCCCACTTCAAATTTCAGGAAGAAAAAACACAGGTGAGGGAGCATATATGTGTACTGTAGGCACTACACTATGGAACATGCATCCAACATATCTTGACTGCATAACTCACAGCTTATTATGACAGACACTGAGAAACCTTAAGGTGTCTCACCAGCTTGTCACCGGGGATCTGTCATCCAGGTGGCCAGGACATGGCCATCGCTACTGGATCCAGTTCCTGGGGTGGACCAGAGCGGAAAGATCTTCGGGGGGTGGAAGTGGGACACCAAAGAGTGAGAAGCAGTAGCCCCTTCCTTATGAACTTTTCCCCATCCTACCAGGTAGGATATCTAGAAACACGCCCCCAACCCCCTTTTCTGACACAAACACTTTCTCACAGACAGTTCACTGTGAGCGACAACAGACTAACACCAGAGCTGTATACCCGACATGTCCCAATGCAAGGGTCAGGCAATTACTGATAATTACACACACCTGACTTCCATCACACTTCCCCACATGGGTAAAAGGCAGAGAACGAACACACACTCTGAGCCAGGCAAAAAAGCAGCAATTAGGGAATGGCAGTGTAAACCGAGAAGACAGGCGGCAAGATCTGAAAGGACGACAAGGAGGGAAATACCCTTGCCCTTTTCAACACAGAACCGCGACTTTCAAGAAGCATAAAGGAAAAGTAACAGAAGACCAAGGATCGCAGCTGACGAGTGGTGTGGCGTGTCTGGGGCACACAGGGCCCTCCCGCATTGATAGCCAAGGCGGGGAGAAGCAATTGCCACAGTGGTACTGTCATTGACTCCGACAGCAAAGCAACACCAACGAGTTCAGCAAAGCCGGTGAGTTGGAGAAACTGATAGCAGACCGGGCTGTGTTGTGCTCAAGGTTTGAAGCAGCAACATTGTATGAAGATAACTTGTATTTAATTGAACTTTGTAAGACTGAATTTGGTACTGGCGCTACGTGCGTGCTCAATCGAAGGTCTCCGTTTGGTCCCACCCCACAAGCGAGGAAGAATTAATGAACTATGAAATCGAAGTTGCCCTGCAGAGGGTTACATTCAATCCTGTGCACATTTGAAAGTCTTACTCGGTAAACTGAGCCTGGCTGAGGGAGGCCAACAGTAAAAGAAAGATTGGAGCCTGGTGGAGGGGGATCCAGGGTGAAGAGTAAATCACCCGACGTGAATATTGAGACAGGAACTTTCTTTGATGTGAATGGTACATCAGGTCCTCTGAGGCAAGAGACTTTGCATGAAGGAGACTTGGGCACAGAAGCCCATGCCGTGAAAGGAACTATGACCTCGTACCAGAGAAGCCCAAGAGTGTGCTCTGCTGGAGTGACGCACCTTGTCCCGTGCTAAAAATGCGGGGAGGGGAGGCCAATGGCCTAAACATCCTGACTTATTTTGTGAACACTTCTTTCCTTTTTTGAACATTAACCCACACTATTTTATAGCATAGCGGTAATAATTTTTTTTAGTATAGGCCCTTTTTATTTGGCTAGACTCCACTAGGATTGTATTATATTTGATGCTCGTAGCTTACTCCCATCTTATATTTGGGTTAGGTTGTTTTTTTCACACCCAATTGAAGTTCAATAAAAACCCTTGAACTGTAATCACTTGTGGCTGTCTTACTTTGATACCAGGCCTTCCTTACACTTCCCAATAACACCTTTTCCCATTCCTACCTAGGAATTTAACCCCAACCCTCATTTCTGACACAAACCCTTTCTCACGGACAGTTCACCGCGAGCAACAACAGACTAACACCAGTGCCGTAAACCCCAACATGTCCCAACATCACGGACAGGCAATTACGAATTATTACACACGCACCTGACTTCCATCACACTTCCCCACACAGATAAAAGGCAAAGCACGAAAGAACACTCTGGGCAAGGCACACGAGGAAACAACAGTTCCAAGATGGCAGTTTAATACAAGGAGAAAGACAGTGAGACAAGAGATTGCAAGGAGGGAAGTACCTATGACCTCTAAAGACGATTACTTTCACGAGCCTGGGAAAGTAAGAAACCGAAGACCAGGAACTAAGGCTGATTAAACCTGCACAGTGTCAGAGGTACTCGGGGCTCTCCTGTGTCGATAACCAAGGCAGAGAGGAGCAATTCCCGCCGTGGTACTATCCTTAGCTCCAACAACAAAGCAGCATCAGAAAAGACAGCAGTGCCGGAGCGACTGATAGCAAACCAGCTTGCGTTTTGAACCAAGGTTGCAAGCAACAACATTGTACAAAAAACAGTGTGCAAGGGGTTTGCGTAGAGCGACAACGATATAATTGGAAACAAATAGGCATTCATTGAACTTTGTGATTGAACGTTGGGGGGCAACCCAAGATACCATACACAGAGTGGTCCGGCACCACATGGGCAATCATTCGAAGGTCTCTGTTAGGTATCCAACTGATGCTGAATGTGAGGAAAAGGACTACTGAGATCAAAGTGGTCATGAAATGGGTGTTGCTAAATCCTGTGCACATTTGAAAGTCTTTCATAGTTTAAAGTACATCGCAATTGGTCCGAGCACGGCTGAGGGAGACTAATTGACCAAGAGACAGGAATCCGAGCCCGGCTGAGGGGAATCCAGTGTAAACTGTTAATCACCCGAGAAGAAATTATGTGAACATAATTTGAAAGGGATCTGAGCACGGCTGAGGGGGAACCAGGGCGAACACCCAAATTGAATACTGGCAAAAAGGAAAACAAATTTTGCATGTTGGTTTTTGTATACACCAGGTATCACGCTTCTCTATTCTTTATGGTATAGGTAGAAGATACAAAAGCAGATCTTTCCTCTTTCCAACATGGCCTCCAATGGGTCTGTACTTTGCTATGTCTTAACAGTCTAGTGGTTTTTATTCATGGCCACCATGACTGCACCCTTTTTGCCTTTAGAAAACAAACCAAATGTAGCAACCGGTGAGTTGCTACGAATTTGACTCGTTACCTTGCCACTTCGAGTCTGCAATAGGGATGTAACAGTATAACGGTATACCATTAAAGATACTGTGAACCACGTAAACAATAATAACGTCCCTTTGTTTATACCAGTATACCGTTTATATCGTTAAGTGTGCTTTTCAATCTGATTTGGAAAGGCTGCAGTAAGCAGGTGCTGCGCAGTCTTGGTCTTGCACTGTTGGATGTGCCGTCTGCCAAGAAGTTTCAGTTGAAGCAGTTTTTAATGCCATTCCATAAACCACACGTGCCTGACACAAAATCAATATGTCAGCAATAGGAAAAATAAATACAGTGGCAAGAAGGAAAAGGGTTTACTTTGGGTTGCGGCTTTGGGGTTAATACATTTATAATGGATCATTTTTTCTAAACATATGACAATGGAGGATTTCCCTGGTTTTATCATTGAATTTACATATAAGTCACACCGTGAAAATCACTCATCTCTGTGGGTATTCCCTGCTGCCATACCAAAGGGTAATATGTCCTTGATTACTGAACACCTTTTGGCCCGCAAGTAAACTAAAGCGTGTGTGTATACCACCATCAATCTCAATCTCAATCTCAATCTCCTCCTCCTCCTCAATCTCCTCCTCCTCCTGAATCTCCTCCTCCTCCTCCTCCTCCTCCTCCTCCGTTTCCTTTCTCATGGTTTTCCAATGCTTCTCACTTCCCTTCTGCTCATTCCTCAGAGGTATTCCTCTTTCCTAATCACTTTTGTTAATCGAGCACTTCACTTGAACTATGGGCTGCTAGCTATCCGTTTTTACACATTCCGCCTCGTTGGAATTGCAACTTCTGCCGTTTAAATTTACCGGCTTCTGTCTTTCATCCCATTTCACGGGCTGCTTTGTTAACATACCACAGCTTTCACATTGCATTATACCCGTTTCACGGGTTGCTGTGTAAACTTTCACCAACATTCGCAGTGCTTTATTCCCGCTTCTCGGGGGACTATAAAAGTTGTTTCCCTGCGTATTAGCACGACTCCGGGTTAGCCACTGCACGTATCTCATACCCGTCAGAGCTACATCTGTTGAAAGCCGAACATAGGTTCTATTTAAATCATTATCAATACAATGTTCTTGACTTCAAGGATTCCTAGGCTTCACCCTCGCCACACCTTCAGCATTCTCATTACGTAAAACGTAAGCAAAGAGACTGGATATAAAAGGTCCTGAACTGTGAAAATAGAACTTTATCCTCAGGGCTTTAAGTGGGGTAAGAAATCGAGGGGGGGGCCCTCATTTGGGGGCGGGGCATGGCCTAAAAAGTACGCAAATCGTAGGGTATACACACAAATATATATAAATGTTATATATTTGTGTGCGTACCTTACTATGGTTTGTGTACTATGCAAGCCATCTTTTCTAAACATATATATTTGTGTGCATACCCTACGGTTTGCCTAGTTTTCAGGCCATCTTTTTTTAAACATTTCAGGTTTATAAAAGATGGCTTTGAAAGTACACAATTCAAGCCATCTTTTATAAAGCTTTGACTACGGACAAAATTGTCCGTCGGCAAAGCTTTATAAAAGATGGCTTGAAATGTGTACTTTCAAAGCCATCTTTTATAAACCTCGAAATATATCGAGGAATCCCCAGATTCGCCGAGGGTTAAAGGCGCCTCGGCGACCTGGGGAAACAAAGGCACAGTAACTGCATCTGGTGACCTCTTGCGCGAGGGGTCACCAGATGCAGTTACTATGACTGACGGAAGTGGCAGCCAGTCACAGCGCCGCTGTGGCTGGCTGCCACTTCTGTCAGCTTGCCTGACTTCATTGCAGGTGCATCATCCCATCGGCTGCGACCGCGAGGGAATAATGCATCCCGCCAATGTTGTGGTAGGACGGGGGCCCCGGAAGGGCCCCGGCTCAGTCCCACTTTTTAGAGACTGCCGGGGCCCGGCCCCGGCCCACTTTAAGCACTGTTTATCCTCCTGCCACTGAAAACATTGTGTGCTTTGCTCGAGCAAACAGCCTTGCCCCGTGCTGAAAACGTGGGGAAGGGAGGCCAATGGCCCAATCATCACTTTATAAACACTTTTCTTTTTCATGAACTTCGCCCACACTATTCTGTAAAATAGTAGGAAGGATTGGCAATAGGTTTTTTAGTATAGGCCCTTTTTGATTGGACAAGACTCCACCAGGACTGCATTCTTTATTATTTGATGGTCGTTGCTTGCTCCCATCTGTAGATTTAGGATCAGATAGGTGTTTATCAAACCCTTGCAAAAGTTCAATAAACACCCTTCAACTGTGGTCACTTGTGTCCTTCTTACTAGTGCCACCATACATTCCCCTACACACTGACAATGTGGAGATATAATTTAAGTACATGCAAAATCCTCAGATATCCGTCCTGAGAAACCTAGTGATCAACCTGTCGGCCAAAGGCTGTTCAAGCTGTACAATTAATATAACAGATAACAGTAGATCTATCTATATGACAATCAGATAACTCAAACAATAGATAAAAGTTTATTGGCCAGAACAGAGGAGGACAATGCTAACAATTGCGTGGTCTGCCAATGCATTTCAGAACTAGTCCTTCTTCAGGGCAACCTTATCACAAGCAAAACAAACATACACAATATGAATGGATCAGAATATGGTAATTAAATAATAATAAGAAAAACAAGAAGTGATGCGTCAATTAAAGACAGACATGCGAATGTACATGAAGGACATCACAAAACCATGAGATTCATCTAAATAAAGACCATACATGTATGCAAAACTATGCATTTCTTAATACCCCTTCTTGTCCCCAAAACAGTGTATTGTGGATGAAAGAAAACAAATGAAAACAATTAGCTGTCTTTATAACTCAAAAATGGCATTCAATATTGGTGTCCAAAAATAAAACAAAAAAAAGAGGGTATATACTATACTACTGTCCGACCATTCTAAAAATAGAAAAATGCAGCTACCTGAAAAAAAACAAAAGGATACCGTAGCATAAGCAAAACAGCTTCTCTTCTGATGACTCAATAGTTTTTTTTGCAGACTGTCAGCATGGCAGCGGGGCAAACCTAGTGCCATCACAATCATCTGGCGTCACTGCGGTGTGACCACTGTAACCTTGCAACAATGAAAAAAACTGCTAATGGCTCACAAGAAAAAAAAATCCAAAATTGCTAATGTCTCGCGTGTGAGATAATTAAATGTGAAAAGCAGAATAAACAAAGCTAATCACAAATGTATTGTAGGAACACCAGTCCTATTTATCAACGTAAAAGCCATTTAAAACATAGCCAAACCATCAATTATAAAGATGGTGGTAACATTATGGTAATCACAGCAGTGGTCGAAGTGAGCAGGGGCGGTTGGGAGCGGTGCTCCTCTACTTTTTTAATTAAGTTTTACTGGCCTATACTTTTATTTTAAAAAGAAGCCATTCCGGAACGGTTTCGTTTTAAAATAACAATGTAGGAAGAAGTCGAAACTTGCACTTTCAGTGCATTGAACATTCCCTTAAACAGCAGGTGCATGTGTTTTGGGGTTTGTATTGCGTGTGGGAGGCGATGTGGTGATGGGGTTTGTGGGGAGTGGGTGCAGGCTAGCAGGGATCATAGTTCCACTACTTCTTTTCGTACACTTCGACCACTGAATCAGAGTGGATCTCAGAAGTGTTATATGCGAGTCAAATACAATAGTAACAGTCATGCAGCTAAAATCACAGGCTAAACAATGAAAATAGGTGGGTATAAAAAGATCGCGTTGCAAGCTGGTTATGGAATCGCAGAAAGAAACCAAAAATCCATTAAGAATTCTACAGTGTACATATTCAGAGTCCTCTACAGGGATTTTGTTAAGTAAACATCATATGCGTGGCATGTGCAACAACAAGGACTATAGCCTGGATGAAATTTATCCGAGAAAACAATTTACTGCAGAAAGGAATTGTAAAAAAATACACTTTCTAGATGTTAAGAGAATCAAAGTTTCCCAACCAAAATCTTTCGAAAGACTAACGATAGAAACAGCCTTTTGCTTTGCTTAGGTTTCCACCAACCTAGTTTATTGAAGAACCTTCTATATAGTCAAATATTAAGAATGAAATGCATTGTGAGCGATGAAAATGAATTTTCAGTACAATGTGAGGGTTCCAAAATGTGAGGCGGACAACCTTTGGATGATCTCAAAATACGCCATTTTATTAAATTGTAAATTTAATCAAACACCTTGCTATTCCTACCAAGGGTTTCCCTACTTATCAGTAACTAAAGGAAACACTAACAATGACTATCGGGCCATCACACTTTAACATAAAATACACAAGACAATAGATGGCAATTCACAACAAACATCAATAATGATATTTCTCATATATTCACAGTCTTTCTTTATAACCTGGGCGAGCTCCCCTTCCCCAGGTTTCAAGTTAAGTTCACTACTAATATTCAACATACAGAAACAATTAAATCTGTGTTAGCAACTAAGTTCCAACTCAGTTCTTGATTCCTTCACTTTGTCAAAAGAAAGTTCCTTTAAACAATGTTCAACCAACAGAAGGATTTCTTCTTCCTGGAATAATAATTTCCACTTCATCAAATAGAATCAATGATAGTCTGGGCCATAATGCTTTTTCACGAGTCATAAATGTTATAAAAGAAATGCAATTCTTTGTCAGATTCAAAGAAACGCAACCTCTGGCAAGTTAAAAAAACAGCCTCATAGAAGCACTTTTCAAGTCTCTCTTTATAGTTTTATGAATCAGTTTATATTTTTGTCAGGATGACTTCACAGCACCACTACTTCCACCTGGATAATTCTAATATCAGGTTAACTTCTGTAAGGATTCACCATGCGGCTCTACTGGTCAGCCCCATAGTGTTCCACATTCAACAGGGCTTCTGAAGTTTTAAATCTACGGACCACAAAAGATTTCACCGCTTCAACAGTCTGCAAATTTGTGATGTCTACTAACTTTTCAGAAAAGACAATATTCACATCAGTGTTCATTAGCACCTTTATATAGACCAGACACTCTTCTTCTGAACATTCATCTTTCAGAAGGGCAGCCTCATTGCTTCTTTGGCCTTTGTCTTTCTGCAGCATTAGTATTTACCAGAACTTTTTTAGGGATTTTCATTTGGACTGTGATCATTATTGTCATTTGCACATGCCATGCGTAGGATGTTTACTTAACAAGATCCTCGCAGAGGATGCTGAACATGTACACTGTACAATAAATACAATATGTTCGGTTTCACTGTGCTATTCCATAACCAGTTAGCAACTGAACTTTTGTACACACCTGATATTTTGTTTTCATTGTTTATCCTGTGATTTTAGCTGCATGACTTACTATTATATTTGACTCACATAATGCTTCCGAGAGCCACTCTGATTACCATAATGTTACTGTAATGAATCCAGTGGAGTCATTACTGATTTCCCAGCAGCAATCTCCTCCCATGTGGCCGGGGGACAGCTGCCGCTACCCGATCCTGACCCTGGGATGGCTATATGAGGAATGATCACATGGACGGAGCCAGGAGACTTGCAGATCAAAAAAGAAGCTGTTACACCGGGACACGCTGCGACAACGCCAAAAACCAACGAACGACTCCTGGGCGTTCACAGGTGACCAGTGGCAGCGCTTCACTCTTCACTTACTGGAGCAGAGAAGGCAGTAGACCAGATCTGCGGAAGCCGCAAGAGATGGAAGAAAGAAGCAAAAACTGTTGAAAGAGGGAAACTAGCAGAAATCCTGTACTGACTGACCACAAGAGATTGGGAACACCATTCAGAACCGGTGAGTCCACCGGAAGACAGTGGGGGCCCCAGGGTGTTTCAGCAACCACGAATAAGGTAGATAAGAAAGGAACCACAAACAGACTGTTTCAAATATATGAATGGATGCAATGCAAACAAATGGAAAACCTGGGTAAGATAATATATCAAATGGATATATTGTCCAACGCAGTTGAGAAGCAATTTTGAAAGATGTAAAAAGCCCAAAATTACAAGTGTATGAGAAGAGAAATCCTGGCAGGAAAGTATGCCAGGACATAACGAGAAGTGTACAAGATCCAAAGAAGTCATGAGGAGTGATATCCGGACTAGATAAAGGATTGTGCTAACAAGGAGACAATAAACCATCCTGGTAGAAAGTATACCAGGAATCGTGAAAGAGACAACGTTATGAGTCAGCCAAGTTCTTGTATAAAAGTTCTTGTTGGCAAAGAAAGGCACATAGAACTATTATTTGTAAAATACTCTAGAACAACAAAAGGACCCAGGGGAAGGGAACCACACTCTGGAACAAGGAGTGTTCTTGAAGAACTTCTGTTGTAGACATTATTTCTTTATGAACACTTTTCAAACCATCTATGGTTAAAGGCATTTCCCCTTCACCTTAGTGTTACGCTTGTAGTTCGAGGGCCAAAATATAACTTTGGGCACAGGACAATTTCATTTGGACATTCTAACGCAGACCGATCCTTAGTTTTGGTTTAGGTAGGGTAATTCACTCTTACAACAGGGTTAGAGTGGCATTTTCCCAACCCCTTTTAATTTCAATCCATGCGATTAACCAAAAACATGGCAAACTTGTGTCCGACTCATTTCTGACTCCTCACATTACCTTCATTTTGCCCCCATCTTTATAAGTGATGGTTCAGCTAAATTTTAAATGGCTTTTACGTTGACAGATATAACTGGTGCGTTTAAACGTTTACGTCGTCATCTTTTTTGCGCAAGATGGAAGGCAAGGCGTTATGGGAGCGATTCCTCAGTTCCAAAGAACATTTCGTATAGTTGGTTGTTATTTGGTTCCTGGAACACACATTGGCTCAATCATCCCATCTTGGACAGCACAGTCCCCAGCAGCAATGGCACCATAAAAAATCCTGACATCTGTATTAGGACTTGCGGACGTTCTTAAGGTTAAGCTCGACGGAGTAAAGGGCGTTGGCGGAGCTCACAAGGTACCCTTTTCTCTACCATTCTAGACAGACCTGTTGCGAATACGCTGATTGTGTTGCCTGCTGTGTGCTGGTTCAACGGTTGGAATTTGTGGGCAATTATGCACTCTCAATGGGCCCATGATTATTACCAGTACTAGCACCTCTGGACTTGGCATAAATGACAAGGTTTTTCATCTCCACCAAACGGGAGATGATGGAGGTGTTCGTCCGCTCACTCGGCGGCAACGCAGCTTTTTGGCTGCAGGGGGCAGAGAATTGACTGAGTCCCGGTCTGCTCTTACAGCAAGTGCCTGTACTGCCCGAAAACGAACCATTGCGTCTACCACAACCATAAATTCTGATGTTTATTTTGACTGTCCTTCTCCTAAATTTCCCAAGCTATACCCACCTGCTGCAATGGTAGTGTTGGATAGAGGGGCGGTTGGAGTAAATGACCAAGAGTTACTGCTTGGTAAAAAAAATACCGGTGTGGCCAAGTGACAATAGAGCTCCAAATGTAAGGGACACAGAAGTCCTCAAATCTAATATGATCGATGGTTCAAAAATGATTGAAAATGAACCTAAACATGAAGAGTTACAAATAATTACCTCGACAAACTGTATGATCTTACATAATTTGGAGGATGACATCCTTATTGCCAATTCCTTGCAATCCATAGTGACACAAGCTTCCCTTGATCAGACCTACATCAATGATCATCAAGAAAGTCCTAAGAGCTCAGAGGCACTTAAAGACTCTGCTTCATGTACAAATGTCTCTCTAGGCTGTAGTGACCAGAGAACAGCGGAGCCTGAAATTGATTTTGAATCTACTGATGCAAGATTTGGTAATCAACCAAACTCAAGTAATTTGGTCGAAACTCCAAATAATAAAGATCGACAAGTGCCGCTTTTGTGGGCTTTTGGATCTACTGAAACAAATTGACCCCAGATTTCTACCTTTGAAACTGTACATTATGATGAACACCCGTCATGGCCTCAACCGATGGCAAAAAGAAAGACTAGAATCCTTAACGGAAGATTACATACCTGGTTCTCAAAAAAGCCTCATGAGAGAACCACAATCTGAATTTGATCCTCTAGGTAACAAATCATTGCATCAATATCTGACCTTCTCTATGGATGATAATTACACAGATGAATCACCAAAAAAGAAGATCTCTCAGGGCAATCAACATCGCCCTATACGAGGCAAATCCAAAAAACCTCAATACACACAACACTTGGCGCAAGAAGTTGCTAAACTGATATCCTAAGATTTGAATACACTGATAATGGCAGCCCTTACAGTGTCTCTAGCACCGTACATGAAATTGTAGGAACACTTAAATGACGGTGCCAAAGACCAGACAACTCTATTAGCCAGTGCTCCAGATCGGATTTTGAGGTATGAGTATTTTACTCCCTATTTTTAAACTTTGAGAGTAAATGTGATTTTGAGAGAGTAAAAATGACTTTTCTCCTTCGCAAGAGAGTAAAATGTATGCGACATCCAGCAGACGTGTGAAAAAACCGTATGAAAATCATTACTATGCGGCAGCTTTCTGCATTGTGACAGAATACACCTTTCATTATTTCTGGCCATTTGAGCTCTCCTGTATATGTTTAAATGTTGAAATCACTAAAACCTAGCCAATTATATAGTAAAGCAAACATGAATTTGTATTGTGTGTTTTGAGATTCGATAGCAGAATTGTCTTTTGATGTTTAATGAAAGTCCTAATTTCCTGGCGCTATTACTACCTAATCGATGCCAATGTTATGATACAACAGTGCAGAGAGGCAAGGACTCCATACTAAATTATATATCTAATCTAGTGGTCAAATGGTTTTTTATATAGCTCTTTTGGCAAAGCACTGTACATATTTATCACAATTACCACCAAACCAAAGTCGGTACTCCTTTTTCGACCTCGAAAGTATGAAAGACTGAGTTGGACTTGTCTGGATTCGAACCCGCAACCCACACATCACGCAGAGATTTCAGCAACGAGTGCTCAACCGGCTGAGCTATTTTAGTGGCTAACATGCTTCAGAGGTTGGTTAAATAAGTATCAACTGAGGTATAATGATCACAGTACCTAGATGTATGACGAACCATTTATGAAGCGCTACATAAAGTTAAATACATATCTGGATTATCACAGGGACAGGTTTTACTGAGTTTCTATTTCAATTACCAATGTAACTTTCATTTGTTTGTTTTTGTACAGCACTTGCACTTTATTGAGAGTCAGGTTTTGGATGTTTTATTTGTAGTCTTGAAGATTTGAGAGGCTAGAACACCTGTGATCAGTGTAATGACAATTACACACCCTTGAGCAAAGACTCTGCTGCCACTGACCATTTATAGTAATGTACCCCATTGACTGCAAGGTTGAATGGATGTAAACTCGAATGTGCATAGTCATCATTTTACACACTGTTTTTATGATTAGACTGTAAATTAAATTAGAAGTGTAAAAATGAGCAGCCTCTGCATGATTATGCACACAGCACCGGAACTCTGAAAAATACAATTGTGTAATACTGGTGTTTGATTTCACTGAAAAAAAAGCATAACTTGTTTAAAAAAAAAAAATTAAATCTCAATTGCAACTTAGTTTTCCATCTTATTATTTGTACAATCCTAAATTTTTTGGAAAACATGCACAGTGCTTCTGAAGCTGAATGGAAAGAAATCATTCCTTTCATCACAGTGTGCAGTTTATTTTTTTGAAAGGCTTCAGAGAAATACTTTCCGTTTCAGAGGTGGCTTGCAATTACATCCATGTAGATAAAAATCACAAGAAGCCTTCTGGTTTCTGTCAAGTAACCTGACCTTTGCACTGGCCTCTGCTCTAAACCTGTGTGTAAATGTACACAGGAAAATAATAAAGCTTTCGTATTTACAAGATTTTCATGCGTAAAAAGGCCTAGTACCCACCTTATCTGGAGCCCTGCTATTAGCTATGCTGAATACCAAAATGATAATGGTCGAACAGGAATTAACAATGAATAAACAAACCATGGCAAATGAATATTCAAGATCGGAGGCTAATGTGAAAGTGATATTGGAACAAACTAAGAACAGTGCAATGGACAAACGCCTGTTCGCAGAAGTTGCTCGAGAAGCAAATCGCTTTGCTGAAACAGCAAAGTACAGACATTTCAATATCAGAGCAGTTTAATAAAGCGAAAGATGATGGTGGTTTGATAACCGTTGAGAACCAGTTTATTCTGAAAGATCAAATAAAGGCATCTTGTGTGACAAATGATGTAGGACAAAACATTTTGGGTGAACTTTGTACTGTCATTCTACCTACCGATCAGTCAAATACAACACAATCGCAAAAGTGTAAACAAAAAATGAAGCATTTAAGCAGAGGCAAAAGAAATGAAATTTTACCGGACAACCATCCCAGATGAAACGGGAATAGAGCTTCATATACTGAGACAAAGTAGCTTTGACCACTGAAGGGTCAAAGGAGGCTGACTCCATCAGCCGACCTCAGAATGACCAATGACATCACTTCAGAATAACCCTTACCAGATACAACTACGAAGGTCTTACTGTTACCGCCAAGTTCTAATCAAATCCAAGAGGATTATACCCCAAGTTGTGATCTATTCAACTCAGAAACAGTCAGTGGACTCACATGTGAGAAAGATCAATCCGCTGGCAATGAGCCTCCTGTGACTGATGAAGTGTTTGCAATCTTTAACCGCAATAAAGTGGCGGCAAAAGAGAGTTGCTCAAAAAACATTAATGCAAGAAAGAAGACCAAGAACATGGAAAAAAGGAAGATCCAACAAAGATCGCATGTTCGATCATTCCTAAGAAACATTAAAGGGTTTAGTATAACAACAACTTGTAATAAAATACACCAAGAACAAAAAAAGACAGACAAAAACAGTGATGGAAAAATCGTACCGCTTGAGGGAAAAAAATGTACTGCGACAGAGGAAATTATGATACCTGAAGAAGACTGCAGCATAGGAGAGTTGTTGGATCTCTCAACGTACGAGAATGACGCAGATGATGTACGTGATCAGTCCAAAACTGGGGTCGCAAATACAAAATATCCCCAAACTGGATGTTGCCAACTCAAATATAAATATCAACTCTGAGGCACACAAGAAAGAGGGAAAATGATTGGCCAACGCTAAACAAAACAAGCCTTCTATGGAGAACTCTGAGGCCCCTAATAAAAATGAACCACCCTTATGTGAACAGAGACTGGTCACCATTGAAGTTAAAAAAGAAAATGGATGAGACTACTCCAAAGCATTTAGCTGACTCGTTCGTCAGTTTTCAAATGCTGGAAGATAAAAGGAACCAAATTGCTATTGGCAGAAAACACACAACTGCTGAACCAGAAGAGGCAATGTACAACCACGATCTGACGATTTGAACTGAAATTTCAGACCCTCGAGGCTAAAAGAGCCCTGATCGACATGGAGGAGTCTCAAGAAAATACTATCGTAAAACCAGAGAACTGGAATAACGAGGTGGGAAAACAAGAA
This sequence comes from Ambystoma mexicanum, assembly GCF_040938575.1. Taxonomy (NCBI): domain Eukaryota; kingdom Metazoa; phylum Chordata; class Amphibia; order Caudata; family Ambystomatidae; genus Ambystoma; species Ambystoma mexicanum. The sequence continues at coordinate 1,354,325,933 of NC_090934.1, read as the reverse complement.
GGGAAACCTCATCTTGCGAACAAATGGCCCTCTCCAACAAGAAAAGTACATTTTGACTCACAAACCTAGAACTGAGGGCGTCCGAAAAAAATGGAAAGCCCAACATTTCCTCTGATCAAAAAACTGGTTATCAACATCATGTTGACCTAAAAGAAATAACTGGCAAATACTTATTACGGTTGAAGCGTTTTGAGAAAGAAAGATGGTCGGATATTAAACAGGAAGAACGTGAATGCTTCTTCATTACATACCACAACTAAGAACTGTGGTTTCCGAAGACATCCAAACTGTGGAATTCGAGAATGAAATCAAAAATGACTGTGTAATATTGCATATAGCTTCGAAAATCATTCGCGACTCATTGATGAATAGTGGTACGATCCTGAATTCTTTAGGATTCAACATCAATGAAACACGGGATACTAAGCGGCAAGTCATGTCTAAGGAACGTTATCTATCATCAGATTTTGATTCTCAATCCCCTAATGATACCGCTAAGCAAGTGCAAGGAAACAAGGCCATTCGTAATATACGCATGCGAGAAGACCAGCAGTGCAGTAAAGAGCAGGCCCGCCAAACTAAACTGATTAAAATAACAATTGCGAAGGATGACGATGCAATTAAGAAATGCAGTTTGCCCGCTGGAGATATTCAGGATTGGACTTGGGTCACCCAAACCATCAGTCACAAAGAAAGCTAATGCCCAAAGACATGTGGATCGGGAAAGATGCATTACCTCTTGGAATACTAGAGGTTATATGCATCTGTTTGGCGATATTCCATCTGACCTAGAAGATGTAGACATCCTATGTCTACAGGAAACATGGCTCATGAATCCACCAATAGCGGATGGCTACGAAATTGCCTATAATCAAGCTTTGAAAGGAACTAAGGGACGACCCATGTCTGGTCTGTTGACTCTTGTAAAAATTGCAAGTGGCCTGTGTATCTTAGAATCAAAAAATATATCGCCATACATACAAGTCAAGATTAAACTTCCAACAATGTTGCCTAAAGTAGAGAATCTACTAATGCTGATTAACATTTATTGTCATCATACTGCAACACAACTTGATGACATTATGGAGTTAATATCAGAAACAATTTGTGACAACAAAGAAAATGAGAAGGAGGCTAAGATTTGGATTTGAAGAGACCTAAATATAAATTGCCTTGATTATGGCAAAAACAGCAACATCCAAGCAACTACTATATGGATGAACGAAATGAAAGCATGGAACCTAAAAATACTGAATGGTGACACCCCTGGTGATATTCCAGCACATTTCACCTGGCAAAGAAATCTTCAACAATCCATTATTGATTACATGTTTGTAACTGAAAAAATTAAACAAGAGGTTATATGCCTCAAAAATATTGAAACGAACGCAAGCGACCATTGTATACTAAAATTGTATTTGAAGTTATACCCAATAACAATGGAAACAGTTACTGCATGTAACGATTTGGTTGTTACACCAGGTTGTAATTGATTACGGTTAAATCAAAATAAGGTTAATTCGCTGCTAACATCAATGGAAGAAAGTTCAGTCAATGAGAAAATCGACTATATAACTTTCTTAGAAAGATAGAGAAAAGCAAACTGCAAGGTCAAGGCCGGATTTTTGTAAAATACACGCATGGGATATCGAGATCACGGCTAAGAAAAAAGAATTGAACAAAGCCTTATGAAATCTGAGAAAAATCACCTACGGTAACCGTACCAGAGAGAAAAAATTACTAAAACAAAAATACAAGAACTGGTTGATTAGTCACAAACACATAATGCTACAACGAGATGCAGAAGCAATGATGGAAACACTTGTAAAACGAAACACTAGTGCTTTTTGGGCCTATCTAAATAATGTATCGACACCGCAAGGGGCCATGATAAAAAACATGGTTCCAGAAACAGCTTGGGTGGAACATTATTCGGATACCATTTACAACAAAAATGCAAAGTCTAGTAATTCAATAAATCCAAGAAATGAGTACAATCGACAAAGAAGATATATACCACAACATCGTAAGACTCAGCACGTCGAGGGCCCCCGGACCCGACGGGCTAACAAATCAACTTCTAAAGCAACAGCCAGAGTTATGGACGGCCTTTTGCCACTCTTTATTCCGTGCGATTCTACAAGAGAAGATCCCCACCACCTGGCGAAGTGCTATTATTGTACCAATCTTTAAAAAAGGGTAAATGGACAGATCCTAAGAACTACCACCCAAAAGCCCTACTCGATGTGGTGGGGAAAATCTTTGCTACTCAGCTTCAAAGAAAACTGCTGAATTGGATTCAAGAAACAGGTCGATATGATCCTCGACAAGCAGGATTTGTCAAGGGTGTCGGTTGCAGCCTTAATCTTACTATCATACATTTTTTTTAAAATGGAAGCTATACGGCAAAATAAAAAGATCTACATTGCATTTATAGATCTGTCAAGTGCATTCGACTCAGTTGATCGTGAGATGCTCTGATCCAAGTTGAACAAAGGGAACTGCCCATTAAAGAACTTCATACTGATACTGAGATTAAGATCAGACCAGATGCCAGAGGAACTCTTAGTGAGTCAATTAAGACAAATCAGGGTGTGAAGCAGGGTTGCCCATTGGCGGCTACCCTGTTTGGCCTCTTCCTATCTGACTTTGGAGAATCCATAGAAGCAGTGAATTCCTATCCGCCGCAAATCAATGGCATGAGTGTAAGTTGGCTGTTATATGCGGACGACATCGCTTTACTTGACTTAACACCAATTGGGCTAGCAAGAAAGCTTAAAGCCCTGGAAGAATACGTGCTAAAAAACTGAGAATTAATCCAACAAAATGAGTAGTAATAATCCTCCAAGATCTCGCTCGCAGTAAAAATCAAGCTACAAAAAACAAGTTTGCATGGAGATTGAATGAAGGAAAAACTTACTTGTGTAAAAAAGCTCAAATATCTCGGTATGTGGATTAACAGCAACATAAATGATGCTCCGTGGGCTGAGAATGCCAAACTAAAATGCAAACAACTAGCATGCCAGGGAATACTTATAAACAAAAAGTATGGAAAGTTTTCCTTGCTCCCTGCTTTGGCCCACTATAACCAAAAAGCAGTCCCAACAATAATCTATGGGGCAGAATGTGCTCTAGGAGTAACTTCGGATCTTTGGAATCAACTTGAAAATCACTATTGGAGACGAGTGTTGCAGCTCCAGAAAGGTATTCCCAGTGGTGCCTACGCTATGAACTGAACCCAATATCTATGAATACGCGGGTACTGTGGAATATGTTATCTGTGTGTAGGAAAATTATTATTAATGACTTTTCACGACAATTTTCCATCCTACAAGAAGCTCTGAAAGGAAACCAGGAATCACTCCGGATAAAATGGGCAAATGAATGTAATAATCACCTTGCCGAGATAGGTACTGACCTTGAAACTTTAAAAGCTAACCCAAATCAGGTAAAAAACAAGCTATGGATACGAGATTGGTGCGCGACAGTAGATAAACTGTTAAAAGTTAATGGAGGATGCCGCAATTGAAGGGAAAAATCGCAAACAGCAGATGCAATACTTGGTGAAAACAGCGAATGCCAAACATCGAAGGTTGCTTCTAAAATTTAGACCCAATTTGTTTGACACAAATATAAGTCTAACCCTAAGATTCCAAAGAACAAATGACAGACAATTGTCGATTCTGTAATCAGCATCTCGAGACTCTGAAACATCTTACGCTGTTTTGCTCCAGTTTAAAGGACTTGAGAACCATGCACCTGAGTCAAGTAGTTAACCGATATGACACCCTATCTGCAGAAGAGATGTGGCTTAAATTTGCCAACCCGAGAGAAAAGGAGGTCTTTAGTTTGACAAATTTTCTGCAAGAAAATGAACGTAAGTTGATTATCTGAGATCGAATTAGATCAACTCAATGCATGCTAATTATTTGAGAGGCATAGCAGTCGATAGGCAAGTGGAGAAACGAAATTAATGAAGATCATCTGGAGGAAACCTCCAAAAATTTGAGAACCACTTAAAAACTGTAAGGCTGATTAGAACTGGGATGGTTTTGGCATGTAGCCGATTACGGAGACAATTGGTCTTGCCCCCCATCTGTGTTTTTCCATTAAATTCCTTGTGTGGCTGCGGTTATCGGCTTCTCTGGCTTTTAAGATGATGTAAGATAAGATCTTTTTCAAAAGTTTGCATAAACTAAATGAAAAAAATAAATAAATGGAATTTATAGATTACAATCGTGATTATCTTCGTTTATTCTGCCTTACACATTTCATTAGCTCGGACATGAGCCATTACCAATTATTTTCTTTGTTGCAAGGTTAATGCGGTATCACCATAGTGAAGTCATTATTTTGACTGCACTACATGTGCCACGCTGGCAGTCTGCAATACAAGATTGTTAGTTTTGTGTATTTAAAGTGCGAGTAGGTTGTACATTTTTCTACCAGCTCAAGAAGTACTAAGTAGAGTGCGCATGCATTCATTTATTGTAAGTAACCCTTATTTTGTGCATCACAAAACCACAATTTAGTCTCATCAGAAGAGAGACTGCTGTGCTTATGCTATGGTATCCTTTTGTTTTTAATTCCGGTAGTTTTCTATTCTTAGAATGGTGACACAGTAGTGCAAGGTACACTTTTCTATATACTCTTTTTTGGACACAATCAATATTGCGAGTCCTTTTTATAAAGACAGCTTATTGTTATTTTCATTTGTTTTCTTCTGCAGAGAATGCACTGCTTTGTAGCCAAAAGGAGGTATTAAGTGTAAGGAAGGCATGGTATCACACAGTGAAGACAGACAAGTGATCACAGTTCAAGGGTGTTTATTGAACTTCAACTGGTTTTGAAAAACGCCTATCTACTCCTAAAGATGGGAGCAAGCTACGACCATCAAATAATAACATTTCCAGAAAAGTCTGGTCAAAATAAAAGGGCCTATACTAGTAAACCTCTTGCCAATCCTTACTTCTAAATACAAATAGTGTGGGAAACAATGTTATACAAAAGAAGTGTTCAAGAAATTATATGTCAGGATATTTGAGCCGTTAGCTTCCCTTCCCCATGTTTTCAGCATGGGACAAGGCATCACACTCAAGCTTAGCACATACTCTGGCTTTTCTAGCACGAGGATGCAGTTCAGAATCTCAGTATCAGGACCTTCTGTGGCAAAGTCTCTGCCATTCAAAGTCTCTTATTTCAGAGGGCCTGATGCAACAAACATGGAAAGTTCCTTTCACCTCATGATTCTCATATACACAAATTCTCTGGTGATTCACTGTTGACCCCAGGACCCCTCCGCCAGACTCCAACCTACTTTAACACAAAACCTTCAATTGGTCTCCCTCCACCAGGCACCAAATTTCTCTCATTTTACAAACTTTCCTTACTATATCAAAATCAAAGACTTTCGACTGTGCGCAGAATTTTGCTTAACCCGTCGCAGGACCACTTCGATTCACAATTCTTTGTTCTCTTCTTAATATAACCCTTTAACTTTCACTTCAGCCACTTCTCAGCTGGATACCTTACAGAGACCTTCGATTGATCACCCACGCAGTGCCGGACCACTCTGTCAAAGGTATCGTATCAAAGTCTTTTAAAAGTTCAAACACGCATCAGCAGTTCAACTTTACTTGCATCTTTTAACAAACACTTTTCAGCGATCACCATACAACGTTGCTGCTTGCAACCTTGGCTTCAACACAGACCGGTCTTGTATCGGCCTCCCCTCCCCCCAACTCACCGGCTGTGTTGATTTTACTGACGCTACTTTGTTCTTGGAGCCAAGGATGGTACCATGGCGGCTGCTGCTTCTCCCTGCCTTGATTAGTGACGCAGGAGGGTCCCGGCTATCTCCGACAAACAATACAGGATTCATCAGCCTGACTTCCTGGTATTACGCTTTCTAATCTTGAGAGCCCTTAAAAGTAGTGGTTTCTTGTCAGAAAGGTCAAGGGAACTTCACTCCTTGTGATCCCCTCCTGGTGTGCCATCCTTTTCTCTTGTTCAGCTGCCGACTCGAAACTGCTGTCTTCTCATGTGCTTTGCCTCACTCAAGAGTGTGCTTCATGCTCAGCCTTTTATCCATGTGGGGAAGCTTAATGGAAGTCAGGTGTAAGTGATGGTCAGTAATTGCCCGTCCTCGCCGGACCATTGTATTGGGACACTTTGGGTATACTGCTCGGGTGTTAGTCTGTTTTCTCCCAGAGTAGGCTGTCTGTGGGAACGTGTTTGTGTAGAAAAAGGGGAGGGGGTAGAGCTCCTACATATCATATCTGATGGGATGGGGTAATGGTGCCACAGAGAAAGGGATATCACATCTGCCCATCTGGCATTCCATTCCCCGAAGATCCCTCACCCAGGTGTTCCTCCCGCACTGGTCCACCCCCAGGAACTAAACCCAAAAGCGATGCCTGTGTCCTGGCCACCTGGATGACGGATCCCAGGGAATAGCAGGTGAGACACCTTCTGGTTTTTCACATAAGGTTTTAGTAGTGTTGGACACTTGTATAGTCGTTTGTATTATTTAGATGAATCTCATGGTTTTATTTTTCTTTCTCCGTTTTTCTTTCTCTATTTGAGGTCATTCATGTTCATTTGCATGTTTGTCTTTAATTGACATATCACGTATTTAAAAAAAAAAACTACTATATTTCGATTCATTCATATTGAAATACGTTTGTTTTGCTTGTGATAAGGTCGCCCGAAGACGGACTAGTTCTGAAATGTATTGGCAGACCAAGCCGTGGTTTGCATTGTCCTCCTGTACTCTGTGCAATACATTATGTATACTTTTATCTGTTGGTTGAGTTACATCTAATTGTCATATAGATAGATCTACTTTTTATATCGGTTATAAATATTGTTCAGCTTGAACAGCCTTTGGCTGACAGGTTGAGCACTAGGTTTCTCAAGATGGATGTCCAAGGATGTTGCATGTGCCCGTGTGATTAGGGTTTCACCCTAGTGCTCCCTAAAATAATCGAATACATGGATTTTTTTTTAAATTACCCTATTCGTATTAAAGGTGGTGCCCACCAATCATCATCAGATATCATTTAAGGCCACAAGATCCCCCTAAAGAAAACTAGAACCAGCCATGCGCTCACAGAGGATGCATTATAGACCTACATTAACAAATTACTGGGCAGTCCCACACTTAGGAAGCAGGTAACTATTTCACACATATATACAGCTTACACAAGGCAATCTCATGCCATCAAGCTTGCAACCAAGACACAAGTACAGCTGGAAACCACCATGTGGAGTAGCAGGCCCAATTAGCTTGCAACATGCAGGTACAGAGGCAGCCTGGAGGTACTTAGCATTCCTGATAAACCAGCAAGAGTACACTTCGACATGCCCAAATTAGCCACAATGGTTTCCTAGCCAGCCTCACTGCTAATGCGCTCAAGGCACCGTCCCTTGAATGTGCCCCGATAAACCATAACTGCTTTAATTCGGCCTGTGCCTTGAAGTGGTTTGACACCATTTGTAAGTTAAGTTACCGAGTGCAAAAGCAAATGCATACTTTTACACCTGGGTCGCTGTGTGCAAATTGGTCCCTGACATAATAGCCTGCCCTAAGCTCTTAAATTACTTACTTTTGCCCTTCTAGAGAATTCAGCTGCCATTATCACTAATATTTGAGGCCCTAACCGTGGACTAAAAGTGCACTTGGTTTCTAGTGTAGTTCCTCCCTTCTTTTTGGGCCCCCCAAACCTAAATCAGAACACAGGCCCGTGGGATTTCTAGGCACGAAAATCGCACTATAGGGCTTTTCCTAAATAGCACTTGCTTTGCGCTAGAGGGTTCCTTCCCAGTCTGACCCTCTCTCCATGCAATATCCAACACAACTCTGTGCTGTGGCATAGGGCATCTGGGGAGGGCGGGAATTCACTTTCTTCTAACCCACTCATTCAAGAGTGGGTTCAACAACTCTCCTCTTTATTTACTTGACTGCTGTGTCCTCTGGCCAATCTAAAAAAAGTACTTTGGATTTCTCAGCAACCCATTTCTCTTAATCACGTGCTTGCTGTTTTCAGCTGGGTCTTCAAAACCCTGCCCTATTTCCGCAATGCACTGCAAGCCCTAGAGCCCTCTAGCCTTGATGAAGGGGCAATGAGGGGTTGACTGTCCTCCCTGCAGTCACATTGCCCCCTTTAAAAACTGTACTCCGTTCTGCAGCTCGACTGATTTCTTTCGACCATATCACACCTATACTAAATAACTTTCATTGGCTCGCAGTTCACTGCCACACACATTTTACAATCTGCTGCCTCACTTTCATTGCTGGAGTTTCGTGAAGCTTTGAAAGGCCAATCTGTTTCACTATTGTTAACCCGTTCTAGTGCAATTTATGTACCTTAAATGCTACGCTATAATTTAATTATGAGCTGGTGTTCTTCGGCGGCTGTGCTGGGTTTTCATTTTGGTTTGGTTATTTACACGGCTATTTGTTCGTTTCTTGGATCAGACAGACTATGACATTTAGAATTTCTGTTATTATGAATAATTTTACCCAGCTTGTACTGCTCACTGCTGCCTTTGGGCCAAGGTGCTCGTTTAAAATTATGTAAAATATTAAGCTTTATTTCGAAAGATTCATTATGTTCCTAAAATCACAATATAAAACAGAATATACCACAAACCTTAACATGCAACATAAAAACATATAAGTATATAAGTATATTGTGTTCCCTTCTGCATATTAACAATACTTGAGCTGAAACAAAAAGAAAAGTGATAAACATGTAAACAATGCCTTCTCAATCGAGTCAAATTTAATTCAGAGGCGCACGAAATCACCAAATATAATTAAGGAAACAGACGTTATGATCTTGTACAAAATGATGCATAAACAGAATTTCGCCACACTACATGTGATGCATTCATGCCCTAGAAACATACACAACAGCAGTGCCTCGCGCATATTAAGGATATGCACTAACACAGGGTTCAGCCAGATCTTTCTAACTGCATTGCAACAGGGGAGAAAAAAATTGCAAATAAGTAATAGCCTCTGGATAGAAAGCGAACTATTTGCTTGCCGGTTGCTTATTACTTCCAAATAAACAAAAATAAAAGTAAGTATCCCTGCCTTAATACTGATAAGAAAATCCTTCTGGAGATGGATTCCATGGCCAGAGAGGCAGCTCCAGGTCTGTGAGGATTTGTTTTCGTTCAGTAAACGACTTTTAAGACCGTATAGTACACCGGAGTCGTCGCTGCGGGGTGAGGGGGAAGAATAGCCCAGGATCTTTTGGTTGTAGCACCGGATAGAAGCTCAGAGGCTACAACCAGAACGCTTGCTAGACCCGAGTCCCGCTTTTCCAGACCTAGCAACACCCCTGTAGTACACATGTGCTTAGTGACCATTTCAAACCGATCTCCTCTGCTAGAGCATTACCATGGATAGCCGGGCGCTTAAGAGTTAGTCCAGATTTCTTGCACAGTTTGGCATTTTGGATTATTCTTAATTTCCGAAGTGTGCTTTTAGTGATCCCGTTCAGAAGGGAAGTCTGTGCAGCGTGAAGTAGGAGACAAGTGGAAGTTATTTAATAGTGATATTTCCTTGGGAAGCGGTTGGAGGGGAAGTTGTAAGGTAAAATAAAAGGTTTTATTTTGTCCAGCAATGATTTGAATGTGAACTTATTTTTATATTTTTCAATACAAACCTCTATAACCCTCATACGTGTGGCAGCCAAATCATTTGAAAGAAACAAATATGACCGGCTTGATTGAAGGTGTTAGCTGGAAACTCAATTCATGCATGTAGCTGCCGCCTTAAAAACAATATGTACTCCAATTTGGTTCTGCTAAAAGGACTGACTACACAGTATTTTTACATTTTTTTAACAGTCAGGCATGTATTTTGGAAATTTGATTTTGAAGTGCAGATGCTGAATTTCTTTCCTAGTGCCAATTTAAGCGATGCGAACAATGAATTTGGGTCAGACAGTCCATATTTCAGTATTGGAGTACAGCCTTGCTCCCATATCAAGCTCACGTCAAGGATGCCAGACTCTGGAGAGAGGGCAAAGGGTCCATTGGCCCCACACGTTCTGAAAATAAAAGATTTACTGGTTAGACACTGATCCAATACCCGCACCAAAGCTCAGCACCCGGTGTATACCGAGTTGAAGCTGCCAACAGAACACCACTCCTCTCACTATCCTACTCCCTCTTCACCTTACTAACCCATCCCACCTTATTGTTTACAAATCCGCCAGAGGGCCTGGGGACCAATTCCGTTGGCGACGGTGCACGGTACAAATACCTTTAACATTTAACTTCTGGAAAGCAAAATTATTTGTTGAATAAACAAAGTGTATGTTTTTCCAGAAGACAATTTAAGTAGCGAGCCTGCAGCATTCATTTTCTGTAACATTTCCAAGGATCCTCCATTTCTAAATTGAGTTACTCAGTGGAAAATGTTCTACAGAACAACTTAACTAAATATCCAGCTCCAAAACAAATTGCTCTGCACACTACCTTCTTGCTAACGGTTTCGTTTCTTTGCAGTGAGGGGGTGGTTAGGGTTAATTAAGGGTTGTGCCTTTTCTTTACTGGCATTAAGGTGAATATGATTGTGAATTTATACCGGGGTATCAGTTATGTTAAGCAGGTTAGTGCCCTATACCTTAAAACAGGTTCATGCTTTGTTTTATGGGATGTTAAGGGAAACTTTAGTGTGCATCTAGCACACACAAAACACTGCTTAGTTTTTTTATAGTGGCTTTCAAGTGTCATCTTCATAGACTAAGGTTTTCTGAAGAACCAGGAAAAACTATTTTGTTGCATTGTCATGTTGATAAAGCTTGGCTGCTCACATGTCAAAGTCAATCTTAAGGAATCAAATAGAAGGTTTTAAAGTTGCAAGTTAACCTAGTTTATAAGTCTATAATTGGGAAGTCACATCAGGAAAAATACACTGCAGAGATTAATCTAAATTTCACAGACGTAAACAATTAGGCCCACATTGTCTTCAGCATTACATGTTTCTGTACTATTGCTCCTTATTTAAAGGGTCAAGGTGTTCAGCAATATAATGGTAGGTCTGTACCAAGTCTTCTTGAATGTATGCATGGGTTGTTGGCCACTTCATCTGCTGTAAAGCTTTTAGGTGCACTCACTAAAATCTCCATAAAAAATATTTCAAATGATATCCCTTTGCCAAGACATCCTGTACATCCTTTCAAAACTGCCATCTCCAATGTTTCAAGGAGAGCTTGACAAAAGACAATGCTCTCATACTGCTTATTTACACAGGCAGATTTGACCCCCCTCCCAACATCTCCTGCAGGTTATAATGCTTCATTCACTGTCCAAAGCCTGCCTGCTTAAATAGTGCACAATAGAATTTGCTTTAACAAATCTGTTTGACATAGCCCTTCTCTGCAACACTTCAGATCTATCCCTTTGGTAATTTTGAGCCCGAGACGAAAAAATAATAGCTCATACAAGGGTGTCACGCTCCTTTTTACCTGAAGAGTATGCATTTAACTATGAACCACAACCATTGTCTCATGGTTTTCAATCTTAGTTCAACTGTGGCTATCCCGTACATTGCAAATGTACCTGAGCTTTCCTGTTCAAGTGCCTTCATTTTGTGTCATTTTATTTTCTACAGATGCAACTAAACCCAACAATCCACCGATTCTAGAATCCAATTTTAAAATGGCATTGTTTCATATAGAAGAATAAAAACGACCTTCGTAATAACCAGATTACTTTGTACATACAAGAGCGAGCCTCAACGAACAGAGCAGGTAAAAATGTCTTTATTCTTAATACCAGGCATAGCTGTCTCGACAGGTTGACAGAACACAGAATTAGCTGCCGGTACAAGTAGAAAAATATTCCTGTTGGTGAAAGAAGATGAATGGAGAAACGCACAAGACATTTTTATGTTGTGATATTAAGAAGCAGAGCAATGTCAATATCAATTACTCAGGCAATAAGCCCAGAGCAAGGAGGCCATTACCGCAAAAGGTAATGCCCCCGGGGCCCATAGTTACAGGCCCGAGCCTAGACCGGGTGACCAATTGTGTGTTTTTTTCCAGCTGCACGACGCGCTGTGTTTCACAGCCGGGAAAGACAAATGGCAACACGGACTGGAATACATAGTCCCTTCTCCCTTTCCATGGCGGCCATTCAAGTAATAGATAAAAATGTAAACCAAAGAAAATGGCTGCCATGGAACAGGGGGGAGAAGGGACTATATGTAGTCCCTTCTCCCTTTCCAAGGTGGCCTGAAAACAACAGAAAACGTGCGAACACCGGCGCAAGGGGCGCTCAACAGCATCTGCTGGCTTACCTTATGGTAAGGCTCACAAAAGCACCAATCAAGGCGTTTGTTACACTAACAAAAACTTGTGCCGGGTACTAATGGTGTAAACAAAAACTGGTTTTAAGTACTGATGATCATAATAGAACCCAAATATTCGCAAGTAACGTAAGCAAATGTCATGATTATTTACCCTACATAGAGTTTAATATAGCCATTATATGAAGTTCAGAAGCAAACAAGTTAACACGTGGCCAGATGTTTTCTACATCTCAGACCATGACAATTAATCCAAGGCAAATTCAGGAAAATAAAATTGATCTGGGATCTAATCTATCACGCAAGTTTAGAGACTGTATGCAGGTTCAAAATCTATTTATAATAGTTAAGAATTATCAAAAAGAGGTTCTTAAAATATGATCCACTAGAAACTTTGTCACATCAGGTTTTTCAACAGGCCTCAATCAATAGTCAATGCAACACTTTGTGACCCGTTATCACACTTAACGTGGAAGCACTGCCTTTTGAAACCAGACCACGGGGTTATATTAAGAATGCATTGACTTGATTAGAGTTACAATAATACATTCAAGCACTGGCATAGCCAAGAGTTAACTTTACAGGAGAGAACTGACCCAGGCAGACAGTGGAGGGATCCGGCACAACCCCAGCAACACATGCCTCTCCCTCCCGCGGCTTTCAATGTATATCTTTGCTACCTCTGAGGCTGGAGCGGCATCCAGGAGCCAAAAGTATGTGGCCGAAATAGGTGGCGCGGAGAGAAAACTATGTAGCGTATGAACACTAACAGACACTGTTTGTAAAACCATTTATCCCACTCCAGGGTTTACACTAATAGCTTTGCCTCTTTAGGCGCCTATAATGCACCACCTATGAACTCAAACAAATACAAGAAAACAAGTTTGCAGATAAAAAAGCGTTTTTAGTTTTGGATGCAAATAATTGCAAGGACTTTGATCCAACGTTAGAGCCTTTGCTAGCTGAAGCAGACATTCATTCGGAATGCCAATACATCGCACTGTGGGCAGGTTGCCAATGGTTACTAGATCAGATCCATTCAGATTTTCTGGATGGACAACCCGCAAATGCTTCTTTATTAAAATCCCTCTTCACTCATAAGTTTCCCTTTGAAGGACAGTTGAAGGGAGTTTCGCCGTTAGCAGCGCCCCATTTAGAGGATGAGTAGCTCGACTTCAGAATCCGCCTGCTTCAGGGCCCAGCCAGGGGATTGTGCAATGCAGCAGGTGAGACTTAAAGGGACTTTACAAAAGGTGCGCCCATGATTAACTGAAGCGTTATGATGAGTGGATAACTAAGTAGCTGGAAGCAATCAATCCCCCAAACTACCCCAAAGTGTGCATTTAGCAGAGAAATGTAATCATGAAATGTTGTCCGAGTCATGAACCAAAACTAATGGCGAGACACCAGCAACATCTGCCTTTGCCAATTCCTCAGGGGCTGCAAAACCATTCCACTTCAAACACAAATTGCATGGTAGATAAAAGCTCAAGGACATGCAGGAATCACTGTTCCAATAAGCAAATGTTTACTGAAGCAGATTTAATGGAAAGGCCCCAGTTAAAAGTGAACGTTTGAACTGGAGCAGTTTCTCACCCATTAGAGAATGCGCAGTTCTGTATGCGTAGTCATGCTCACATCATACAAGTGCATTTAGGACAGCCTTCCTGCTGGCCAATAGCCCCACCCGCTTTGCCCCCAAAACGGGACACTCACCTGTGGATGCCTTGGGCGATCAGGTTATCTGCATTGTTGTTAAAGTAGTCATTTCACGGTCACATGTTTTGCAATTCCTTGCACTAAAATAACACACATTAACGCAAAGGTTTAGCATCTGCCTTCCATTTCCAAAATTCAGATCCTCATTCCGATGCATTAAACATTAACTTACTACATAAGAGATTTTCGATATTACCAAGATGTAATGCAAAAGGAAAAATGCATGCTATAACAAGACCCAGTAACACAAGTGCAGTTGTGTATCATTTTAAGAGGGATTAAAGCACACCTCTGCCATTCACATTCTTGTGGTGCATTCTGTGTGTCAATGCGGACACCAGAATTGTGGGCGGGTGGGCAGGGTGGATGGTCCTGGCAAGGGTTGGAAAGATAATTGCCCTCCCAATCACCTTCCAGCATGTGTTATTGGGCTAATGTTCATGCACTTGAGTTTTAGGATGTCAACGGCTCGCACTACTCCTTGGAGTGTGATGTGTGCTGGAGGGCTAAGTGGGAGGGTATTCTTCGAGTGAGACACTAAGGTCAAAGAATATTCTGACAAGGAGTGCCAGATGTATATGTAGGTAGAGAGAAGACAGTTGAAGACTGGAAGAAGTCAAAACAGGCCATAATGGTATGATATGGCATTTATAACGCGCCTATTCATAAGTGATTCAAGGCTACAAGGCAAGGGAGGGGGAGCAGAGGGTAGACAGGCAATGATCTTACTAGGCCAGGTGTCATTCAAATAGCGCAAGTGCAGGGGAAGGGGGAAAGAGAAACGTGTGGGGCCAGAGGACATCTAGGTCCCAGGACAGTGACTGAAACCAGCAGTCCCCATCGCCTTGTCCCTTGCCACTAGGCTATGCCCTGAATTCACCCACAACATACCTTCCATGTATATCAGAACCCTTCAGCGTCTGTCCAAAATATTCTGACTAGCCTGCACTACAAGCTTAAGTACAGAAAAGATT
Source organism: Ambystoma mexicanum (assembly GCF_040938575.1). NCBI lineage: Eukaryota > Metazoa > Chordata > Amphibia > Caudata > Ambystomatidae > Ambystoma > Ambystoma mexicanum. The sequence goes on along the minus strand of NC_090934.1, from coordinate 1,354,310,909 downwards.
GGGCATAAAATGCCAATTACTTCAATATTGCCACCATGCTCAGGGTTGGCATGTATTTGTCCTGAGCATGCAGTCAGCCAGACACTTCTGTAGACATCTTGGCAAGTGACACCTGCTTCGTCGATTCCATTAACCATCGCAATGAATATTTTTTTCCAGACAAAAATCTGTCAAGTATTATGTACCAGAGCAATGACAACCACATAAATAAGATGGAGGAAAATGGTGGATTTGAAAAACGGAAAAGTAGCTTTATTTCATGAGCACTCATGTCTTGTTTAGCTGTGCAAGTCCCTCGCAGAAGCCTTCTGGATCTCTAGTGATCATCATCCCTCAAGCTCTCGCCCTTAATCTCATGTAGTCCTGCGATTCCCTGGACTGCTTTCTGTGCTGCTCTCCAGGTTCGGCTTGTGCAGCTTCTCTCTTTAGCTGCCCTGGAGAACCATTTCCACTCCACTACTAGGGTCACCTCTCGCACACGAGTTTAGGTGGAAAAGGTTTATGAATTTAAATAACTAAACAGAAGCTCAAGGAAAATAAAATTATAAAAATCATCAAAATGTATTTACCCATTAATAAAATAATAATTGGTACGGCCACACAAACAACAAAGCGAAAGTAAACCTACCCTACAGTAGAATATAAGAAAAAACGTCATTAAACAACATTCTTTACTTTCCAAATGTGAAGTGAAGTGTGAAGTAACCCCTTCAGGGTCAGGATTTAGACAGCAGAGCTACTGTCCCCCCCACCCCCGCAAATCGCATGCACCAACACAGCCAAGTGATCGTGCATGTTCCACTCTCTCCACTAACCCAACGCCCTCCCTTCTTTCAGATTCCACAGTGCACCAGAAGACCAGGTAACAGTCAGCTGTGTAATGTGCGGTATTAATACCAGCAATTCAGCAGTCGCTGATTTTACAGTGCACTGCAATGTTCCAAAGGGAAGGGTGAGGCAGTTGTAAAGGAAATCTTCGCAAAAAGAGTAGGCTAAAAAGACCCCTGATAAATTACTAAGAAGCGTCAGAGCGAGGTACTTGTGATGGTAATGAAAACCTGTAAGTATGTGCGGGAATTTGTGAGTGGTAAAAATAAAAAGGGAGAAGGTGGAGGAACACACATTTCCTCGAGGGTGGAAGTGGGTAGCAGAGGGTGACCCGGCGAAAGTAGCACGAGGCAAAGGATGAGCAAATATGAGAGCGATTAAAGGGATAGAAAAACAATGGAGAGTAGCAGGAAGAGGACGTGAGGTGAGGTGAAGGAGGAAGTGAGCGTTCATAAAAGAATGAAGTGGGAGAAGAGGACCCAAGAGAGACAACATAAGTGACCCAGTGAGAAAAAAGTTCAAGAAAGAGAGTGAACAAATCTTAAAGCAAAAGGCAAAAAAGGCACAGATAAAACAGAAACAATAAAGTTAGACCTTCAGAGAGAAAAGGCTAAAGACTTCGACACAAGAGGCAATAGTAAGAGACCTGGAAAGAGCAAGAGAAAGTGGTAGCTGGGCAGAGTGAAATGCCTTTCCAGAAAGAAACAGATACAAAGATGTAGGATAGGCACAGAGAATACCCGAGGGGACCCAGAAAGGGTGACGAGCCCAGGGAGCTAAAGAAGTAAAGAAGCCAAGTCACTGCATTGCCCGGGGCATAAGGGGGCGGTGGAGGGGCAGTCCTCCAAGGAACCATTGAAACCTCAACCTCCTACCAAGCACCCATGCGCTGGTATCAAACACACTGTGTCAAAATGAGCACATCCAATGGGGAGTCGCAGATTTGCAGATGCATGTGTGGCACGCCACCATGCACATCAAAGCACACTGAAATAAGTACACCTGCAGATGCGGCCTACAAAAGATGGGATCCCATGCCTCAATATTTAGCCAGTGGTATTTTTTGCTTGCAAAGGCCCTGTACGTTTTTCTACAATTGACCAAAAATTGGCAAAATTTGCTTTTCCATTTTAAAATTGACATCAGAATTTCAGACCAGAAATTACACAAGCCAGCAAACCAAAAATTGTGCAGTCAAGAGACGAAAATGCATTTTTTAAAAAAAAGAAAAATCAGTTTACATCACGCGTCATTTTAACTGCTAGAATAACACACTTTTGTACACTTTGATGAAGAAACATAAACAAACCTAACATTCCTAGCCCAGCAGCGCGGATGAGAGAGCAGGCAGTTAATACGAGGTCTTCCCATTTTCTTTACAACAATTTGTTCAAGTGTTACTGGCTAACGTTGCAGCCAAGCACGCTGCTGGCTACGCTGGGAATGTTTTATCCGGTGCCAGCAAGCGCAGCTGCTGGGCTGACTGCACGCTCCCCTCCCGTTCACGCCATGCCAAATAGCTGGCTGGGCCATGAAGGATGAGGCAGCAGCCCCGTGCATGCCAAGTGTAGGGCCGATCAGGCACAGAGCAGAGGATCCCGGCAGAGGGCAGACCTTACAGGGCACGGACGCAGGCTTTATTTCGTCACATGCCCAGGTCTTCCCACAACAGGCCCTCGGCCCATCAAGCGCCTTCCCGATCAAGAAGACTAGCTGCCAAGAATGCTATATTAACGCCACCACTCGCTGCCTTGATCAGAGTGCAAATAAGATCCACAAAGCTTGATTTTTAATTCAATGTAAATGGCATATATTTATTTGCATCGTCTACAGATCGCTAGAACATAGCGGATCATTTTCTGAAAGTAACACGAATTCCGCAGTCTAATACAAAGAGCACATTTAAACAATTTAATCCAATTCTCTCCCTTAGGAGGGGGCAATTTTATAGTCCAACGAGAGATCATTTTGGCAGTCTATTTTAACAGTGAATTTTGCGCACTGGTTTCCTCTTTGGGCACGGTATTTCTAAGACTAAGTATGTGTTTCTTTTTATATCCTTTCTCGGCAGTGTTAAAGACTGCATGCCAAACTCTGATTTGATCTCTCGTGCCAGAAGAGGAAGTATTGCCAATTGGAGCTGCCACTAATGGTTTGTAGCCATGACACCAGAGAATGAGGAAAAAGGAATGTGTAGTGATCCGGATGAAGACCAGCATACACAAGACAGATGCCAAAGGAGCGTGAACTGAGGTCTATTTATGCAGCTCACTTAATGCAAAACATGGGATAGATAACCTAACACCTGGAAAGGATTGGTAGTTGGACATCATGATTAAGGGGGAGCTAGTGAGCAAAGGTCTCTCTTGGCTCCGTGCCCAGAACGAGCACTCGTGTTGTCATGCACACTCAGACTTTCTGCGGACTAGACCAGCACATGCTAATCTGCAAGAATGAGCTGCATGGCAGCAACTGATGTTGAGGGTAGCCAACTGCAAATACACGTAGTATTGAAGGCAGATTGATCCCGATAAGCAATACAGTACAGGGCTTGCAAAATCTACTAGCCACTCGCATTGGCAAGGAGATAGTATAAAGGACGAGTACCATCTGCATGGTACTCTAACTTGCTATCGAGTATGGGGATGTTTTAAACTTATTTGACATTTACTACAAATATACTTTTTTCACAGTAAAGGTCAAATACTTTTCACCATGCCTGACTGGCCTTTGGGTGGTGGCATTGCACCAAATATGAAGTGGGCTTATGTTGACCTGCACCATTTTATAGAAAGCGTACGTAAATATTTTGTCACCATGGGGCGGGCGAGTGAATGTCTCTTGGGTCAAGTTTGTAAACGCAGGAACTCCCGCTGCAGGTCTAGAGGAATTTTTACGAATTTGCGAGGCCTGCAGTATGTGAGGAGTTTTTGAACGTCAACCCCACACAATACATCAAGTCTAGACAAACTAAATGTGCAAGGAGGATATGTGATGGGCTGAAATGAACTTTTACAATCTTGAGGTTCCATGCAAAGAGTTACCTCGTTTTTAACATGGCTATGGACAGACCACAGCAACTCTGGAGGTATGCAACCTGCGGCGCTCCAGATGTTTTGGTCTACAACTCCCATTAGCCCTTGTCACCATTCTTAACGGTGAACGATTACGGTAGTCATGTCAATTTATTGGAAGAGCTGCACACTGCCTACCCCTGGTCTAAATGGTTCGAGATTTCAAGCAGGCACTTCAGACTATTTTAAACAGACTGAAAATGTATTCAACACAGTATAACCCGTGTTATGATTTAACATGTACAGGCCTCAACATCAGCTGTTACAAGAAATTATAGTTACACAATAATTAAGTTTCAAATAAAGAGGAAACACAAGGTCAACCTCCTTTGGACATTTAAACAGAAACCTATGGACATTACTGGGGGTGTTAAAATCTTTAGCCGGAGAGGTGTTGAAACCATGAGCTTTAATGACGATGGACACTGGAGAGCACTTGAACTGGAGTGGTGCTCAAATCCAGAATATGAGGGGTGCTGAAACCCTGAGAAGATCAACTTGAAAAAAGGAAAGCAATCCGTGTCAGAGGGGTATGGGATCCAAAAGACATGCATGCCGGCAGGAAGCAATACCTCAACCAGGGTCAAAGGTTAGAAATGATTCACTGTTGCAAGTTTGCAAAGGCAGAGGGAAATCCAGACTCTGCCCACCGCCCTCCGTGTTGCCGACTATGGGACACTGATAAAGTAAACCACACAGGGCTAAATGGTTAAGTCATCTGGATGGACGTCCTTTGAGTCTGAAGAATGGAGGGAAGACATTTGTGATTAAGGTTCCATTTGAAGGAAACTGAGAAATAACTATATGGAAATACTGCAATTTAGGCAAACATAGCTGGACTACTGACAATCACCAATGAGAGTGAGAATCCTGACCAAAGGCGAAACCAAGCACTGAAATTGATATTTTAATACAAATCTTGAGTCCATTTGATGCTTGAGGTTGTCACAATGTTTAATGTCAAAGGCAAAACAAAAAAATATATATAGTTCATGGCTGGAAGGTTTGGAATTAATCCTAAACTCTGGCATTGCTCTGGCCAACCTTCCAGACCATGGTTCTTCACCTGCCAAGCCATTACAAAAGGAGATGGCTATATGAATATCAGGTAAAGGGGCAGTCCAGCCCAAAATTGCTTTGTATCCCCAAACATGTTTTGGCCTAGTTGGGCCTCATTAGTGAGGAGAAGCTTGGGTCTCTAGGTTCAGCAGTCACGGGACCTACATCAAACATTAATTGGACATCAAACGGTTTATAATAACATTTTTGAACGTCACATTTTAGAAATGGCATTTTTTCGACACCAAAATGCTGAAAAAAAAATGTTGGAATGTTTTTTTTAATTTTTTTTTAACAAACGAAACAAAAATAAAACAAAATTAAAATAAAACATTCAGAAATGTTTTGACAATTTTGTTTTGACAAAATGGCATTTCCAAAATGTGTTTTCAAAAATTTAACTGGATACCCTTCAAACGTCATACTAGATTAATACTTGGTTCAAAAATATTTAAGAAATTCAACTCTTACACACTAAAAACAAAAGGTACGGAAAGTTTAAGCTTAGGCACCAAGTTACTCACTGCACCAGGATACAAACTGAAGATTGAAATCTACAGTGAGAGGATTGGGTAATGAGCCTAGAATGCATAGAAGGTGATAGGAGGGAAGGAACGAGAAGTTTGCTTCCATTCCAAAACTAATAAATTAATCCACATAATTCAACTAACTCAACCCTCACATTTTGGTTTGCTACTTTTATCGACTAGGAAAGCCATCTCCAAAAGGGCTTGGAGGAACACCATGTCTCTTCCAATCCAATATATACACTTGGTTTACTCTGAGGCATTCAAAGAATTAACAGCACCCTGTTGAAGTTTCCAAGTGACCATTCAGTGTTGCTTGTGTGCTGTAATTCTAATTTACAAACACCTCTCATTACAACCTGCTTGTAATGAGTTCAGTATGCAACTTCAAGCTTCACATCTTAGGGCTCGTCGGCACATTTGCTCCTGCTTAAAAAAAAACATCAGCAACATCCTATTTCTGAACTCCCTGGTGCCTCTCAGACCCTCAAAGTAACAGCTGCTAGCCAATTCCAACCTTCTCGATCTTCTGCAGACTAGATTATGTCTTTGCCGTGGCACAGACACAGCCTCTCAACCGCTGGGACAACATTCTTAAAGCATCAGAGGGGAAGGATCAATCTATTAGTACATATGTCTCAGCACTACCTTCAACACAATAGACCACAGAATCCTACTCTATGATCTCCAAGGTTGGATTTTCATTTAAGACGCCAGTGATTTGCTGCCTTCCACTCTACCCATATGCAGCGTTAAATAGCTTTTACAACGCGCCTATCACCTCCAAAGTGTTCTTATGGTTCAGAGGTGTGTCCAGATAGTTGCATACTGCACCCCCACCTGGAGTAATCCAGACACTGCAAGAAAGAACTAGGTGGTGGTGGGATGGGAGAAGTGGGTGCAGGAAGGAAAGAAACAAAAACTGGCAAGATTATAATTATAATTGTTCTTTTAGAACGCGCTTAATACCAGAGACCAGTTACTAATATCAAGACCAGGATTCGAACCTGTGTTTCTATGGGTTGTCTTGCTTTCAAGACAAACACGTTGCCCCTGAGCTATCCTCCCAGCCTCTTACACCAGATACCAGGGACTGAAAGGGAGGGTGTATGATTACGGTCTTAAGGGTGCATATGGAATCATTTGTAGTGGATCAAACAAATGTTTAGCAGAAAGAAGGAATAAAATCCATCAGAAATTCCGGGTAATTTTCTATGAGGGCCGTTTTGATTACATTGAGCGTGTAGTACTAGATTTAGTCAGTGGATGCTTGTGTGAAGGATCCATACTCAAACTGAGTGTTGGCCATGTGATGGGGAATGCAGGGAACACAAACGTTACTCGGATGCATTTCACCCAATCAGTTTGTAACCCAGTAGGCCAACCCAGCTTCCATTAGCAAAGATGTTCAACAGGTTAGTGATGGACAATGTTTCAAAGCCTCTAGAGGAAGCCGCTTAGAATATGCTCTGCAGTTCCTTCTTCACCTCAACAAATAACATTTTCACATTTGTCATGACTTTCCAACTACTACATTGGGGATAATGTAACCCCTCAAATGATTCAACGCATCTTTCCTTCATAATGAACACAATTTGCTTCACCGGTGATGCATGTATGACTGGCTTGACACCCTCTTCGGTGCTCTGACTTTCAATGTCTGTCTACATCTGCTTTTTGCCAAGTCTCCAGAAGCCTTCATCTATAGAGGGTGAACTGATCAGATTGCCACTACGTATTTAGGCTCTATTACCATCCCATGTTGCACTCGTAAAGGGGTGATGCAAGGTGGCACATAGTTTCAGAAGCATGACAGAGGAGGGCTTTTGTGTACATATAAAGGAACTAGAGGGCAGGACAGCCCTGCTGGAAGATAGATTGCAAAGTTTATTAGGATGTGATCTGAACTTAAGCCCAATCAGAAGACATCTTTGGGGATATTGTGGATCCTGAAGAGAAAGTGCTTGTGAAAATGTTATTGTCTGAGCCAGTGCTTGGTGGAGGGTAAGTTTCTTACTGCCCACAGAGCGCTGCTTCCCCGTGAAACCGACAGACATATCCTGCATGAAAAAATGCCAGAATATGGAGTGCTCACCAATACTCCAGAAAATATGCAGGCCCTGGACGCAGCATTATGACAACCTATGGCAGGCGTCTGTAGCCTTTGGCTCTCCACATGTTAATACTGTAACTCCCATCATCCCTAACCAACATAGTCAAAAGCCGGATGATATGGAAATTATGATCCAAAACATCTGGAAAGTCAAATGTTGCAGACCCCTGACCTATGAGTTGACAAGTGGGGGGTTGATGGAGGGCACAGAAGTGGCTTGATTACTGGCAGTAAGACTTTGGAATTAGAGGGGGATCTGCAAGACCATAAAGGTGTTCACTCTGATGTAATGCTCACTGAATGTTATTTTACATTAGTTCTGAAAGAAAACAAGTAAAATGGAATTAAAATCACTTCCAAAATTTTGACCAAGGAGCCAAAAGTTGTTTCCGGTTGGACCTATGCTTACAGGTGTGCATAAAGGTCTATAGCGATAGCATCGCATGCAAAAGCCTCGAAAAAAAATGCATCGAAAAATGCATTTTTTTTAATGTGGGGTTCCCCCACCAACTCCCGTTTTTTTACCCCTTAAAACCATTTTTCAATTAAAAAGAACCTTTACCTAAAAAAGAAAATGCATTTTTTCAAGGCTTTTGCATTCAATGCATTGCATTCGATGGAATCACCGGATACCGTCCATAAGCGATCAACAAAGACCTGTGCCAACAGCGTCCTCCCTCAATGTCCCTCATTTTCATTCCTTTCCACCAATGCCTGCCACCTTTTCCCGCTACATACCACATCTACAATTCCACAATACAAGCTGGGCAGGTCATCAAAAGGTGGGGTGCTCGAGAGTACACCTTGCTTTATCTTTACTCCACCGCCCATAAACTCAATACAAAGTTGACTCCTATGAAGTCTTTGCTTTAGAATGTGATGATTCCACCACTCAAGACCTGGATCGGCGATCACTACACTGTAAACAGTACTTTATATACGAAGATATTGTAAACATGACACCTTTTATATCTTTCTGTGCATATCATTTATGCACTATTTGAGAGCTCCGGGCAGTGCAAAGGTCAGGTCACTTGTCAGAGTATCTTGATTTGTATCTCCCTGGATGAAATTGCATGATGTAAAGAATTAAAAGCAGCCTGAAAACAAGACATTCTCTCTCGGAGCTGTGCATTTAGAAAGAAACAAAAGACATTAATTATCTCACAGTTTAACTGTTGCTGCATTTTCAATCTGTAGATGCATGGAGAAGAGCATTATGCATGCATATTTATTTCCCTAGCACGTTAGGGTCCTCTCAGTAATAAGATGGAAAACCAAGTTACCATTTGGAAGCATCCTTTGTGGAAAACAGATTATGCTTTTAAGTGAATGCATGGCCGCACAGCACAAACAATTTCTGGACTTCCTGCGTTGTGTCCATTTATCATCGAGATGCATATACGTGGGGTTTTCATTTATATAAATGTGTAGGAGGTGGATTTCTACAAAGGCAGTACATTGGGCCTCATTGCAAGTTTGGCAGTATTTTGGGGCTAAATCCAGCAAAATACGACCAGATTTATTTTTACCGCCACTTGGTTTTGCGGATTTACAGCAGTTTTAAGTGTATCGGTAGGCATTGTAAGTCTCACATTTTTGGAGTCCACAGAGCTGCACGGGGATTTTGGCAGAATTACCGGTGATGGGAATTCCACCGATTTTGCTGGTAAAGTGAAAGATTTACCTGCAGCATTATGCTGGATAAACACCCCCTACTTTACCAAAGGTGTAGTATGGCGGGCAGTAACGTTACCACTGCATTACCATTGTTTCTTCCCACACCGCTGTACTCTTAATGAGCCCAAATTGCTTAAAGCCAGACGTCTTTGCTAGACACCTCATTATTGATGACAATGTGGAGTATTCATTTTCGAGTTTAGTCATGTTTTGGTTGTATGTCGCATACATTTTACACTCATGTGTAGGCAAATCATGTTTACTCTTACAATTTAATTAACACCAATTACAAAAGGTTGTAAAATACTTGTATCTCAAAACCTTAGATGGAGGAACGGCTGAATATGGAATGTCTAGTTTAAACATCCATCCACCAACATTAACTAGGAGCCAATGTCGTAAATGGTTCTATAATTGATCAGCGGCATCAAACCCTTTGAATTCCACCAATCACTCAAGTTTGAGCAATCACATGGTCCTCCATAGCATCTTTCACATCTTCACGACTACAATTCTGACATTCAAAACCAGACACTCCAGCCAAGTGCAATCATGGCTATAAAACAAAACCAATTAAATGGTTTCTTTTGTAACTGAAATAGAACCAATCAAGACACAAGGCTGTAAAGGCATCTAGATAGGTTTTTAACTTTATATAGTGGTTCATGCAGGCTTCCTTCAACTTCGAAGCACTGATTATTACAGTCTTATCTGATAATTTACTGAATTCTGAATGTTGTAAGGCAAACTGTCCAGCCAACATTTGACCGTGAGATTCTTTGCATACAAGGGAAAACTTGGAGATTAAGTGTTCATTTGTTCCACTGGTGGGAGGGAGATACTGCGTTCTGTGCTGTCTGTCACAATGTGGTAACAATCAACTTCTTAGAAGTTTGGTCTTGCAAATTTGCCTTTAACCTTCGCATCCAGAGCATTGCTGCTGCCGTAGAACAGCTACAACGAATAGACAAGCTGCACTCTACAGCCATTCATATTTGGCCAATTAAGGTCAGATTTAACGCAACAAAACACTTGAAATTCAGCAGATGTGGGAAGTCATGGCTAGCTTAACTTGGCGCGTTCCCGTTGCAGAGCCCATGAGCATATACCTATTATAAGAGAAGGGATTCACAATGACATACAAAATGGCATTATGGGGGGACATCAACGAGAGTGCGGAGAGTTAAGCTGGTCATGACTTCCCACATCTGCTGAATTTCAGGGGTTTTGTTGCATTAAATCTGCGCAACTTACCCGCACCTTAAATCAGGTTTTTTCATTTATTACATATAGGAATACTAAAATGATAAGTGGCATGGTTTATGCTTAGAAAGATTGAACTTAGATTGCCATACAAAGAACACATTAAGTTGGATGAAAAATCCTACGATTTCGGTGTCAGTTGCAGAGATACCAAATTCTTAAAGAGGCACATTTTCTTTGCATTTAAAACAAGCAATTCGTCCACCTTTACAAAGTTAATATACGATTCCTTTTTAGAACAATTCTAAAACAGTTAGCATTGCTAGAGAAATTCGCCCTTGCCTTTTGAGGTAATATTTACAGCAACTATTTTAAGAACGAATGAAGGAAGATGTTTGATGTTTTAAGCAGAGAACGGCCATTTTCCCCGATGAATAGACTATCCATTCTTTGGTGCGCCGTTTCCATGGCGCTAAAAACAAAGCAGTCATCAGCACCAACTTGGGCTTTGATGGTAAACGCAGCTGTAGAGTGCACCGTTTCACAATAAGCCACTTTCCCCAGACCCCCCGGAGAACAGAAGCTATGCGTAGCCCCTACAAATCTGCTTTCTTTCACTAGCCGCTGTGTGTCACAATGAAAACAAATTTCGAAGCACACAAGAGCGTACAAGAAATAGGATTTCAATACGGCAGGGCTTCTGGAAAAGAATAAGTATGTGTCTAGTGAGTGTCTCCTTTCTAGCTGCCGTTTCTTCAACAGGCTTGATTCTGGCCTTACACACCATGCAGGGACACAGAACTGGCTGCCTACTAGCGACACCAACTGTACCTAAGCAATAAAAAAATACTTTCTACTTTAATGGCATCTGGAATGCTTCAGTCATTCGACTTTATTTCTATCCAGGCAGTTTAGCAAAGAATGCCTTATTCACTGAGGGAGGGGTCGTTATCGCAGGATAATAAGCCACCACCAAGTTACGGGCTGAAGCAAAGCAGAGTTGGTGAAGGGTCATTATACTAAGATACTATTCCTCCCAAGGTCTATAAGGCTATTAGCACATGGTGGTAATAGCAAAGGTTCTGGAGTTGTGGTGGTGAAGGGAAGGAACAAGTTACTTACCTGTAACTGTTGTTCTCCAGCATGGGACTGGCATGGATTCACATGCTCATGAATATTCCCCGTCGTCAGGCCGGGAATCCTCGGTATAGGAAAAAATCAGTATCAGTTTCCTTTCTGATCTGTCTTTCTTAGTAGTAACCAATCACTGGTCTCTGGGTCATACTGCCCCCAGCCAATGACTGCCCTCTCCCTAAGCCCCGCCTCTGGCAGCCATCCTCAGATTTGGTAGCACGTAAAGTGGCAGTATGACCAAGTGAAGAGCCGCAGAGGGGTAGGCGGGAGGGTTTGCATGTCAATCCATGCCAGACCCATGCTGGAGAACAACAGTTACAGGTAAGTAACTTGTTCCTTCTCCAGCATGGGGTCTGGCATGGATTCACATGCTCATGAATAAGAGAATACATAGCAGTACACACATGCACAACCAAGGGAGGTGGCAACAGGCTCAACATTAAGCAATACAACAACTCAACATTAAGCATCTCTTACCTCCTCACAAGGCTCAGCTTAGGCGAACAGGTTGCGCAGCACTGCTTGGCCGAGCCTGGACTCCCGATCGATGCAGTAGAATCTTGTGAAGGTGTGCGTCGACCTCCACGTCGCAGCCCTGCAGATGTCCAGCACGGGCACACCAGACAGGAACGCCGTGGTAACAGCGATCGCTCTGGTCGAATGGGCTCTCGGACAGCCAGGCAGCGGTCGGTTTGCCAACCGGTGACAGTGCATGATGCAGGCGGAGAGCCATCTGGAAATGGAAGTCTTCGAGAGAGCCTTCCCTTGATTCACAGTACCAAAGTTCACAAACAGCTGTGACGTTTTCCGAAAACTCTTTGTGCGGTCCACGTAGAACTTCAGCGCTCTAGCTACATCCAACGAGTGCAAAGTCCTCTCGGCCGGCGACGAAGGCGACGAGAAGAAAACTGACAACACCAAGGGCTCGTTGAGGTGCAAGTCCAACGGCACCTTGGGCATAAAGGAGGGGTGCGTCCTCAGCACCACCCTCGTGTCATGAAAAGTCAAGTATGGAGGCTTGCAAGATAGGGCCTGGATCTCTCCCACTCATCGTGCGGAGGTGATGGCCACGAGGAAAGCGGTCTTCCATGACAGGAACTTCAAAGGCGCCGAATGCATAGGCTCGAATGGGGCCCCATGAGCCTGGTCAGCACCACATTAAGCTCCCGCGCCGGGGCAGGAGCCTTCACCACCGGCAGGAATGATCGGAATAGTCCCTTCATGAATTCTTTCACCAGGCGATGAGACCACAAGGACGCCCGTCCCGTAGTCCTGGTATATCGGGAGATTGCAGCCAGATGTATTTAGATGGCGGCGGGAGTCAGTCCAGCTTTGGTCAGCGACAGTAGGTACTTGAGGGGACCGTAATCCACAGAGGGTTAATCTTCTGTGCACGGCACCAGAGAACCTCTTCCATTTATGTCCGTAGCACTTGAGAGTTGAGGACGCCTTGGCCTTTGCAAGAACCTCTCTGCAGTCGGCCGGGATGTCGTACCCTCCAAACTCTAGTGCTGCAGGAGCCAGGCCTGCAAGTTCAGCGACTCCGGGTTGTGGTGAAGAATGGCGCCTCCTTCTCTGGAGAGGGGGTCTGCGTCCGTCGGCAGCTTGACTGGTGTGGACGTTGACAAGTCCAGAAGGTCCAGGAACCAGATCTGTCTCGGTCACGCCGGTGCGACGAGGATCATCCTGCCCCGGGACCTCTTGAGCGGGTTGATGAGCCGGAGCAGCAACGGCAGCGGAGGGAACGCATAAAGAAATAGGCCGTCCCAGGGGAACGAGAAAGCATTGCCCATGCTCCTCGGCTGGGGGAACCTGCTGGCGAACCTCCGACACTTGGAATTCGTCGCCGTCGCAAAGAGATCGATTTGGGGTTCGCTCCATCGTCGGAAGAGTCGATCCACTTGATCCTGGCGTAGTTCCCACTCGTGGCACGAGCGCAGATCCCTGCTGAGTGAGTCGGCGATCGTGTTTTTTATTCCTGCCAGATGAAGAGGCACCAGAAACATCCGTTGGGCGACGGCCCAATGCCACAGATCCTGGGCTTCCTTGGATAGGGCCGGGGACCTGGTTCCGCCCTGCTTCCGGATGTAAAACATTGTGGTGTTGTTGTCAGTGAAGATCCTCACCACCTTGCCCTTGAGGGACGGAAGAAAGGACCCGAGGGCCCAGAACACTGCCTGGAGCTCCAAGATGTTGATGTGGAGTGACTTCTCCTCCGGGAGCCACAGGCCTCTCGCGTGAAGATCTCCGGAGTGCGCTCCCCAACCTTACAGGGAGGCGTCCGTCGTTAAAGTCACCTGGTGAGCTGGGGTCTGAAAGTCTGTGCCCGCCGACAGATGGGAGCGAGTACCCCACCACAGGATCGCCCGACGGAACGTCTCGTTGAGAGGGATCCTGTCCTCGAAGCTGCCCGTCGACTGGACCCAGCGGGCGTCGAGGAACTCTTGTAAGGGGCGCATCCGAAGCCTCCAAAGGCGCACCAGATGAATGCAGGAGGACATCATCCCGAGGAGGGACTTGATAGATCTTACCCTGGCCATGTCCATGGCCAGCAGACGCTGCACCTTGCCCAGAATGGTCCTGGTCCTTTCCTCCGACGGCGAGGCCAGCCACGCCACTGTGTTGAGCTTGGCTCCCAGAAACAGGGCGACTTGCGACGGAACCAGGTGGGATTTTGGAAAGTTGATGGAGAATCCCAGGTCCGTGAGCAGCTGGACGGTCTTCGCAGTGTGCTCCACGGCGAGCTCCCTTGTCCTTGCCCGGATGAGCCAGTCGTCCAGGTAGGGGTAGACGTGGATCCCCTGTAGGCACAGCCGCGCCGCCACCGGTGCGAGGCACTTGGTGAACACCCTGGGTGCCGACTTCAATCCGAACGGGAGGGCCTTGAACTGGTAGTGCTGCCCTTGGACCACGAACCTGAGGAACTTTATGTCTTTTTAGAATGGGGATGTGGAAGTACGCATCCTCCAAGTCCAACGACGACAGGAAATCGCCCTCCTCCAGCTGTCCCAGCACGTGTTGGAGGGTGACCATACGGAACTTCTGTGCCTTGATGTACTAGTTCATTCGTCGCAGGTCCAGGATGGGGCGCCATCCTCCTGTCTTCTTTTTTACGAGGAAGTACCTTGAGTAAACTCCGGAGCCCCGAAGCCTCTTTGGGATGAGCTCGATGGCACCCTTCTTGAGCATCACCCTTACTTCCAACAGTAGTTGAGGGACGTGATTTTCCTTCCTGGCCACGGGTGGAACGTGAGGGCACTTCTTCTGAAACTCGAGGGCGTGCCCTTGGGCCAGGGCGTCCAGCACCCAACGGTCGGTGGAGATGGACTCCCACACGCTGACGAACCTCGTCAGCCGGCCACCCACCAGGGTGCTTTGGCGGGGACCCGACCCCACGGTCGGTTCAATCTTGTTTGGAGGCCGCCTTGCCTCCTTGACCCCCTGTCGACGACGACGGGCACCAC
The DNA here is from genome assembly GCF_040938575.1 of Ambystoma mexicanum. NCBI lineage: Eukaryota > Metazoa > Chordata > Amphibia > Caudata > Ambystomatidae > Ambystoma > Ambystoma mexicanum. Next base: position 1,354,295,827 of record NC_090934.1, on the reverse strand, counting down.
CCAACTTGCCACGTCCCCTGTAGGCTTCCTGGGACAAAGATCTTGCTGCTTGGCGGTACGTGGAGGAGCCACTGCCGGATCCCTTGGAGGCACCTTGTCTGCCTCCGGAGCTCCGAAAGGACGGCCGTCGTCGTTGGAGCACTCCCAGTGCCCGGGCAGTCTCTGTGTCTGTCTTGATGGCCTGAAGGGACTCATCAACCGCCTTCCCAAACAGGTTTCCCGTTGAAGGGCATGTTCAAAACCTTGGTTTGTACGTCCTGGCGGAAATCCGTGGCCTTGAGCCATCCTCGTCGTCTCAAGCAAACGCTGTTGCCCAACTGACGGAAACCGGTGTCGGCGATGTCCGTTGCCACCGTGATGGCGTGGTCCGAAGCAATCTCACCTTCCTGTAGGATTTCAAGGGCCTCAGCCCTTTTGGCGTCCGGAAGGAAGTCCAACAGGGGGGTGATTTTGAACCACAACTCCCTGTCGTAGCGGGCTACGATAGCCAGGGCGTTGGCCGCCTTGATAGTCGTCACTGCAGATGAGATGATCCGTCGTCCCATCGTGTCCAGCTTCCTGCCCTTGCCGTCCGGCGGGGAAGTTTATGTCGAGGCCGATGCCCCCCCCCAGCTTTCTTCTTTGCCGCCGCCGAGACGACCGAATCCAGGGTAGGTTGCGCCCGAAGGCACAAGGGGGCAGCGTCGGGGATCCGGTACTTCTTCTCGTACCGGTCCCTCTTTGCCGGCACCGTGGCAGGGTTCTTGAGGAGGGCGAGCCCCTCATCCCAGATGTCATCAAGAAGCAGTACGGCGAGGACCGTCTTCCTTTTAGCCTCGCGCCGTTGGTAAAGGAACCCTTCCTTCTCTTCTGGGCAGAGCTGGAAGAGCTTGGATGCCCTGGAAATCATGGCATGAAAGGATCCAATCTCGTCGGGTGGGGACGCCCGAGCATGGGGCGACGGGGGACACGTCCCATCGCCTCCTTCGTCATCTGTACCCGTCGTAGCCGTGTCCGTGCCTGTATCATCCACCTGGGTAGTAGACCGGGGGGAAGGCAGAGCAGTCCGCAGAGGTGGGAGAGGTGGCGTAGGATGCGTCGTCCTCCTCTTATGCGGTGGACTTTCCGAAGGTCCTGGCTCTGGTTCCCCCATCGGGTCTGGCTCAGGTACCTCCGTCGGGGGAACGGGCAACCTTGTCCTTATCTCCGAGCATAAGGATTGAATCGCTGACAAAATGGCCGCCAAAGTGTCCTGCGGGGCTGGTAACGACGGGCACGAGGGCTCTTGAGGAGCCTCGTCGTCGACCTCGTCGCTCTCCTCGTCGCTCTCGTCGACCTCGTCGGGATCCCTCCCGATGGGCTGGGCCTCATCCACGACTTCGATGAGCTCTTCTTCAGAGGTTGTGTCCATATCCACGATGGCCACCAGCCCCTCCCCCACCTTTCCCAACGAGGACTTCGTGGGGGTCTTCTCAATGGGCCTGAAAGACGACTCCCTCTGCAGTGGCAGGGAGACTCTGGGTCCTGAGGTCGCCTCCACTGGTGTAGCCTCCACAGGCTGAGCCATGGCCACAACGACATCCTCAATCGAGGTCTTAGCACGGTGAATTAAGGCCATCATCACCTTCTGTACGCCTGGGGCCTTCACCTTGGGGGGGGGGGGAGGGTCCGAGCCTCGCTCCCCCTCTGCCGGAATCTTCGAGATCGACCGGGGCCTCTCCAGAAGCTTCGCCGGGTTCTCGGACTTCCTCTTACCCGAGCCAGAGCGTTGGCTCGTGGTTGATGGCTCCGGGGAGGATGCGCCCTGCCTGGCAGCCAAGGAGCCCGACCGTTCGGCACTCCCGGTGCCCGCGGACTCGCGGTGCTTAGCCTTTTGTTGGGCCCCTGTCGCCGGGGCGCCCTCACAGGACTTAGAAGACCGCTCGGACTTCTTTTTCTTCTTCTCGCCCGACGGGCTCTTCCCTTCCAGCCAGTTGTCGAGACGGAGGTGGAGATCCTTCATGGTCCGCTCCGACATGTTCCCACAAAACGCACAGTCCTTCTCCGTGAGCGTCTTGTCCTCATGGAGACAGTAGAGGCATAACGAATGCTTGTCCTCCTTGAAAACATTCTGAAGCTGGCATCCAGGGCAGGTCCTGAACAGCTTCCCGGGCGTCGAGCTTCCTCTCTCCTGGGCCAGGTCCAGGATAGGCCTCGGAACTTCTGGAATCCTCCAAAAGCGTAACGAGACGAAATCTTCACCCTTGAGGGGCGTAGAAAACTCTGAAACGGATCCCCGATGATCGGATGTAGAAACGGTGGAGCTTGAGGCTCTATTTAACCGAAAAATGAGAAATATCTCCTGAAAAAGCGCAAAAACGCAGCAAAAGCTCGAGAGCTACAGCACGAGGACTCCCAACACTTGAACGTGCGGTAATAATCTGAGGATGGCTGCCGGAGGCGGGGCTTAGGGAGAGGGCAGTCATTGGCTGGGGGCAGTATGACCCAGAGACCAGTGATTGGTTACTACTAAGAAAGACAGATCAGAAACAAAACTATTACTGATTTTTTTCTATACCGAGGATTCCCGGCCTGACAACGGGAATATTCATGAGCATGTGAATCCATGCCAGACCCCATGCTGGAGAAAGTTATTTTAACAGCGAGTAAAGCTCACAAAACATTAAATGAAATTTGGTTTTATTTGTTCATGTTTAAATACCCAAGTTGTTTTTATAAAGGTAACCATTTTAATTGTAAACTTGGTTAAACTGGAGTAGTTTTAGTAGGCCCTTGAATTAGGTGCAATGTTAAGAACGTGACCTTGACCAGATTTTCAAACTGAAAGCATTGTTCAATATGCTTTCACTTTGGTCTGTCAAGTTAGGTTGGATTGTTGGATTGAAAGGAAACTTGCTCGAAAATTGCATTGGTGCTTTTTGAATGCAGACACAGACTGTTCATTCCCTGGCTGCTTCTGTATTCCGAATGTCAGGAATGCAGTCAATGCCAGTAGATAGTGATTGCATTCCACACATCCAGATTTGGCTGAGAGGCGGTCAATGACGAGTACCATGTGTTAACTGGCCATACATTTTAGTCCCAAGCACAGTGCAGTGTCTCTGGGCACATAGGTCTTTTTTAATGCAAAGAAGGAGATAGAGCTGCATGTGCATCACTGAGGTTTCTTCTATCCTATGTAATCCTGTTGTCGAAAACAGTGTAGGCACACTGCTAAAAAAAGGCAGATCTTCTAGTATTTTTGCTTGCAGATGACTCTACATGTCAAATTATAAACCCACTAGATAATACATTTTAATACAGCGTAAATACCAGGTGGTGTTGCCAGGTTTAATATAAGTTTATCAACCACAGAAGGCTGAAAGACAGAGTTCATCTTGCTGGATTTCAAACGTGTAACCTGCAGGTACATTGCAAATCTTGGGCGCAAGTAAACGTATCGCTACACTGTCTTACCAGCTAATAAATTATCTTCAGGGATAATAAATACTCAAAAAGGACGTTAACTAAGGGGAGACAGCCTTGAATTCTTGATAGTACGAAGTAGTTCAACCAGATATGTACCCATTTCTGTGTTGACCTCAGATAGTTGTCAGGCAATAGTAGACACACCATAGAAGGAACTTAAAATACTTATGAGATTATAAAAGGTCTTTAAGAAAGCTGAACAACATATATTTTTAAAAGCACACTCAAGAGTTTTCTTTAAAAAGACATGAAATATTAGCTATCCAAGGACCAGAGTGAACATTGTCACGATTTATTAGGTGGTCAGTCAACTCAGGGTGTTCCTTTCCACCCCAAAGAAGGTGGCGCGCACCCAAAGCGCTTTTACAGATTAAACTTTAGTGAGGCCTCCAACTTATCTCGCACCACCCCAGCAAATGCCCTCTGTGCCACCAACGAACTAGGAACCAGGCTGGTGTATACTAAAAATATATAATTAAGGTTTCACAAAGAACCAAAAAAAACACCCAAAACATCAGCCACCAACGCTGTGGCACAACACAATATCGGAATTTCAAATTACTTGCATCAATTGACTGACTTGTAACTAACTTACAGATACTACAACACACAGGCAAAATTTAGAGACTTTACATCAAGACACACACACACAGGATTTCTTGAACTTTCACAATTATGAAATTTGAAACCACCCCCAGGTATTGCTTGGGGTTATTACAAAGCTCTTTTCTCCAAGAAAACCTCACCCCCAGCACCCAGACTTCCTCTGGCTCATCCAATGACAGGCCCAGCTAGCTTTTACATTTCCCAGTATCTGTCTCCCATCCAATGTTTAAGGCCTGGGTAGCTCTCCCCGTCTCTCTGCTATTTGTTTCTTGCAAGAGTCCATCAGTATACTACATCCAGCAATAGAGTGGGAAAGTCAAGGGAAAAGAAAAAGTCCAATGAAAGGTCCCAAGAGTCAAAAAGTCAAAGAAATATCCTTCTCAGATTGAAAACATATCTCTTATAGGGCTGACGACACTCCATTATCATCATAATTCCCACACTATGGATTGGCCAGCTCTCTCCCTCCCCCAATACGCCTACTGCCTGTTGATTGGACAAGGAGTTGGGAGGTGTAGATGATGGAGGCTGAGGGAGGAGAAAGATTCATCATCCCAAAATGACAAGTGGGTTTAACTTTTAATGTTTGGAAAAACCCCTACCCTAATTTTTCAGCACATACATATATTCGAGTTCTAGATTTTATGGCACTTGGAAATTCCAATATCTCGGCCCGCCCTTCCTGGGAGGAGCTACCAGTTTTATCGATTTACTCCTGAGCCGAAATAGTCACAAATCTGCCCCTTCCTGATTAAAACCTTACTTCCATGACCTATCATCGCACCAACTTTCCATTCCCTCGGAATTATGAGAAGGCCGCAATCATAATTGTGATAATAGCTCAACTTGTATACATCACACAGGATTCATATTTACATGATGCCAACGGCTTCCTATCCTCTTTAATATAAGTCTGGGATGAGCTCACTGGGACATAGGATTCTCTTAATTAAAAAAGGGTGGCCATATGTTAATCATATGGAAAGGCATCACATGTGTCCCTCAGTTTCACATAGCCCCTGCCTATTCCAAGGTTTCATTTCTCGATCGTCACCTGACAAATATCTGCTTATCAGCAAGGTCTGTTTCATACACAATGTTTGATCATCCATTAGTGGCTCTAAAGCCATTTCTTGAGGTTGAGTCAGCCCTGAAACAGTCATTTTTGTTGGCCAATAATGCAATTAATGGGGAGACCTACCCTTAAAGGTAATTTCTGCTGGCTGTGTTATCTACAACTCCCACAATTTTGATCTAATTCTGTGTTATTTCTCCGTATTTCTAACTGAACCAGGACTGTTTTTCCGGTCGGGCTCAGCCCCTAGGTCTTAGGTTCATAGTTTCAAAGGCACAGACCTTTCAGTTCAGTGGGGAGAACACCAACTGCAGCCATACTTGAAAATGCAGCTGCTTTAAAATCAAGATATGCTTACATGTAACATTTTAGCTGGGCATGTTTAAACTACAATATTTCTTGAGATATAGTTTGGACAGATATATGTTCGCTTTAGGTATTATTCACACATAGGCCACAGTTACATAGAAAATCCAACAAGTGGGCCTTTCCATTTGAATGTCAGTTTATTTGTGAAAAGTGTCTTTCTCCGAAATATGTCACTTGGCTTCACTTCACTGGCATACATGTCTATTTTAGCGGAGTTGGCTAAGCCCATTTCATTCAATTTTACTAGGCCTTATGTCAAAAATCACTGTTTTTAACTGGCTTTTATATTTCAATGGAACTCCTTAGTCAGCATCACTCTCACAATAGGGGCCTAGCATGGCCTCTCCATATCTGTAACTCTGGAGCTGTATTTTCACCCCCACAACATTGTATACATGACTGCATAAATTATTCAAAAACTAACATTTACAGAAAAATAATACTCAGAGTCTGCTTCATTAAATTTACAGGTGACCATTTTCTTATATTGAAATTCAACCTGCCAAAGTGGATTCTGAAATATCAGTTTAGCTTTGATATAAATGATAAGAAAGCTGAGTGTTTGCTCATTCTTATTTTTAAATGCAATAGTGGGGGTGTGCGAGGCACCGCATCACTTAAGCATAGGTACGACCCAAGGAAAGCAGAGGGCTTTATGGAGAAGGAAAGAATACTCCACAAATGTTTCAGTTAGTTATTTGATTGTTTGTTTTGTTTGTTTGTATTATTTATAATGCGCAAGCGTACCCGGGGGTATCAGGGCGCAGCCATTACAAGAATTTTCTAAACGTAGTTACAATACAAGAATATACATAATACAAGAACGAAGTACAACAATGTTATATACAAATCAGTAGTAGGCCAGCAGGCAGTTATATACAGGTAAGCAGGAGGAACACAGGCAGGTAAGCAGGAAGGCATACGTGGTTATTATTAGGTTTATAAAACATGTTCACAAAAAGCAGTGATTCACCAGTTTTAGAAATTTAATTCTACAACTTTTACAGGTAATTTTGCCCTTTTAAAAAGGGCCTTATATGCTCTGTTCATGTTAGCATGAAAAATAACCAAAACTAAAATAGTAAAGGGTCAGGAAAAAAAAATAAACTTACCCTGATTGGGTGATCGTGTTGGGTTTGCGAATATCCTAAGATGACAGTCAACATGAAACAAACCCCTTAAAAAAAATGAACAAAATGTTGCTTCTATCTAAACTTCCATGCTACTTTTCACCACCATGCATGTGGCATACAAAGCAATGCTTCAAAGTCTGCTACCTTCCTGCCACATATTGGAATTGAGAGATCCCCCAAGACCAGATACTGCTTACAGTGCCACTATTGGTAGGTTATAAAAAACACACATACACGTGTCTTTCATAACCTCTCACCAATGGACAACTTATGTTTTAAAAAGATAATTGCTCTGATTTAAAAAGGCAAGATAAGGAGATTTGGTTAACCTAATTTGCAACAATCAATTCCTATCTAATTAAACCATAAATAGAGTCAGCTTAAAACCCTTTCAGTCAGTGCATTGACCTTGCACATGATCAACAGCAAACCAGCTGGTTCGGTAATTCGGCTACACAGCAGTGGTGTCCCGCTTCCAATTAAAGGGTCAAACGTCGGTTCTACTTACTAGCCCTGAGTGAGTTCAACTAGCCCCTGTGCAAAATAAGCAATTGTTTTACTGAAGGTGGGGATGACATCAAATAACTTGGAAGAGGGGCAATTACAGCTCTTGAATGGGATCATGAAACAAAATCAATAGTATTTACACTACAGACATGTGTTGTTGCAGGTCTAGATGCAGACAGTTGAGCAGCACACGAAGGCCAAGAGCAAAGGCAACGCCTTTTAAACATTCAGATATGAAAATTAAAGAAATGTTAGCAGCAGCCAATTTAGGCACATCTTCCTATCTACCCAGCAATGGGGAACTCAACATTTTTATAAACTGCTTAGCAAACTTTTCCTAAACTGTTAGGACATATAATGCAAAATACCTTTACATCTTAAAAGCAATGACTAACATTGTGATCCCTCCACTTCCGATCCTGTTCACCATTGAAATGGAGTCAACACAATTTAAGGCTACACATTGCGAAAAATCACTTTTCTAGATTGTTTTCAGTGAAACCATTTTCAAAGAAAATCTCTGAAATTATATTTCTAGTGGCTGTAAACCATTACTTTAAAGGATTCCAAAAAGAATTGCTGTTAGTTTTGGGAGAAACAAAAAATCTGGGTTCTTGAATAAAAGTAAATGGGTACCATATAATTTGGAGATCATTCCTAATTTCCATATCAAACTTTGATGGTGCATTTACAAGCACTTTAAAAGTCAGGTCCTACTGCCCAATTTTCAGGCACAGTTTCGGGGCAAACAGCAGATCTACAGCAAAGTCTGCTTGGCTCCCCATGCTCCCAACTCCAGACACACGTTTGTCGGACACACCTGGGGTGGGGGGGGGGGGGTTCTAATTTGACAGACCCATTTCAATCATCAGTTATGTACGGCTGGCAGTCGGTATGCAAAAAATACATTTTAAGGTCTACATCTTTAAAAAAAATGGTGCGTTTATGAACATTAATTAATTAGAGCAGTTCACCCCAGATGTTTCACTGGAATCCATTAGCTGCATTGCGGGACCAAAATGAAGAGCTAGTCAAACTGGTAGTATAGCTCTGTGGCAACGCGCTAATCTTGGAAGCAAGAGGGCGCAGAGCAACAGGTTCGAATCCCTGGTCAGCGCTTAGAAACCCCTTTGTTATTAAGCGAGTTATAAATAACAAAATTATATATACATACATATACAAAAAGGAAGCAAACGCAGGAGCGCATGAGTTCACATCCTTTATCATGCATTAAATGTTTCCAATTAATCCAGTGAGTCTTGCTTGATATGATAATAGCCACAGGTTACTGAGCGTGGACGCGGGGGTCGAACTTATGTTACTCAGTGTCGTCTTGCTTCCAAGGCAAGCACGTTGCCCCTGATCTATCCTCCCGAGCTTCACACAATAGGGTTGAGCCGGATACCATCAACCCATGCACCTGCCACACAGACAGTGGTCACGTGATCCCTAACGTTGGACGCACGTTGGGGCTTCTACTAAAGTCAAGGCTATCCAGAGGTTGGGCAGACTAATATTAAAAGGAAAATGCTCTGTAGTCCTCTGAACCAAGAAAGCGCTTACGGTTACATCCTCACAACAGCCCAGAATGCCACCGGCATGCAAGCACGATTATCACAAAGCCAGCCGAGTTAAGTGATGCTTACCAAGGGTAGGTCTTCCTTATTACCAATGGGTACAGGAAACAAACCTCAGGCGGGTAATACGTGGACCCATTAAACATTTGATTGCTCGTAAGAGCAGGGTATTTTTACAGCGCTGCACATTTTAATTCCAAGAGCAGGTGTTTTATCAGTGTGGACTTGCTACAATAATGTTAGCCGGATGCACGTGTTCCAATGAGGTTTCCGAGCCGTCTGAGAAGGCCATCATATCTTGGCACATCAAACATGAGAAGTGACGAGCCCGAGTTGGAGTTGACTTCTATTTCCAAAAACCTGCATAGACTCTTCCGACAAAGGACGTAAGCACTAATGTATTAGCAAATTGGGCGACTGTCCAATATGGAGATATGGAAGTACCTGAGACAGTCCAACTAAACGTATTTGTCCATTTTCAATGACGACTCTTCAGTTTGTGTGTCAGGGGCGTGTTTTTTTTCCTTCTTCTGCCTAAACATGTATTTTTTTCCCAATTACAGAGAGCAAACAAGGAAAAACAGTAACTGGTTTATGCAAAGTAAATCCATCTGCATGCGTGCAGCATACTACCCCATAAACTCGTGATCTTCAACCAGAAGGAGTTAGAGGGAAGCTGCAGGCAACATCTCCATATACCACGATCCATTATCCCTGACAAGTTAATGTCCCGTGTTAAGCCATATGGCATGGCTGCACATTCAACCCAGTCAATAGCGAAAACTTGTAATCAGCACTCACAGCAATGCACTCAAAAAAAAAAAAACACCAAACAAACGGCCTCATTGGGCTCTTTCCATTTCAGTCATACCCTTGACACAAACGAGGATGAGCTACAGCTACAGAAAATAAAGAAAAGGTGCACTCAATTCAAGTGGGATCGACTAGCCCCGCACTGGTTACAAGCTAAACTGTGGGATCCTTCGCAAAGATGATCACAAACCTGTAGTGCAGAAATGACCAGATGTGCTAGAAAACCAAATGTCTATTCATGTGCATCACTGCAAACAAAAGCCTCTAATGATCAACACTCAGAATAACATGGTCACTGTATTCATAATTATACCGGACAGTTTATTTTCAGGTTTGCGGTTTTCCTCGCCTCGAGTCGCTATTCAGTTCCCAAAATCGAGACATTGCGGTGTTAATTGTAAAGTTAAATTTAACGAAGCGGCGCCTTGAAGTGTAGGTCACAGCCGAGTTAAGGGCTCCCAGAAGCCTGCAATACCTAGCAGAACCCGAGACTGCCAGGCAAGGTACAACTAGAGCAGAACCTCATTCCAGCCCCCGCAGAGACAGCGATAAAATGCTGGGAAAACACACCAGCAAACCCTGAACTCAGCATCAATTTCTGTTAATTACAGCCTTGTCAGCACCGTGATTATTCAAAGAGCTCATGCAAATGTTAATGAGCCCTTATTTGCATATTTATTTTTTTCCTTTGTTGAAATGTCATTGATTATTACATTCTACGATGATGAATGCGGCAGCTGATGCGCCCCGATATGTAATTAGTCATTAGATGCAATGAATAGATCAATTATGAAAAAGGACCAAGATTAAGAAATATCAAACAAGACCGCCCCATGGAACTGGAGAAGCTCGGAGATTTGGGGGCGGGAGGGGGGGTTCGTCGCAATGACACTACAGTTGGGGTCGAAAGTAATCTTCTAACCATCCAAAAATCGCAGAAGAATTGCAGTCCCATGAAGCCATTCCGTCCCACAATCCTCATCGGCCAGCGCCATAGTCCTAAAAATAATACCCACCGAACCCAGCCCCCCGCCCCCCCCCCCCCTCCCAAAGCCCCGTCTATACGTATTCCGGAGGCGGAAAATTAAGCACCTTAAAATAGAAACGATAAGGACACAAACAAATACTTCAGTCTAATGCCGTTCGAGAGGAAACGACGCGCATATAGTCTTTGCAAACGCACTCCGCGAGCACCCAGCCATCACTTGCTATAGGCAAATGAAGAAAGAAAAAAAAACACATTACTGCAGCCCAGATGGGAACATTCCACATGACCAAACCAATCAATCACCTCAGTGGGACGCAGGTGCAACACAGCCGTGTAGCAACACACCATTTCACAGTCTATCGGGCACAAACACATGGCCACCAATCAATGGCACCCTAAGGACCTCGGAGGGGGGAGGCTCTCTGGAGCCTTACTGGTCCATGCCTGATGACTTCATAATCACACATCATTTCATTCACTGGAGGATACGAGCTCGCATTCTAATAACCTTCCGCCGAGCACGCTCATGCGGCGCATATTAATAGAGTGCCGCCGTTTATGGCGCGGCTGCCGGCTCCACGCTGCAGCCGGGGAGCCGCGTGCAAAGCCGAAGCAACCTGCAGCTAAACACTTGCGTCTCCCCGATATTCTACTCTGACGAAGATGGACGGCAACCTCATTCTTTGAGCCGCATCAAAGTGAAATGCGGCCTCGTGCTCTACAGGCAACAAGGGTCACCCAATGGGGGGGGGGGGGGGCTTTGCGTAAGTAGGTGGTTCCGTTAAGTACTTTACTTAACGGAACCACCTACTTATGCAAAGGCCAGGCACATGCTGCCTGTCCGACACCCGCAGTTCCGCGCAGAAGCTCGAGGCTACTTCCCCACCGCCATCGCGAACTTAGAAAATCCAGCAAATGAGGCATCTGAACTAAACGGATCAATTACGAAGCACTCACAAAGACATGCGTACTGCTGCGTACAGGACCAAATGACAACCTCCGCCTCCAAGAGTTAATTAATGGCGAAGGTCACTCACTAGAATGACTGCACAGAGCCTTTAATTCCGACCTCATGCCACAGCGACTGATCTGAAGGTCGTCTCCGCAAGAGCATGCATGTATTTAATAATGTGTTTATTGTTTAGAAAGGTGGCCCCAATTTATTAGCAAAGATGACCAAACAAGTTTGCATAATGTCAATGATGGGACAAGCAGGCGCCTTGAGTCGGTACTACTGGCTAGATCGTAATGAGCAAAGTTTTAAGGGCAGACAGTACACGTGCTACGGCTGCTCACTGCCAGGCCCCGATTCACTTGCGAGTTTAGCCATAAAAGTCACCTATTGGGGTAGACAGTTTTCCCGATTGCTGTAGCCAATAAGTCACACTACACATGGCCAACCTGTTGCATAAGTTACATGGATAAGGATTATAAAGCCGAGACATAAGTGCACACATTGGTGGACAGTAACCTGTTCACATTATGGAGTGGGATTAACCCCATCACTGCCTTTTTTACATGTGCCTGTCATAATATAGCAGGCTTATTCTGCTTTTAAGACATGTATATCCCAGTCGCCTGCTGGGGCGGATCTTCCTCCAGATGAAACTGTATAAAGACACTGGCATATGGGTGAGCCAAGACCCTAGCAGGTTACAAGTTGGGTGAACTTTAGAGGATTGACTTTGGCGACGCATACTTGCACAAGAGGGCTGAATTGAATGAACAAATGCTATTTATTTCAAAGTCGCTACTATGTCCTCAATGTCTAAAGCACAAATTGTCAATGACTTGACGGTTGATTTTCATTTTTTTTTTATTTCACATGGCTCCTTATCAAAACAGAAACGTTCCTGAGCACCAGGAAATTCCTCTCAATGTCCTCCAGGTCTACAGCCCACAATGCTAATCAAAGCAGCCAAAGCTTCTGTTGGACTAGACTTTTGCTCAATCATTGATACATGCTCAGAAAAATGTTCCCCACAACAAATGCCGCGAGGAAACAGAACAAGAAATGAAGATGTATCCAATTGAAGAAACTAATCAACCCAATAATGGAGACAGCACCATGTGTCTTCTAGGACAACCACAATATATCTATCAAGCCAAAAGAATACTGAAAGAAAAGAGGATTTCCAAATGTAACTAACAGATGCAAGTGTCATTAGAACAGAGTCAAAACCCCTCCTGATGAACCGCCTGACTGCACAAGACGGGGGAACAAGTGTCGAGGGACTTCGAGATGAGTGAATAAAAAAATTAAGAAAAGTAGAAAAGCACTCAAATTGATAACTTCAAAGCCAAACTAGTGCGCAATGGTAAAAATGGAGTAAAGACGATATTTTGAGATGAGTGAATGAATAACTCATGTAGCAAACCTAGAAATGTAATTACATTTATAACTGAGGCCTAATCAGTGCACAATAGATACACACAGTGAATAAATTACTTCATGAAAACTAAAAGGGAGTTCATAAAGAGATAAGAAATAGCCACAAAAACAAATCCGAATCTGTATCAAATCCTGATTTTGGACATACGAATTTGTTATCAAATTAAAGGCAATTAGCGCAACATAATCAGACCTGCCTCTTTCTTTCTAGATAATGTTTTCTAGCCACTGGACAGCCTCAATGGCATATGGTCGGACATTGCAGCCTTTTGAGCAAAGTAAAAAATCTTTACATTTGCAAACGAACCTATGAGGAATCGTCCAACAGTTGCAAAAAGGCTGTACTTGCATAGGATTTTCTGTCCTAGAAGAAAAGAGGAAGATCCCAGCAAAAAAAGACCTAACCTTAAAGCTGATGGGTGAGCACATTCTTCATAGTTCCACTCTATCCTGCCTTGCTAAATTACTTCAAAGTAGTAAGCGTCAAAATCCACCAACATCCTGTACAGACTTTGACAGCCTACAATCCTACACCTCAGACTATGCCAGGAAAGAACGTCCCATTGACGTCCCAGAGAAGAAAAACCTGCATTTCAGAAAGACTACAGTCGCAGAAACCTTTGCTTACCGGGAGCAGACGCAAAGACTGCCTCTTGATTTTTTCATCGCAGGAGGCTGGCAGATGCAGGGTTTAGTCTTAAATCTGCTACCCCCCCCCCAAATCCTTCAAAATGCACTCCTAGTACCCCATCATTGTAACTGAATCCATTTATTCTATCAACACTGTGTTTTAGATAGTTCTGTTTCACAAATGGGGTTGTAATACACAACCCCCAAGATAAACACATACTTTCTAATGACTTCTATCTATGGAACAGGTTCAATTTTCTAAGGAGTCTATTTATGGGAGAATGAACTAATTCAATACTCCCTGCTCACCCCCAACACAACAATCCCACACCATTTCTGGGCCAAGAAACAAGGATGTTTTATTCAGAATATGTAATTCTATTTAAAATAATAAAACAAGGAGTTAAAAATGCCCCCTCCCCATTACCTGTCAATGGTGGGGAAGTCACCCACAATATATCAAATACAGGTAGCTTGTCCACAGAAAAGAAAAAAACGCCCTATCCACTGTATCACTATTTTCATTCGAGCCTGCACACAATTCCATACATAGAAAACACAAAATAATGACTGTTCTAGATGAGAATATAACATACTCCACAATGTACACACACAAATTGACATTTTTTGATTAAAAAAAAAACTGTTCTGCAAATAAAGATTGAAAGAAAACAATCGACTTGTTTTTCTCTGAAACCATTGACAAGGGTTTAAAGAGAAAAATATTTGCTTGAATATATGGGTCTCTGATTCTTGAGCTAAATCAGATCTAAAATGCTGGAACACTATTTGTGACAAAGTACTGATTCCTAGCTTGGATTTATTTTAAATTCTTGGGTTTGGGAATCCTATTTCTTTTTGGAATGTGGGGCCAGCAGCACCCAACTCACTACTCTTAAGAATTGTGTTCACCCTCAATGCCCCAGTTGCGCATGTTAATAAAGTAATTGAAACCTATTCCTTAATAAACTAAGGCAGACACCAGTCAGAAAGGTTTGTCATAATGCATGGCCTGGTCTTGGGCCCCCACAGATGAGACTCCCTCAAAAGGACTTAGAAGACCGCTTCTTAGACTGGCCGGTCCGGGGTAAGGCATGACCCTGCTCGGGGCATGGGGCAGAGGCCTTAGTGTTAAGTCACAGCACCAGTCTACTTGACCGGTCCTTCATCATCTTCTGGGAGAACTCCAGGCAAATCTTGCACTCCGCCTCTTTATGGTCCGGGTGTAGACAGTAGAGGCATTGTAGGTGCTTGTCTTCCAAAAACACTTTCCGTAGCCCACACTTGGTGCAAGGCTTGAAGAGGGACTTTCCCTCCTGCTGCTCTGTCATGGTCGGAGTCCACGATGTAGGCCCAATGGCCTTTCGGAAACCTAGATGATCTTCGCCCTTGAGGGGTGCTGAGATTCACCGACAATGGATCCCCGCTGCCGGCAGATGGAGCAGAGCACACTAGCTCTTTTGGAACAAAAATAGAACCTTTTTCCGTCGAAAACGCAAACAAATGTAGAAGTAGCTCGCACAGCAAACTGGAGGACTCCCAACACAAGCGCGCGGTAAAAATCTGAAGATGGCTGCCAGAGGCGGGGCTTAGGGAGAGGGCTGTCATTGGACGGGGCAGTAAGACCCAGAGCACAGTGATTGGTTTAAAGAAGAAATACAGTTTGTAAACGAAAGTGAACCTGTTTTTTTCTTTTATCAAGGATTCTCAGCCTGATGACTGGGAATATTCATGAGCATGTGACTCGATGCCAGACCCCATGCAAGAGAATATGTACTTTCTTTATAATTTGCGATTTGGAGTTGTGAAATTGATGAGAATTACATGCTCAGATTTGCAAGAATATTCTGCGCCCATAGACATCATTTATGTTAGTCAAGGCATTCCCAACAAGATTATTAAAATATGTAAATTTAATAATGGATCACACATTTTAGTATATCACATGTACATGCATACAGCCCCCACACTGCCATTTTCAGATCTACCTTTAATGAACTGTTCTGAATTTGTTACCAAAATGTTTGGCCCATTGGTCCTCTGATTACACATTTTGTTGAATAGGTTTTTGTTGTGTATATTAACTAACTTGCATTTCAATTGTGTGCTGTCAGAGAGCATCTAAAACTTCCTCTAACAAAGAAATAATTTTGATGGACTGCTTTATTGAAAAGATACATTCTTCATGGGGCCTTTATGTTCTGCCGATGTCGAGATTTGGATCCGTAAGCATCTGCTTCCTTTGTAGTCCTATCAAATGGTCGTTCAGGCACAATCTACTCACAGGGAGAGCTTTCAAATAAACCTAAAACTAGACAACCTTGAAATCCCTGATCCAGGAATTTATTTCTAATCGTTTTGTTACATTTTGAAAACCGACCTACTGTCTCAAGTAAACACAGATGGGCCCATTAAATCTTCCCTGCCTTGATCAAAGTGATGGTTAATGTGTCCTGTGTATTCTTGGTTTCAAAAGAGCCTACTTCTGCAAAGACAAATCATGTCAATTGAAGTCCACATGTTACATTGCCAGGGCGTCAAAGCTACATGATCTATACTCTGCCAATGCAACAAAAACAAGTTCATTTTAAATCGTTTTTACTTGTAACAACCCATCAAATAATAGTTTGTTTTATTACAGATATGATATTGATGTATACCGACTATTCTAATGTGGTAGCTAACTTTGTCATTGTCCCTTTCTTTACAGGATCCTACAATTCAAGTTGTACAACTCCCCATGCAGCATGGAAGCAAATACAAAGCATATTTTAAATAACATTCTCTTGTTCGTTAAACTCTTAAACATTGCCTGATATTTCAGTGTGATGCCATTCTGAGTTTTCATTATTGTATGGAAGGCATTTCATTCAATCTGATATTTCACAACTTTGAGGCTCGTAATGGTCTATAATTCAGCTTAAATACAGGAAGATCATTTGTCTTTAGGAGGCCAACTTCGGTATCCGGTCATTCCATTGAATCCAAAGCATCAACAGACCATACCATTGAAAAAATGCATTGAAAAAAACATCAAATGCATTTTTTTGAAATGGTAAAGGGTTTAGTTTAGTAAAAATGGGGTTAAAGGTTAAAAAAGGGGGTTGAGGGAACCCCCCATAAAAAAAGAAAAAGGCATTTGACTGTTTTTTGTTTGATGCTTTTTGTGTCAATGGTATGGTTGTCGATGGTTTGGCTGTCGATGGAATCACTAGGAACCGCCAACTTCACTTATGTGGCAGGGTGAAGACACTCAAGGGGGTGAGGATGGGAGAAGGTCCCTTCTGAATCAGGGCAGGGGTCTCACTAGACAAAAGCTAGAAACAACCCTGCCGGAGATCTGGGTAGTGGAAGTTGAGGGTGGGGCAATTCCCAAATTAACACCCGCACCCTCACGTGATTTGGAGGTTGATCAATGGTGCCACTGTCGCAATGTCTCCCTCTAAACCTCTAACTCTTGGTCCATGTTCTCTTTTTTCCATTTCAGAACCACAATTCCCAGAATGCCCTTGGGAGCAACAAGAAAACCAGGACCAGAATCAAGGGAAAACACAGCAACTAAGATGCACTATGTGCCTTCATCACATGCAAACAGCAACCAGTACCTCAGAAAAGCACATACTCGCCACATCAGACAAATGAACTTACAGAACCCCAGCAAGCCAACGAAACAGCAGTGAACCCATCATGGACTGCCAACAAAACTGTGCTAGCGCAAAGGCTTGGGGGAGTTTAAGCCTCTCACCTCTGTAACCCAACTCCAGGGGACAAGACAGGCACTGAATGGTGCTAGAATCAGGCAACCACTAAAGGGGGAAAGTGAGACAGAAGCACCAGCAGCACAGTATAAAAAGAGACACAAGGAGACAGAGTGTGGGTTATTCAAATGAGGTCAGAGGAGGTCAAGGTGGACCAAATGACCAGACAGGAGGAGCAGGATGCTGGAGCTTTGGTGGAAGAATTTAAGCAGAGTGCAGGTGAGGTATTTATGAGAGTGCTACCAGCTGTGTGCAGTGTAGGAAAACGAGGGATGTATAGAAGATGAGCGATAGAGAAAGATAGTGTGGCCGATGGGAGTAGGGTTGTAGTTCAATAGCAAGAATGGGTGCTAGGAGGCAGTAAGGATAGTAGAGAGGGGTGTAGGAGAGGGATGCCAAGAGAAGAGTTCAGGTGAGAAGTGGGGAGGGGAGGCATGGGAAGCATAAGTGTATATATATTTTACAAGGCACTGTTTGCCGCCCTATATTTAATTTGAGTAGAGAGTTCCATAGGAAATCAAAAAAAATGAATTGCTAATACTTTAAACTCGTGCAACGGATCTGGCTGAATATTTGTAGACAATTTTGTACCAGGTCCGAAACAACTTCATCACGAAGCGTTGACTCGAGATACTTTGATGCTTTGTGCTTATTTTGTCCAGTAGTTTTTTTAAATAGTTGATGGAGAAGGGGGTGCCCAAAATTATAGTTATAACCCCATGGTGCATTGCAGCATGAGGTTTTCAGAAATGGAAAAGCCGATCTCTTTTTTTCCCTTGATGCGAGAGATAACCAAGGGTATACATTCAGTTATCAGAAAAAGAAAATGCAGAAAACAAGCAAATGCCATTAGGCAAGAAGACATTAAGTGAAATTTGGGAGCTGGATGTGGGCAAGAGACAGAATTGCAACACATAGCTTTCCCATACCCTCGGGTATTGAAAGAATAACCATGGTCTGTCAGAATGTCCACAACTTAAAGATTCCACTGTTGTGTGTCAATTCCTATCTATGTTCCTTGCACTTCAAACTAAAGTCTTAACAATTCAAAGTCCCATTTCCAGCAGAATGATTCCCTTCTCTTGGTAGAAATTGCTTTCACCAAATCCAGCGG
Organism: Ambystoma mexicanum; assembly: GCF_040938575.1. NCBI lineage: Eukaryota > Metazoa > Chordata > Amphibia > Caudata > Ambystomatidae > Ambystoma > Ambystoma mexicanum. The sequence goes on along the minus strand of NC_090934.1, from coordinate 1,354,277,418 downwards.
GAATGACTCCCTTGCCCTGGATCTTTCTTTTCTTCTCTTCTTTGCACTTTAGTTCCTGGCTCACTCTTCTGCCAAGTACTGCCACGAGGAAAAGGACTTCTCTCATTAAAGATTTAGTGTTGGGTCCACAACCCTTGCTTCTCTTCTTTTACCCAGCCTCCTTGGTTCGCTCTCTTGCCAAGGACTGCCACGAGGAAGAAGACTCTAAATATTGCTTCTCTTTGGCGTCCCGACCCCTGTTCAATTCCTTCACACAGCCTCCTCGGTTCACTATCCTGTCAAAAACTGCCACAAGGAAAATGACTCATAATGTGACTTTTCTTAGTCTTTCCGACCCTTCCCTGGCAGTCAGTGGGATTTACTTGACCGCCTCAATGAGGAAGCTTTCCTCTTTTCTGTTGTCAGTTTCTCAGGGTCCAATCCCCTTCTTTTTTCTCTTTTCCGCAACCCAGCAAACCTTTCAGCGTGCTCCCGAGAACCTCCAGCACTGTCTCCCCAATGGACCTTTGTGTACAGCAGTAGCACTTCCCAGGACTGGAGCTTGTCATCCGGTTGCTCCCCCTTGCCTGCTTAGGGCTTTGGTGGCTGTCTGCTTTGCGTGGTTTGGCTCCCTGCAGTATCGGTACTAGGGATATAGATATTATATAGAGAGAGAATGCGAGCAGGGCACTATATCGGAGGAAGGATGAGCAGAGCGACATATCCCAGAGCAGAGAGTAGTAGTAGGGCGCAGAGGGATAGTAAAGACAGCAACATCAAAGGGTAGAGGTAAGGGGTAGAAGGGGAGAGAGCGAGAAACATCAGAGAGACTGAGGAGAGAGTCATAGGTGGGAGAGAAGGCGGGTGGAGTTGGAAGGCGGAGAGTAGTAAAAAAATAGAGTGGGTCTGACAGCACACCCATGCACCAGGTGATGGAACTTAACTTGATAGTGTAGGGCCAGTTCAGGAATTCCCTGCGGGGGCCTATGCAGACAAGGTATTTGTCTTTCGGTCCTCAACTAGCTGAAGGAAGACGTTGGATGGGAGGGGTTACCGATCAGTAGACATTAACCTGGGTCAGGGATGCCTGTGTTAAGAAGGATATGCCAGTTAAAGACAAGAGCAGACAGCCTTTGCAAACCCCTCCACCCCTTCCTAGCCCAGTGCTCTCCATTGAACAGGCCCACCTGTCTAATAAGAGAACCAACTGTCTCTCGCAACAATGAATAATCTGAAGTTACTGACGATAAACGGTCAATGCACACTACAAGGTTTGATGATGAATCTTCTAGAGACCACATGATTTATGAAGGTCATCTGTGACGCAGCTCTTTCGCAGAATCACAGGCATGGATGTCTAACAATTTTTATTTCACATTCTAAGCAAAATCCTAAATCTGCCCAAAGCAATAATCCTAAAAATGCAACTGAAGCCGTACTCTCACGTACACCATAAATGATCTTGTACCAAATCATCAACACTGAACATGCCTTCTCAAACATATCCACCATGGGCCATGCTTTGCTTCACCTACCATAACAGCGAGCCCACAACACAGCCCTTCACATTACATTTTAAACATTTGCCTTTGTCATGCAGGTCTATGGCATCCCGATGAAGCACTCACTTCATGGAGTCATCCTATCCCCTGGCACGCACCCCCCCACCCCCGAGATATAAAACCACTAAGAAATGCCAGCATGTGTCCTTGCCTACAGAAGGCTTCAAATCAATGCTCAACATCCTGAAATGATGACTAAATGACTATTCCTGGTGCATATTATGAGCCAGCAGGTCACTTGTGGCCTATATTATGGGTTCATTGAAGTTGCACCTTCTGTCTTCCGAATACAAAAGGCATCTCTGATACCTTGTGTTGATCAACTTAGCATAACACCTCCTTAACCTGAACCCTACTGGTGACAACCATCCAAGCAGACCTTAAGTGATAGCTTTGGGCTTTGGGTCCATGTGTCTCAGGACATTACCATTCTGTATTGATCTAGGATCGAATTTCTGCTTGTTCAAGCCACATGCTACACTTAACACTGAAGCACAACCACAAATAGCGCTTCATGCCACCTATGAGGTCAAAATGACACGGTTAAGTGCAAAGAGGCAAACCTGGACACAATAAGTCCAGAAAAAAGACCACCCGAGTGTCTTCAGTCTCAAAATACTCTTAAAATGGTTTGATTTTGCATATTCTGTAGCAGGCCCTTTTAAAAAGAACCCACTTTACCAAGCTATTTGAAGCGGTCCGTCAGAATTTGAAATGTCTCTCCTTTCACTTGTGGTATGCATAACTTTGTTCTATTCTTTCTGGGTGTCGGTTATCTTGAACAATTCAGTAATACAAAAGGTGATCTTACCTTGGCATTTCTATATGCAACAAAGCAGGGATTCTTCATTGCCATTGACCCCATCAAGTTTCCAAACCCCAAACTCACTTATCTAGCATTGTGAGGATCAACAGAATGCAAACGAGTCCCGAATGAAGTTAAACCTCCTTTCATTTATGGGTTCGGATCATGCCTCTAAGGGCAAAGGAGAACACTCGAGAAATAATCAGATACTTTGAGAAAGGTGAAAGGGTAGGTCACCTCAACGTGTCTTAAATCCATTACTAAAGGAGTTCCTGAATCTTCGATAAAGTCCATGGGATATAGCACCCAGCTCACTTCTTGGAAATCTGCAACTAGCAAATACGGCTCGGTTCTAGTATGTGGCATGCTCGGGCATGCTCGGGCACCTTCACCCTCTAGAATCAGGTCACGCTCTTGAGCCAACACGCCCTGGTTGTGGTTTTAGTCTTGACCAAGGTCCTCCGGTCCTTTTCCATGGTCTGGGTCCTCCCACAGTCTGAGCTATAGCCCTCCGCAGGCTCTTAGCTTCTTTCCCCAAGATGGTGCCCACCGAGGTCTGACATGTAGCACACAGTACGCTTGTTGGTTTCCTCCTGGGTCTGGCCTAAACCGGAATTTTATAATTCTGTCGGGGCTCCCTCTCTTCTCCCAAAGCCTTTAGGTCGGGATTACAGTCTGCGCTAACTTAGAATGATCGCTATTAGCCCAATGCTTAACTAATGGGCCTAATCAGTTATTTACTATGAGCAGTGATTGGTAATGCCCTCTTCATGCATGCTCCAGCTCATCGGTTATGATTTCCCTAATGTCCATCCTAAGGTGGAGAAAATTATTTTAGCCCTGCCAGTGTTTATGCTCGATTGTAACTTGTGTGCAAGGTCTCAAAAAGCCGCTCTACCATTTTGAAGTCAGGCGGAAGTGGGAGCTTGACCACGCGGCTCCATGGAGCGGTGTTCTTTACTCTTGCCAGTTCCCAGCTGGGGCTCAATGCTTACCAAAAACAGTCACTATGGTGTTCTTCCACTGGAAAGGCCACTGTGAAAATGGAGCACAATCATGGGTAACTCCACACCCTCCACCCACAGATCTCTCTCTCACACAGGGAAAAGGTGAATGCACTCCGTGTGCAAACGACTTTACCAGGCAGCTTGGGAAGGTGCTCAGTTTCCTTGGATGAGAGCCCTTGATGTGGGAAACTTATCTGCCTCTAAACATTCAACAGGAGTGCCATGAAGAATAGGAGGGGCTCTGTGGAATACTGCCTTGTGTACCGCCCCAACCAGGTAGCACTTATTTACTCAGCTGGTGCAAGGTGTGAGTGCCACAATATTTAATAACAAAAAGTGCTTGCTCCTGGCTCGGGTCCGCATGCCACAATATTTATATTGTTTCATCATGGACTCCTCCTCCTAAGCACTATACCTAGATTTAACGTTACTCAATGTATACACCATGGAAGGGTGAATGGCTAAATTGCCGGGATACGAATTTGCAAAATATGTAGGCACTCAACTCTGTTCCATTACTTAAACTCGTGAAATTTATATTTGTGGCTGGCAAGGTCACCCTGTAAATGTTGCAAGGGATAGTTTGCAAGCGCACAAAGCTGAGTCTTTAGAAAGAGTAGGTGTTCTTTCTCTTCTCCCCTCATGGTCGTCCCTTATACTATTCTTTTCCCTTCCTGCTTTTCTACTTATGGAGTGGATGAGGATGGGTAAGGACGGGGTAGGCGGGCTGATGGCCCACTGTGTTCCTTAATCCACCTGGAGCTCCGCTCCAACAGTTTAAAGTTCTCACTCGCCAACAACACTATGCACGCGCTTTACGCAGTGCGCTGCCACTCCACACACATCTTGCAGGCACCCTTTAACTGTCTTCGCCATTACCCACATTCCTCTCTGCCATGCAGCTTTGCAGCAGAGTACAGACCCAATGCTGGACCACAGCCCCATCCTGCCGGGCTGTCTGGGTGTCCTACACACCAGCTTTCCCCATGTATTTGTTTTCGAATCCTGGTATTTGCAGAAAAGCACACCCGCATTGTACTTATGCAGTCGAGGATTGTGTGTGCAACTATGTTCAATATGCACTGAGCATGGGTCACAATGTTAACCCCTCTACTGCTGAGAATGGGCCTTGTGCTCTTGGCGCCGCTATCCACTGCTAGGAATGTGGCATACACGGCCCTCACGCATTCATCACTTACAAGTAGATCATCTGCCTTTGAAACAACTCCCCAATTACAACAACACTTTAGGATATAAATGCACCTCTTCACCGTTGCGGAAGAAAGGGGTGCCTTTAATTATTTTTTGATTTTTTATTATTAATTTTATTTCTTGAGCGCCGACCTAGCCTTGACAAGCAACGGAGCGCTTTTCAGAGGTAACAGAACAGATATACAGGAGGGGGTAGGATGAAGAGGGGAACTGGGGAGGGTTACAGCTGTACCGGGTAGTGGGGAGGAGAGCGGCAGTTGGGCGATTTGCACCCATGATATTGAAACACCCACTTCCCCCGCTGCACCGCTCCCTGTGTTTGCAGCAACTCTTAGACGCGCCTCATTTTCTTTCCTCCAGCAGACCTTAACCCTATAGCACGGAAAAACATGGGGACTCAAACTACTACAGAGGCGATATAATGTAGCGTCAAAGCAAATTAACTATCTATGCATGGCAAGCAAAGGGAGAGGCAAGTGCAGCAAAATGTAAGCTAGCAATGCACCCGCCACGCCTTCACACCGCTTGTTTTTATTTCAAAAACTGCTACATGTGCTCTCCCTTTACCCCGCCCCTCCCCCAGTAAGCTAACATATTGGTTCCCGGTATCCATCGCGGAAAACCATCTTCACCGAGGTCCGCTACCATCCTTGCCTGGAAGCACAAAGTAATAGAAGTTCAGACACAGCGCTTTGTACATTTATATTTGTATCGTAGCTGTAAAACAAGCCATGTCGGAAAGGGCACGGTTTGTAGATGCATAAATGTGCACTTGCAGTGCGCTTTCGTTTCGACACTTCCCAATGCAGCCTTCGCTTGGTTACGCATTGCCATTATTCTGCTTGATTTAATGGAACTGCAGCAGGCAGCAGGGGGGCTTCTGCATTTCACATCATTCTGCCTCGCCAACAGTACACATTTCGGAAAAGTTAATGCTGCACATTGTAAAGGATGGAATAAAAACGAGGGTGAAACGATGGTCAACGCACATGTAAATAGGTTTCTGGTTCCCCAACAGGAAAAGAAAAAGGGTTTGGTTACTCTGGCTACCAAAGCCCCACTACCCCCTGCCCCTCCCCCTCGATGTACGTGTCACAAAGGTCAGTGCAAACTCTCAGACTCTGAAGAATGTTTCAAGGATCTTTATTTTCCAAATGACTAAATGTATCGCTTGTTTCACTACTTGTAGGTCCAGTTCACTAATTGGCTTCCCTCTCTCTATGAAAGGTGGGCTCCCCTCCATCCTGACCTGTGACACAGGGTTTGAAACTAGCGATTGGTATATCGAAGGCCAGTGTGACGAAGTCAAGGGCCTTACCCTGTTCAGGAGGGACATGGGAGCCCTCCCGATATGTGACTGGGATCGGCTACCTAGGCACAAGCCAAAGTCAGCCCTTAAATTTGCGATGTACATTAATGCCGGTACCAACCTTGGTCGCATGAGGTCTCCAATTACTGTTGCGTGCCAGAGTGTTTTTCTTTTTCAGAAATGCAACTCACAGACTGCTGCCGAACAAAGAAACTAAAAAGAAACGTGATTTTTAACGTTTTAAAATTAAAACACTTGAACCACCTTTCAGAGTCTGGGTATTGTGATGGGTGTTGGGGTGGTCAGGAAAGGTTCAAACGACGAAGAGTGGTTCATGTTTCATGTCCCATATTTATGAATGGGGTGCAGCAAAACAGGTGCAAGGTAGCAATTTTATATATCTATCCAGTGAAGTTAAATGTGAATGGGATATGTTAAGTGCTACTTTGTGTTCAAATTGATGCATACTAGATTTGCACGCTCATAGAAAGATCAATGCCAAAACCACCTAATGAAATATAAAACACAATCCCGATAAGGTGTGCTAGGAAGTGCCTAGGAGCCAGCAACAAGGAGTTTCATAATGTGCATCCAAGGAAAGGGACTGGTCATAGAGAGCCCACTATGAAGAAAATATGACCGTTATTAAGCATGCATGCACACTGATATACATACACATAGAATTCATAAGTCTACATGTAGTGGGCTTTTTTTTTATAAATAAATGGATTAAAACGCAGCAGTCAGGGTTTCCTGGGGTGAATTTTAAATTACTTGAGAAATGACTGAGAAACTGGACTTTGGGACCAGAGGAAGGTTGCATGAGTAACTATGACTTTAGCAGATGGTCAGCTCAGCTAACAAACCGGCAAGCGTTTATGGCCTGGCAGTATTGCAGAAAGCAGATGTAATCTTTTAAGTGCATGACAGTTTGCAGAGGGGTCCAGGCCTTTGTTTTTAACCACAAATAAATGTGAAGTACGCCGGAGGCCAGGGTTGGACGATACTCTGCGTTTCTCCATTGTTTTCAGAATGTGCCTTGCGTGCTGAATTGGTCGTTCTTAGGTTAGGATGTTCCAAAAATGCCAAAGCAGGTGTGTGTGGGATAGATATCGACAGTTGAAAGGGAACCCGTTTATTCTGTTCTCTCTCTCTCTCATGTCATTTGAAGTTTCCATGCAAACCTTGTGCAAACTACATTTAGGATTAAGAGGTCTCGAACTAGCTGGGATTGGTAGTGAATTATGTTTGTATGTGAATATATAACTAGGATGGTTTCATTTGTGGGGGTAAAATGACAGCCCCAGAGCTACAGATGGAGAGGCCATGCTAAGCCCCATTGTGAGAGTGAAGCTGGCTAAGTGTGGAGTTCCAATGAAATATAATAGCCAGTACCAAACAGTGATTTTAACATAAGGCCTAGTGAATGAGCGAGAATGGGCCTGCCTCCATTTTATTAGACCGTGTGGGCACGCGTTGGAAGAAAGTGCAACTTAGAACTGGAATATTGTTAACTGCGTCCAATGGATTCCAAAAGACATGGGGAACTGCAGACGCTGCCTTCGTGTAAATGCCCACTTTGACAGATTCAAAACTGCAACAGTGCACATGGAAAGAAAAGATATATTTTAAACAATGGGCATTTGGAAGCTAAAAATGAGGAATGATGCCTTAGATTTAAAAAATAAAGTCGAATGACAAATTGCCTTCATGAGACTTGAGACTACATTTCAGCACATCAAATGACAACATTTATAGGGAACGGCCTATTTAGTTTTGGTATAAATGAACACTGGTTCTTATCCAACAGTGGCCTATCGGGGTGCACTAGATTAATAGGGAATCTACCACTTTTCTAATGTACTAGAATAGAAAGATTGTATTTAGGAACAGCAGGCCTAGATATAATGCAAAGATGTTACATGTAAGCGCATCTTGTCGATTTAAAGCTGTATTTTCTGAAGGATGGGTGCACCTGGTGTTTTTCCAACTAAACTGAAAGGTCTGTGCCTTTGAAAATTTGAACTCAAGGCCTTTGACTGAGGACCCCTAGGAGAAGACTGTCTGGTTGTCAATTTAAATGCTAAAATATACAAAGAAGTAGATTGAAATTATGGGAGATACAGATAACACAACCAACAGTAATGACCTTTAAGGTCAGCGTACCCATGAATTGTCCATTAGCCCTGAGCAATGCACTTTGAATCTCAGGAGAAGAGGGTAGAATAAACATTGGCACAAGCAGATAGCTAGTCACATGTGTAAGGAGAAATAGAAATCTAAGAATTGGTGAGGGCATAAGAGTGAAACTGGGAGCAAATATGATGCAGTGGCACTGATTAAACCTTGAATACATTTTCTCGAATAAAAGGTGCATTTGGTGTCCCACCAAGCACATCCTGGGTACATTTTAAAGTGGATAAAAAGCCAGTTTGGACCATGTGATGTACATAACTTCAGTTATGATCAACATTATGATTCTGGCATTTTCATAAATCTGAGGAGTTGGAAATATTGATAGAGAAATAGATCGTGAAATTAACATTGGAATTATGTAGTGTCATAGTTATAACTTTCGCTGAAGTTGCAAACCCTGAAAAATGGTGGCTCTACCCAGGAAAGGCATGCCAAAAAAAAAAAAATTGTATTTTCCGACTCGCCATAAAATGTAGAATCCAAAAATATATAGATTTAAGTAGTCACCTGAAAAATTAGCATAGCTGCCATAATAGATTTTCAGAACTCAAAAAAGGTAAACCACACATGTCATTTTGGGATGATCTACTCCCTTAGCCTACATCATAAACACCCCCCAACTCCTGGTCCTATCAGCAGCCAGTGGGCGTCTTGATGGGAGGTGAAGGGAGAGCGTTAGCCAATCCTTACCACGGTAATTATGATTATGTAGGGGTGCCATCAGCCCCACAATTTTGCATCAGAACAGGCTTTTCCACTTGATTCCGAGAGGTAGCCTGCTGCTGGACTGTTGTGAGGAACAACAAGCAGAGAGGCCTACATCCTTGCATTGGAGAGGGTGACAGGTAAATCTAGAAGCTAGCTGGGACCGAATCAGAAGAGCCAGAGGGAGTCTGGGTGCAATAATCCTTGACTGAAAATCCTTGACCAGATCTGTGCTGTCCTCAGAGGATCCCTGCTGTTTTTCCCAGAGCAAAGCATCCCATGTAAGTAGAGATCCTCTAAATGCCATCAAATATGTGAGGGGTGGGTGGGGGGACTGCCAGCCTTAATCTCCATCTGGCATAGCAGGTAGGGGTGGTACTGCAAAGGCCCTTGGTACAATGTATTAAATCCAATTCAAATGAATTCCACTATAGAAAATCACCCTATCCATTTAAATTGCATTGTTTTGGGAACAGCACGCCTTAATCCTTTTCATCAAATTGTGGGGAGGGGGAAGCTGTGTAGATCCTTAGCACATTGAATTGAAGTTAAATTGATTCATTCCAATATAGAAAATCACAGTACGAGTGATAGAATTCGAAACTAACATTCAAGCCCAGTGTTTTAGAGCCAGCATAGACAAAGACTTGGGTGATTGTCCTTCTGAAACGCATACTCCTGTCCTGAAGGGTATGTACGTAATCCCAAAATAAGTAACCCTAAAACACTGCTATTCAAGTGAAAGTATAGGATGCAAAACGATATTCCCCCATTTATTTCCTTGCATCCCAAACCAGAATTACCAAGCACTACATCTCAATTGTATGTACATGTTTTGCAAAATGAAATTTCCCATTGATTCCCTTGCCTCCCAACCAGAATCCCAATGCACTGCCTGTCCTTTGAATATGTGTTGCAAAATAATGTTTCCATTGTATTGTGAATGTTTTCTATTGGTTAATTTTGCAAGTAAATCTGATATAAGTTGTAACTGCATATTTCAAAATTTTACCTGTGCCATATCGAAACTGTAAGCCCTTTAAACCTGTGTTAGTCAATTGGTGCAAGAAATTTTACTTTGTGATTTTGTGTAGTGCCACCGCATTGGTGGTTGATTTTGGTTGATAGTCTATTTTGTCAAACCATAAATAAATATATATTCTTACTGTACACCAACCTGGTTCCTAGCTCATTTCGGTTATAGAGGGTGTTTGTTGTGGTGGTGCAAGACAGATCGGAGGCCTCACTAAAGTTGAATCTTTACAAGCGATTTGGGTGTGCGCCACCTTGCGGGGGGGCTCCCTGAGTGGAGTGTGACCGCCTAATTGTAACACATAACTTACCATGGACAAATCCTAAAAAGAGGTGTTCTACACATGAGCTGAAGATGGTAGTTGAGATAAAAGCTAGCAACGAGAATGGGGGAATTGGAGAAAGATGGGACTTCTTTGTGTAGGTTTTCACCTATCATGTGTGGGGGGTGGATTGTAATAAAATAGATGTGAGTGTTTCAACTGTTGCAAAAATGTATACAATGTGTCAACTTGTGTGGTTGAGGGAGACTTGGGTTAAGTTTGATTCCATGGGGTCATCTAGCTCCTCCTGGCCGTTTGTACAATAAACTTGCTTTACTGCCAAAATGTGCACTCACTTCTTAAGTATGGGCCTATTCTGGGTTAAGGTGATTGGAGGCCCACACCTACAGGGGTCAGAAATGAAAGCTAGACACAAAGTAGTCATGTTTTTGGTTAAAGACTTTCATTCAACTGAAAATGGGTTGTGAAAATGCTACTCTGACCTTATTCTAAAGAAGTGTTCCTACCTAAAAACCAAAAACTAAGGATCTGTTTGTCTGTTTGTGTCAGGATGTCAGAAACGTCCTATCATGACCTTCACACTACTAACAAAATAAAGTGAGAAGGGAAATGTCTTCCACTTGGTATTGGCAAAAAAAAAAAAAGGTTTTTGTAAAATAAAATATAATGGCTCCAGCAGAAATGTTCTCCAAGGTGAAAAGACCTTGGATCCAGAGGGTGGTTCCAGTCGCCTGGATTCTTCAATGGGATGGAAATGTCTCTTTACCAAGAGTTACTTTGTGCCTCTACCCGATTCACAATACTCCTGTTATGTAACAAGTCGTGTAGCAATCTTTAACAAAAGTTTCTCCTTTGTCTAACAAATACTGTCTTTCTTCAACATTTCTTGTAGGTTTGCAAATTGCCTGGAATACCCCCCTGTCAGGACTCTATATGCTTTGGGATGACTCACCATCTGTCTGTCACATATTCTGTTTTGGTTGCACTTTTGCAAACACATGCCTGCTTCCCTTCAGGTCCCGGTAAGGAGAACGCTGCCTCTACAAGCTGCTGAGTCCCCAGGAACAACTTGTGGCATCTCCACGGCAAGTCCCGCTCACACACTGCGTCTTTTTTGCTGGCAAACTCCACTGCTCCACCACACAGGTTCGTGTCTCCAGCGTTCGCACGTCTCTGCAAAGATCCGTCTTCTCCTGAACCACCACACATCATTGTGCGGATGCCATCTTTAAATGCCCAGCGCACAAGTGATTTAAAATAGTCCGCACATTGCGCTTGAGGCTCCCGTTACTATGTACCGACTCCTTCATCCTCCTAGTCTCAGTACTTATGCGATTGTGGGAGTTGGAGTCCATTGATGTAATTAAAAATAAAGTATTTGAATAGTCTCTCTAAATGGTTTCACGTGAAAGAAGAGTCTTACATAAAGGTGAACCAGAAGAGAAAAAGTTTTTGTTCGAGCTTTTGTTCTTTAGGTCAGAGATGGGGGTTTGACCTTAAGAATATGGGGAAGAGGTTTCTTTACTTCCTCTACAGGGTGCAACAAACACATGGCAATAGGCCATTAGGGGGTCTTCCTCATGGGTAAAGGGTGGGTACTGCGCCTCACTCAATGAAGCCATGAGATCTCCCTGGTAGTGGTCAACTCCCAGTTGATCCTTCGTCATATACATGCCCCCTGGGTCAGGATCAGGTAGCGGCTGCCATCCAGTGGCCACATGGGAGGTGGTCACCCCCGGGGTATTTGTGACAAGTCCATTGGAGTCATCACCTTATTTTTAAGGCCATCTGTGACACTAGCTATAGCTCGGGGCCCAAAGCCATAACCATCTCCAGGGTTCTTCCAATAAGTCTCTAACCACCCACCCCCATGGTGTTCTCAACAAGAATTATGTGGTTTTCCATTTGTGCCAACATCAGCCACTTTGGTCCTTTACCCGAGTTTCTCCCTTTCTCACATCTTACTACTCTCCCTTTATTCTACCCTCACACCACCCCCACTCATATCATTGCACACTCCAAGGCATAAATTAGTTTTCAAAAATGGATTAGCAGAGTTTGGTAATTAAACATTTCTTGATTAGCAAACATACATATTTGATTAGCTATTTTGTACTAATATTTTGTAATGTCACCAGAAGTTATTTGTACCCAAGACATAAAGATAGATATGATAAAAAGGCTCTGAAAACAACAGGATTTCAGTGCAAGACTCTGTGCAGCTGCTACAGTCGGTGTTGCACAGGGTGGTGTCTGTATATTGTTTGACCCAACTGTTTGGCCCATGATTTGCTCTGTAAGGAGAAGTTCAAATGTTTCATGAATGAAAAAGTTCACAATGTTAAAGGAAAGTCATAGCCTGAAACTAAGTATGTAGTATGGTGTTGCGGCAGGCAGCGTAATTGTCAACTTCAGGCGGACAAGGTGGCTCTTGCCTGTGATTTTCAATATAGCGTTAAATACCACTCTCGGGAGAGGTCAGGGCCGCTAATAACTTCAACCCCAAGCCAGATAGACCCAAGCAAAGTGCTGTACACCCATGAACGTGGTATTTATCATCTTTGGTACTCAGAGCCATCATCTGTGGTAATGAAACTTGTTTTATGGCTTTTGGTACTTTTAAGATTGGAGGAGATTAGTACTGCTGCAGTCTCTCGCCATTAGCCCATTTGAACTTGCAGTGAACAGGGAAAAGAGGGTGCAGTGAACAGAGAAAAGAGGGTGGGGAGACTCCTGAGGGCAAGAGAGAAATGCAGGGTGAGATGTGCTTTTATTGAACAGGGAAATTTAAATAGCAAGCTGTGCTACACAAGTGTCAGTTTAATTAGCAAATCAACAGAACTGCATAGCAAATTGCTATGCAACACTGATTATTTTATGCCTTGCACTCCCCCAAGCCACTCTGCTTCCTTGCGCTCCTACTGTCCCTCCGATAGTTACTTTTCCCCTCTTAATACCTAGTCCCACTCAACCTTCTTACTGCAGTCAATCACACTGTCAAACTTACAAAACTGTACAACTCTCTCACGAATAACACTTCACCTGCACCAACTCCACAAACAACTCCCCGACACTTCTCCATCGTCCTTCCTCTGCCTTGCCTCTCAGTCAGCGTCCTCTGCTCCAGATATCACCCATACAATCTGCACCCTCACATCCACTCCTTTCTATACTGTTCTCCTTGTAGGTATATATTTCACACACCACACTGTCAATTGATTCCAACACTAACCTGACTGTTCTGGCCAATCTGTGGATACTCTTTCCACAGGGGCCATGTTACACAGGTACTGTTAAAGGACATTTGTACCGTGCACTATCACCACCGGAGTGGTGCTCTGGCGGCTCTGAAAGAGGGGAAAGGGTGGGTGAGTTAGTGGGAGGAAGCTGGAAAAGTGCAAGAGAGCAGTGATGTGCTGTTGGCAGCCTCAGTCCGATGGATCTGTTGGCTGGGCCTGGGGTGTTTGCAGCCGGTAGTCGTCATGTACTGTTGTGCAAGTCTGTGTGTGTTTTTGTTTTGTTGTTGAAACGTAGTGAAGTTTGTGCGGTTTGTTGTGCTGTAGTTTTGTGTTTGTGTTTGGTTTGGCGTTTGAGAGGTGTATGCAGCGGGGGAAATTGTTAGTGGATTGGTTAGTTTGCATTTCTGTCTCGAAGTGAGGCGCTGGGTTTGCGTAATCTCCCTCGATGGGGTCTAGGGGCATTTCTGCACCTCTGCTGATCTGGGCTTGTCCCCTATTCCCACTGTCCTGTTCATATCTGGCCTCCCCTTCCATCAACTTCCTTCCTAAATCTTACCTGCCTTCCTTTTCCAATCAAGGCCAGTGTACCTGCTAAAATCCACAACTCAGTTCGAGTGTGTGTGTGGTGATTGCCAACATATAGAAAACTCTATAACAGTGTGGTACTTGGTAGAAATTATGGGGTGAGTGAGGATGTTGGCTCGAAATTGGCTAGGGTTGTGAAATTCTTTAAAACCCCTTGTTGGCCCTCCACCCGTTATTCCCCTGGGTCCATCTGCATTCTCCATAAAATGCTGTGGGTTGAGTGTCTCGGGTTCTCTTGGTTGTGTTTGCTTTCTGGTATCGTCGTGCAGATCGTGTTGTGGACTGCCTCACTCCTCATCTGTACGCTTTGGTTGTGCTTCACTGCTGGGAATTCGGGTACTGGAGGTCTGTCAAGCAAAATAATTCTGGCCAGAAAAGGTACAGGATGGCATTGTGAGACATAGGGTGGTACCAGTGTTTCCAATCAAGGTACGTGAAGGGGCGAGGGAGGTATACCACTGGGCCTTTTGCCTCATATTCGGAGCGGTCCCTACTTGCCCCGGACAGGGCCCGGTCCCAGACCCTGTAGCCTACTCATCTTAAAATATGAAAAAAGTGCACACATGCATACACGTGCTTCTTTCAAAGAAAGCCTAAGGTGGAATACAAGACAATGTGTGAATGGCTTCGGTTTCCACACGAAATAGCGCCATGCCAAAACAATATGTAGTCATGTTCCACAAACACGTCTTCTCGCACAGCAGGTGAAAAATCGAATTCTTTCGGACTCGTCAGTGATGGGGAGAAGGGAGGGGCTTGATTGAGTTGGGGGGAGGGTGGCAGGACCCGCCCAAGTACTTTACTTTGGCCCAGTTTGTCTATGCACCCCTACAGCTTCTCTTTGCCACCTCCTGTGCTGCTTGTTCAAGGGGACGGGGACGCAAAGGAACACTGATGGACACCAGTAAAAAGGATTCACTTCACCTCACTCATATCATAGAAAACATTAAAAAACTTTTCTCTTGCGGTCTATCAGATAGCAAAGATGTCACTGATAGTTACCCGTCTATAAGCCAACATGTTTCTGCCAAAGCAACACCATGGTGACTTTTTACTTTTGAAGATAGAATCATCACGCAATAAAAATGGAAGCAAGCACAGACACAGAATTCCCAATTGGCCTCATGTCATAAGTAAAAGACAATATTGATGGAATTAGAAATGTAATATTTCATTCAGAAAATGCAATATTCTGATTAAAATGTCAGAAATCACTTTTTACAACATTGCATTCTGTCATTTGTAGTTTCTCTTTAGACATTTTATGGTCCAACAGATTAAAAAAAAAAAAAAAAAAACACACAAGCGGAGACACGCAGCTTTTCGACAACTAAGTTAGTAGACATAGCCATACATGACAACCACACACAGAAGCAGAGACATGCAATGAGACAGAGGCAAAGCGCGCTCACACGTACACAGAATTAATAATACTGGAAAAATGAAAAGTACGGAAAAAGCATCCTACTGAAAAGAACAATGGTGAAAATTAACAAAGTGCCAAACAGGAGGCCAGGATAGTCGCATCTGCAAACTACCTCCCGCCCCCCAATCGGGGATAGGGGGAGCGTGGCGCAGTTTGCAGGGGGGGCATATTGTCCACAAACCCGCCCCCCACAACAAAATATGCATTAGGCCATGGATTAAAGCCAGTGGTGCTAAAAACGACCAGCCCCGCTTTCGGAAGCAAACAATGGCAACAATATCCGAGCCTTCACAGAGGACCTCCATTCACTCTTCGCCTTCAGTAGAAGGCCGGAACCCCAACTATCACAAAACAAGTGGGCGATTGCGAAAATACAAATATTGTATAATAGATCAAAACAAAAAGGAAAACCACTCTTGACTGGGATCATAGTATAATACAGGAGGGATGGTTGAATAGTACTCGGTGGGTTGTGGGCTTTTCATTTCAGAGTTTATAATGAAGGCACACACATGAGGTGTGAATGGTTTAGCTGCGGGCACAACGGGGCAATATGGTTGTGTTCCCCAGGTATTGCTGAATCAACAATAAATCAAAACCCTATTTAAAACAAAGATGTACATTTAAACATTATTTGCTGTTTTAGAAAATAATAATCATTCATATTTGAATTTAATGTATTTACTGTTCTCATAACGATCAATGTAAAATTAGTCTTACCTCTTAATTTCTACCGTTTAATTTTCAGCCTGCGGTATTATCGCATAGCCCTTATACATGCAGTCATACGATCATGTACCCACACAGAGACTACAAAGGAACTCACAAGGGCACAACAAAATTAAAACACGATCAAGTTGCACAAAGGTACAAGTTAACACACAGACTTCTAGGCAGGGGCAAGCATGTTCTCTGCATTGCACTTTGCTACCGCTCCCTCTCGTCCAGCTCTGACGCAGGGAGCAATCTCCCTCTAGAGAGGCTGGGGGTCGTGAAGGAAAGTGGGAAGGGTAGGGTGACCAGATGTCCCGGTTTTGCCGGACTGTCCCGGAATTGGGCAAACTGTCCCTCCCATCACGAGAGGTTTTTTTTAAATTTAGAAACCTTGTCACGGTTGGGGAAAGGGAGGGCGACTACGTAATCTGCCAATAATTATAAACTAAATGAACATTATTTCACTTCTAGAATTTTGCCTTCTCGGGGTGGGATTCAACCGCCAACCTTCCAAATCTCAGCCAAATGCATCAACTGCTTGTGCCGCATAAACTGGCTAATGTGTGGATAGCAAAGCATCTAACAGCAATCAGAGCCACTGCACATTTGCAATGAAAGTGCATAATTTAACTCCAGAGTGAAAATACACAATTTATATGAAAGAACAGTGCTGGAAATAGTGGTGAATGGGGGGACAGTTAATGGGGGAATGGGAGTTTTAGTAGGGGACTGGTGTAAGCGGGATAGTCTGTTTTATAGTGTTGGATGTCTTGGTGTTTTACCTTGAAAATTTGGTCACCCTAAGGAAGGGGAAGGAGAACCTGGCCCCAGATTCATCCTGCAGAGTCCAAACATGACAATAGATGAAAACTTAAGATAACGGCCGAATGCACGCCTGTGGAAGCAACTGAACCACTTCATTTTCCCCTCTACATCTCTCAAAGTGCCATCAAGCACTTGTATCAGGCTCCAATATGTACTGGGGTGAGGCTATTTCACATGATACAAGTGAAGTGAACACCAACATTTTGCATCATATTGAAAAATTCCATATTGACTAAATTACATCTAGTCCATAGTCCCCTTTCCTCTATCCTGTATGGGTGTCCCTCGCAAGGCACGGGAACGGAACCTCTTTCACCAGAAAAAGACATTTGCCCCTTTAAATTTACTGGTGTGCGGGGGCGCGCAGGCTCCCTTAACCCTGCTCACTGGCACCACACCTCAGTCTCCTTTTGACGCGCCGGCTGTAGTATACCATAGCAACCTCACTGGTCTTATTATAGAGGGATGGATGGTGGGACGTATCGAGGAAAGGGGACTATGGACTAGGAGAGTACGTTAGTCAATCCAGTGATTAACACTTAATTACTCCTACGTCCCGTCCCCTTTCCTCCATCCTTTATGTGCGATTACAACTGACAACGCCCTGGGGAGGAGAGCCTGACCCTTTAAACAAATAGGTTACGCAGGATGGTTTGGCCGGATGCTGCATCTGCCTTGGCAATGGTATGCTAGGGCTATGGTATCCTACGGCTACGGTATCCTATGGCTACACGCTAATTACCATTAATATCTTCCATACCATTTGTAAATATTGTAATTATTATATCTACTGTATGTATATTTTTATCTGCTTATTCACACTGCAAGTATACCTGCACCTTGCATGACACATTTTGTTTCCCCCTCTTATGTACCTATAACTAAATCTTTGCCAGCGCCCAGTGGCCTGAGGGCCCGGAGTACTATATAAATACATAAACAATACAAAGAATACAATACAATCCAAACAGTAGTGTTTGCAAAAGGCTGAAGCGGTAGCCCATATTGCCGCCTTGCTGATCACCTGCCAGGGAACTTGGCGCAGGAACGCGACAGAGGTCTCCTTGGCTCTTATTGCATGCGTATGCAAGCCCATGCATGGCCTGAAGCGGATCCTTACTTTGAACCTTGTATGCCTCCTGGATCGCTGCTGTCATCCATCGAGCTATGGATGTCTTGGAGGCTTGCTGCCCAGGCCTGGAGCCTCCAAATGTTACAAACTGTGTGTCCGTCTTGCGGATGCCCTTCGTTCTGTCCAGATAGAATTTCAACGCTCTCCTGGCATCCAAACCCCGTAGCTGTGGGATTGTGTCTCCGCTTTTCACAGAATTATGCCCTTTCCACTATGAACACAATGTCCAATTTTTAAGCAAATTTCTACAAGTGTGCATGTTTAACATGGGAATAAGTATAAAGTTTCACAATTTTTGCGGAAATGCATTTTGCGTAAAATCACATTTCTTGCCATTGCTTTCCAGAACATGTCACATGGTTTTGCCGCCTCTTAAAACGTGCAACTAGAAATTAAAGTAACAACTCTGTTATTTTTATATTTTTCACAATTTTAAATAACAAGTTATCAGTCTTTTTAAAATGTACTTTGTCCTTCTTAAGCAACAAATGGCCACTGGCTCCACCCCTAGTTCTCTCCCTGGAAGCCCAGGAGACATCCCCCATGTTTGTTCCTTGCAGAGGCCATTTACGACTGTCTTAACACTTCGAATTTCCTGAGCTGCAGCTTTTCATTGTTCCTTTTCCCACTGTAGACCAGGTTCTTTCCTACACTGTAATTAACACCTCTCCGTGATTTCCTGCTGGTGGACAGACCTTCCTTCTGTGAGAAAGACCTGTTATTCAAGTTTGGCAGCTTCAGCCAGGTTTAATTTAATTGTTAAATTCTTCTAAGAACAAAACAAACTTGTTGTATCAAATAACAAATCGAATTCTCATTCAAGATTTTAAACCCAGGGGATCAAAATAATTACAATATGGGTTACTATCAGTAACAGGCCTCTTAAATTGCAAACATTTGATTTTCAGTTTATACATGTTAAAGTTTAATCAGGCAGGCCCTTGACAGTTGTCATCACAGCAGCCCTTTGCTGCACAGAGATTTTCTTACAGATCCACAGACAGGCTGCTTTTGCTGTGGAAATCTCTTTAGGCTCTCAGCTTTTCAGGACCTTATAAGTTCACAATGATTCCTTAAACTAAGTGAATTGTAGCACCCAGAGAATTTTGAATATTTGAAGGTGTTTTGTATCGACATTCTGGAGTTTCAGCAGCAAAGAAACAGTGATTTAAAGCAATATTGGAGTTTCCTTTTGCAAAGCACCGCTTTTTCCTTCTGCACTCCACTTTCAATTGTTGTGGAGCCCAGTGACACATTTCAGTAGTGAGAACTCTGTTACACCACTGACAACATGCATGGCAGATTGGGCAGCTATCTTTTTGTGCGCTGAAAAGCACGATTTTCAGGGGCTTTGGCACGCACAAGGGTTTTGCGGCCATTTTGCTGTTTCTGTCCCCATCATAACAGAGTGATGCAGAATAGCAGAGCAGAAGTGGGTCAATACATCCCACACTGAAAAGGCAGACCTTTGCACTGGAAATGCAAAACCCATGACCCGGAACCTGAGAAAGGCCGAGTGAGGCTGCACAATTGGAACATGGAGATATGCGTCCTTCAGGCCCAGGGAACACGTCCAATCTCCCTCACACAGTGTCTCGGCAATGAGCGCTGGCATCACCATCTTGAAATTCTGCAGGGGTAGGTAAAGATTCAGGGAAGACAGATGCAACAGCACTCGCAGGCCCGTCTGGTTCTTCTGGATAGCGAAGATGCAGGAGTAAAAGCCGCCAACACTGCTGGGAGGAGGGGAGGCCTGCTCTACTGCTTCACACTCTACAAGGGAGCAAATCTCTGTTAGGAGTGATGGTGTGCCAATCTGTGGGGGGGATTGGAGGAGTAGAAGGAAGAGGTAAGATGGAAGCCCCAGGCACCGCTGAGATGACCCAAGCATCTGCAAACTTCGCCCGCCAAGCCTGACTGTGCAGGGCTAGCCTGCCCCCAACTCAGGTGCTGTGGACCTGAAACAAATTGTCATTGTTGCTACTGGTCAGAGTCTGATGAAGAAGAGGGGGACTGGAAGAACCCCTTAATAGATGCTTTGTTGCGTTTCCTCCGGTGCTGACCAGGAGACCTGTCCGGCTGTCTGGCTTTGCGGTCCTGGAACCTGCGGAAGCCACCAAATGATCAACCCCTTGTCTGAGCGGGACTGTCTGTGAGAAAGGTTTAGCTGCCGGTTTGGTAAGAATGGACAGCGACTTTGCTATCTGAGAGCTGCTCTTATAGAGCTCCTCACCAGTTGAGGAGTGGAAGAGGTCACCCGCCTGAAACAGAAGGTTGAGGATTCTATCCTGCACATCCAGGTTGAACCTGGTCATTTTTAGCCAGGCTGTGCGCCTCGTGTCTGTTGCCAGACAGATTGCTCCATTAGCCATGTTGATGTGGCATACAGAAGCCTCCATAAAGTCCTGAGTCATAGGTTCTGTCTCAGCTAGGCCCGCTATGAATGAGGCTTGCTTGTCTTTAGGGATGCCAGGTAGAAAGTCTGCGATTTCCCTCCATAGTCGTCGATTAGCGCAGCGAGGCTGGTGTCTGCGTTAGCCTGCCTGAGGTGAAGGCCAGCATCTGAGTAGAACCTCTTGCCGTATGAATCTAGAGTATTCTCTTCCTTGTTCAGAAGGGCTGCCGTGGCAGTACTAGATGAGGAAGCCTGGGGCTAGGCATAAATGGAGCGCAAGGTAACTGATGAGAGGCGGCAGGTGAGTAGAGAGCAGTATGCTGTCCCCCTCTGCTTGTCTGAACCCAGCATCCAGCTTTTTGGGTTGCTGCAGTGGGGCTTAAGCCAGTCCTTTTTGGGCAAAGCCTCCACATCCTTCTGTAGGTGATGCCAGACCACACTTCTACCCCAATGTGCAGGACTACCACCAGAACTCCTGCTTCACGGAGCTCTTTCGAGGGCTGGGGGATGCCCAGGTATTCCAACAGGCCAGCAATCCTGTCATGGAAGGCTTTTTGTTGAAGAGAGAGTGTCCTGCTCCTCCTCGTCTGTGTCCCGCTGGTCTTCTGCCCCTGGGGAGTGGTGCTAGTCACCTTTTGAGGCTCCGTGGTGGGGGTTTGCACCTTCACCAGGGCCGCTGGAGCCTCTGCAATGGGCTGCTGCAGAGGTGGAGCCGGAGGAGGGAGCATAGGTTGTGTTATCGTGGGTTGCGCTGGGGAAGCCGGAGGCAACATGTCAATAATGCCCCTGAGAATTGAGCCTATTTGTGGGCACCACATGAGGGACATGAATTTGTCAAAAAACCTGTCCTCACAGGCTGGCTGTGTGTGATCCTGCACGGTGGGCGGGGGTGATTATGCCAGCTGCCTCCCCAGCCCTTGTCTGTACATGGGGTCAATGTACCTGGAATCCGAGATGTTGGGGTACGACATGGTCCAGGTGACTGGTGTGTCAAGGGTTCTGACCCATGTTGAACCAATAGACTGGGTAGATGTGGGGATGAGCTGTCGCCGCCCATCATTCCATCCCAGAGTCCAGGAGAAATGCGCAGTTGTGCGCACACCAAAATAATCGGCTGACCTGCCACCCACCAGTGCGAGCGTGAAATGGGGTGCCAAAGAGAAAAACAGCAGTCCCTGTTAGCTAAGAATCACCATTTGTTTCTTTGAATGCAAGCTCAAAATGCCCATTTCAAACATTGCGTGATATCCAAAAATCTCACTGAACACAGACATGTGGCAGAATGAATTCTTGCATGCATACTAAATCTGGAAAGATGAAGAGCCCAAAACAATGTTTATAACAAAACCGGCTGAGCTGTGGATGTCAGCAGCTTAATTGAAATTGGATTTAAAACCACTAAAATCGAAATGTTTAAATTAAATGAGTGACCTACTTTTGAGTGTCACATAGTTTGCAACTGTTAAATGTCATGGTTTTGAACTTAGAATCAGCATTCTAGCTGCATGTGTAAAAATTGTAAGTTTGATTTAAACTGGGAAGAAACAGGACATTTAGCTGAAGCTTGGCTTAAAGAGATTGAATTCTGCCGGACAACTACCCCCGACAGGAGTTGAACTGGCTCAACAACTCTTCCCAGGCCTGGCTGCCCCCACCAAAAGGAGATCACACCTCTCTGATTGAATTGAGGGAGGGGTACCTGCAGACTGCAGGAAATTGAACAAAGCCCTGTCCTGGACTCAGGCAAATGTTATATTGGGGGGTCGTAAATGGCTTCCTCTTGGGAGAAACTGGGAGGGGCAGTGCCTGTGAGAGCAAACTGAGCTTGGGGGAAGTGGACAAACCAGAAACTCCACCATGTGCTTGGAGGAAACCACACCCCTTTGGTACAGAGCATAATTTAAAAAAAAGATGGATAATTCATAGTACGGACTTGTCAGAATTATATAAATAATATAATTATTTTTGTGATTTTTCTGTGCATGTTTTAAGAGGTGTTAGGACCCTGTGGTGTATTCTGAGGGGTTGCTAGCGGAAAATAGGGTCTTACTCCAAATGTCTGCATGTTAAAAATCTGACACTTCATCAATCAATGTCCATACTCCTTGCGCACATTTGTGTAATTTTTGATACATGTCCGATATTGGTAAACCGACCAAAAAGCGCAAAATGTTGTCATTTCTGAATCCCAGCTCGCAGGAACATGGGGCTGGAACAGAGACCTGTCTTAATTCATCTGTAATATGTACATGTAATGTCAACCACTTGTGTATCTGGGAAATAAGTATTTGAATCAAATATAGATTTGTGGGCAAATTGACCAGGGGAGGATCCTCTAACCCATAAACAGACCTCATCATGATGACAATCCATTTCCTTCCCCCAATCATGGGAGAGGGGAGAATTGGGCCAATGACAAGTAGAGGGGCAGGCTCAGTTATGCCACGCACACACCCACTTTCTAAACACATAAAAGCAGACAGTGCAGGACAGGTGGGGACATTCACTTTCCACTTTCTTGCGGGACGCTTTGCCGGGATACTTCAGACTTCACATCCAGAGATCCAGACTTCAAATCCATCAATCTCCAGAACCTGTAGCAGAAATTAACTCCAGAATTTGTAGCATAGAGGCCTGAATCCACAAGCTGAATCCTCTTCAGCAGGCCTCAAAACCAACCAAACTATTCAACAGCCAGGCGAGCTGTTTGAATTTTTTGCCAAGAACTTTTGCAAGAACCTGTAGCAGTATCCAGAAAGCAGTGCTGTATCCGGAACCAGAGAGAACCACAAACCAGACCGTTGTGAGCAGAACCGGTGCTTGACAGACCCAGAGAGCAGAGCCGACCCAGAAAGCCGGGACTTCAGAACCACCCGCCGGAAGTCCCGTCCAACCTGACCAGACCACACCTTGACTGCTTATTTCAAAAATATAGTGCGAGTACTCACTGTGCCAAAACCAATCTCTTAGTTTAAAATAATCTAATCCAAACTATTTTAGCCTATTAGAACTGCCTCCTAGAATCGTGGCATTCTGTCATCTTTAAAACTGAAAACTGTCATCTGTCATTCTGAGCTTTAAAATTTCAAATCCGAAAAACTACCTTGACTAAATCGGCCGTATCTCCGGAACAGTTTGTGCAAGGAGCGAGTTTTAACTGTCATTTTAAAGCTAAGATTCTAGGCTTTCCAACGATTTTAGAACCGACTTGCTACTCCTTATAGGGCCTCCGTAATTACGCTCGACGCACGCGATTAAATTTGCTGCGATTTGACATTTTGCACAATTTTAGCCACGTGTAAAAATCAGCCGCTCCTTGTTTTCCTTTGCTAAAATTCGTTTTAACTTGCTAGTTACTCATAGAGCATTGCTAAAGTGAGCCTGAACTAATATAAACTAGATATCACCCACCCTGAACCCCCTATAGGGAATTAAAAGCCTTTTTAGCATATTTTTCACTTAATTGCAACCACATCAAAGTATCTTGCCTGTGTTAAAACTCATACCCGTTTTCCTCTAAGCTTGCTAGGGGGGAACTGAATTATATTTGATGCATTCCTGAGTACTGTGTGTCTTCTTTCCATCTCCTTATATTGCATAAAGGGGGGGAAGGGTTGGTGGGGGAGTGAATTGTCAAGGAAAAGTGATTACATTGTTTTTTGTTGAAGCCATATCAAGTTATTTTCTGTACTGCATTTCATTCATCATTGCGTTTCCTTGAACCATATAAAGCATTCTTTCCCACCTCATTCTTCTGTTCCTATTCATAAGTAACCAAGAACTGTGCTACTGTAGGATTACCTCTTGCTGATTACTGCTCATATTCACCAGTGTACTATCCATTATCAAATTTATACAAGTGTGATATATATATATATATATATATATATAAAATTTAATTTTTCAAATAAACCTTTTAAATTTGCAAAACAAATCTACTTCTTGGCTCAGTGGGGTCAGGGGGATTCTAAGAGAGGGGTGTTATACAAGGGTTCATTACCCAGATTATAACTTGCCATAACAATATATAAATAAGGCCTTCCCTTGGGCATCCCAGACAAGGCACTGACTTAGTGGGATTGCTTGATTGGAGTCACTTACAGGTGTCAGTGGTACCCAGTCTGTCCTAGAAGCAAAACTTCTCCTTTGTTGATTGCTGGGCTGGCGGGCCACCGCGCCTGCCTGCGAGGCTTCCTGCCTTTGCTGGTCAGTAGTGGTGGCCATTTTGTCCGCGCCTTGAGCACGTGGACCTGTAGCCGCGTGGTCCCGGGCTCAGCCTGCATGCCTGACTACACCGGCTCTGCCCCACCCTGCACCTCAGATGTACACCCGGTAGGCTGTGTGCCCTCAGCCTCCCGGGTGGTAGTGCTGGCCATGCGTAAAGGCACCCCCTCAGGTAAGGACCTGTTATCAGGGCAATGCCCCTCGGGACAAGTCCCGGTGGTAGTAGAGCTCATAAGCCCCTCTCAGCTACGGGACCGGTAGGGCCCTCGGGCCATAAAGGCAGGTAGCTGCGTGAGCCTCGGCGCTCAGTGAGCCGGTGCGAGGGACAGACTGACCCCTCCCACCAGAGGGCTTCCCCGGGAAGGAGTCGCCTCTGCGGGGTGCTTTGGAAAGTAACACATGCCTTCTCTGTCTTCCTCCGGATGTAGTCCTTGAAGTTCTGAGGAGTCGTCGTCCCCCAACCCCCCAACGCTTGAGTCAGTGTTTCTGCGACCTATGTGCGCGTCTCAACCATGGTCCTCACTAAGGCATCAGGGGGATCTGCTGTGGGGAAGGAACCATTGCACGACGGGGCACCTGCTAAAGCCTGTCAAGGCTGACGTACGCCGGGGTCAAACTAGGGCACCAGTGGACCATGTTTCCAAATCTGTAGAAGAAAAAGAAAAGATAAGATTCCGGGGAAGCTGGGTGGAATAATGATGCTTGAGGCCTCACCCAGGAGCGCTGGTGGAGGGGTCCGCTCCCGTTGACACGGAAAAGGCGCCTGAGGTGTGGCACCGGTGGGCAGGGTTATGTAAACTTGCACTCCTGGGACCGTGCGCCTGCGCGCCACTAAAATTAAAGGGGAATGGTCTTTCTGGTGGAAAAGAGGTTCCGTTCCCATCCCTTGCGAGGGACGCCCATACATGGAGGAAAGGGGACTGGACGTAGGAGTATAAGAGGAAAAAGCAGATACTTGCAGAAGGATTGATAATCCTCCAGTCAGGACTAGACTAATGTGCATGATACTTTAGTCCCCTTTAATATAAGTGGGACCTTGCCTTGCGACACAATTCCATCCTTAGATTTTCAAACTGCTCTTTACCGGAATTACCAGCACCACGGTCCTGCAGGATTGAAACCAAATTCCTGGTTGCCTTTTTGCCAGAACCCATCTACACCTAATTCGGTATTTGGGTATGCTCAGTCACCACATGGAATGCCTTTTGCATGAATTCCAAAAGTCAAAAGATATCCAACTTTTAAAGAATTCTAACTCTTTGAAAATAAGCTTTTACTTGGCGGTACTATCGGATTTAGTACTTGACTCCAACTCCTTGTTATTTCTGGGGATATTAAAGCAATCCTTTTTTTAAATTCTAACCCAAAACTGAAGCTTGAGCCGCTTAACCCGTCAAAACAGACTCTGAAAATGGAGCAAAGTTTGGGCGAAGACATTATCAGATAGCAAAAGCACAATTGTGCCAAACCGTGTACTTTAACACTAGGGCTCCCGCTGTAGTGAGGACATAATACCAATTCAGAAACACAGTGGCCCAGGATAAACCATGAAGCCACAAACTGGGAACACCAGCGGATTGCGCCTTCCCAAGTGGCTTGATCCTGGTGTTGGACCAACATTCACCAGGATCAATGCTGTTAATCTCACCATAGATAATAGACCCTTAAAGGAGTAGTCACAGTGGTCTTCACCTGCATTGGCTAGAGGGAATTTACTCAATTGGTCAACATGCACCCAAATGCTTGGTAGCAAGACAACCAACATTTCTGATGGTTGGCAATGTCACTGAGGAATTGGGTGAACAGAAGCATGGTTTGGTATTTGAAACATACAGAAAGAGTGTGCGCTAATTGGCTGAGAATATCTAAAAAGTTGAAATGAAGTCTTTGAAAGTGATAAATGATTTGCATCCTCTCAACATGGACTACAATCCCTAAAGAAAATGACTTCCCCCATGAGAACACTTGTGTGAAGTTCTCCCATGTTGTGCGCAACAAGGCAATCCAGTCCTGTTTTCTATTGGTATGCTAGTAGTTTTCTTAAAATTACAGTGGAAGAGAAGCAACTCAAGTCCCTGAACAGAAAGAAAGAACAGGGCTGAGTGGCCTCATGTCTGGTCATGGAAAGCTTAAGATCACAGAGTGCAACGTAAACCGGCCTTAAGAAACACAACAAGATAATGGTTAATGTGAACCCACGATGAGAGGGGGGGGAACAACGACTCTCGCTAAAACGAAAAACCTTTTGGATATGTTTTTTGCAAACCGAAAAAGAAATGTGAACATCAGCGATTGGCATATTTTTGAGGACGTAAAAACAAGTTACCTAAAAGTATCAGCAAACAGAGGTGGGAAGTATTTGTCCCTTGTTCATTAAAACATCTGGGATCAAATAGATGCCACTATGGGAGCCAGTGGATTGAGACGTGTGCGTTTAAGTGGGGTTAAAACGAAAATATCAGCATGTTTAACTTTAACCACTTGAAAAAGAGGTAAAACATGTTCTGGGGTTATGGATGAAAATTTAAAGGGAAAGTTCAAACATGAAAACTTTTGTCATCACAATAAATGTTCTAAAAAACATCTGGACAAAACAAACCGAGCGTTCTTCCATGGTAATAAAACATGTGCTCAACCGGGAGTCAAGACCTTTTCTATTTGGTAATATTGACTTATTTCACACACTACAGGGTTCGAAATCGAGGGGGGGTGCGGGCTATTTAGCTTCTGCTTGCAGCCTAGAAGAGCCTGGCTAACTTGACACCGACAGCTATCAGGAGCTACTTTTGGTTGCCCAAGCCAACTGATGCCAAAGAAGCATTGCTATTAGACATTAACTCTATGCGTTTGGGACAATCTATAAATGAGCATTCGAATACATCTGTAGAACATTCGAAGCATAACGGGTCATAAATAAATGGACCTAAAGTCAAGTTTGTATGTTATGTAGAAATCAGATTTATGGAACGCTATGTACCAGCTTCCTGTTCCCCAGTGCTAGATCCTGCTCACTGGTTAATGCCGGATGCCCAGGAGCTGCTGTTCGCTCCTTCGAAACCAATCTTAATTTCGATCCCTGCACTATCCCCATCGGAGTTCGGTTGAGGCACCATAAGGAAATAATTTGAAACCGAGTGCTGGAGTATCTTTATATGATAACACCCATATAGATTTCAAGATGTTACAATGTGGCGACTCTTCTTAGCCAGATTAACGCTTCACCGTGGCTTTCCTCAAGGATCCCTGGCCACCTCATACATTTGTGTGTATGCGTCCGCTTGCTGTTATCAGATTCTTCGACCTGAAGTTCCATGAGCATACAGACCCTCAACTTGTGGTTCACACAAGCAAACCTAAGCCCGTTACAACATACAATCACGTAAAAGAACATTCATTGAAGTTCCTTCAGAGATGCCTTTCAGCAATCCAGGGTGGATGGGATCTTATGATTCACAAGTAAATAAATGAAACAGAGTGCCTTACACTCCCACTCTCAGTAATAGAAGATTATACACTTCCTGGCCCAGCCCACCATTGTATCCACAACAAAGCAGCTCGCCCGCTACGACAGTCAAACATGAAACCCCTCATTCCTCTCATTCCCAGAATTCACCAACGCACTTTGGGGTGTAAAGTTTTTCTGTCCAACGTTCAACCATCTGAAAAGTCTTGGCTGCATCATCCTTATTTTGGGTATGTTTTAATACTTTAAAAATTCGCCTGTTTGGGTTCATCAAAACATGTAATTTCTCTGCTCCTATATATGTTTGCCCCCTCTCCACTTTCTTTCCTAGTATGCTTCCAACTTGCCGTCATCATTCACAGTCTCATTCAACTAATTGGTCGCACGCGTGAACTACAAGCAATCATTACATTCAACAATAAATTGCAAAACGTTGTCAGCATATCAAAATATGATTTCTGAGACCCCTCCAACACACATTTTTGATTGCTCTATGTTAAGAAAGGTTCTATACATTTATAGTGACTATAGTTAATTGGACATCCATTTGGTCGAATCCTGTAGGTCACACAAACTTAGTGTTTTAAAATTTAAATGGGGGATCCTTCTACCTCTTCTCTCCCACTCCATAGGATCACCATATATAAATATATATGTATGTATGTGTCATGTGAGCTACAGGAATCGACCAAACAGAGGCCGAGGAAACCAAAGCCAAAATAAACATGTAGTATAGCGTATAACACGTGCTGCAGGGGAGGATAGCAAACGTCTTAGATTTGTTAATATTGCAACATTAAACACTTATTGCTGGAATCCTGCCTATAGTGTGTGTGTGTGTGTGTGTCTTGCTTCAGTTGGCCCGGTTCTTTGTGCCAAATGGAGAACAAGGGCCAACTGTTAGCTATTAATACCCACCCTAAAAACTAGCAAATTGAAAAGCCTTCCGCAGGTCAAATTTCATCGATTGCACATCTCCACTTAAATACTCTGTTTTCTTACTTTTTGATACAAATGACAAAAACAAAATTAAAATTGTAATATAACCATGCATATTGATTGTTAAAATGCTATGGTTGGGTAAAAACATATTCCATAAGTAATTTCGGGTAATTTCAGTTACAACACTACAATAGAAATTGTCCACCAATAGAAACATTTTTTTTTCAAAGTCTCGAGAGGCCTCAAGTGATCCAGTAGATTTGATCAACAAGGATTGGAATTGTATGTTCTTTCTGAGCATGCATCATGTCTCGACTACTTTGTGGTTTCAATAAGACCATTCCAACACATTTTATTTTGTTGATGTTTTGTAAACGGCCGATCTCTAGACTTCTGTTGAAGCATGCAGATCCTTAC
This sequence comes from Ambystoma mexicanum, assembly GCF_040938575.1. Taxonomy (NCBI): domain Eukaryota; kingdom Metazoa; phylum Chordata; class Amphibia; order Caudata; family Ambystomatidae; genus Ambystoma; species Ambystoma mexicanum. The sequence goes on along the minus strand of NC_090934.1, from coordinate 1,354,247,965 downwards.
AGTCTGCTAGTCTGCTTTAACCTCTTATATTAAGTGTCGGACAATCGTGCAGCCTCACAGACAATCAGCATGTCCAGATCTTGCTGGCCAGATGCTCCAGGGGTTGTTCTTTTCAAAGAAACACTGGGCTTTATTCAAAAACACTTGTACTAGAGCACATCAGGTCAAGCACAGGCGCATCTTCGATTTATAGTGCAATCTTGCACTCGATTCAAAAATCTTAAAGCTGGAACCCAGGGCTCCAAAGGCAGCTTTATGGTGAGGAGGGAAAGATCCATTCAAAATGATTTGCCGTCAGTCAATCGTGGTTTTATTATTCAGTGGGGGAGGATTATGTGGGGTGAAATAGCCCTGAACCCCATAACTAAAGGCCGGAGTCAGTATGAGGGCTCCCCACAATGAAAGGCCCACTGTAAATCCACATGGAAATAAGGTCCTGAAATGCCAACACGAAAATTAGCGAATTCAGGCATCAAAGCCTGGAGATGCCTGAAAATGTTCCTTGCCACACATGAAGGAAAGACCTCGGGAAACATTTGCAAAAGGTCTTGATAAAGTTGAGACCATACTGGCCAAAACAGCGGTATCCAGTGTGCCAAGAAAAATGATCAGATTGTGTGCAAGCTTGCACAGCAAAATGAAGCTTTCACTTTGACAGATATAATTACCTTCAAAATTTGTTTTCCCTCCCTTTGTATTAAAGACATGCTCTTCAAAATGTGTGCAGGAATGCAAGAAAGGAACTGAGTTTTTTTCATCATGAGCCCATCACGAAAATACAATAATTCGCAGAATCTACAGGGAGATTTTTAACTGCAACAAAAATCAAAGGTTGCATGGCTGGAATTTTTTCAGTAACATTGCAATGGTGGTGTTAACATTAACACTAAGTATTCACATGTACAGCTTAAGTCTGGAAATATGTATATTATGTTGCGTTTCTGTGATCACTTGCAGGAAATTACTGTGTTAGGTTTTTACATAAATGTGAAATACTGTTCAGCAGTGGTGAGAAATGGCAAGTCTTAAGTTTCAATTTCCCCCACAAGTGAAACCAGTTTTTCAAAGCCTTGTTGCCACAGAGATGAGTTGAGGAATTCTCTGGATCCCCAAGTTGTATGACCAAAAGCACTTAGGCCGTCATAATGGTGGTCATTTAGCCTCTGAGGCTAGGGGCTACTCTAAACAAAGCCTCTTGACGTCTGAGCCTATAAACCAGATCCAAAAGGTTGGGCAGGTTTATGGAGGGAGTTGGTTTGCCTTTGTGTAAAATTGGGAGACATGCTTTTCATTGTGTAATATCCATAATATCCATCCCAAAATATTCATGTGCGGATTTCTGAAAAGCTGTCCGCAAGCCGCATCTGGTGGGCTCAAAACGATTTTGGTGACACCAACATACCAAAAGTTATACTAAAAATAATGATTGTGACCCCTGCATATACGTGACCATCATAAAAATGTGCGAAATGGTGTAACAGGTGATAAACAGCCCGCGCCAAGAGTGCCAGATTTTTCATGACTATAGTTGGGGAGTAAATCAGGAAAAACCAAAACTCTGCCATAGAATAACCTACAAACGTCTAGGTAGGACCATTTGATTCACAAGAAAATCTAGTGTCTAATAATGCTGCCATAAGTGGCATAACATGATGAGAAAGGGCAGTTGCCATAATGTGAGAATTCCCTGTGCAAAATCTAGATCCACCCCCCTTTTCCATGGATGAGGTAACCTCCCCCAGGCTTCTCAAATCACTCCCTCATTCTCTGGACCTATCTGCCAGAGGATGGGAGGGGACCACTGACCATTGCCCTATCAATTCTGCAAGAAAGATGACTAATACTGATGTCATATGGCTTAAAGAAAATAGGTAACTCTGCCTCAAATGAAAGACTACCTGAAAATCATGAGCTGTGCAGCTGCCAAACTTTTGAACCATCTTTGCAGAATTGGCCCTAATCTTAGAGTGAAAGTCAGGAGCTGCTGTAGAACCTTTTTGGAGGACAGAGTCCTTGACTGCCCCCTTGATGGTCGCTGCAGTGAAGCCCTGGTGCCGCTTAAAGTCCATAAAGCCCTTTTCTTGTAAGTATAGACCTCCCCAGCAATATATTAAATAAGCCATAGATAATTCAGCATTGTCAAAGATCCCCCATGGTAAACCCCCTATCATCTTTGTTTATGTAATTCAGTCGCGTTTACCCATTGAAATATTTCATTTGTGCATTGTAGTAATTGTTCCCATTGAAAAACCTTCATTTGTGTGTGTAATTCAGTCCGTGTCCCATTGAAATATATTTCATTTGTATGCGTATTCTAGTAGTTCCCATTGAAAATCCTTTGCCCGTGCAATTAGGTCATTTCCCAATGAAGAGCCTTCTGTCATTTGAGTAAATCCCTAGTATATTTTGTTCAGTAAATCAATTAATTTTCACATTATGTCACAGCACTGAGAAAGTTAGCATTCAAATCTCTCTCTCTCTCCCTAGTCATTACGAGTATAAATTGTTCCCCAAGAAGTCATTGCATTCAGAGCTGAAAAACCAATTGTTCCATTGTGTTAAATTGTGCATTTTAAATACAAATTCCCATTTGAATCTGTCATATTAAACTCAAACAGTTGTTCCCATTGTGAGTAATCCCTATGCCCAAAGCCTACCCGTTAGTTGACCCGGTCATTGTCGCTGAAGATCGTGGCTCCTATGTGCCTTCCTCATTGTTGAAAGCGTGCTCGTCATTTTCAGCCCCAGCTAAATTAGTGTGATTGACATTTTCGTTTTTCTAAAGATTTCGCATAACCATTGAAAAAAGTTTTTCCTAGAGCATTCCCCTTGCCCCATCATATTCTGAGCGCGGATTTTGAATTGCATTTTCCTTCATGTTTCATTGCTTAGAGCTTACCCGTCATTCCTAGACCCAGCAAATACTAGCGCGATTTCCATTTTCGTTTTTTCTAAAACAATTTACTTTATCTGTTTAAACCCGGTTTTCCTAGTTCATCTCTCTTCCCCTACAGTACCCCGATCACAGATTTAGAATTGCATTCCCTTATTTTTTTTCCATGTGTTGCCTGTATTCAAATCGAATCTCCTATGTGTGCTAGCTAGTCTGTTTTGAAGCCCTTTTTGTCTTCTAGTGTAAGCAGCCCAAAGTACCCTTCTGTGCTGTTCCATAGCAGTAGTAGTAAATCATTGGAAATCCATTTTTCCAATGTACTCCAAAATGAAATGTCCACCCTCTTTACTGGTTCCCCATCTTGTGTCTGTGGGCACCACCCCAAAATCGATGTTTTCATTGTATTCTTACCCCTGCCACTGCCTTGCATTCAAAGGTATTCAATCCAATTGTTGTTTGGGGGTGGAGTGTCGCAGGGGGTAGTGCTTAACCTTCCTGAAATTATTTGAGTTGAATTGTTTTGGTCTTGCTTTTCATGAAACCAAAATAGGAGTGGCAGCAGAGTATCTCTTAACCTTGTTACTTTCTAGAAATCTGTGCATTTGGGTTGCACATCATTAGTGGCTGCTGTCATCTGTTTGTTCCGATTTGATATTAAAATAATAAATGAATAAAGTATTAATTGGCAACACACTGGCCTGGTTCCTGTTCTATTGTGACGAAGGGTGCTGGTGGAGGTTGGCTGCGAGACGGGTTGGAGGCCTCCTTAAAAATCATTTTTGCTGTAATAATAAAAATGCGGTTTTATTGTGCGCCACCTTCATTTGCAAGGGAACAGATCCCGGACTTGCTGGTGCTGCATAATATATCATGACATCTCATTCCCCCTGCCGCCCAAATTAGTGCTATTGTCTGAGCATTGCAAGGGAGTTGGAATCATTTCAGGAGGACTGAGGGAAGCCATCAACTTGAAATGTGTTACAGCGGGTTGAAATGGTGCATTGTACGGCACAATTGTTAGGCAAAATTGAGTCATTTGCCAAACAATTTACAAAAGCTTGTGTAGGGTGGCATTTAAAGACATTTGATAGATGGCAAGACACCAATAGTATACATGAACACACACAATATTGTGATGCTTGTCCTCATAATACAAGCTAGCATAACCACTCATTTGCCATTGGTATGTAAGACCTTTAATGTGGGCTGTGCCCAAAATATGGTTCTGTCACAATAAGAACGCACGGTCAAACGGCAGATGCCCAAAATGCATCTGCCTTACCACTGTAAAATATTTTGACGCTATGCATGCCCAATTTTAACATTCATACTGCCTCTAACACCGAACACGCACTCAGTGAAGTCGGTGTGAGCGTGAGAGAGTAAGTGAGGAAGAGAACAAGAGTGTGTGTGTGTGTATACAACTTTTTAGCGCACACACGTTGTGCCTGGCAATTCATTCCTCGCCTCCTGTGTGTGGCTCCTGTAACAGCTATTAGGAAGCATTCTCACTTCTGACTCTGCGCTCACACTCACCATGCACCCGCTCACACTGAAGCCTCCTTGCAGCACTCACACTACCTGCAGGCGAGTTTGGCACACACATACCTGACATAGAACATAATGTCAAACCAACCTGTAGATAGGATGCGCTGCTGGAGACATTACGCAGGCAGTGGTCCCATTCCACACACGTACTGTAAGGCAGCCAAAAGGCCGGTGGTGGGGGTGGGGGTGGTGGTGGTGGTTGCGCCGGGCAGTAGGACGAGGGTCCATGGGGGAAATCTCTGGCAATACCCCATCCTTCCATTCTCCACCACTATCTGGAGCAGATCTATGTGCATTGCATTTGCACACGAGCACCTCAAAGGAGTCCTGTTGCAGGTACAAATTAGAATCTCTCACTAACATTTCCTAATGTTCAATTGGGCAAATCCTTGTGAATCAGGACAATGGTCACTTTCTCATCAGCCACACTTCTTTAAAGTAACATTTTAAGGTAGTTGTTGGTCACTCAAAATTATCCTGAAGAGACATGCCGGCTGAACGGGTCATTAGGGTTTATCAGAGGGAGTGGTGATGGGAATAGTTTGTCAAATGTTCAAGCTCTAACATTCCCAACATGCTACTACCGACAAAACGCAAGCTTTATCTCATACAGTTATATCTCCTTCACTGCAACCTGTCCGCACATCTTGCATGTCTGGAATTAACGTTCGTCAACAGAAACACTCTACTGCTCATGCAGGGTGACCAATGACCAAACTATACTGTGATTCTAGTTCTAAAGGCTCTATAGTATACTGAAAGGAATATCGATAGCAGAATGTATCGAACGGTTGCCATCAGCCCTACAGATAAGGGTTGTAGCAGCCACTTTTACTCCCTAAAAATAGACAAATGCACACAAAAGATTAAAATAGGGAGTGGCGGTAGTCCAAAGAAGAAATAGGAAACTGACAAGATGGACTTTGTGGCCCTGCTTTCATCCAAACATCTCCATGGAGATGTTTGGCCCAGTCGTGCACCTAGTACCACAGGAAGAAACTATTATTGTTAATTGGAAGAAGAAAGCATGTATCTTTTAATGTGTAAGCCTGACAAGGGCCAAAGAAAATATTACATTTACATTTTCCAGTGAAAACATTTTTACTTGCTTATAAAATACTCCCTTTGGGAATTAGACTTACATTTTTACTCCCTAAAAAATTATTTTACTGCAGACTTTAAAAAAATAGGGAGTAAAATACTCAGACTTCAAAATCTTATCTGGAGCACTGGTTGCCATGAAACAAATCTGCAGCATTCATGCAAATGAGAAGACAAAAAACGATCACTCTGAAAAAAAGAAGGTAGCATGATCTATATAATTCAAGTTCTAATAGATACAGACTGACCTTCCGGAAAAATAATATCTTCATAGCATCTCATGTTTAAGAAAAGAGGCTGACTGAAGTGCCCCCGGCTGAACAAGTCATTGTCAGGCAACTAGACATATAAAAAGTGACATGAGTAGTGGCCTTCCTCGGGGGGGGGGGGGGGGGGGGGGTTCTGCAGCAATGTAAGACGCAAAAGGGTGGAAAATACATCTAATTCACAGCTCCACTGGCTTCCAGAAATAGTCAACATAGTACACATCTTTACAATGTGCTAAACATGTGGAAAATACGGGCTTTTAATAGCAAACATCCTTACTGAATAAAATTGTTTTAAGAAAACTAGCTCAAAAAGACAGTGGCCTTTTCAATAATTTCCAGTTTAAGCTCTTTAGGTAGACCACAGTGCAATTAAGAGCTTATTTAACATGATTTCAATCCATAACTACATTTTAAATATAGCGTCCAAGGCCCACAAACATCTAGGAGGAGCTATTTAAATGACATTTACCATAAAGCTTAGGAATGGCTTCTGACTGAGTGTTACGTTCTTGGTTCGCACAGGTGAGGAGTTGGATTCCCACCACCTGGAATACCTTTTCTACTGGAAGGAATGCACAATAACTAACCTTGAATGTTTCTTAGCAAATCTGATGGTACTAGACACGGCTGCACCCCATGCACAATGAGACTGTAAAAAATACACTGCCACATTCTATTCTACTGTTCTGATGCTAGCCGCGGCCCTGATTTCTCTCTTTATATTGTTACAATAGTCTCAGTTAAATCACCAGGTTCTACATCACATCCTAAAACATTAACCTTACTACATTTGCATGCACGACACAGTTAAAGATCAAGACAAGAGTATTTTGCATGCCTCTAGTATCATCAAGGATTTTGGGAGCTTAGAGGGTTGCGAAGGACACGGAAAGGCAACAACTGATGGAAAATAATTAACAACAATACCCCACAAGTAAAAGTCCAAACTCAGAACTGAACTTAAGTTAAACTTTTAATTCAGCATGAAGATACTTCAGTCACAAGAGCGTACCACTGGATAGGTCTGATCGGACATGCCTACAATGAAAAAAATCTACAATAGTGAATAATTCCGTTGGACCACCAAGTCATCATGGCGTGTATCCACAGCGACAGAATCTCTGATGTGGATTGGAGGAGTTCTCTGCTCTGCTGGGTCTCCAGGCTCAACCTGGGGAGTAGCAGCAACCCAGTCACATACAATCCACGTTTTAACACCACTGTAAAGATTAGTCTTTCCATCTCCGCACACCCTCATGTACATCCTCCATTTTATTGCCTTTACCCAAAATGAAAGGAGTATGACAGTGCCTCCGTCTTAATCACCGATCAACAGAAATCCTAAAGGGGTGACAATAAGAAAAACTTTAAAGACATTTTTGATCACCTTAAAACAGTCAATACTACAGGGCATTGATACCCAGGTTGCTTACCAGTTATCTTAATTACTCTAGGCTCAAATCTTCCTGGGCAACGTTGAAACAATGATGCATTAGCCTCCATTGACAGACTTCTGCCAACAAGCAAAAACAAACAAAATCAAGCATTGGCGAAGCCAACAGTTTTGGCTTTTGTGCAGGCATAGGATATGCATTTGCTAGGCACTGCCATAAAGGTACTACCAGGCTATAAAATGGCAACAGCTATAAAATTGAGCAATTACCTGGCCATAGGATAATAGTGCCTGTTACACGCCTCCTTAATACCTATACCAAAGCCAAAACTGGTTGCTTTGTCAATGCTTGTTTTTTCAGGTCTTCAGCGGAAGCAACAGATATAACATAAATCAAGTGGCTGAAGGTAAACTTGGTTAAGACATTTTTATTATTACACCAGTATCACATTTACAGTTGCATTTAAGCCATTAACTCACAGCAGAGTGCTTAGAAATAACATTGGAAGGCCAAGGTTTGATGTTACTGCTTGAGAGAGGTAGCTCAGAGAGATCACTGGAGGATGTGTTTTGGGGAAAGTGGGAATGGCCAGATGGATTCGTTTGGCCACGGGCTGCCAATGTGTTGGAAAATCTCCAATCCCCACCCACAAGCTATGTGCTTTTATCATTTACCCTGCTACCTGTACTCCAACACAATCATTTCAGGTTATAGGTGGTGCTTAAGCATCACCCAACATACCAAAACTAAAAATTGCTCCCCCACCTTCGCTGATGGGCTATTAAGATTGTATCTGCCTCCAACAACGCCTGCCCGTCTCAAGTAAACAAACAATGCTCAAAGTCACAAGCAAGGCACAGGGATGGAGGAAGGTATGTGGTGGGTGCTGGGGAATAATGGCTCAGAGTAATGCAGATTATTGTTAAGTAATAGCGACATTACTTCCACATCTCATAGTGAGATTGTGCCCTGGAACCCAAGAGGGACTAGGCCCGGGAGGTAAGAGGCACTGGCACATAAGCCTGTGTTTAGGCAGCAGGAAGGTAGGCCTCCATAATAATGATAGGAAGGGCCTGACAGATGGTCCATTTCCCCCTGCCACCAACACCCACGCGGTGGGTTTCGGGGAAGAACAAAGGGGGCAGGAGACTCCCGGGCTCCCAGGTACAGAAAGAAGGGGCTTGCAAGTTTTAGCCCTTACCTGGCAATGACGCACAGGAACAAAATAAGACCAAAGAAAGGCCAACTGGACAGGTTGCCCCCCCCCCCCCCCCGCTCCCCACTCTCCCCAGTCCAGATATTACAGCCCCAGGTGTTCCTGCCCTCAGGCCCATATTTTGGTTTGGTATAAGAGAATGTGGGAAAAACAGGCCAGGCTTATCCTGCTCTGCCCCTCCACATGCAGAGAAGCTACAAAAGGAGGAGAACGAAAAATACAAAACACCCTTCCGTGAGTGCGCAGGAACTGGCACAAGTGATGTAATTTGAAAGATAAAAGAAAGGGGTTGGGGGCGACACAGGTCAATAGACAATGACATGGACAAAAAGAATGAAAGGCACAGCTTCGCGCTGGCCCTCAGTCGTAGGAAGTAGAAATGGCGGCATGGATCAGGCGCATCTCTGGACTTAGCAGCATCTGCGCCCCTGCTCACCTGATGCCATGATGCCCAAAAGCAAATCATAACCATTTGCCTATAATTTTGTTATGGGCACTTACTTTTGGTATAATAAAGCCTACAGCCATTTTCGCCCACGAATCCCTCTTCTTGGTATTCTTTGGCTATAACACACTGGGTACAGTGGGAGGGGTGTTGTGTTTATACGTGTACTGTTACATACGCTGCATTGTGCCATTTTCAGGCGTATGGCAACCAGTAGACCGACTAACAAATCACGCTAATATTTGCAGTGCAAAGAAATGAGTTGCGTGTGGCTGTAGTTCGTACTCCCAAACTGAAGGCTCCAGCGGGATCGGTTTCCACGAGACAGATTCACAACCATGGCGCACCCTTCATCAACACCCACAACGCAATGCTGACCTTCTCTGCCCACCCACCACAGCAGGAGAGTCTGTAAACTCGGACGGCATTTTGATCAGCTGCTTCATCCATCTAGGCAGGAGAGCAAAAGATGGTTTTAGACCCCGTTAGCCCGGAACGAAAGTCACAAGCAGGTCCTCCTATGAAAATAATCACATACTATACATGTATGTCCGAACTGCTGGACTCGGCATACAAGCGGACTTAACTTGGGAGAGAAAGGATGGCCAAATAATCTGTGCCCTATGAAAGGGTGTACAAACAGTAGGCATAGAAGTGAGGCAGGCAGTTGGCCTCTTTAGAAAATCAGAGATACAGGGAAAGAATGGAAAAGAGCCTGCATCTCACGCAGATGACGGACAGAAGTTCTGGCTACTAAAAATAGCACTTTTAATTGAGAGCAATTTACCCTCTGGTTTCGAATGATGGAGAGGCCTCACTACCAAGTGCAGCCGGGACCCTGACCTGACGAGGCATGGAAACTCATCTCCCCCTGAACCGGCAGCCACTTCGGCTAGGTTTAATATAGGGATCCAGGAGGGCAGGGATCTATGCACTACACGAGAGATTATATATGTACTCAACCATTATATTTTGTTTTTGTTAATAAATAAAAAAAAGATAACATTGCTTCACTCAAGGACTTTTGCGTTACGATTTGTACAATTAGACGGCATAACCAGTGTGATGTGCTGGAGTCACAGAAGCAGGAAGAAAACATGTAGATACCAAAAGTTGACAGCAGATCAAACCCACATCTGTAACTTCGTTTATTGTATCACAGAGTTCACAAGCTGTCCCAATGAGCGGCCTCACACCTCATCTTTCCATAGCCCCCACACAGGCCATTGACAGGCATAGCTGTAACGCTACAGGTCTCTGGCCAGGAAGTCTGGGAGATGGCTTCAGGAACTAGAGGTACTGGTAGGCAGAGGTGGTGCCAGTGTAACCTTACGGGCGTCTTTGGATTCCCAGAAGCAGGGAGCCAACCTCAGAATGCCACTGCCCAGACACAGCCTCCGGCAGCTGCTGCAGCCTTTCTGGCATGACTTTTCCTGGTGATTTCAAGGAGACGCACGTGCGAAGCCAGCATGGAGCACCCGCTCCCCTGGACAGCAAGAGGATTTGCTTTGCTCTCCGTTCTCCTGGGGAACATGGCCATGGTTCTGCCCAGCTGAATCATACACCATTCCCGTCGTCTGAGGAGGGGGAAGCCCATTTACTCACACGGTCCAGTAGGGGTGTGTCTCTACCTCTGTCCTAGAACACAAGTCCTGTGCTTAGAGCCTGAAACAATCAATACCAGAGGTCAAAGTGGGCGGGAACTAAAGGGTTCAACGTTCCCCTGCTTTTCAGGGCAACCGGTCCTCGTTATGCGACCCAGAACACTGTTCCAGGATGTTAACCTATATATTTTTTTTTTTTAACTCCATCCCTACTGGGGACTCATAACTGAGCCCTGCTGATATCAAGGCAGTGCAACATTTCACTGCGCCGTCTCGGGTGCTGGAAGGGGCACATTTATTTTCAATAGAGTGCTTGGGATACAAAACCCATGCCCACGATGCCAACACGCCCAGCTGGATCACGCTCTGCGTATGAATGGCTGGAGGCTCAGACTTGGTTGCAGGCAATGGGAGGGGAGTGTGACGGAGGGTGGTGAAGGGGAGGCTGCATGAAGGTGCACGCGGAGTTGGACAATGGCAGTAATGGTGATCATTTAAATCCATTTTCTTCAGTCTTACTAGAACTGTTGTAAAACACAAAGTTGCAGGGTGGAGTGGAGGCAAGGAAGGACCCAGGTATTGGCTTTGAATGGGGGCGGAGGGAGGGGGGGGGGCGGTAACGCGAGTATGGGGGAGTGGGGTGAAAAGGGGGGCAGAGGGAACATAGTTCCACTACGTTTTTTGTTTTACACTTCGATCACTGGACAATACTGGAAATCATCCCATCAGAGGGTTTAGACACTATACAGAATAGGGAATTCTGTACAAAATAAATAGTTGCCCTTACTCAAGTGGGAAATTAGAAAATAACTTCTAGACACCAACACTTCTTCAGATGAATGCACCTCACTAATGCTGTATATATGCACTTGTTAAAAATACAGAAGGAGCACGTTGCCGATATCTAATGCTTTAAGGAAAATCGCTCTCCGCTCATTTACTTATTCGAGTTTCTGTATTGCTCTGTGGGCACCAGTCGGTCAGTGCCTAAAAACACCACAATAGAGAGAAGGAGGAACAGCGATTAGCAGTCAAGCCTGCTTGCGCTGCTCATTCTGCTAGACACATGCGACGCCATTCTAGATCATTTTAATGCTATAGAGCCAATTAAAACCGGTCACTGCTCCGAATACTAACAAGTTTGGACTTCATGTTTTATGGTACATTTACTACAGAGTCAACGAATCTCTAAACCATTACATGTACATCCGAAGGGCTGGCACGGGTGGCCCTTTATAGACAAAAAAAGGAAATATTCCTAAAGCCCTGCTCTGTGTGGCTAGCAGAAAGAGAAAGGTCACCAATGCAATCTTCTTTCTTTCTAGTCTGCCTCATTCATAGGACAGGAAAGGAGACGGTGGTGTGGAGATTTAACAAATGTGATCTTTAGACCCAAGGGCAAGTTCAATCCTTTTATTTAAAGAAAATGTTAGCGGGTTCTGTAATCTTAACTTGGTATGTATTGGCCATAGTGCTTTCGTTCTCGGTTGCTTCATTAAGTGGGCTGTCAAGGTCCAGCATACACTAGGTTCTTCTTCCAATGTTCCCTGCCTGTTACAGCAGCCAGCAGTTCCAATTCTATTCCCTTTCTGCATGTGTTCTGTGAACACACTCAAGTCTCCAAACATTTGCCTTGAATTGCTTGAAGAGCTTTAAAAGTGCTGTATTTGGACACCTCCCCACCAGGCCATGGGCTTCAAGTGCTACTCCCTTTACACCTGCAGGTCTCTTCTAACCTCGCTCCAGTAGTTGATAGTCCCTGATCCCTCCATCTTATGGTTTGGCCCCTTGAGTTGACCTCTTTGACCTGATCTCCTCTGGCATCTCTGCATGGTCTGCTGTTACTCCTCTGTAGCACTGCCTTCTCCAGCTATGCAGACGTGTGGTTTATTTTGTTGCTGCGGATCACAGGCTGTTCATTTAAATGTTCCATCACCCCACAACCCCTTGATTGTATACAGCCTTGCCCCACACAGTTGATCTGTTGCCGCCAGGAGTCCCTCTAGACTCTCAACCATGCCCCGCCCCTCATTGCACAGGCTTTTCACTAGCCCACAATGCAGCCAGCCACATCACATGCTCATGACCATGGAGGAAATCCTCCCAATTCCTCATGTTCCTTGTGGTCGTGAATGGCACAAAATTCTATTTGCGAGCTGGAAGTCCAATCTTGGTTCTTTCTTTGCATTCTGTGACTTAATCCTACATATTCCCATTTGGAGGCCAGAGCTACAACTTTCAGAACAGGAAGAAAAGGCAAGCACTGGTCTAGCATCTCCCGCATGCAATGGATTATGTTGCCATTTGTGTCAATTGGACAAGACACTTCATAAGCTAAAATGTGGGGTGATGCCATTATTGGCAACCCAAAATAGTAAACAATCTGCATCACTATTGAAAGGTCAGGAGATTCAACTAAAAGGATAAAAAGCAAAACCACGGAAACTATGTATTTTAATAAAAAACCAATGTTGATTTGAATTCTGCTGCAAAAATGCAATTATATGTGCGTTAAGTAGTCTGGTCAATTAGCTGATGAGTCCTTCTTCCAGAGGCCGTCTAGGCAAACAAAGGACATTTCTCAACCAAAAGTTTGCCTATTGATAGTTTTGCCAATGCAGTTTCAAGGGTATCCAACTCGTTGTTTTAATTGTTAAGAACTGGGCAGATAAAGTATACTTATATCCTTAACAAGGATTTCATTCAAAGCCCAGTCATTGTATACAATCTTTACGATGCACTTGGCAAGTATAGCAGGGCTATGGGTGTTAGACCAGAGCTCTTTTATACACAAGGTGCACAGCAGGAGTTTCGCATGTCGAAACCATGGGACATGGTCGCCCCCACAGATGACAGCACATCTTCCATCACTACACGATGGGCTAAAAGTTGCTCTCTATTCCAAATCTTTACCCAGTATAATAATGGTTTTATTTTAATGGGCATAGGAGATACTTTAGATTACACTTTTGCGATTTATAGCACACATTGGTGCCATTTTCATGGTCTCCAGGCGCTCCAGCAGATCTGACAAGGAGGGGAGGCTTAGTCAGTGGGACAGAGAGGGAAAGCGCAAGAGAGCTTTGATATGCTGTTGGTTGCTCACTTCGGGGGAAAAACAGTCACTGTGTGTTGGGTTTGCTTCCAGGTACTTTGCAAGCTGAAATCCAACATGGCTGGTATGGAAAGGGAACTTAAAGTCAGTCCAAGTGGGGGGTGGGGGGGGGTGGTATTTTATATTAACTTGCGTTCCAGTACAGGGATATTATCATGGCCCCAAACCTCAGCTCTAAATAGGGCAAAAGCTTTTGCTTGCACTATATACACACCTCCACTGCTTGCAACAGTGCCCTGGATCTAAAGCGTTTGCAAAAAGTTTCCACCAACTCACTTCCTTCGTTAATAAATGAATACCAACTAAATAAATAAATAAATGGAGGTTACTCTTCTCTATTTCTATTTATCATCATCTGGTACCGATAACACAAAGTTCACTTTCACATTCTGAAGTTGTGTTTTAGGAGGCAGCAACAGTTGAGAAATGTGAAAAGAAAGTCTGTTGTGCTAACGCGCAGCAGCTATTCGTTACATGAACCGGCTAGGGTGTAACCATTCCAAATCACATTGGCTTCTGGCTCCCATGAAATGCAAAGTACAGGCTGTATTCGACCAGATACAAGCAGGACTTGTTTTACAAACATGTAAATGGCATGTCGCCAAATGTTAAATTGGCTCTATGAAGACACGATTACGTTTTAGGCTGTCACCGGCGCATATGTGCTTAACACACACGTGTCAAAATGGAGCTAGCAACGCACAGACTACGGCATGAAGGCAAACCATTAAATTAAGCATCCATATTTATAATGCACACCTATAACGCTTTGCTCGAAAAAAATAAATATCTTCGATACCTCCAAGAAAAGGCGCCGTTTACATGGATCCGGGTTTTCCCAAGAACGGACATATGTTCCTGGGAACCTTGTAATGTTGTTTTTCGGGTCGGAAGCAATGGGACACGAGGCGGGCCTGCAGTGCAGAGTGACTGCCCAGTAGAGATGAAGTGGTGCTGGTATACCAGGCAGGCGAGTGGGAGCCATTTCTGCGGGCCTCGTAGCCACCAAGAAAAACAGCAATTCCCTCGTGCGCTCTTATAGTTTCTATGCTGGTGTCCAACTTGGTAACAGCACAATCTTCAAGCCTTGCCTCGCAAACGACTGTAGGAATGGGGGAGGGCGGAGCGACTGTACATGGACGATTAGCGGCTCTCGAGTGTGTGCATGTCAAGAGCTAGATGCAGTGCTGCCTGGCACTGGAGCGGAGGTTTACTTCACCACACATCTAAATTTGACAGCCCAAGAGGAAGCAACATCAGTGGTCCTGTCAGATGGGTCATAAGAGAGCCTTCAGCCCATGGGAGGCTGGGGGGCGGGGGGAAGGGGGGTTGTGTAGGCCGAGATGCAAGGAGCAAGAGGAGAAAAAAATCAAATGATACACACAACTGAATATGTAACTTGTGGGTGGCTCTGACAGCACTGCCCATAAGCCAAACCTATTGTCACAGGAAGCAAAGATGAAGAGCAGAGCTGTGTGGAAGGACACAACCATTAACGCCCATGGCCACGCTACAACCGATTGCCAACCAACCCTCCCCACGCCCGACCCCACCTGAAACTGGGATGCAATAGTCTCTTCGGATTTATAAGTAGCCTTCTAAAAGGTAAAGGCTTATCTGGGGTTATAAACAAGCTCCTGATGTAATAAAATGGCATTTACCAACCAAATGTACCTCCAGCCACTTAATCATTATGTGGTCCTTGCATTTGTTCAGGGCATTTTAATTCCTGGTTTAAAAAAAAAAAAAGCAAAGCCTAAGGTTTTGGCTCTTAAATAAACAGAATGCATTTGGCAGGAAAACGCGGATCCCATGCCTACGCAAAACGATTGGCTTTCCCAACACGGATTTAAACCTTGTTCCGAAAATTTTGGCAAGGAGCAGAGAGCCGACAAGGAATAAAGCCTGCACAAGAAAATGTTATTGTTCATGAGTGTTGAAAACGTGTTCTCAGCTTGAAAGGAGGCGATCAGCTACCAGCAATTGACGCAGTAAACACTCGGCCCAATTCACAGAAGCGGTTTATAATGGCAAACCCCCCCCATTGGAAGCCGCTCTGTGAATTAGGCCCCAAGTCGGGGCAAATAAGGTGGAAAGGTTTGAGAAATTAAGGCACAGTAAACAAAGATTTAGGGCTATCCCAACACCAGCACTCCAGTTGGTTTAACTGCAGTGTCCATCTGCTTGACTCCAAATACAAACTTCTAAGAGCTGCAGTTCGGAAGAAAATGGACAAAGATGCTATATTCTCCAGTGCCCAGACATACTCTCAGCGACCCTCGAACAGAAAGATGCACACGTTCTAAGGATAGAGCCGACTGCTGTGGGATTCCAGACTCCGTGAAGAACCTGGTGAAATTGAAAATGGATTATAAGGGCGAGTAGTCTTTGCAATGGTCGAGCCCGTCAAGAAATTGATGAAAGTGCAGGTGAATAAAATATGACCTGAAACTAGTATTTCATGGGTGCAAGAGGGCTTGGCCTCTGAAAAGCCACCCAGCATTATCATCAGACTGGAATTTGCTCTCCCAAAAATAGATCCACCTAATTGAATAATTTCAGGTTATCATGTAGTTTTGGAAACCTATGCCTGTGATCCCAAACACTTCTACTGCGTTTAATCTTGCTTTTGTGCCTCCTAAACCGTGGATAATTACTGAGCTTTTTGCAGCTGCTTGTAGGGAACACACTTTTGCCGGTCTTGTCTGCATGGTACAAATGTTGGGAAGAAAAAACACATTACTTTTGAATTGCATGCATCATGGTAAAAGAATATACGATTTACTTTTACCTGAAATACTGAAGCCTACATGTTCTGCTTGAGGTATTTAGATATGGCAGAAAAGACTCCCTTCGCAATGCCCATTCCCACATGCCAACGCACAGACAGGCAGCAAAGGGATTAGTGTCGGTCCAGAATAATAAGTGAACCAGGCTTTGGTGAGTGAGACAGAGTGATTGCTACCAAAAGTCCAATGGATGCCCATGAGTGGGCACGGCCTCCCCAGGGAAGGGTAGCCTTGTTCTAGAGTGAGGCTGCTTTACAGAAGATGAGGTATGCGATGACTGCATAACACGGGCTCCTTTGCCAGAGGAATGAGACTGCAGCTTCAGCAATGGGCAATTTCAGTTAATGCAGTTCTCATTGTTCACCATTTAAAAATGAGTTCTGCTAGAGGGCGCTAGAGGGCCATCCAAGATGGCCGCCTTAGCCTGAGCTCTCGCAAGTACCCCGCATCAATCCTTCATAATCCTGCTGTTTCTGCACTGCTCAGAACCAATTCCTCGCCCCCTGACTTCCCGGTCTGTCCAGCTGCCTGCCAGTGTTTTCCGGACGTAAATCGGCCACTCCACGCTGGACTGAGACCCCTGAGGCCTTAGGTCTGGGCCCAGCACAGCTAGCCTGCCGGAGTAACGGGCGCAGCGCCGTAGCCCACATCCAGCCAGCGGACCGCATTGACCAACGCCGCGCCGCCGAGGGACCCCCTCCGCTCGGCCTGAGCCGTGCCCTGCGGGAGGGCCGGATCCAGGGCGAGAGCGAGCTACGAGGGCCCCGCGGCGCAGGCCCAGCTTCCGCCGTCCCGGGGCGCGGCCATCATCGGCGCCCGCCCGACGCCCCTCGGGGCCCCGCGACGAGTCACCAGTACCGGGAGAGCGAGGCCGGAAGATCAGCAGCGACACCAGGTACGGGGGGGGGGTTCGCGCACCGCACTGAAGTTAGCCCCGGCCCGACCCACCCCCCGCCCACTTGCCGCTTCGGCCCCGGGTCCCGGCTGCAGCTCCGGCCGGGATTGGGGGTTAGAGGGAGAGTGGAGTCTCCAACAGCACACGGAGGAGTCAGCCCCTCCGCTCCCCCCCCTGCTTCGGTCTGGTGCTTCGGATGTGATGGGCCGCCCGACGCACTTGTGGCGATTCTGACCGTGCACCTGATAATTGACATATTGCCTGCCGGGAGAGCAGCCAGCGCAGGGCCACTTGCCACTTCATCCACCTCCTGAGGCTACGGCGCCATTCCAGTCTGAGTACAGCGCTTGCTGCCTCCCCACTGTGGAGTTGGCACTATCCCCGGGGGAGCCCGACAGCAACCACCCCGGCCACCACAGCAAATCGCCATCCCCTCGCCTAAATCGAACCATCTCAGCCCCCCTAGGGCGAGAAGAACGCAACCCAATAACCGGCGTCCCATTCTACTATCGAACAATAACCCGTCCAGAACTGTGCAGCCGGACATCTCATACCCTCCCCAGGCAACACATCACAATATACAGCGGCTCCAGCACAAAGTGCACCGAAATGGGGAAATACGACAAGTCCCAGAGGAAGTTAACTTTCGAAGGTGGTGCGACCCCAAAAGCCCCCGCTCAGCGGGAAGACCAGACTCCCGCCCCCAGCGGGTCGCCCCCGACGGAGTCAGAGGGTAATGCATTTAAAATAAAGGAACTCCTTTTAGACCTGAAGGCCGGCATCGGGAATCTCAACAACAAAATGGACGGCCTCGCCTCCAAGGTATTCCTCCTTCAACACCGCATCGACACCCACACGGAACGTCTAAACGAGGTCGAGCAAAGAGTGTCAAATCTAGATGATGGCACATCATCCCTCTCAACCAAAGTTTCGCAACTCGAGGCCCAAATGAAGGCAACAATAGCTAAATGCGAAGACCTCGAAGGCCGTTCAAGAAGGAATAACATAAGAATCATCGGGGTGAGAGAACAGCAGCCGCAAGGCAGAATGGAGGAGTTCGTGGAATCACTCTGTACATCACTCTTCAGTAGAGAATCACTGTCACCAATGTTCATAGTAGAGAGGGCCCACAGGATCCAGTCGACCCGCCCGGTCCCCGGCGCACCACCTAGACCAATCATTGCGAGGCTGCTCAACTACAAAGACAGGGACACCATCCTCCGCATGGCAAGGGAGAAAGGAGAACTGCTGCATGACGGGGACAAAATTCACGTCTACCCGGACTTCTCTCCCACGGTACAAACGCAGAGGAAATCATTTACTGCCATCAAACAAAGGCTCCGAGCCAATCAATTACCATACTCGATGCTCTTCCCTGCACGGCTCAGAGTACAGCACGGAGAAAGGGTCCATTTTTTCCAATCACCCGAGGATGCACGCATGTTTCTCGACCAGATAGGCTGCCCTGACCCGAATCCTAACCGGCCCAGGCCCCAAAGAGACAGAAACATCAGTATTCCGCCATAATCCGGAGCGACCAGGGGCGTGATGAAAAATCGCAAGAGGACACATCGGAAACAGGCTCAACACACAGTGAGTTCAACGCGGGGCAGGGAAGCTTGGACGGCCCCAGGCGCCCCTAGCACAGCACCAGTTTACTCCCCAGGGTACACTCAGCTACCAGTAGGTCGCGTGGCTGAGTTCCTCGGGGGTACAGTTCTACAGCGACATGGTCTCCACCTGTTACGCTGATTGTTTTAAAGGGTTTGAGTGGGTTCTCTCTGTGGGCCAGTTGGGGGTTGCCCACCTGGAAGAGAGATACACCACGGGCTTGGGGGTGTTCGACCTCGGACGGGGCCCTCAAGGTTCATCAGAAAAGCACAGTGCCTCCGGTTCCCACCCCTCCTCTCGCTCTCCGTCGCCTAGGCAGATACCAAAGTCGTCCAATCAAGCAAGTCTCAAAGCCATTAGCAACAAGGCCAACAAGTCTCTTTCCAGTGCCTCCGCACGGCCAGCTACAGTAAACAGAAAATGGTCAATTAGAATACCCCATCCGAACCATTCAACGTTTTAACATGGAACATTAGAGGCGGAAATATCCCAGCCAAAACTAGGAAAATACTCCAATACCTCAGGCGTCACGAAATCGACGTGGCTATGATTCAAGAGACCCACCTTCTACCAGGGTCGGAGCACCAATGGGCTAAGAGCTGGGGCTGTCACAGATACTACTCCTCTTATTCAACATACTCCAGAGGAGTCGCGCTACTCATACACAGAAGGATGAGCTTCCGCTTGATACGCCTGGCGAAAGACGCAGAGGGGAGAGCAATCCTAGTGAGCGGTATCGTAGCCGGTCAGAAGGAACAAGTTACTTACCTGTAACTGTTGTTCTCCAGCATGGGTCTGGCATGGATTCACATGCTCATGAATATTCCCCGTCGTCAGGCTGGGAATCCTCGGTAAAGAAAAAACCAGTATCAGTTTCGTTTCTGATCTGTCTTTCGTAGTAACAACCAATCACTGGTCTCTGCGTCATACTGACCACAGCCAATGACTGCCCTCTACCTAAGCACCGCCTCTGGCAGCCATCTTCAGATTTGGAAGCACGTGAAGTGGCAGTATGACCAAGTGAAGAGCCGCAGAGGGGTAGGCGGGAGGGTTCGCATGTGAATCCATGCCAGACCCATGCTGGAGAACAACAGTTACAGGTAAGTAACTTGTTCCTTCTCCAGCATGGGGTCTGGCATGGATTCACATGCTCATGAATAAAGAATACATAGCAGTACACACATGCACAACCACGGGAGGTGGCAAAGGCTCAACATCAAGCATCACATCAACTCAACATTAAGCATCTTACCTCCTCACCAGGCTCACCTCAGGCGAACAGGTTGCGCAGCACTGCTTGGCCGACCCTGGACTCCTCCCTGGAATCCCGGTCGACGCAGTAGAATTTCGTGAAGGTGTGCGTCGACCTCCACGTAGCAGCCCTGCATATGTCCAGCAGGGGCACACCAGATAGGAACGCCGTGGTAGCTGCGATCGCTCTGGTGGAATGGGCTCTCGGACGGCCAGGCAGCGGTCGGTTTGCCAACCGGTGACAGCACATGATACAGCCGGAGAGCCATCTGGAGATGGAAGCCTTCGAGAGAGCCTTCCCCTGATTGACAGGTCCAAAGTTCACAAAGAGTTGTGACGTCTTCCGAAAACCCTTCGTGCGGTCCACGTAGAACTTCAGCGCTCTAGCTACATCCAGCGAGTGCAAAGTCCTCTCAGCCGGCGACGAAGGCGACGGGAAGAACACAGGTAACACCAAGGGTTCGTTGAGATGGAAGTCCGACGGTACCTTGGGCATGAAGGAGGGGTGCGTCCTGAGCACTACCCTCGTGTCGTGGAAAGTCAAGTACGGGGCCTTGCAGGAAAGGGCCTGGATCTCTCCCACTCGTCGTGCGGAGGTGATGGCCACAAGAAAAGCTGTTTTCCACGATAGAAACTTCAACGGGGCCGAGTGCAGAGGCTCGAACGGAGGTCCCATGAGCTTGGTCAGCACCACGTTGAGCTCCCACGCCGGGGCCGGAGCCTTCACCGGCGGGAACGATCTGAACAGTCCCTTCATGAACTCTTTCACCAGACGATGAGACCACAAGGACGTCCGCCCCGTGGTTCTGGTGTATCGGGAGATCGCAGCAAGATGAATCTTGATGGACGCGTGTGCCAGACCAGCTTTGGCCAGCGTCAGCAGGTACGGCGGTACTTGGGGAGCCGTAATCCGTAGAGGGTTAATCTTCTGTGCGCGGCACCAGACAGAGAACCTCTTCCATTTGTGTCCGTAGCATTTAAGAGTCGAGGACGCCCTGGCCTTTTCAAGAACCTCTCTGCAATCGGCCGGTATGTCGTATCCTCCAAACTCTAGCGCTGCAGGAGCCATGCCTGCAAGTTCAGCGACTTCGGGTCGTGGTGGAGGATGGCGCCTCCTTCCCTGGAGAGTAGATCCGCGTCCGCCGGCAGCTTGATCGGCGGGGACGCTGACAAGTCCAGCAAGTCCGGGAACCATATCTGCCTCGGCCACGCAGGTGCGACGAGGATCATCCTGCACCGTGACCTCTTGAGCTGGTTGATGAGCCGGATTAGCAGAGGCAAAGGAGGGAACGCGTAGAGGAACAGGTCCTCCCAGGGGAACGAGAAAGCATCGCCCATGCTCCTCGTCTGGGGAAACCTGCTGGCGAACCTCCGGCACTTGGTGTTCGTCGCCGTCGCGAACAGGTCGATCTGGGGTGTGCCCCACCGTCGGAAGAGGCGATCCACCAGATCCTGCCGTAGTTCCCACTCGTGGCACGAGCGCAGCTCCCTGCTGAGTGAGTCGGCGATGGTGTTTTTTATCCCTGCCAGATGAAACGGCACCAGAAAAATCCCTTGGGCGACGGCCCAATGCCACAGGTCCTGCGCCTCCTTGGACAGCGCTGGGGACCTGGTTCCGCCCTGTTTCCTGATGTAAAACATGGTGGTGGTGTTGTCGGTGAAGATCCTCACCACCTTGCCCTTGAGGGACGGAAGGAAGGACCTGAGGGCCCAAAACACTGCACGGAGCTCCAGGACGTTGATATGCAGGGACTTCTCCGTCGGGAGCCAGAGTCCCCTTGCGTGCAGATTTTCGGTGTGCGCTCCCCACCCTTCCAGGGAGGCATCCGTGGTCACAGTCTCCTGGTGGGCTGGGGCCTGGAAGTCCATGCCCGCCGTCAGATGCGCGCGGGTGCCCCACCACCGTATCGCTCGTCGGAAGCTCTCGTCGAGCTTGATCCTTTCCTCGAAGCTGCCCGTCGTCTGGATCCAGCGCGCATCCAGGAATTCTTGCAACGGGCGCATCCGGAGCCTGCACATGGGAATGAGGTAGATGCAGGAAGACATCATCCCGAGGAGGGACTTGATGGACCTCACTTTGGCCGCGTCGGCCACCAACATCCGTTGCACCTTGCCCAAGATGGTCCTGGTCCTCTCCTCCGACGGGGAGGCCAGAAGGGACACTGTGTCGAGCCTCGCTCCCAGAAACAGTGCGACTTGCGCGGGCACCAGGTGGGATTTGGCGTAGTTCACGGAGAATCCCAGGTCCGTGAGGAGTTGGACGGTCCTTGCCGTGTGGACCACGGCGAGCTCCCTCGTCTTGGCGCGGATGAGCCAGTCGTCCAGGTAGGGGTAGACGTGAATCCCCTCGCGGCGCAGCTGCGCCGCCACCGGTGCGAGGCACTTGGTGAATACCCTGGGTGCCGACCGTAGTCCGAAGGGAAGGGCTTTGAACTGGTAATGACGCCCTTGGACCACGAACCTGAGGAATTTCCGGTGCCCCTTTAGGATGGGAATGTGGAAGAAGGCATCCTCCAAATCCAACGACGATAGGAAGTCTCCTTCCTCCAGCTGACCCAGGACGTGCTGGAGGGTGACCATCCGGAACTTCTGCGCCTTGATGAACTTGTTCAGACGTCGCAGGTCTAGGATGGGGCGCCATCCTCCCGTCTTCTTCTTCACGAGGAAGTATCTCGAGTAGACTCCGGAGCCCCGAAGCCCCTTTGGGACGAGTTCGATGGCGCCCTTCCTGAGCATCGCCTTTACCTCCAGGAGAAGTTGAGGGGCGTGAAGTTCTTTCCTGGCCACGGGGGGGACGCGCGGGCACCTTCTTTGAAACTCGAGCGCGTGGCCCCGGGCCAGGGCGTCCAGCACCCAACGGTCGGTGGAGATGGACTCCCACACGCTGACGAAGCCCGCCAGCCGGCCTCCCACCGGGGTGCTTCGGTGGGGGCCCGACCCCACGGCCGGTTCAATCCTGCTTGGACGCGGCCTTGCCGCCTTGACCTCCTTGGCGACGACGGCGGGGTCCGCTAGACTTGCCTCGTCCTCTGTAGGCCTCTTGCGACGACGAGCGGGCCGCTTGACGGTAGGAAGCGAAACCGCCGCCGGAACCTTTGGAGGCGCCCTTGCCTCCGCTGCTCCGAAAGGGCGTCCGTCGTTGCTGCAGAACTCCAAGGGCCCGGGCCGTCTCAGTATCCGCCTTGATGGCCTGAAGGGAATCGTCCACTGTCTTCCCAAACAGATTGTTCCCGTCGAAGGGCATGTCCAGGACTCTGGTCTGGACGTCCTGCCGGAAGTCCGTAGCTTTGAGCCATCCACGACGTCGAAGGCAAACGCCGTTGCCCAGCTGGCGGAACCCAGTGTCGGCGATGTCCGTCGCCACGGTGATGGCGTGGTCCGAGGCCACCTCACCTTCCTGCAGGATCTCCAGGGCCTCCGCCCTCTTGTCGTCCGGCAGAAAATCCAGCAGGGGAGCTATCTTGTACCAGAGCTCCCTGTCGTAGCGAGCCACGATAGCCAAGGCGTTGGCTGCTTTAATCGTCGTCGCTGCCGACGAGATGACTCTACGTCCCATAGCATCCAATTTCCTTCCCTCGCCGTCCGGCGGGGAAGTCGATGTGGAGGCCGCACCCCCCCCCGCTTTCTTCCTGGCTGCCGCGGAGACGACGGAATCCGGGGTAGGCTGCGCCCGGAGGCACAGGGGGGCCGTGTCCGGGACCCGGTACTTTTTCTCGTACCGGTCTCTTCTAGCTGGCGTCGTGGAAGGGTTCTTGAGGAGGGAAAGGCCCTCATCCCAAATGTCGTCCAACAGAGGCACTGCGAGGACCGTCTTCCTCTTGGCCTCGCGCCGCTGATAAAGGAAGCCTTCCTTTTTCTTCTCCTCAGGGCAGAGTTGGAAAAGCTCGGAAGCCCTGGAGATCATGGAGTGGAAAGATCCGATCTCGTCGGGCGGAGAAGCCCTGGCGGGAGGCGACGACGGAAAATCCTCGTCGTATGCCTCGTCGTCCGTACCCGTCGCTGCCGTGTCAGTCCCCGTATCATCCCCTCGGGTGGACGGGGAGGAGGGCTGGACGGGGCGCGACGGTTGAAAAGGAGGTGGTGGATGGATCCTTCTTTTCTTGGTAGGGGGAACACCAGAAGGTCCCGGTTCTGGATCCCCCGACGGGAGAGGTTCCTCCGTCGGTAACGGTAGCCTCGTCCTTATCTCGGAGCATAAGGACTGTATGGCCAACAAAATGGCCGCCGAGTTGTCTTGCGGCGCTGGCAGAGGGGAGTCCGACGGGCGAGCAGGGGCCCCGTCGGTATCCTCGACGATGTCGTCGTCGTCACCTGCGTCGGGGTCCATTCCGACGGGCTGGCCTTCTTCCACGCCTAGGCCGTGGCTTAAGACCTCGATCAGCTCCTCTTCTGAGGTTGAGGCCGAATCTACGACGACGCCCTGCCCCCCCCTTCCTCTTCCCCACGGAGGGTTTCACGGGGGTCCTATCGATGGGCACAAAAGAAGACTCCCTCCGAGGAGGCAGGGAGATTCTGGGCCCCGAGGTCGCCACCACTGGTGCAGCCTCCACAGGCTGAGCCAGGGCCGCCGCGACCGTTTCGATAGAGGGCTTGGTCGGATGGATCAAGGCCTTCACCACCTTAGGTGCGCTCACCGCCTTATCCTTGAGGGAGTGGGCACTGCCACGCTCCTCCTCTGCCTTAGAGCTCGACCGGGGCCTCTCCAGGAGCTTCGCCGGGTGCTCGGCCTTCCTCTTACCCGACCCAGAGCGTTGGCTCGTGGTTGATGGTGCCGGGGAGGGTGCGCCCTGCCTGGCGCCCGTAGAGCCCGACCGTTCGGCGCTCCCGGTGCCAGCGGACTCGCGGTGCTTAGCCTTATGTTGGGCCCCCGTCGCCGGGGCGCCCTCAAAGGTCTTAGAAGACCGCTCGGATTTCTTCTTCTCGCCAGACGGGCTCTTACCCTCCAGCCAGTTGGCGAGACGTTGATGGCAGTCCTTCATGGTCCGTTCCGACATGTTGCCGCAAAACGCACAGTCCTTCTCCACGTGCGTCTTGTCCTCATGAAGGCAGTAAAGGCAGAAAGAGTGTTCGTCCTCCTTAAAGACGTTCTGCAGCTGGCATCCAGGGCAGACCCTGAACAGCTTTCCGGGCGTCGAGCTTCCCTTCTCCTGGGCCATCTCCGAGACCGGGCCTGAGAAGCTTCTGGAGTCCTCCGAAGTGTAGCTCGACGAAATCTTCACCCTTGAGGGGCACAGACGAATCCGACACGGGTCCCCGTTGATCGGATGTAGGATCGGTGGAGCTTGAGGCTCTTTTGACCGAAAGAATCGAAGTTTTTTGTGAAAAAGCGCGAAAAATAGCACTAACGCTCGAGAGCAATAGCACGAGGATCCCAACACATGAACGTGCGGTAAAAATCTGAAGATGGCTGCCAGAGGCGGTGCTTAGGTAGAGGGCAGTCATTGGCTGTGGTCAGTATGACGCAGAGAACAGTGATTGGTTGTTACTACGAAAGACAGATCAGAAACGAAACTGATACTGTTTTTTTCTTTACCGAGGATTCCCAGCCTGACGACGGGGAATATTCATGAGCATGTGAATCCATGCCAGACCCCATGCTGGAGAAGGTGACCTTCGTCAACTCCTACGCCCCGAATACAGACAGCCCTGACAATTTTGGATGGGTACTCACCCAGCTGTCCAAACAGGACCCTGCAACCATAATCTGGGGAGGTGACATGAACACTGTACTTGATCCACTAAAGGGCAGATCAAAAGCTTCTCAGCTGCCTCCAACAAAAGCTGGACTTCAAATAAAGGAAATATGTAATGCCTTCAGCCTGATAGACATTTGGAGAGTCTCGAATGGTGATTCACGAGAATTCACATTTCATTCACCTGTACACAACTCGAGCTCTCGTATCGACTATCTCTTTGTTTCGGCAAATGGTCCTCTGACAGGTGATCGATGCTGCATACATCCGAGAACTCTCTCCGATCATTCCCCGATTTTCCTCAACTTAAAACTATCCACTCCGATACCACCGCTACAGCGATGGCGCTTCAAGAACGGCTCGTTAAGGGATGAAGTGTTTGCTTCCGAACTGAGGAACGAGATCAAGGTATTTCTAGATGCCAACATTGGCTCAGTCCCATCCGCAAGCACAATTTGGGAGTCACTAAAATGCTTTATAAGAGGAGTCTGTCATGCCAAAGAAAATGGCATCCATAAGCTCATCAAGCGCAAACTCACAAGCAGCGAAGGAAAACTAAAGAGCCTTGAGTGTCAAGACACCAGTGGGGCAGATCCCAAAATATCAGCAGCCCTGAAGGAAGAATTGACGAAATTCAATCTCGCAGCAGACCGCGAAATCAAATTCCTGTATCGCAACTGCCAAGCTCGTCAGTACGGAGAAGGCCAAAAACCCGGGGCCCTTTTAGCAAACTTAATCAGAGCCGACAACAGATCTGCACACATTGAATCGATTCGGACTACTCTGGGTGAGGCAGTCTATACCGATGAAAGGATAGCGGAGGAGTTCAGGATCTTCTACCAGGATCTATACAGTGCTAAACTCAATAAGTCGGCGACCGCTCCACTGGAGTACCTTGAAGACACGGAACTCTACTGGGTCGAGCATTCTCTCCGAGAACCACTAAACGAAATGATAACGCAAGAAGAGATTTTAGAAGCCATAAAGTCCCTCCCCAGCTCCAAAGCACCGGGCCCCGACGGACTGACTGGAGAATTCTACAAGTCCTTCGCGAGCACCTTGGCCCCTCTCTTGGAGGCAGTATACGCGGAAGCGCTGGAAAGAAGGCACCTGCCCCCTACTACTTGTGAAGCAAATATTATTCTACTGCACAAACCTGGCAAACCTCCAGAAGACTGTTCTTCATACCGACCAATATCGCTCCTCAATCTAGACAATAAAATACTTGCCAAGGTGCTGACAAGGAGGTTAATGCCATTAATGCCCGCCCTTGTTCTGGCAGACCAAGCCGGTTTAATTCCAGGCCGCAATACGACGTTTGGACTTAGGAGAATGTTCGGTGTCATGGCAGCTCTGGACCCCTCACTGCAGGCTGTGGCGGTGCTTCTCGACGCCGAAAAGGCATTTGACTCGGTCGAGTGGCCATTTCTGTTTGCGGTGCTCACCAGAATGGGCCTAGGAGCCCGATTTATCAACCTGGTCTCTCTACTGTATACCAAGCCTCGTGCCAACATTATTGTAGGTACAGCCAAGTCGGCCCCAATGGTTCTGCAACGAGGCACGAGACAAGGCTGCCCACTATCGGCCTTGATATTTGCTTTGGTGATGGAACCTCTAGCCTCCAGACTGCGAGAACAGAGACAGCAGAGGGGACTCATTATAGGCCCTCACAAACTCATCATCTCTCTCTACACCGACGACGTAGCACTATTCATCCGAAACCCGGAAGACAATCTCAATCCAGTCATGAGGGAAGTCATCAGGTTCGGAGCGGCGTCTGGATTAAAAATCAACCAGTCAAAATCCATTGTATTCCCTCTAACACCAGCCACAAAACAGTTCCCAGATGACTTCAAACTCACATGGAAGTGCTCTGGAGTTCGATACCTCGGGATACAATTATCTCTGAAACGCCAGGAGGTGTTCCGGGATAACTATGAAGTGGTGGTCAAATCACTTCAGGACAAAATCTCGCGCTGGAGGTCTCTTCCACTAACCCTCTGGGGTAGGATCTCCCTGGTGAAGATGGTGATGTTACCCAAACTATTATACCTATTCAACAATATCCCGATGCTGCTGCAAAAACCCTTCTGGAAAAAGGTGAAAAGCTTGGTCCTCGAACTACTCTGGGCGGGTAAGCCAGCGAGAGTGGCATATACCACGCTAACGCTCCCCGTCACCAAGGGGGGGCTGGCACTTCCAGACCTGGAAAGATACTACTGGGCAGCTCAAGCACAGTTCCTCAGCCACTGGTACGCCTCCCAAGCGATTCGACCACATGTACAAGTTGAGCGTGCCCTCGCAACACCCAACTTCCTAACTGCAGTCGTCCTCAGTCAAATGCCAGCTCCCAGCGACACGATGAATGTGATGCTCACAATGCACAAAGTTTGGAGGATGCTGGCCCAGAAACTTGGGGTGCAGACACGGTACTCCCCACTCCTGCCAGTCAAGTTTATTCCCGGAGTCGCACTGACCTCGGAGACGGTGTTTCACAAATGGGTCGACAAGCTGAACATACAAACATTGGGGGATTTCTTCACAGAAGACAGTTTTTTAACATCGGAGCAAGCAAAGAGTAAGGGGGGAACCACGGCCTTAGATGTATTCCTCTACTTCAGAACCCGCTACACCATGCAGGCTCTACTGCCCGACTTCCCACGTCAGCCACCAACATGGCAATTATTGCATGGCGTCATCCAAGCGCAGGGCGAAGGTAGGCTAGTGTCACAGATCTATAAAGCCCTCATTCCCTGCACACCTCTCGCCACCTCAGGTGCAAAGGATAGATGGGAGAAGTCGTTAAAGGTTAAGTTTTCTGAGGAAGATTGGCTCTATAGTCTGAAACAAACTCAAAAAGTGGCGCTTAACTCACGCCTAAAACTTATACACTTTAACTTCCTCCATCAGACGTATCACACACCGGCGAAAATCAACAAGCATCATCCAGACACAGAAGCAAAATGCATCAGATGTGGGGTCACCTCAGCAAACTTCATTCACCTAGCTTGGGAGTGCCCCGAGCTCACGCATTTCTGGAATCAAGTTCTGAAGACGACAGTGGCTATTGTGGGAGAACCAATACAACCAAGCCACACAGCGGCCCTGTTGGGCACGACGAGGCTGCTCTCCGCTCCAATAAGGAAATTGGCAGGGGTAATGTTGACTTTGGCCCGCAGGAGGGTTGCCATGGCATGGGGCAGAGGCCCCCCCCCGTCAGTCCTCGCCTGGCGCAAAGATTTGTTATATTACCAAGATGTGGAAGCAGACTTCATTAAACTACTCCCTCAGCACGCCAGACCTCCAGACATCTGGGGGCCATTGACACTGTTTTTGATGGGCGAAGCGACAGAGCACGTATTTGCATCGTCAGACTCGGAGGACACCACCCCGTGAGGGCTGGGCCAGGGTATCTCCACATCCTAGTAGCGATGACTGGAGGGGGCGCTATCTCAATTAAAGAGGGCGCTGTTGCAGGGGGACGGAGCTGTGAGGGGGAGGGGGGAGGGGCAGTTGAAGGGTCCCGGGTCCAGGCGCAAAGTTTAAGTCCACCCTAATGTGGGTGTGAAGTTGTATCGTGAGTTAAATACCAAAAATAAAGTTTATAATAAATAAAAAAAAAAATGAGTTCTGCTTATGGTATGTGCCAACGGGCCACCATTAAACCGTAACTGTTATAAACCCATCCACACGTACGCACCTTCAAGAGCAACGCAGAGCCAAGCAAATCGAACTGCTAGACCCCCCCCACCAACCGCCCCTAAGCACAATGGGCAACCCTGAGGCAGGCCCTCAGGATCCTGACGTCACACTAGGTCTGTGCTGGTCCGCGCTAAGCTCCTCCTCGCTCTGCACAAGGGCTCCTTCTGCTCCCCTAGGAGTCCTCAGATCTAGGTTTCTCGCACTGTGCTTTCTCCCCTTGGCCGCCCTCCATTGCCAGGCGCTTTCCCTGGGCTTGCTGCACTCATACTTAGGACTTTCCCTTGCATTCCCAGTTCCTACCTGTATACTCAGGCTCAGACTCACTGAGAGCTTTCTGCAAGATGTCTCGGCACACTTTCCCTGGACACTTCGTCTCTCCCTGCACAATGAACTCTGCGCCCTTCAGTTCCTCCACTTGACTCGTCTCCCAGTGCCTTGCTGCACTCCATGTCTGGAGGCAATTCATGCATTCTCTTGGCATACTTCCTCAGCACCATGCCTCTCCGTGCTCCTCTGCCTTGGCCTCCCTGTAGTGCACTCATTCCGTCTCTGCTCTTCACTCCATGTTCTGCATCCTGTCTCAGCCTCGTTGTGAAATCTTTTTGCATTCTTCTCTCATCATCTGTGCTTGAACTGGGATTCAAAATTGCAGGGGAGGGAGGTCTAACAAGGCGTCGCCTGAACCTTTGCGTGTGCTACAGAGAGATGGTCATGGCCTAAATAGGGGACCACCTGGCAGACAATGCAATGTGGCAGGATTGCCTACGAGAACATTTACAGATCCTGGCAACGAGTACTAAACTCACAGAGCCATCTTAACTATGGTGGCCCTCGGGCTCATCAGTATGCATTTCAGCTTTCATTATTGTATATGATCAATCTATTCCCCAGAGAAAGGTGTAAAATGCTGCACACGTTGTGCTATAGCGAAGGCAAAAACTGGCTGATCAGCAGGGAACACAGAATACACTAAAGGATTAATGAACCTGATCCGACCATCGCGGTGACAACAGCCAGGACTGGCGGGAATGAATACTCTGAGACAGGTCTTCTCTCTCAAAATGAAAGCATGGGGGTGGGAGGGTGAGGGACAGCGGCAGATGAACTTCTCCTTGAAACCAGCAGCAGGGCAGTGATCTTACATGAGCATGTCTCCGTGAGCTAGCGCCTGCCAGGCCCTCCCCGAGGGGAATGAGGCGCTACTGGCGGCTGGCCCGAATGAGCAGTGATGGAGCCACACGTAGGCATTCATGTGGGATCGGCAGGTCCCAGCCCGACCTCCGCCCCCCCTTCTCTTAGGGCAGTTTCCCTTCGTGGTAAGCTTTCGGTGCAACGCGTCTGGTTGTATTAGCTGCCCCTTCAACTGCACCCTTTGCCCCTTTATCGATCTCTTTGATTCCCCGCCCACACTGTCCACCCCCCCATACATATAGCCTGAAATCAATAAGAGACCCGCGTTCTCTTTGACGCGGAGCAGCAATGCAGTCCCCGTGTCTCTACACCGACATGTGCATGTCGGAAGGCTAGCATTTTACTTCATCTCTGCTTAGCCCCAAGCCAGCCTTGCTGCCACGGCTTTGGACGCTCTAATGTACATCCCATTAAAAGATGTAATGTCCTTCAGACAACTAAAGCCTCTGTGCTCTCACATTCTCCTCCTTACGCCCGCCAAAGCCCGATCTGACCCCCGCCTAAGGTCATTATGTAGGTTTTAGTGGCTACATGGTTTGTTATACGTACAATTTCCGCAAGGTAGTATCGTTTAACTGTTCATAGGAACACGTGAGTTTATGTATTTGAATCTGGTCCTACCAATGTTGTACAATGGGGTATTTTTTTTTTGTACAGTCACGGGTTGGTGTTTGTTTTTCCTGCAAAAGTCTTCACAAGGCACACGGAATGCACGAAACACGTGTGCTGATCATTTCCTACTACACACCAATGGGGTCATTAATGGAACCAAGCACTAACTGGAGACCACGTTCACCAACGTTCAGCATGGGAGGATTTGAGTAAATTATGTTCGGTGGACAAGCGATTTTGAACAGTCCAAGCCTTCGAGTACCTTGGGGACTAGAACGCCGAGTATTTAATTTGTGGCCACCGTGGCCAGCACCAATGCACTTTCTTTCCCGTGAAGTTGCTGTTATCTGGAATATTCGAGTCTTATGTGGGAATGTGTTCAGCTACAGGTGCTGCAACTAGCTCAGCTGGCCTGCTTAAGTATTTCATGGATATCAACAGGTAGCCAGGGCAGTGCTTTAAGACTAGAGGAGATTGCATCACTCGACTTGAGGACAAGATTCATTCGGACCCTTCTGTTGTGGACGAGTTGCAGCATCCATGGCTTTCAGGCTCGGGTATAGAATTATTCGGACCCTTCTTTTGTGGAGGAGTTGCAGCATCCATGGCTTTGAGGCTCGGGTATAGAATCATTCAGACCCTTCTTTTGAGGACGAGTTGCAGCATCCATGGCTTTGAGGCTCGGGTATAAAATCATTCAGACCCTTCTTTTGTGGACGAGTTGCAGCATCCATGGCTTTGAGGCTCGGGTATAGAATCATTCAGACACTTCTATTGTGGAAGAGTTGCAGCATCCATGGCTTTGAGGCTCGGGTATAGAATCATTCAGACCCTTATTTTGTGGACGAGTTGCAGCATCCATGGCTTTGAGGCTCGGGTATAGAATCATTCAGACCCTTCTTTTGTGGACTAGTTGCAGCATCCATGGCTTTGAGGCTCGGGTATAGAATCATTCAGATCCTTCTTTTGTGGACGAGTTGCAGCATCCATGGCTTTGAGGCTCGGGTATAGAATCATTCAGACCCTTCTTTTGTGGACGAGTTGCAGCATTCATGGCTTTGAGGCTCTGGGATAGAGCACCGCAGTAGAAACCAGTGACCTTGTGAACAGCACCGTCGAAGACCTTCCACGTATGGTACAGTATTAGTAGGGGACTTTCGATGTTATTTCATTACTTCGGATAAGGGGACGCGTCAATCATGAAGAACAGTTTTTAGTATATATTTAAGTGGGATACCCATGGAATCTGGCCACTCTAAAAGGATGGTTGTGAGGTTATATATCGACTTAAATGGATTGAGATATCTCTAGACCTGAACTTGCTGGAGGAAGATACCATTGGTAAGGTTCATCAGTATATAGACAATACACAGCTACGGGCTAAAAATGACGCCAAAACCATGGCATTTACAACAATTAAAGAACGCGTCAAACGAAATTGGATATTAATTACCCGTCTTAAGCTGAACGATATATATACTATATATACACACACATTAGAGATTTTGTCCATATCGCCAATTGCTCCCAAAAACCGCAAATTTAGAAATGGTTCCGTGATATGATGTATAGAAGTGTTTCTAGGTGCGACAGCTGATAAGCAGCTTTCAAGACTGGTACTCTAAATAAATCTGCTGAAATACAAAGCCTCAAGATTGCTGGAAGCTATTTAGCTCCTGCTTCTAGCCTAGGAAAACCGGGTTAGCATGAAACCATCAGCTACCAGGAGCTACATATGCTCCACAGGCGAAAACATACATATGTGACATTAACTTTTGAGAAGAATTAGGACACATTTAGGTATAATGGATCATAATACATAATGGGCAATATGGTTAAGTTTTCTTTTCCTGTATAAGTAAGATTTCAGGTGCACTGTATACCCGCGCCTGGTATCCCAGGGGTAGCTCCTACCTACTGGGTGATGCCCGACACACAGAAGCTGGTTTTAGCTCCTGCTCATCAAATCTCAATTTCAGACCCTGAACATCAAGCCATTCCATTTGGCATTCTCACGAGCATATCCAAAACACACATTGCAAACAAGATCCAGGCAACATAGCACCAGCTCCCTCCTTCAGAAAAAAAAGCAGAAATAGAGAAATTAAAAAATTGTAATATTATATATGTTTTACATGTACCTTTTATAACGTATTGCACGTGCACATTCTGAATGACTCAAGGCCTTGTAAAAATTCTCATTATTTACTCTATTGCTTTTTTCCTTTGTTCCCACCCTGCCTTGAAGCGCTTTGTTGTGTATAAGCGCTATATTAGCAACCAATAAATAAATACAACTAAATGACAATAGGAGAAATAAAAGGGTAGTCTCTTCCTGTCATAAGAAACAAAATGCTTCTTAGCAAGCTCCAGCAAGCACTGCAGATTCCTGGACGACAGAACAAACACTTCCTGTACACATTCCTGTGTGATGGTCCTAAAAATAAAAAAATAAAAAAACTAGTACACTTTGTATAACACGCTTAATACCGGAGGCCAGTTTCTAACCACACGACTGAGATTCGAACCCATGCTGTTCCGATTTGTCGTGCTTGGAACAATTTCCAGATTGTTACTTAGTCCAACACTAGAAAGCCAGTTAACGTACACAATTTGAAGGCGTTGAGCTGACAATCACAAGTTGGGAGATTTCCAACTGTGAAGGCCTCAAACAACGGCTGCGCTTTGATAAAACAACGAAACATGATCAAAACGTATCACGTCAAATGTATTACAATAACGTCCTTTAATCAGTGCTC
The DNA here is from genome assembly GCF_040938575.1 of Ambystoma mexicanum. Lineage (NCBI taxonomy): Eukaryota > Metazoa > Chordata > Amphibia > Caudata > Ambystomatidae > Ambystoma > Ambystoma mexicanum. The sequence goes on along the minus strand of NC_090934.1, from coordinate 1,354,213,877 downwards.
GCTAACAAAGCCTCCCATTTGCAGCCACCCATGAGAATGATAATTACGCTCTAGGTCTCCAAGCAACTGGCTCGCGGGACAGTTGCATCACCAGATCAGACCGCATCCGCCATCTCCCTTGAAAGCAGCTCGGCGACAACGGACGCAGCTCAAATGTGAAAACCCGATTCCTCGCAGAGGATCAGAGTGGCTCACCACACACGCACACACGCTGCTGCACGTGCCCGGGGAAAACGCTGTAGCCACAAGTGCCCTTTCTGCAAATACTTGCCCCCAAAAGAACCTTTAGAAACGTATTCTGCAGCCCAAATCATTGTGGGCGGTGGGAACCAAAATACGTCACTCCTGTTTTCTTCAAAATGGCGTCAGAACGAGAAATCACCAAACGCATTCAGCGTGCATCTGTCCAATGTGTTCATGCAATAATATTTCACACCTACATAAGTTTCTGCAGGAAAAAAAAGTGTTCCATAAAACTTGGCCCAGCTATGCCACTTTCTAAAATCTATTAATACGAACTGTAGACTAACACGCATAAAAACAATAGCGCCTCCTTGCATAGGTCTCCCACAGGAAGCCATAGGCAACTCCTTCCCTCTCTGAATGCTGCACCCTCCTACTGTGACGACACGGCGAAGGATTATGGAATCCAAATTCGTCGTCTGCTGCAGTATCCTGGCAGTGGGGGGTCGCATTTTCTCGGCACGGTTACATATACTGTTTTCCTTTTTCGTCTTGTAGGGTGGGTGAGTTAAGTATTTTATGTTGCGTATAATGCTCTCCACCCCCTGCAACAGTGCAGGAGGTGAGAAAGGGATGGGGAGGTGGGTTATACAAATGCAGAAACGCGTAGGTTGGCAGCTTTCACATTTTGGGGTGCATTTCACCTTGGGGTTCGGAGCGACATCACAGGCTTAGTAGACGGCCATCATCTCCAAGCCTATATATAATCCTCCCATTGTGACATGACAACTGCCGCCAATATCCCTGTGTACCGGTCTGTAATTGCCTATTGTGGATGCCAGCGAACACTTACCGACAAGAAGCAAATCTCATTATAGGAGCTCGCCTCATTCTCCCATCCTCCACCCCTGAGCAAAAGAGCCGGCGAGAAGCATTCCTCAAAAACTGGAAGCTTTTAAACACTGCATCAGTGACCTAATCTCAAGGCACTATTGCCTACTTTAAACAGGAGAAAAGCCAACATACTAATAGAATACATAGTTATTAACCCCATCTGTATAACTCGCCTTACAGTGACGAATAAAACTGCAGTGACTTATAGTATGCTTTCAATATAAAACCATGGGTAAAATGCTGTGTAAAATCCTTGCCACATTCTGCCATAATAAACACTCAACTTGCAAGTGCCGTTCCCCATTTTCCACCCACGATGGCAATACTTTAAATTGCATAAGACATGTGCTGTATGCCATTCTGAAAGAGAACACAAGCCACCACATCACAAAATCATTATTAGCATTTCCTTTAGCACGTCTGCATTGCCGGTGAGCCCCGCAGACTGCTGCGCACCTGTTGTCTCCCACTCGGCTTCACCACACCCGACACAGCACCCCCCCCCCCCCCCGCTAAGGGGGCGGAGGGGAGGGGGGCGCGGGCCTACCGGGCCGCTGTTTACTCCGCAGCTGCCCTGCAGGGTGGAAAGCGGCAAGATCCGCACGGCGGACACCTGTGACCCCGGCACACCGCCGTGCAGACTCCACACCTGATGACAGGCACCGCTCCTTCCACTGCCACAGCTGTTCTCAAGGAGCAGTGCTGGAATCTCTCGGAAAGGAATGACGAGTGGACACCTGCTCCTATGACAACAGCAGAGGGCAGAGGCTTGGGCAGCCATATGCCGAAGCCTCATGGCGCGAGAAATACATCGAGAAAATCCTAGCCGAGGTGATGGACTGAACCCTTACTGTAAACGGAAAAAAAGCCCAACGCAGGCTCTGCCGTGTGGAAACCCAAAGGGGGGGGGAATACCACGCATTTAGCACTGTCATTAAATGACTGCATAATTTAATTTGCTGGAAAGCCATTAGCTTCTGTGAAAGGAAAATGAGAAACAGATGAGCGCAATTCCTTGGTGCGACTAGAATTCATTTAATGCGCTTCCTAGGAAGAAAGGGAAGACAAAAATGGGGCAAACCGACCCCTGCTTGCATTCCACTGGCAACTCTATATTAATTGGTGATCCTAAAGTATAAACCAATCTTTAACACAGGAGTGTTCCAGGAGGGAACTGTGAAGCAGCGCTAGCTCGAGCGCAGGGAAGGATTGCCACAGTCACTAGCGGATGGAACACTCCTGGCTGTGATGGGGCTGTGAAGCCGGAGCATGTACATAGCAGGAACTCTCGGTTCCTCTGCAGCTGGGACTCGGTGTAAAACACAAGTGACACATATAGAATGCAAACAGAGCCACATGTTTACACCGCTGCAGACAGTTCACATGGTTTCCCCATCTTCCTCCCTCGTCACAGTGCACATTATCAGCTAAATTCCTCAAGATGGGCATGCAACTCTATATGCCCGAGGACCATAGAGGTCAGGTTTGTGGGCAGCGTCACTGTGGGGGTGAGGGGTCGAATTCACGTTTAAGCACTCATTTAATATTGAAATGTATTAGAGAAGGGACATCATTTGGGGGTAGCCAGGGGTAGCAACTGCTATCCCTGGCTCCCCCATGCTACACTTACCTGTTCTTGCTACCCATGGGCGAATGGATAAAGAGGCAGTGCCAAGAGCAGATATCGGTGTTGCGCCTCAAAAAGGCAGTTATAAATACCATCTTAATATGCCACAGCTTTTTTCACCTGGAATCTCGATCTCGTTCACTGGAGAAGTAACTGGGGTGCAGGAAAAACCAAGAAGCCGCCATCACGAACAGGTTGGCAGTCCATTAGTGAACAATGCCTGAAGGGTTGAGTTCAGAGGCAGAGCTGTCTGTGCAGCTCATAACCCGTACCTTATCAACAAAGGAGTATGGGGGCTAGGTCTAGCAAGCTGCGAATGGTTAAGAGCAGCCTGCAGTACTCAGTGACAGCACAGCACGTGCGCAAATATCAGTGTTTGTCTGCTTTGCACATCTAGTTAGCCACTGGGCCTCGGATGCGAGGGGTGTACCCCAGTGGCCTCTACCACAAACACTGCCTGGGCACTGTGTGATCTGACGCAGATCTGCCAGACCTGCATCACAGGCACACTGTAGATAGATGCAAGGTGAGATAATTTACTTGCGCCTTTGAAACTAACCACCTGTTGCTTCCTCAAGAAAACAAAATAAATATTTGGAAGGATGGCTCAGGAGCAACACACTTACTTTGGGAATAAGAGGATGCAGTGCAACATGGGTTCAGTTCCTGTTCTAGTGCTTAAAACCTGGAGGAGACAGGCATTAAGCAAGGTATAAAGGACCAAAGAAAATAATAAAATGGGCCTTTTCTAGGGGGGGGAGGTGTCATGGAGCTGCTGCGGTTTACATTTTAAAATAAAAATACTGCAAATACTGTGACCTGCAACACATCCTTCCCCTCTACCTCCCATCGAACAAAAACATGGTGGGTTATTTACCAAATAAGCAAAACAGAGGTGATGGCTGGAAGGCTTCAAATTATTCATAATCTTTGGCACAGCGCTGGGAAACCCTCCAGAACAGCTTCTTCAGCCTGCCAAACCACAACAGGAGGAGAAAGACTATATGCAAATAAGACTTGGTTCCACCCCAACAGGGGCAGTCCAGTGCGAACTGCTAGGTTACATCCCTTCTGAACGAGTCCACAAGCATCCACAGACATGTTTCAGCCTCATTGGGCGTCATCAGTGAGGAGTGGCATAGGTCTGTAGGCCCAGCAGGCTTTTCTAGGGGTGATGTCATGGAGCTGCGGCTGTGGTTTACATTTTAAAATAAAAACCACTGCAATTACTTTGACCTGAAACACATTCTTTCCCTCTATCTCCCATCTAACAAAAAACCTGTGGGTTACTTTCAAAATAAGCAAAACAGAAAGGTGATGAGTGGAAGGTTTCAAATCCTTCATAACCACTGGAACAGCTCTGGGCAACCCTCCAGACCATTGTTTTTCTGGTTGGGCTTGTGTTGGGCACTTGCTGTTTCCAGCCTCTGGCCGGACACTTGGCAGGCAGTGGATCTCTGTGCTTTGGGGTTAAAGCCCCTTCGAGATGCCCCGTTTACAGTTTAGCCCGAGGGATGTTCAATAGTGCAGGTTGTTGTGTTGGATGTCTACTTACATTCACAGTAATTTGGTAATATGGGTCTATACACATATATTAACTCTACACATGGTGATCCATTCTTGTATGAAATGTATATAATATTACAATGACCATATTTTTATATTTTTCTTTGTGTACTGAGGAACAATGCTATGTGATGCCACTTACTGTTTTGTCAAGCGGGGAAAGGTTGTGTGCCATCACTTCCCGTGATGTCACGTGGTGGGGTCAAACATCACTTCCTGCGATATCAGAGGTCAAGGGTTGTGTGCTGTCACTTCCACTACTTTTGGTGAAATGACATCCCTGTAAGAGTGACATTTTCAACCAAAACGTTGGTCATTTAACTAGGTCTGGCACTCAAGTGTGCTCCTTCATCTATGCGCCAAGCTCATTTTTTGGAAGGGTGCTGGGGCGCATGTTTTTTTAGGGAGCCGAGGTGCAAGATCTGCACCCATCTTCCTCTTTTCCCTTTTGTGTAACCCAGCACTTACTGGTGCAGTGCCAAACCCTGGCATTGGTGCATGTGTCTTTTAGGCGTGGAATCTGGATGACTGGCTGGATATGCCAGGGGCTAAGTGTACTCTGTGATAAACCTAGACAATTCATGCCTTCCCCCCACAGGGGAGCCACATCCTTTGAGGCCAGGGAGGTGAGCCCACCATGCAAGACACTCCCTAGGGGTCTGGGCAAGTGGGACCCTCAATGGGAGTGACTCTCCTCTTGAGGGCAAGGACTCACATTCCAGCATTGAACCCATAGGTAATACTACCCTTTCTGCATATATGGTGGTTGTGAAAACAATTGCATTCCCTGTATACATCACAAAGATCCTTCTGTGACCCTATTGGCTTCAGGTAATGTGGTGGGCCTGGCGCCCAGCAAACACCAAGACCGGAGATAAAAGAGGAGCCGGAGATCCCAAGCTCCCACCCACAAGCGTCTGTCCCACCACGAGCGGCACCAATAGGGAAAGAGATGCAACCGCCCATTGAGGCGAGCGAGATACAAGACTGCGGGTTTACAGGAGCACAGAAACAGATCAAGGTACTAAATCCAGAGCTAATGTAACAGGCACACGGCCCAATTGAACTAGAGAGCAAACAATACGAACAATGTACTAAAAGGCTGGAGTAGCCAATAATACTACGAACAGTCACAAAAAGTTAACAGGCACCTGGCAACTCTAATCCACAGAGAAAAGGAATATGAACAATGTAATACAAGGCTAAAATAGCCGTCAAAGTATGGCAAGTTAAGCGAGTGAGATGGGCACATGGACCTCACTAAATAAGAGTGGGAAAAGATACACAAACTGCATTTCAAAGTTGAAGTAACCGCCAAGAGTATCAAGGAAGCACAGACAGAGGTCCCATGTTGAGACAGGGTAAAGTGACGCAGCATACACTACAACAAGGACAGCCTAGTGCATAAAACACTGCGAGTGGTGTTATTCGACTGGCCAAAAAACCTAAACCTAAATTGTATACTGAGAAAATACTTACTGCCACAGAGCTAACAGATTTTTTGGGAAGTCCCAACACCACAAAGGTGGGAGGGAAAGAAGTATATTGTCATGCCGCCTTGGCGGGATTGGAATATTTAAAAATAAGAAACTGCTTCCTTATCAGAGGGAAAGGGAAACCCTTACAGAAAGCAGTTGTTGATTTTCCAAAAGGATTTGGTACTAAACTTGTGAAGACAAGAGCTTTAAGACAGAACAAATCAACTACAATACGGCCAGGCAGAAGTCCAGACCGAGGCTAGTGAACAAGCCTCTCTTCTTTTGAGTTAGGTATTTTTCTTAAGTGATAGGGCCAATTAGCTACTTAGGATTCGTACAGAACACCTATTTGGACATGTCAAGCAGCCTTGGTTTTATGTTTGTTAGGTAGGGGATAGCGATCCGGTTAGTTAGGCAATTTGGTTTTTATTTAAATAAAACATGTGAATCCTGACCACGTGTCAAGAGTCCTCCTTCTGTTTCACCACAGGTCATACATTAGTTCAACAGTAACACTGGTGGGGAGCATGGAATAGATTCAAAATATACACACAGTAAAAACATTACTATTTTACTCTAGTGTCTTTGGAGGGCAGGTCACCCAAGGATGGCATTGACAGCTGTTCCACTGAAACAGAACCAGAAGATACCAGTTGCAGGTTAGAAACAGGGCCAATGTTTATTTGATGTGGCTTTGTATTGCAAGTTCATGGCCAGACGAAGGTTACGTTGGCTGGCTCGCCTCAATTCACGTTTTAATGAAAATTGAAGGAGAGGAGCTGCAAATCATTCTTGGGGGAGCAATCAGATTTATTTCATGATATGTACACTTCATTTGCTCAAAAACTTATCTATGTATCCATATGCATACAAACACGGCAGTGCATTTCATGAACAAAGACAAAGGGCTGAAGAATTCCGAGATGGATTAAAATCAAAAGACATAGTAAATTTGCCAAGTAGTTTAATGGCAAAAGTATGGTACAAAATCGAAGTTACAATTTTATATTCATGCAAGAAAAAAAATATTTTAGTTAACTGTAGCCAGCATCCATCGATCTTAAAAAACATATGTTTAATTCACAAAAGGCGACTGGAATTACAAAAAAAATATACAACATTACCTACCAGTTAACAAGGGTTACACTCCTACAGTATCAGGTAAATATAGTTAAAAAAAAAAACAGGTAAAGCAAACAAAGATCAATGTAAAAGATGAAAACGCAGGGGCGATTAGCCTATTGTGGGAGCCCTGGTGCCATACCCCCACCTTTGGGGATGCTCCGTGTCATGCAAAGACGAGGGTAACGAAGGAACATATTGAGGCGCCTCGTCCTAGTGTGTTGGCATGCACCATCATCCATCCTCCTTGAGCACCAGGCCAGTGCCATGTCTGCCTTTGATTTATGAGTGCATAAAGTGTGTATTGATTGGGTGATCAATAAAGCAAAGTCAAGCTTGGTGTTCTCCCTTCAGCAGGCAACACTGGTATAGGTTCCAGTACGCCAGGCTTCCATTCGTTTTGCGTTTGAAACCAGATCAACATCGAATTATTGATCTGCTTTGTGTTTGTGTCTGCAGTACAAAAGTTTTATGAAAATTAACTGGATAACTGCAATTAAAAGCAGTGTCTTTTCGATCTTTCAGCCTGCTGTGTAAGATGTTTTGCCCACTATTAAGATCATGATTCTTAGTTAATAACTATATTTCGTCTGTGCTTTATAGGACATCAAAAGATGATTACGTATTGAGTCAATTTAAAAATACTCTGGATGTGAATACGTTTGTACAGAGTTTGATTAGCTTTATAAAGGGCATTTTGTTTGTGATAAAATAACCGTTTTATTTTCTGATGTTATGCTTAAATTACATTGTCCTGTCTGTAAATTATTTTAATTTACAAGCTAAAGCTGTATTTCATTTTGACTGACTGTTGGCCACTGGCTCCGGAATGGGGATGTAATCTTCGAATTTGCAAAGAATGTAAAACTGTTCAGATTCTTAGCCAATGACCCAAAGCCCTGCATAGTGCATGAGCCGAGGACATCCACCATCATTGCATGTGCACCAATGAGGGGATTTTAGGGGGATTGTGAGTCCAGTAACGATGGTCGCTGGATTAGTGGAGCTATGACACAGCCCGCTAACAGAGCGACAGCACACGTCAATTCTGCAGTCCAAACATATGTCAGTCAGTCACCTAATCTCTCTCACACACACGCACGTCAAGTGTCGCACCTAAACTCACCTGGCCTGGCCACCGATGCTAAAAGAGGTTCGCAGCAGCCAAGCATTGGAGGAGTCAGGAGAATGAGTTGAGTGGTAGGGAAGGGTGAGAGCAAGTTTGGCAGAGTTGGGAGAAAGAGGCTAAAGGTGGAGGTAATGGAGGGAACGGTAGAGAATGAGAAAAGAGCAGAAGATGGGGAGAGTTCAGGAGAGAAGAGAAGGACAGAGACAGTAAAAGTTTGATGGAGGTGAAGAGGAGAAAAGAGTGGGGATGCGAAGGGAAGAGTTGCAAGGCAGAAGGGAAGGGATGCCCGTAAGAGAATGTGAGGAGGAACAAAAAGCAGAGAGGTGCAATGTAGCAAGTAGGTGCGAAAAAGAAAAGGCCCCAAAAAGCAGACTAACCCAGTGGTGGATAGGTCAAAGAGCAGCTGAGGCCCTGGAAGAGTAACCAGCTGGGGCATGCCTGCACCTGAAATGATTCAAGAAAATAGGTAATCCCAGGGTCCAAGATCAGCATAGCTGGTACTCTACACCCCTCCCTCCCACATCAAGACAACTCGATGCACCAGGCGTGGTGGCGTAAGACAGTCCGAAAGCCTAGGGGGACCAAGGCTGCAACCCAATAATTTGGAGCCAAGAGCAGAAAAAAATCTCTGAGGTGCCAAGAAAGAAGGGCAGGGAACTTAAAACCGTAGGGACGAAGTGACTATTTTACTGTCAGAAAGGCAGGCTGGTTCTCGGAAGATAGGGAAGGTCTGAGGACCATGGCTCTAAGACAAGCTACGTCATGTGTGCATACTAAATAAACCCATGGTCAGGGGTCAACCAACCCCAATACTGTGTTTTCTCGGTTCTAGACAATAAAGTATCCAAACAAGCACTAAGGCGTCTGGTTGTCTTGAGCCCTCACCCATATCCTTAGCAGCAGGGCATTTCATTCATATCTTGCTTGCATATGGCTGTACTCCATTTTATCATCAGGCACATTTTTCAGTCTATAGAGCATACTCCCATGTAGATCTTAGGGCAGGGGAATTGTTGGCCATACACTACGTAGGACGTCTGGCAATCAAATGTCTTGATGTGCGATTTGCAGGGCTCAAAGCTAAATGTAACCTCCCCCTGAAATTCCCAGGTTACAAACTGTGCATTTGACTCAAAAATTTGATTCTGGGAGCAGCTGCATTGAATATGCAGCAATTCACCAATGGAAAACAGTCAGTTAATTGGGGTGTGTGCTAATGGCCGAACAAACTAGTAGCTGTCTGTTGCCTTTGGTGTATGCCAAAGACCTTCCTTGACATATAACTGCATTTCCAAACATTAGATTGTTGAGCAGCTTTTAGCCCATCTATCCAACAAGAAACGTCATTCGACAAAGCACAATGGGCATTTTGACTCTTTATGTAACATACTGTCACATTTAAAAGAATGCATGACCCTGAAGTAGTGCTGGGCACAAAAGAATGGGTCTCCTTGTTAACACAAGGAAATAAATACACCTAGTCACCATCCCGGGGTGAAGGATAGCTCCTTTCCAAACTGCTTTGCTCATGGAGAGGAACTGCAGGATGAGGATACTGCATCAGAGCCAAGGTCTCTGTGGCATGCAAGCATGGTAGAAGCCATTATAGAGGGATTGTTACACAATCTATGCATTTAATTAACTACAGAAATTACAGATCATGCTTAATATTTATCCATGTTATGTAGTAATGCTTAATGGTATTTTCTTCCCAGGGCATGTTACTGGTACTGCTCCCCAATACCACCACTCAATTGGATGCATTCCATCAGCGTCAAAAAGGGGATAGGCGTAGTGGGATGTTCCACGCTTCTAAGGCGTGACCTTAATGTTGTATGCAGCTCATGTACCAAACACCAACCTGATATATAAATGGCCATTTTCAATTGATGCCCCTGGTCATGGATAGCCAATATGTGCCAATTATGGTATTGAATATGGTATAGATGAGTGATTATCGAGGGCAAGGATAGGCCGGTCTGGTATTTCCTGCTTTTGCAGCATCTACATACCCATCTGTTGATATGTACCAGTATTAAGAGCATTTACACTATTCCACAATTTGGACTAGAAAAACAGGGGCGGTGGAGTGAACAAACGTGTGTGCCCGGTAATACGAGGCACTCTGTGGAACTACGTACCACTGACTACAGAGAAGCCAGAAATGGGTTACTCAAGTGACATCCTTTCCTTCGGTGGGGTGAAATGGCCCGTGGATGCAAGAAATATTTATTGGAGAGCCGAAGTAAGATTCTCAGAAACTGCAGTCCACACAACCCTCAATGGGATGTCAGCATTGTGAGCAGCAGTGGCAGTGAAGCAGACTCCCTTTGGTCATGAACATTAAATACAATTATTAATTCCGTTTTTTCCCTTTGAACTAAAGTAATGCTCATCAAAATGTGTGCAAAATCCTCAAACATGAACTTGGTTTCTGTCCATCATGAGCCCATCACAGAGGAGACAGTGTACAGAATCAATAAGGGCATGTTGAACTGTGATAAAAGGCCTTTCAAAATCAACACAATGTCATTTCGATTTTGCTTCCAAGTGACACTGCAAAGCCATAATTACAGCAAAGCCTTTACAAATGTAATTATGATGCCCTCGTTTAACCCCCGTATGAAGGGAACAACTCTGCAATGACACTTATCCATGTCAAAATTGTGTGTCTTTCAAGGATCATTTTAAAGTGAAAATGTGAGTTGAAAGAATGTTGGCTAAGTGGATTGCTTGCAATTGGTTTTATTTCTCTCGGTTTATGACTTCCTCAGATGTGAAACTAAAAATTGCAAAGCCCATGTTATCATGGGGATTTAGGCCTGGCTCACTGCAGACACGAGGGCCATCCTATTAAAAATAACTGTAGAGATCAAATTTGCAATGGGGACGAGAAAGGCCGCCCTATTCACCAGCTTTTATGACCCAGGTCACTTGGTGCGCAAAAAAAAAACTTGCTTTAGGAGGCAATTAGCTCTTGGAATGTGCAAGCTAATCTCAACACAGGACCCCTCTTGACGTCAAAGCCAGGAACAGGCACATGGCAAAGGTGGGGCCCAGGTTTTAAGGGGTAGTTGACTGCTCATTGTGTAGAATTGGAGAAATGGGTTTTGTTATATAAAAATCAAGAATATTGATCCCACAAGAGTCGTTTGTAGGATTTCTGAAAACAGGCCTTTCTGGTCACCCAAACACGATTTTTGTGGGACCTACACAACTCAAGTTATTCATGAAAACATCAAGAGGCCCTCCTTGTGTAGTTGAGAGATGAAAATTTGATGACACATGTAAAAGATGATTCATATTCCGCCCACCGAGCGCCATATTTTTTACAGATATAGTTCTGCACTAAATGAGGAAAAAATCGAGGGGTCTCCTCCCCTAGCCAGTCCAAAGAACTCCCACATTTGCTGGACCTATCAGCCCACAGGTGGGTGTGGAGAATTGGACATTAACCAATCCCTTCCGCAGGAACCATGACACATTAGTGATGTCATTTGCCCTACAACTAGATAACCCTGCCTCAAATCAGGACCTTCCCCACTAAATCATGAGGCGAGCGGCTGGTGAAATCTTATCAATCTCCCAGCACAGTGAGGCCTAACTTGCAGTGAAGCCAGGAGGTTTAGTAGCTGCCTTGGAACCCCTGGGAGGAAAAAGAGAATTCTTGACTGACCCCATTGGCTGTCGCAGCAGTGTCCTGACACTACCTTATGTCCAGTTCAGAACTCTCCTGTAAGTAAATATACCCCAAGCCATACATTGCATAAGCCCTATATCCTTTCAGCATCGTCATATAGAATCCCCCATGGAAAAATCCACTCCCTTCTTTGTCTGTGTATTTCAGTCATTTTCCCATTGAAGAACCCCTTATTTGCTTGTGTACGTTAGCAATTTCCGACTGAAGAATCCCCTTTTGCTTGTGTAGATCTTTAGAAAAATGTACCAAGTAAATCAATTAATTTCCCCATTTATTTCACTGGATTTGTATGGTTAGAATTCAAAACCAGCCATCTCTTCCCAGTGTCTTGTGAATTCTTATAGTTTTAAAGTGTTTCCCAAAAAAGACGAATCCCATTGTGATCCAAGAAACAAATTTGTCAGTGTTTAAATTGTGCCCTGCTAAACATAATTCCATCTGCAACTGTATTTTCCGATTGCATCGGTCATCCTAATTCAAAACAGATTTTCCTCTTGTGAGCTTGTCTGTCATTAAGCATCAGTGAAAACAAATTCCCATTCGCATTTTCTTTCCCATTGAAATTGTGTTTAATGTTCCCAAAACCGATTTTCCCATTCTGTTCCTCTTTCCCCATTGTGAGAAGAAGAAAAAAACGGATTTCCATTTGCTCCCCCCCCATTGCCCAGGTGTTGAATATCCTAAAAACGTTTTCCCCTTGTGTGCTGAATAGCATTCTCTAAAGCCCTGCCTGTCTTTCTATGCTTTCCCAGAGCAGCTGTGATAACTAATTTAAAAACCCAATTTTTAAAAATGGTGTGCTAAAAACGGATTTTTCCCATTCTTTGCTTGCTCCCCATATAGTTTCTATGAACTAGATTCCAAATCCGATTTTTACCTGGTGTTCCCACTCCTTGCCACTGCCTTCCATCTAAAACTGACAAGCCTAGTGGAGGTTAGGGGGCGGGGTGTGAGGGGTTCTGGGACCATTTTTGTGCGCATGCACTTTCATGTGTGTTTGCATTCATTTTCTTGGTGTGTTTTGAAAGTAAAAGTAAATTCTTGTACTGTATGTTGGGTTAGCACAGTGTCCTGCTTTAACAAAAAGGATATTACATTTATGTTGCCACAACATTGGTGGCTGCTGTAATTTGTTGATTCTCATTTGACATTAAATAATACATTAATAAATATCTTATTGATACACACCGGCCGCTTCCTAGTCCATTGTGACACGGGGTATTTGTGGAGGTTTGGTGCGAGACGGGTTGGCGGCCTTCTCAAGTAAATGTGTTGTAGAAAAAAAAAGCATTTTTATTGTTCGCCACATTCATTGTAGGGGAAGGAGATCCCTGACTTGCTTGTGACGTGTAATAAAACTGTGACACTTCATAATTGGGCATTAAGGCTATTTCCTTACGATATACCCACATGATTTTCAGTTCTCAATGCACTTTAAACGGGGATCCTCAAAACACAGGCTATCCCATCTTGTGGGCCAGAGAACTACAAATATACCCTGGTGCAAGAGCAGCAATAGTGTGCGGTTCGTACACTGTATGATTATTAGCTTAGCTTAGTGGTGTGGTTGTCTACACAACATATTTTTGATGCACTGTAATGTGTGCTGTTGGGAGTAAGGAGTCGGACAAGGTGGTAGCATATTTCAACCAGTTTTATTTTTAATATTAGATAAAAAAATCCTCTCCCTCCCCCTTTCTAAAGGGTTATCCCTGCCTAAACTAATATCTCTGCAAATACCTCCCCACTCAAGCTCTTCGCTCCTCTACCTCCAACTCCCTCAGGGTCAGTCGTTTTTCAAGAAACGAGCTGGGGGTAGATCTCGGTCTTCGGCTGGGGCCTCCCTCTGGAACAGCCTCCCTGCCACTCAAACATGAGGAGAACCATCTCCGGTTCCAGAAGCACCTCAAGACCTTCCTCTTTTCTTCTGCCTTCGTTCCTCCTGTCCCCTGCTGATCTGTTCTCTCTCTGCACCGTGTAAATGGCCACCCTCTGTCCTCTGGGCCCAGGTACCTGCTCACCATGCCACCCTCCTGCACTGGGGTCTGTATATGTACCCATGCAGCCCCCCTTTTTCTTCCTGCACTTATCAGACCTACCCCGTCTGCTGCCTTAAACCCAGCACTTGCAAATTGCTGGCTGCACTACCACTGTTTGTTGCCTTTATTATTTATTTATTGTTATTTATCGGTTTCTCCGCTGCTTCACACTTTCCACTTCTCCCCCTCCCATGCACTTTTCCGCCTCCCCCTCTCCCATGCACTTGCGCATTCTCAATGTCACTGGGCCAAGTAAGATCGCCGTTTTGTTCTCCCCTGTTGCCCTCCCTTGCCGAGCTCTGAAACACTTGTGTACGAGCGCGATAGAAATAAAATATCAATATCAACTCTGGTGCTTATCAGGGTGGATGTCTCCCTTCTCCTGACGCACCTGGCACAGTTTTAGGGGCTGACTTGGGATATTCTTCAATAATATTCCTTCTTCCCAAGAATTTCTGAAAGCTTGCTTTACAGTCCCAGCAATACTTCACTGCCTTGTGACGCTGTGAGGACTATCTCCAGATAGCTCTCATTATCTAGGATCCTCTTTAGTCCCACTTGGATTATCACTGTGACGAGGGAGATTCCTCCTGATGCACTCGTTTCTTAGACCTTTGAATATCACTATTGTGGTGAGGAAGATCACTCCTGATGCAGCTTCCACTCTGTTTTACCTGGACCCACCAGGGTATCCTGCAGTTCCCGTTACCTTTCATGTTTAGGGAATGCATGTACGGTTCTTCTCACGGTCACAGGCGGTTCGCTGTTCACACGTCTCTTCCTTCTGTGTCGCCGGCACAGCTCTGCAAAGACTTGGAGATGGCGATCTCAGTGTTGTCGTTGGACTGAGCAGTCCAGCTCCCAGAGGTCATACCACTATCTTCACTGCACCAGCAATGGAGTTAATCAGCCCCCTGCCTGCTCACAGGATTCTGCTGTTGCTTCCAATGTCCCGCATCCCGTCTTCCGAAGACCAGCTCCTCTCCACAGCTGACAGGTTCCCAGGTTCAACCTTTGTGGGCTTGGCTGGCTCCTTGCCGGCTTTTCTCCCTATCCTTCAGTCCATTCTCAGTTTTTCTCTCTCCTAGCTGAGCCCAACCCAGTGCAGTGTCAGTCTTTTGGTGGTTTCCATTATGTCTTCATACCTCAATGTAGCCACCTCGTCCCGGCATTCTGAGAAGAATGCATGCCATCAATCTTGTTCCTCCTTGTCTCAGTGGTGTAAAGTCTGAAGGAAGGAAGGAAGGGAAGGAATGTTACAGTAACGCACAGTAGTACATTCAGTTGCACTCTCTACAGACTAAGGGTTTTGTAAGTGCAAGAGGATTAGCGAGTTCCTCCATGGAACAGGAGTCCTTACCCGCAGGAGAGGAGTGTTTCTGTGTGAGATCCCACATTCCACCACCCCTTTGGGGACTATTGAGAAGCAGCCTCACCTCCCTAGCCTCACAAGAAAGGGCTTCCCCCTCGGGAGAAGTGACGAGGCCCTGTGAAGCATCATGAATGGTAATTAATGGGATGAATTGCTATTGTGGTCATCTCAATATTTCACTAGTTCAAGATCCAGAGGTAAATGGGAAACCATAATATTTTATTAACTGGTTTACCAAAAGGTGGGCACCCCTACAAGTCTGCCTCAGCTTTATGAGAATTGCAGAAAGAAGAACCTAGGGCAGCAGAGTGGTACTGTATGTAAAAACAATGATTTCCGAAACCTTTTCACTGCTCAGTCTGGCACCTTGGGCCCCATGCGTGTAACAATGTTTGTAATGATGATACGGGTACGTCCGGGGGCACACTGTCCCGCTTCAATGTTCGCTTTGGTGAAAACTCAAACCGCTCTTTCATTGTAATTGTCCATCTTAATGCAGCAGAATACCAAAGCTGTTAATTGGCTGTAGATGCCTTGAAGTCCACCACAGTGACCTCCCATCATTCATTTTTTGAGTTTGAGTCCCAATTTTGAGTATTCAGCTGCTATCAAGTATTGATGCAGCACCTACTGTGATAAATACCCCCCTACTTGGAAAGTGCAATTGTGAACACAGTTTAGCCAGGGTTGGAGTCCCTCAAACGTCTTAGGACAGCCTGATCAAGTGGATCCAGGGACTTTACACAACTGCTGGTCATGCTGCGTTCCCACAGACCGGAGCTTCACCTGGGTGCATGTGGAAACAGTCCAGCAGAGAGATTACACTGTGAGTCTACTTGTCAGATACGCTCCCCGACTTCCAGTAATGTTGTAGAATAAATGCATAAGAGTTTGGTGATCTTGGGAACTCTAGAAGATTGTCGAGTGGTGAGCAGCCCAGGTGACCTATTGCTGTGCCACGCTGCCCATCTAAACCATTATATACTTCTATGCTTCATCATGAGAACAAGTAACTCCTGGCTACCAATCAGTACTAGCAACACCAGATCTAAGAAGCAAAGTTCCGTTTTTGTAATTGTCAAGTTGGGTGACTCAGCAGGTAGCTTCCTTAATATGTGCATCAAAAATCAGAATCCTGCCCTCATCCCTCCTTTCTCCAAATCTCCTGACCCACTGGAAAGTACACGACCAGGCAGAAGGATTCATTAATGGCATCTTTGGCCCACAACAGCTCCAGAGGATTGCAAAAGCCAAGTTTGTCTAATCCAGTATAGCCTATTCGAACTCGGGCACATTTCTGTGCACAGCTCTCGATTTTCTTTGATCTAGCTGGACTTTCTATGGCCTTCTTGAAGGTACGCATGTTAGTGGGTTGCCTGTACATTTGCAAACACTGGGGTTGGGTTGAGGGGCATGTAGGTTTGGTGTTTGGCCCCATGTTTCATTGAATGGAACGCAGTAACCTGTCTCAGGGAAGATGTCACCTAGACTGTACGGTATCGGGTAATATTTGCCCCAGCAAAAATATCGCCGTACATATGGTCGTCGGGAACGGCCATAGGCGATATTTTTGGTGGCGAAAATATCAGGTGCGGGGGTATCCCCCGCACAAACAAAAATGATGCAGGGTTTGCGGGGGTGTCCCCCGCAGGGTCCATGTGTTATTTTCGCCGCAAAAATATTGCAACCTTTTTGCATCGCGATATTTTTGTGGCAAAAATATCACATGGAACATACTGTACACCAATAAACACCAACAAAATGACAGTGCAAACCTTCCGGTTAATTAGGTCAATTTAGTCTATAGTTGTAGCTGTCGTCCCCACACTGCCCCTCCTTTAGCCCGCTCTCCCATCCCCCACGAGACAAGGCTTTAAACAAAAATACAATGCACCATCAAAATATCTAACCAAAAATATCCCCTCACAGAAAACGAACATTTACAGTTGTGGTTCATTAAGATAAACTCAAAACATACTCCATGTGAGCCGGGGTAAGGATACAGTTCTGGGCTTTAATTCCTCCAAATGTCCTGTGGAAGTAGTGTGGGTCACTTAAATTAAATACTGTGCACTACCCAAAAGCTAAAGGGAAAGTTAAGTTCAGAACGGGAATAGTGTGTCCCCCGGAGCCATGGAATCTCATCTGGTAATTTTACAATAAGAGTGGTGGCTCTCGGAGTCAGGAATACTTAGGAGAGATGCGAGAGCCAAGATCTTGCTTAAGGGAGTAAGAATGTGCAGGTGTGCTGCCACATGATGGGCGCATACACTGCCTCCCACAGATGGGCACAGTTGCCACGCTGTTCATAGGCTAGGTTTCTGTACTTAAATACATGCACTGTTTAGAAGCACATGAATTATAAAAGGAAATGCTTCAATAACGCAAGTGAAAAACACTGGTCATCAAAACCTAAATCTCAAAGAAATAATTCGAATGTTGTCTGCGATTACCAACATCAAATTATAGCAGTTTCGGGTGGGCTACCTTTGCAAAACAGCACAAATAATTCCTTTAGCTCAGACCAAACAATTTGCATTCAACACTTGCGTTGGCGGTGGGGCGTTCTGATTTACTCTTGGCAAGTGAGAAATTGTGTGGATGTACGAAAGTGCCTTTCATGCGGGGTGTCTTTATGCTGGCTTGCAATAGATGTCTAGACCTTGCCTGGTGTGCTGAAAGTAAAGCTCTGCCACCTGTATTTTCAATGCACTCCAAACACCCATCATGCCGCCATGTTTTAAAAAAACCATGCTATTCTTCTACTTCGGCGATACTTACGGGCCACTGAAAACTGTCTGGGAAAACCACTTACACTGGCAGGAAAAGCAGGTTTCTCCATACAGCACAGGAAATCCAAACGAGCGTAGGAAATATTACAAGAAAGGCTTTTCAGCGTAGGCACTTTACTAACTCATGCAGAAAAACGCAGTTAAATTGTCCAGTTCTGTGTGCTCCGACGTCGCCTTTGACCCCCCCCCCCCCAAAGTTCAACGTCGGCAATATGCTATGAAGCAGGTTGGCATTTTGACCCCTTTCAATTGAGCATTTTTTAAATTCACTAGTGGAGTATTTAGGGCAGGCAGTTAACTTGCCATAAATAAGGCGACTATTTCTATTAAGATAGTATACAGTCTATCTACTAATCTAATCCAAATTTACTAATTTAAATGGCACAGCAAGTGACCCCCTCTTAAGAGAACAGCGATTGTAATCGCACCCTCTGGCATGCTCGTCTTCTCACCCAAGCATTGGCTCCTACTCCCAAATGTCAAATATTGAGCTGACACCAATAGCAATTCATCCCATTAATTACCATTTATGATGCTTCACAGGGCCTCGTCACTTCTCCCGAGGGGGAAGCCCTTTCTTGTGAGGCTAGGGAGGTGAGGCTGCTTGTCAATAGTCCCCATAGGGGTGGTGGAATGTGGGACCTCACACAGAAACACTCCTCTCCTGCGGGTAAGGACTCCTGTTCCATGGAGGAACTCACTAATCCTCTTGCACTTACAAAACCCTTAGTCTGTAGAGAGTGCAACTGAATGTACTACTGTGCGTTACTGTAACATCCCTCCCCTTCCTTCCTTCCTTCAGACTTTACACCACTGAGACCAGGAGGAACAAGATTGATGGCATGTATTCTTCTCAGAATGCTGGGACGAGGTGGCTACATTGAGGCATGAAGACATAATGGAAACCACCAAAAGTCTGACACTGCCCTGGGTTGGCGAGGCCGTAAGCAACGTTCTACTAATTAAAAGCGGTAAGAAAAATAAGTGTGCTTAGTATATAAAACTATTTTAGATAGACGTTCTTTTGCATGATAGATACACCCTGCATTCAGTAGATAAACAATGAGAAAGCGAGAGGAACTAAATAAATATTTTTTTAAACTGATTTGGCTTGAAAGGCCAAAACATTTTATGGAACCTCAGTAATGCATACCGGGAGATTATTTGGGACAACTATGACCAGACAATGTATATAATTTATACATGCATGCAGCACATTATTTTGGAATTTTTAGGGCGACAACCCTAGCAACCCGGGAACTTTCAGATCACCTTTCCACAAGAGTGGAAAACCCAGGCCCTAAAGTGTGCTTCTCCTCCTGCCAGTAGCATATGAAAGATAAACAACCCTAGAGTGGGCATAACTCGGGCAGGTGAGCATACAGGGGAAACCTGAAAGAATGAAACGGCCAACATAAGCACATAAGGTTTCTGTCCGTCCTGGATTTCATTAGCAGCACCACATTCAGTGCTGTAAAAGAAAGGAGGACAAAGGGTGGGGCCTTTCAATGGCACTTTTTAGGGAAGAGGGAGGAAAGGATCTCGCAGCTGATGGGAGCGTCCCCCGCCCCATTTTCCTGCCCGCAATGGTACAGCAGTGCGGGCCTCCATGACGGAGACCTTGGTTTGGGTGCCAGCCTCAAACCTTTCTGTCTGGAGGGTTCGGGGGGTGGGGGCTATAAAAATCCCTACTCTCCACTGAGCACAGCAGTGTCCCACTCGGCTCTATATGGAATGGACTGTGGAGGCTTCCTCCCTCCCTAGTGCGTCCAACACCGAAGCAGGGGTCAGAACGGTGGTTGATGCTTTGGGTAGGGTAAAACCGACACTTGATGCTCTCGTAAATATAGGAACACAGGCCATAAGTAGTGAACCAGGTCAGGGGGGCGAATGGGACATGATGGGAACCTGGACACAGACGATTAAGCGCAAGGCTGGCATCAACACATACCAAAGCTCTGTCGAGAACCCTGTCGAGTCATCTGACCAAGAGCAACCATCTTATGGTAGGGTTGAACTTAAGAGGGTTGGCCCAGAGCTTATAATGCTACTTAGTCACATACTTGGCATATGATCTACAAACATGTGTTGTTGCCATCTACCTTGGCACAGGCTCACTAGATCCGGCATAAGAATATTGATCTCAACATAATAGCAGTATGTGGGAATGAGAGGTTGCACCAAGCAGAAGATGGCAGCCCTGCACCTGAAAAAATGCACCTTGCGTCTGATGAATATACATGCTATGTGAAGTTACAACTGGCACAGGTTGAGAGTCACTGAACATACAGGGCTATTGCACATGCCTGTGGCGTCCCTCACTTATAATGGCTGTACTGGGTACACACCTGGTAGATCAAGTGTGGTAAGTTGCAAGGAGGAGGCAGAACAATCATTGTCATTTTGCACTTCTTTATTTAAATAGTAAGAAAACATTCCTTACTATCCCTAACCTATGGGGTTCCCTACCAAACCAAGCTGCATGTTGTCTGTAGTGAAGTCCAACATTAAATATGTCCTCCATCAAACTCTAGGCTATTCTGTCTGTACCACTATGCAAAAACAACACAAATCCAGGAGAATGACTGACTCCCAAGAGGATTGGAAGGAAAAAGAAGACAGTTGGAGGGTAAAAGAAAGGGAGAAGAGAAAGACTTACCTTGAATATACCTCCAGGGGGCATGTCGGGTGCCCCCCGTAAGAGGGTCCCAAGTAGGTGGCCAAACTGCTGATGTCAGGGGCAGCTTGGCCACTCCAGGGCTGTGGCACCTGTCGGCCCGCCCAGGGGCAAGACCAGATGAGCCCAGTGATATCCATGGCCCACACAGCTTTACAGTTGCTGCCGTGGCTGACTAAGAACAGCCCGTCCAGGGTCACGTGTGAGGGGCAGCCAAACCAGGTTGCCAGGCTGTGCCCCCAACGGCCCGCGTCATGGCCAGTGAGGAGGGCCTTTCAGGGCTCCGTATGCTAGGCATAGCCCAGGAGGTAAATTGAGTTGAGCAAACAGTTGGCTCCAGAAGGGATTTGTGTTTTTATTAAATAAAGATGGCCTCCGTTGGAATCCCCATAAAATTCACTCTGGTGTCGGCTTCGCTTGGTGATCTTAGAGTTCAGGGTTTGACCCATCTCCTGTTCTCAGCAATTTTCTTAGCAGTTGCAGTACCTCTCGCTACCCAGCAGGCTGCGGGGGGGGGGTGGTTTCCATGGGAACCGTCCCTGACCTAGGCCAGGATTGGATGGCCTCTGGTTTGGGTTAGGGCCAGGAAACGGGTGCTACAAAAGTAAACGTTCAAAAAGGATAGCATTTGTTCAATGGGCCCCAGCATTAAGGCTCTCACCCGACTGGGTCACTAAAGAAAAAGGATGGTGGGTTGTGTGTGGATAATTCTTGCTAGCTCCACGGTGAGAAAGTTGCTATGCTGAATTGGGAGCCAGCCAGTGTTTTGGAAAGACGACGACAAACGCTACAATGAGACCAGGCAAACCGTTAAAAGAACCGGCACTTTGGTTGCATTTGTGTAATGTGTATAGAGCACTTTTTCCACTTTCTAAAGCGCACTGAGTTTTGTTCTGAAAATGAAAAAGGGCAGGGGTTAGTGGCGTAGAGGGACAGACCGGTACGAAAGCTGTGATGTTGATTGCAAGATGGAACTACTGGAGTCATGAGTTCTGGTATGACAACTAGTGGTTTGTGGCTGTGACAACTGCCAATCCTTTCACACAGGGAGAGACGCTAGTCGGGTGGATAGCATAGGTGATGGGGCAAAAGATGTTACAGGCCATGCAGCAAGTACTCCGCCAAGGTTCATGCGTGGGAGTGTTTCAGCAGGTATAAGGATGCCTGTAGGAGGGTCTTTGTATGGAGTATTAGAGCACTCCTAGGCTGAGTTTAAGTGGGTTTGTTGGATGGGGAAGAGGTAGTCGGGAGCCGTTGAGGAGTCCCGTTCTTGCATTTGAAGCCCAATTATGAGACCTTAACAGGCTTGCCAGAAAGGTATGGGCAATTCACGAAGAACATTCTCTTGTCAAATTGTCAAGATTACACGTCGGACTACCGGAAACATTCACTTGGTCAGAAGAACTGAGTAAACATGCGTCAGAGAAATGAAAAAGTAGCACAAAAAAAAAAGAATTGAAATAAAAAGGGACTGGATATGCAACAACCGTATGGAATTTTCGTAGCAATTTAGTCCCTCACTACCAGAGGTGCTATACTATGCCTCACTGTCCAGCTTCTGTCAACACGGTTTGCCTTTTCTGCGGTGTTCAGGATTGCCATTGGTGCATCTGTTAGACTACTGCATATCGGAATATGACAAAATTACCATTGCAAGGCCTCACACTAGTTGGTTTACCCTAGTCGCAACTTTGGGGTCAGTGTCTGTACAACTTCCAATTTATTTGTGTGGTTTATTTAGTAACAGTTTCATAAACTTTGTCTTATAAAAAATATTTAAATTTCTCTGAATGGTTACAAAATAAAGTGCCCATGATCTTCCCAAGGCTGAGCAGGAAAATGCTTTTCCCGGTTTTAAGATATGCTGTTTTATAGTCAAGCGTAGTATTTTTGAGTTCACCTGCGTAGAGTTTGATTCGGAGGGTACAAAAACCAAGAGGCTCTTAAAAATGACAGGCGATACTGTGCAGGACTTCTCTGGGAAGATCACCCTAATGTAACAACACTGCCTGCGATTCCAGTGGGCATGCAGCGCGGAGTGAATGCGGACAGGATAGTTTTGCTATAACAGAAGCTTGTTAACACAAAGAAGCATATTTCAGAAATTGTATTTAATTTTTGTAACTACTCAGCTTAAAAAACAGATGAGGCTTACGAAGGGACATTATACAAATACCATCAAATACAAATAATTCATAGATCCAGTCAAAACTTGAAGCATTTCATTAGGTGTCCTTTATAATCATTTAATTATGACCATCCCCCTACCAAAACGAAACTGTGATTTTGAACTACATAAGCAGTCTTGTGGTCTCAATGGAGCACAGAATAATGCTGGAACGCGCTAGTTGGAAATACTAACCAAGCCTACTTTACAGCTTTATTCGTAGTGCAAAACACTTCAGAAAATAATCAAATGAATATGGAAATTTGCCTTTCTGCTGAAAATGGTTCATTATTGAATCATTATCAGCCTTGTTGGAAATCGTTCTCTCTCGCAATGCGCACGATCATTAAAGTGTTTAAGAGCTTCATCAAGAAAGTCAGCCGTCCTTTATAATCCACTATCTCTTCAGGCAAATGGGCTTATGGCTGAACATAATACACACCATCACAATATCCTCCTGGCACACAATTGTTTATTGCTAATGGTGCTTTTTAGCACTGACAAGCGATTCAATGTGAATGTCTCCCCCGTAGGCATGCTAACTTCTGCAACAGCAGGTGAAACGCATGGCAACTTGATATGGAGTTCAACCCCTTTCTGGAAAAGCATATAGAAAATAAATGGCACCTCGTGGGTGGACGACCTTTTTTGAGCAATTTAAATCCATCCCCCACTGACTTCTAAAGCTACATATTCCATGCAAAACTGTCAAAGGCAGTTTTGGGTTAATTGAGCCAGGTATAACAGCACCGCCCTATAAGAATTTTCTGGAGCAAAAGACTTGTATTTAGGCTAATTTGCATACCCACAGTGCTTTGCTAATGTGGCTCTGAACTGGAGGTGAACTTCCAGCAATGTTACTGGGTGGATCTGTGGCATGGGTGACCTGGCTCAAGTGACTTATTCTACAAAGTACTCACATACATTTTAACTGCATAAATCTACACAGAAATGCTTTCTAGTGAACACAGTCGCTGTTCAACAATGAGAAAGGGCAGATCTTAGGAATGGCAACATTATTGTTTTATTTAATATAACACAAAGTTGCATTATTAACAAACATACACTTTCACACAAGCAGTGTGCTTCTTTCCTAGTTTTTTTCTATTGGACAAACCTTTCCAATTTTCAACATTAAAAAAAAGGTACAAAAAGTAAATCAAACGATATTAAAACAAAATTGTGTGTGTAGATACACTATACAATTCTTGAATGTAAAACTTTGCATACATTGTTACACCATCCATATACACAATCCCTCAACCCAACTCATTTCATTTATTCTCCTGAATGTCTACAGCGAAAAGCCATGTAGTGCTATTTTAATCGATACACTATAGCCCACATCAACAAGTCCAGAAAGTCTCCCACAAATAATGAGTTCTGTGGGGACTACGAAGTGGGAAAATGGAAAAATAACCTCCCCCATGCTTATCCAAACATGGCCCAGGACATGAAGACCCAAACCCCGCCACGAGAGGAGTTCGACCCATTCACTTCATCACCAGACGACAAGACCCCATGTGCTACGGCCCACACGCTTGGGGAGCCTGCCCACTACCACGTCCTGGTCAAGCCGACGTCAGCCTCATGGACCAACTCGATTAGACAATAGCCACAAACACCATCATCGTTAGAGATGCCATGACGACATAGCCAACAGACAAGAACACATGTGCCACCATGCACACTGGTCACTCACACACCAACCCACACAAAGAACATAGTGCTATGACGCAGCGGACTGGTACACCCACAGACACGCATCGTTGTTATTTTTTACATAGGCCTCCTACAGCACCGCAGAAACGCAAGACGCCTGAAGAGCTTGTGAATACATGCTTGCAGATGCTTTCTCGCTACCTATCTCTATGAAGACGCCACCCTACGTATTTACTGTTGCTTGTGAAACTCCATCGCCCCTCACGACCCTATATTATGGATGGTGTACCGCCACCCAGAAGCTAGGCCCAAAGTAGGCCGCAAAAAGCAAGAGTCCCAAGGCAGGAGCCTCTCAGACAAAAATGCAAAGCACTGACCACGCAGAACGTGCCCCAACGAGAACCCAAAGCGAGAGCCCACAGCCAAGGCCGCCATGTTGCAACTCACATGCCGCGATCCCAGCGCCAAGTTTACACTGTTAAGCTCATCTGGTATCCACAGGGACACCACTCAGCCGGGTACTTGCTAGTACGCTTCTCAGCTTTGCCCTGATGTGGTCTGCGGGGAAGGTTCTGCCTGAAAATACAGGAGGACTGTGTTCAAGACTGACCGACTGGGGTAAGTATCCTCCCTCCACCCCCATATGATTTCAGTCCCTATGGCGCCCTCTCTTCACCTTGTGGTAGAATTAGGTGTGCTCTCCGTCCTGCCTTCTTTGCAGGGGCGCGTTGTCTTTCATGGGCGAGCGGTCCAGTTACTTCACTGATGCCGGCCGTTTGATATTGTTCAGGTAGGTCTTATTGCTGTTCTTTAGTTTTGTTGCTATCCTGCATGCCTTTCTTTGTTTAAAATGTCTTTTTTCTCCTTTAGGTATGTGGAGCTTCAGCGTGGCGAACTGTCTTGGTTGAGCCCCGCTGGTAAATGATGGCACATTAAGAGCCCTATGATGCGGTAAGTAAGCGCTATGAGCAGCGCTGCAATGTCTTGCCTTTTCTAACCTGTGTTTTCCTTCCTTGTAGATCGCGGTGTTCTTCAGCGCGAGTGGAATGTCCAGAGTGGTGCTAGCCGAGAGGCGACCAGCCAGGTAAGCCTTTTGAGCAGTTCGTAATTTGTAAATGTCTCTTCTGCTTTCTTTAATGTTGCCTCTATCTTCCTCTTTCAGGTCGTTCTGTCTGGGAGACGTGCAGATTCGAGGAAGCTGTTCTCAGTAGCTGTAAGTGTTTAAAGATGAAGACTGCAGGTAAGATGCTGCTGCTAATGATGTTCCTTTTGTCTCCTTGCAGTTTCTGCTTCTCCGAGGTTCGAGGGAATAGCTGGACATGGCGAGTGTCACGTTGCAATCTGCAAAGTAACACGAAGCGTGTTGTCTTGCTCTGGTGTGGTTTAAATAGCCCCAACAAAATAGTCCAGGTAAAGTAGTCAGTCCCTAGGCTACCACACCTAAAACAGCTATGTGGATGCCTCCATGTTGGCTGACAATACAAGAAAGTAGTTCCCAAGCACATTGTTTTTCATGGTGTATGAGCCTGGCACCACAGGCGCCAGGACTGGCCCCATGAGGGCTTTTGAAGAGGATGCCAGGCTCTAGAGGCCCGAGTCCTGACTCCACCTGGCCAATGGGTTTGCCAGAGGGGGTTTTGGGCGAGAGTCGTGGCATACACCTGCCATCACCAAGCACTCCTCAGAACCGAAATACAAATCAAATGCTCAAAATTCTGCTCCAGCCACGGTCTCTCCACACGTGACCAAGCCAAACTGACAAGACGCCAAGCTTACGAGACAGAAAGTCGCCGGAGTCCCACATCTGGGACGCAGGTTGCAACAATGAAGCGACAAGTTGGACACCTACAGCGATGGGGAAAGACATGCACACCAGTCACTAATCATACCTGTCCACTGTCTGCCACTAACACATAGTTGCACATTATTGCCAGCACTAGGTACATCGCGAGCTGGGAACAGCGATGGTGGTCCCAGGCTTGGGGGCTCGCGAGGGAACCAATCAGAATACGAAGGGCTCACCGCTGACACCATTTTGGCTAGCCAATCACCAAGTGTCCCCTTGGAACAATTTCGGTGTAGCAACTGTTAGGGACAACCCAAGTGTACCACCTGGCCTGTCCTGATCCAATAAAACCCTCTGCTGTATGTGACCCTACCACTCGGGGAGCCAACCCGAAGTGGCATTAGGTTTTGTGACTATTTTCCCAGGTGACGCAAGTAGTGTGTCATACTACGGTAAAAAGTGCCTGCGAGCCCCACTAACGTGGAGTCTCTCTATGGATGCATTCGAGCGGACCACTATCCCTGCCGTTGCGATAATAAACAGCAGTAATTACTTTGCTCTTGTGTGTGCCTCATAATCCTTTTGGGACGCGGGAGGAGTTGCCTCTGCATACTCGCTATAGGTCTTATAGCGAGATAGAACATCAATCGTAACGCACCAGTCCATGGTGAAGTGACTTCTTTTTAACAGTGTACTGTCTTCTAGAGGCACAGACAAATACGTTATTGTTAAGCTCTGCCCCCTCACCCCCATAATGGTGGAATGATAGTGAGAGTTGTATGTATGACACCAAGCATTATCCCGATGCCACAAAGTTTATGAGTCGTTATGCACTCAAATAACCGCATCAAATGTACCCTTGGTACTGAGACAGACATGTCAACATACCGCAATGAACATTGAAGAACTGTAAAGAGTATCTAACAGCTGCAGAGTGATGTCTTGAAGTAAAGACACATGGACGCACTGAAACGATCTATGATTATTCAAAAGAATAAAAGATGTAACTGAAGCAACAAGAGAAACATGTAATCAAGTCTGACAAACTCAAAAGAATCAAAGAAACAAGCGAGAAGAGGCAAAGTAAATGTATATATGCCGAAACGCGAGGTAGAGGAGACATATAGAAGCTTGCTTCGATATAACCTATAATGTGACTAAAGCGGCCATGGGGAAGAATATGGACGTCAGACTTGTATTAAATCCAACTGAGCTACCTCAGAAACAGACCAAGGCTGCAGGGGCGGGAGACGCTGGAAAATTGCTTTGTGTGAAGGATGCAGAGGGGAGAATAGAAAGAGAGAGAGAGAGTCACAGAGGTTGCGAAGGAGTCCAGGAGGAGGGACAGGAAGCATCCAGGTCGATGTTAAAGTCTCCAAGAAGGAGGAGTTGTGTGGTCGAGGCCAGGAGGGAGGAGGAGAGGTCTGCCCGCTCAGAGAGGAAGAAGTTGATCTGACCAGGTGGCCAATAGATTGTAGCCATAGTAAGAGTGGCCAGGGGGAGAGCGAGAGCCCCTGCAGACAAGGCATTCTAAAGAGTAGGCGGCCTGCATAGGAATGAGATGCAGGAATCCACTCTGGGAATACTAGGGCTACACTCCTCTGGACTGGGTGGACCTGGGTGCGGAGCGGATCTCGTAGCTGTCGGGGAGGAGAGTGTCAAAACCCATGACAGAGCTGGCTGTGAACCATGTCTCAGTGAAACCCAGGACATCAAGATCAAGTTCTTCCAGGAGGCAGCAGATGTCCGAGGAGTGTTTGACAGTTGAGTGAGAGTTGAGAGTGGCAATATGCAGAAGGTTGCCAACCTTGAAAGACTTCATATTACTCCCAAACAAATCTCTAAGTTTGACCCTTCCAAACCAGTGTCATGCCCCAAATGTTAAACACTCAACGCAACAGCCATACACATATACTAGAAATGCCCACCAATTAAGCAATTCTGGAACAAAGTGGCTGAGACTATGAACTCTATATTAAATACAAACATTACCGTTGCACTGTTAAAATACCTACTCGGAGATATTGGGAAAGCATCTGTCAAAACCCGCAGACTGTTTGCAGTATGTGGAGCAGTGACTAAACAGAACATCCTTATGAAATGGAAAGCAAAAGACCCCCCCCCCCCACACACCAAGGCTGGATACGAGATTTAATCAACACACAAGAAAGTGAAGAGTCTTTCGTTCACGGGGTCCAGTCCACCTCGAGGCCCAAAGACATATGGGCTCCCCTTAGAAAATACATAATGTCAGAGGAAGACAAGACGAGGACCATGAGAACTGGAACACCCCCTGAATGACCCATTATGTTATGTCTCCTCCCACCTCTTCCCCCATACCTCATATGTTGTATAACCTGTCTCACTATACACCTATGCCATGCATGTATGTATACTGTATTGCCTCACTTGAAACATGACCTTCCCACAATGTTAATATGCCAGTATTAAATAAAGTTTTTTAAAAAACCTTGAGACTTCCGATGAAGGGTACAAATCAGAGGTATACCCTGCGGAAGTGTAGAAGGAGCCCAAGGGGGGGCAGAAGAGGAAGGAGGAGGGGGCAAGGTAGCCAAGGAGGAGGCAGAGGGGGGAGGCAAGGAAGCCAAAGAAGGGAGAGAAGGGACAGCAAGAGAAGAAAGGAAATTGATGAGGCGCAGGAAGCTTCCATCAAAGAGGAAAAGGTTGGCTTGAGGGCCTTGGACCATTACGGTGCCATTCAAGTCAACATTAATGATGACCTTAGATGAGTGGAAGGAGGCAAGTAGGGCCTCCCACCGGGTGCCAACATTAATGGGAGAAGAAGAGAAAGGAGAAAGGAGAAAGCACAGAGGCTATATGAAGAGTCCATAGGTCTGGCAATGGAACGACAAAGAGGATGTCGGTGAGGGTCTATCTGGAGGAAGGAGACCAAGATATCCTTTTTGAACTTCTTCCTTCCAGACTTAGAGAGGAGACCAGGACAGTGAATAGAGAATCAGTTAGAAAACATAGGAGAAACAGAGCGCACCATAGAGTAGGTGGGGGAAGAGCAGAGAGGAAGAGGGGTGGAGGAGAAAGGTAGGGGGAAGACACTATGGGAGAACACAAGAAGGGGTGCAAGCAGACGAGACAGAAAGGGACAAGACAATAGTGGACGATTGACTAAGTAGACAAGAACTCAGATGGAAGAGCAGGCATCAAAAAGCAGGATAAGGGAAAAGAAGGAGGGGTTGCACTGCACAGTCCTTGCCCTTACTCCAAGGTGGCCTAGTAGTTAAGGAGGGCACAAATACAAATGCAGATTAAAAGTATCAATAATGGCTTGTGAGCAGCACAGGACAGCTCCCCGGTTCACATTCTATTAATAGGGGATGGACTGTTAGGTGTCAGACTTCCTGTTTCCGCATTTCAACGGCTATCCATGCCAGACAGTAAGAGTAAACTTCCATTGTTCGAATCATTGGTTTCAAACCGAGTCACCTTAGATCTTTTTTTTTTCTTGTTCATGCTGACTATATTCAGCACTTTTTGAATCTTACTATCAGTCTAAGATTTAACGCTGATTATCTTGGACCGATTGCTTGATGTCGTCATACAGATGAAATAATGATTCTAGTACCAAGTGAAGAGCTGAAATTGATGCTGGACCCAGCTTGTCCAAGGTAGGAAGGATGTTACTGAGTAAATAAGTTAGAAGACGTCAGTCCGTTGGAAATGGATGGTCTGTGTGTTGGATTTTGGTCGTTGTCGAGCCTTTGCATTTGATGTTGTGGCCGTGCAACTGATTTGGTTGAGTTGATTAATGAACTTCCAGTTCGCTTATGTCCTTCTCGTTTAGATCTCCCATACTGCTGCAAAAAGGATTCATCCAGAATTATGGAATCCTTAATGTCATTGGTAGCGGAGGTATGGGCACAGGATACCACAGGAGCAATTACTGCTCTCAAATCCCTGCTGTGCATACCATCAGTCTCTGAAGAACCCTGTAATGTAAGGGCCCAGAAAATATGGCCCGAATGGAAGCCGCTAGCAGTCTCACTAACTTGCTAAAGCTCGAAGGTAGAGGACTAGTTTGTCCAGGCAAACTAGTATCTCCTTCACTGGTAGTTCTAAAGTCACTTTCTTTGTGTCAACTACGAAGCCTGGGAAATCTAATCTCCTTGCTGGGGACATGTCCACCTTTCCTGATTGACTACGAACCCTAGGGATGTCGGAAGTTTCTTCACCCATCCCGTTTGATGCAATAACGTCTCCTTGTCGCTCGACAGTATCAGAATGTCATTGAAATATATAAATATAATATAAATTATGTATATTCCCTTCTCTAGGATGGCTGCCACTTCGGCCTCATAAGCTTGGTTAACGCCCATAACAGCGAGCCAAGACTGAATGCCATTGTCTTGAACTGCCATAATTAACCTTCCCACTGAATGCTAGAAGGGGTCGGAATTCTGTTCCAACGAGGATTGTAAGATAGGCATCCTTCAGGTCTATCCTCGTTAGCCAGTCGTCTATCCTTACAATGACTCAACTGATGAATACCTTCCACCTTGAAGTGCCTGTATATTAAACAGCTGTTTAATTCTTTGATGTTTATGACTGGCCCGACTGTCTCTCCTGTGTACCAGGAACATATTGCTTACAAATACGGGGTCCTGCATGCATCGCTGAATGGCCTCCAAGCTCTGGAGCTGCAGCAGCTCATCGTGAAGGAGTCTCTGCTCTGCCTGGGACACATGGATATGGCTCTGGGACCTCTCTTGTATTGGGCACCGAATAAACTCTAATTGCAGCCCTTTGATCATCTGCAGCACCCAAGCATTGCGGAAAGCACATGCCAGTTCTGCCAGGAATGCAACCTTCTACCTACTGCAGAGTAGGTCAGGGGTCTCACCTGTACTTCCTCTTTGTGACCTTCCCACTCCTCTTCCTCTGTGGCCCCTAGGAAATCTCCCTTTGGCCAGGAAGAAGGAATCCTGCTGCCTTGATTCCCAGTAGTGGGCTCTGGCACCCTGACGTCTTCCCAAAGATGCAAAGCCAGCTGCTCGCCCTCTGTAGCGGCTGGTCACGGCAAAAACTCAGCTCTGGAAGATCTTTCTGAGGGAAGCCTGTGCTTTGTCTAGGGTGGTGTATTTCCCCACAAATCTCCCCACTTCTTTACAAAAGGCTTCTCTGAAAGTAGTCCAAGTGCCGCTTCTCCTGTATTGTATGTGGCGTGATCACTTAATTTAGCCTCAATCTTCAAGAGGAGCCCTTCCTTCTCTCAGAGGAGATTGCACAATTAGCATTTCCTATAAGGGAAACTGCTCTTTGGGCCCAATTGGCTATGGTGTCAGGGTCTACTTCAGTAGCCAGGTCCATGATTTTCACCAAAAGCTTGGTGAGGTCCATCACCTTCACCTGGCAGCTCATCCAGTACCAGTCCATACCCTTTCTGAGGTCCTTCAATGCCAAATGCAAGCATTTTAGGGTCTAGCTCAGGAGTCTCTGCTACTTTGCCCGCTAGTTCCAGGTGTGGGCATTCCACCCTCATATGGAGCCTGGCCTCTTATCCAAGGCCTTTCTTATTCTTTGTGACACATACTTTGCCACACTGGGTGATGGCTGCCCATCTGAGGATCTGGGGTTTCTGATATCTTCTGGGTTTAACAGAGTTGTCATCTCTGTTTCTGCTGCCTCCAGATGTTTCTCATCAGGCTCTCTTGCCGCTCTTGGGTCTGACCCAGTCCTCTTTTGGCTTGCTATCTTCCTCTTGTGAGAAAGCTGTAGCCTCTTGCGACTCATCGGAGCCTGCGTCGGAATCGCCCAAATTCTTTTCCCCCGGGGTGGGGGTCAAGAGGCCTAGCACTGCTGCCCTTTGTGGGAAAGCATCTTTCATCTTACCAAAGGTGCCGGCTTCCTCTGGGGCTTGATGTTCCACCCTGAGCTCCGGGACCCCCCCCAACTGGCCCATAGAGTCAGGTTTGCCCAGAAGCACTTAAAGCAAGATAGCAGCACCCGTGAGATGGATGGGGATGCAGATTAAATACTCTTAACACCAAATCAATAATGACAACTTGACGGTTTGGCAAAGGGAGTCCGTTTAATAACCAGTACAAAAAACGGGAAGTCTCATGAACATCAGCGGATGCATGATCTTCCTTCTCGCATCACAACTCCAACGAACTTCACAAAAATCATAATTTATACTGAAAACTCTTCATCATTGACATGTAATGCTTAAAAGTTGGTATACAATTCTATTGGTTCGGTAAAGAGAACTTTACTATAGGTACTATATCTATATATGGTAATGGAGTAAGGGGATTGGGTAAACACTGTCAGGTGGGGCATCTAAGGCCTACCTTAAAACTAGCTACTGTAGACGTCACTAAAAGTGCAACGTCTCATTGGTTCTACTAACTATAGGACCCTAGATTACTTGGTCCCCTGTGATTGGGTTGGCACCAACCCCACCCATACTTTTCCATTTCGCTTAGCAGCATGAAGAATGAGGCCAGGTGCAGGGAGTAAGCCTGTACCCCCAGCTTTCCTTCAATTTATGTTACAGCCATTCATCACCTTAGTGGCCGTGTGTCAATTACTGCCTTGGTCTGAGAAAGTTGCGGGAGGATGTGTACGATAAGGCTCCATGCGTAGGTGTGAAAGGCTTACTTCTGCTCGCTCGGCTGGTCACGTGATTTAGACACCGTGAATTTGCCTCTTCTTCGTACAATTTGTGTGTTTGACTCTGGTTTCACCCACCTCCTGCCTCCAGCTTCTTATCTTGGCCCTTCAGAGCAGTGTATTCTGTTCTTTGCTTCAATAAATTGTAGCCACTGTTCATCCATCTTGACAGATACGACCCTGGTTCTCCAGACAGGATTTGCCTTTGCTGAGTTTCGTTTCTGCCGCTGTAGTCTCAGTTTTGCCAAATATGAAACTCTTCTCATGTGGCCTTTTAGTAACCTTTTGGTTGATTCTGCTTCTTGTGCAAAGTGGAAGTATACTTTTATAACGTACTTCTTCGAGGTAGAGTATGCATAGTGGCGCTTGCCGCACTATCTTTCTACTAAGCAAAGCAAGCTGCACGATTTTCTTACCTTTCTTGCGGTTCCAAGCATATGTACATGTGTAAACTTGGTTGAATATCTTCATTTTGCTCGTGGCTTAAGCTCCTGAGATTTGACATTGTCCTTTCACTTAGGTTCACAATATCCTGGTCTCTTGGCGTTTCGTCTCTTAACGTCATTCTCTGGTCGTCATTTTTTCAATATGTGAGTCAGTCCAGGTTCTCGTGACGTCACCATTCGTCTTTCATTAAGACCTTTTTAGTTTCTTCCAGGACTGTACTCAGACGATCTTAATTTCGTTTTATTGGTTGTTTTGGCTTCCTTAATGGATACCTTACCGTCCATGGTTTCCTTGGTACCGGTACTTCAGTAGGTGCTGTTCTTCTGATAGGTACTGAACACAGCCCTACTGCGGCTCTCTGATTGTTTATTTGCTCATCATACGTCACATATCTTGGTGTGAACGTTCCTGGTACTTCAAAATGCACGGTTGGAGTGCAGGCTGTATTTGGGATCTCCTCTACAACCCCATGCTTGGAACCCGGAGGAGTCGCAGAGAATTTCCTCTTTCGGTTTGTGTTCCTCCCCTGCAGGCTGTCACAAGCATCAGCCTTCGTGGACATGCTTTCTTCATTTACTCTGGTGCTTTTACGTTTCCAGCCCAGAATATATTCCAGCATGGCTAATCTTTCCTGAATGGGCCTTACTTCTTCTACCACTGCTTCTACCAATGACTTACCTAGCACCTATTTGAAACCAAGTGCTAGCTCGCTCTGCGTTTCTTACTCCACTCATAGTCTGACATGCTGCTGCATGAGGGTCTCTCGTCTGTTCCTTCTACCACTCCCTGAACAGCGCAGGCTGAATTACATGTCCGCACTCAGTTGGTCTTTTCAATGTTAAATATTACCCGGTTACTCACCGTAGTGACCACCTTACTCCTAGTCCATAGTGCCCTTTCCTCCATACTTATGGGGACATCTCTCCATCCTGTGGGACGGTACCAGAGCACTTTGTAAAAAGCATCCAAATCTTTTCCAAAAATGTGTCCCTCTTTCCTGCGCGGGTCCCGGCACGCGGCCGTAACCCAGCCCACCTTGGCTCAGCCCCATGCAGCAGGGTCAAAGACCCATTAGCAATAACAGAGGAACCTTATTAGAGGGGAGGGGAGGGCGGGCGTATGGAGGATAGGGGACTATGGACTAGGAGTAAGTAACCTGGTAATACTCCTATGTCCCGTCCCCTTTCCTCCATACTTATGGGAGATTCCCAAGCACTCCTTACAGGAACTATGGGTGGATGGAAATACCCCTTACTGAAACAGTTTCTTGAGAACAGCCTGGCCAAACTGAGCGTCAGCTCTAGAGCTCATATCGAGGCAGTAATGCTTACAGAAAGCAGATGGGGAGGCCCAAGTAGCCGCTTTAGCGATGGACTCCCAGGGAACATACTTCTGAAAAGCAACCACGGCTGCCTTGCCTTGCACCTGGTGTGCATGGATACCTTTAGGAGGTTTCAGCTTTTGGACGGTGAAAGATTCCGTGATACAGGCGGTAATCCATCTGGAAATAGGTGCCTTACACGCCGGCCTGCCCTGAGGCTTACTGAAGGTCACAAACAGTTGGGAAGAGCTCCGAAGCCCGGAAGTCCTGTCAAGGTAGAACCTAAGAGCTCTTTGGACGTCCAGGCCGTGTAGAACCCTTTCCGCCTCCGAGGCAGGGTTTGGAAAAAAGACCGGAAGGGAAATCAACTAATTCAGATGGAATTCGGTCACTACCTTTGGTAGGAAAGCTGAGTTCGTCCGAAGGACTACCTTGTCCTTGTGAAAAACCAAGAAAGGGTGCTCCACCGACAATGCCTGGAGCTCACTCACTCTCCTCGCTGACGTAATGGCTACCAGAAAGGACACTTTCCAGGACACGTACTTGAGGTCAACCGTAGCCATTGGCTCAAAGTGTTTATGGCACAGCGCCGTCAGGACTACATTTAGGTTCCCAGGCGGGTGCGGAATACGAACCGGAGGGTAGAGGCGTGTCAAGCCTGCAAAATGCCTCTTAACCACTGGGTTACTCTGAGAATAAGAGCATTGGTCTATAGCAAGATAAGCAGAAACCGCTGAAAGGTAAGTTCTGCATGACAGAACGTAAACACCCAACTCTGCTAGGGAGGACAGGAAGGACAGCACCGTGTCAATCGTAGCCACCCTTGGATCCAACTGCTTTTCCAAACACCAACGACAGAACCTGAGCCATTTACTCCTGTATTGGAATCTGGTTGAGGGTTCCCTGGCTGCCTGGATAATACGCATGTTATCCGTAGACAAGTTAAAATGCTCTAGACTTGAACTCGGGCACTATGCCGCCAAGCTGAGCGATTGTGGGGAGTGGTGCCACATCTGCTGTTCCCCTTCTTGATGAAGAAGATCTGGGGTTACTGGTAACCTGATCAGCGGAAACACCGACAGGTGTTGAAGTTCTGAGAACCAAAACCTGGCCGGCCACCACGGGGCCATGAGCAGAAGGGAACAGTTCACAGAGTTCTTCCGCTTCCCAATTGCTCGATGAACTAGAGGCAGAGGCGGGAAGGCGTAAGCTCTCATGTTGTGCCATGGAATCTCGAGAGCATCCCCCAGAGAGGCGGCTCTCAGCCCCCCTCTGGAGGCATACCGAGGAAGCTTCTTGTTTACCACCGTAGCGAAGAGGTCCACCTTCGGTGTGCCCCAACGCAAGAAAGTCCATGAGAGGACCTCCGCCTTCAACTCCCACTCGTAGCTGACCACTGTCCGCCGGCTGAGGGCATCCGCTGTGACATTCAGCTGGCCCGGGATGTGCACCGCAAACAGCCAGACGCCATGAAGCATGGCCCGCTCCTATGTCTGGATGGACAGATCAACCAAAAGTGCCCACCACGCAGGCAACAAAACATTGTGCGGAAGGGGTATCCGAGCATTCCGGTCATAAACAGACCGACAAGGATCGCACAAGGCCGAGAACCCAGCCCTACACCTGAGGCCGATGGCGCAGCTGTAAGGGTAGTGTTCAAAATGGCCGCCGCGGTCGTGGCGGGAACGGGTGCCATTTTGTCATCACCCGAGGGGAACTGCGGCAAGTGAGGAAGTGAGTCAGGGTCCCTGTCGATGGATCAGGGGTCTTAACTTTAGCCTTAACATATGGAACCTCGGCAGAGCCGGTACTATGAGGCCTGGAATGTTTCTGCGACATACCAAAAGCCAAATTAGCCTTCTCAGGAAGGACCTCGGCGCTGCCGGTAAAAGAAGAATTTCCCTTCTTTGCCCCCTCAACAGATCTGGTGTCGCTGCAAGAGCCGGAACGGTGAGAAACAATCTTCACCGATAAGGCCTTGCCAGACCCTCATAAATGTTGGTAGCTTTAGCCTCTGTACGAGGGACCTCGGACCCAGGTCCGGTGACAGCCTTACTCGCGCGGGCCTCGAACATCCGTTCGGTAGCACCAAGCCCCACCAAGGCCTCGGGGCGCACCCCGGCATAAGAGCCAGTCGTCCAAATACGGATACTCATAGATACCCTGGAGACGAAGTTAGGCCACAATCACCGACATAATCTTCGTGAAGACACGCGGCGCCGAGCAGAGGCCAAAGGAAGCGGAGATATCTCCTTTGTGGGTTCCAAATCAGGATATGCATGTACGCGTCCTGAAGATCCACAACGCTGAGCCGATCACCCATCTGCAAGGAGGAGCGTATCTGGCTGGGCGTGATCATCTTGAATTTCTCTTGGGGTAGGAAAAGAGTGAACTGGGAAAGGTCTAGGATGGTGCGCAGGCCAGCCTGGTTGGGTTTGGGCACTGTAAACAGCTGGGAGTAGAAGCCCTCCCCTCGCTCCCCAAGGGGAACGGGTTCCACAGCTCTGAGGTGCAGAAGTTTCTGAACCTCAGCCTTGAGGGAGGGTGAGTGACAGCTGAAAAGGAGGGTTGAGGGGTGGGGTAGGGGGTAAAGGTAAGCAGAAGCCCGCTCGAGCGACTGACAAGACCCATCTGTCTTCCGTGATGGCCTGCCACGCCTCCCAATAATGAGACGCAATGCGTCCTCCCACCGGGGTCTCGTGCGAGCACGGAAAACCCTCATTTGGCAGGCTTATCGGTGGCAGTGCCACCTGAACCTGAGGAGGAGGCTGAGGAGCGGGAGAAAAACCACGTACGCTGTTGTCTACGGCAGTTATTCCCCGCAGGAGTATCCACTCTGCGAGATTTGCGGTCGAGGAAGCCCTTAAAACCAGAGGAAGGTCGACCGTGTGATAACAGCCTTTGAGACTTGAAGGGAACTTTAACCAGAACAGACAATGATTTAGCCGTCCGAGTGCTATCTTTGGTTTTGGTGAGCTCTACATCAGTAGAAGAGTGAAAAAGCTCCTTACCATCAAATGGAAGGTCCAGAACCTTGTCTTGCACCTCCTTCGAGAACTTAGTGGCATGCAGCCACGCTTGCCGCGAGGTATCAACCCCAAGCATCATACCCCGAGCCGAGGTGTCTATGTGATGAACCGCAGCCTCCAGGAGATCCTGGGCCAAGACCCTGGCACCGGAAAGGCCCCCTCTGAAATCTTCCAACTGCTCGACCGGAATGTGCTCCTCAAACTCCGACAGACCTCTCCACATCCGCATGTTAACTCCAGCCAAAATCAATTCTGCATTGGCCTGCCTGAGCTGTAAGGCCGAATTGGCAAAGATGTTCCTCCCTAGGGAGTCCAGGAGCTTGTCCTCCTTTCCCAAAACCTGAGTAGCCGTCGCGGAGGAGGATGCTGCAGGCCTGGATTGCAACGTAGCCGCAGACACCACT
The DNA here is from genome assembly GCF_040938575.1 of Ambystoma mexicanum. NCBI lineage: Eukaryota > Metazoa > Chordata > Amphibia > Caudata > Ambystomatidae > Ambystoma > Ambystoma mexicanum. Next base: position 1,354,175,834 of record NC_090934.1, on the reverse strand, counting down.
GTGGAGGAGGGAGGCGGACAAGACGACAAGGCCACTTCTTCAGAAGAATGCAGCCTGTACCTCGCGTCAATCTTTTTATTGACCAAAAGTCTGAGTGTGGCTTTTCCCAAACTCTTCAGACCTCGGCCAGAACGTCCTTCTGCAAGAACAGGCCAGTACGCTCCAAAGGAGACAAGGTGAATGCCCCAAAAAGCACGCCCTCCTGCGGAGCAGGTGCCTCGGGCACTGGAACATCTAAGAAACTCATCATGTCCAGCACCCGGTCATGGAAAGCTCTGATAGAGCGGGGAAGGTCCTCGTTGTCCTGATCGCCTTGAGGGTCATCTGACAGGTCAGGATCCTGCTGAGCCGTGTCAGGCACTGCCTTGTCCACTGGGGAAAATGGTGGCACAGGCGGAAGCGCAGGGGGAGGCACCACGGGCAAGGGAGGCGACGGCGGAGCCACCGGCGGAACGGGTGGAGCCGGAGACGCGGGTGGACATATCTCCTTGAAAAGCCCTTTGAAATATTCCCTCGCATAAGCGCTTGAAATTTACCTAAAAAAGCGTCCTCAGGAAATTGTTTCGGAACCTGAGGAGGCCTCTCATGAGGTGGACAAATCCAGGGACGTAACGGAGAAGGGTGCCACACCGGCCCCTCCACCGACGAATCCACATAAGTCAAAGGAGCCGCCCCCACGGTCAACGAAACATTGTGCGGAAGAGGCATCCGGGCGTTCCAATCATAAACCGGCCGCTAAGGATGCGCACAAGGGACCTTAGGTTCACCCGAAGGACCGAACCCTACACCAGGAGCCGATGGCGTAGTTGTAGGGGTAGTACCTAAAATGGCCGCCATGGTCGTGGCGGGAACTGCGGCACGTGAGGCAGGGGTCCCCGTCAATGGGTTAGGGGTCTTAATTTTAGCCTTAACGTAAGGAACCTCGGTTCTAGGAGGCCTGGAATGTTTTTGCGACATACCAACCGCCATCTGAACCTTCGAAGGAAGGGCCTCGGCACTGCCGGTACAAGAAGAAACTTTCTTCTTTGCCCCCTCAACAGATCTGGTGTCACCACAAGAGCGGGAACGGTGCGCTCTCACCGACAGGACCTTGCCCGGCCCCTCAGAACTGTTATCCTTAGTCTCTGTACGAGGGACCTCGGACCTAGGCCCGGTAGAAGCCTTATCGGCACGGGCCTCGAACATCCGTTCGGTAACCTCAAGCCCAGCCAAGACCTCGGGGCGCACCCCGGTTTGGTCTTTGAGGGATGCCGAAAGAGCGGTCTCAGAGCAAGCTGCGGTACCCCACGACTCAGTAGAACTGGGTCTACAAACAGCCCCCACAGGAGGGGCCTTGGAGCGTACTCTGGTGGACACAGGCCCCTTACGGAGACCCTCGGAGAAAACTCTGGTAGAATTATTAAGCCCGACAGGCACCTCAGGGCGAACCCCAGTAACAGAGCGATCAACGCCCCTCCCGGCTCGAGAGGAACCCGGAAAGGTATTCCCCGGCCGTGGTGCTCTGAAAAGTAAAGAACTTACCAGGCGTTTTTTCTTCTCGTCTATGAACGCCTGAAAATGCGAAGGAAGAGTCAGCACGAACACCATCTCCCACCGCTCCAACCGACGTTGAAGTGCCCGGACCGAAAGGGAGTCACAGTAAAAACAGGAGTCCCAACGGTGTTCCGGACCCAAACACTCTAAACAAAGAGGATGGGGATCCGCCCTCGCGAAGCGACGGTGACACGATGAACAGTCTGGAAAATCTAGTTTAAAAGACAGACTAGTAAACGAACGCTAGCGAAAGCCAGAGAGGGAAAAGGGAAGAAAGTCTTCCGAGGATGCAAGTGCGTCCGGCCCCGATCGTGCGGAGAAAAGGACTGATGGCGATGCATGGGGCGGAGCCAAGATGGGCGGGGTTACGGCCGCGTGCCGGGCCCCGCGCAGGAAAGAAGGACGACACATTTTTGAAAAAAATGTGTATGCTTTTTACAAAGTGCTCCGGTCCCGTCCCACAGGACGGAGAGATGTCCCCATAAGTATGGAGGAAAGGGTACGGGACTTAGGAGTAAAATAATAATTCTTGATCAGTGGCTCTCTACGCACCCTTCACTGAGCTAGTATGCTCATCTGTCTCCTTACTTTCTTCCATTCCCACCTTTGTGCTACCCACACTGCACTGGGTAATATCTTGACACGTGTAATTGCTTCTTTCAATCGGCGTTTAGCCTGTATCTTGTTAGGCAGCTTGAAATCTTAATGTCTTGCTCTGCCTGCTACATGCGTTCCGATGCTGCAGCTTTCAAATAAGCTCTCACTGCCTCAGGGGCAGCGTGTGCGGGTCTCCGTTATCACTGCTTACCCCCAAGCTACTGCTTGGATTCGGCACATTCCACTAGAAAGAAACAACGTGTCATGTGTGATGCGGCTGAGCTCCGCCTCCCACGGAGTGCACTGCTTCACTCTGCCACTCCGCTCGCTCAGAGCCGAGCAGGTCCCTGGGTGTGCTTGCAGTAAAGCATGGGACTCGCTCAGTCTGGAGCTGCATGCGCCACCTCCTGAATTGGGCACCGCAAAATCTTTGCTGTCAGTAACACCTTGCAGGGAATGCCACAAACTCTAAATAATTGAAACGAGTATGGTGAAGTCTGCGCCGGCATAAACACATTTCAGAGAAAGATGCAACTCCGAAGTAAGTTTACCTGATGTCGCCCAACATTACACGCACGCGTGCCGACCTATTCTGCAAAACAACCATAAACCAATGCATTACACGCTATATATAGCGCTCTACAGTAAACGTATGAACTAATCTTGCTGAAGAGCAGGAAGAGGTGCAGTTAATTACAGGAAGTGGCTAGAGGCCAAGGACAGGAACTGGAATGAACTACATTTAGGAGTCTGATGAAAGGGAAATGTAGTTTAAGAAAGAAAAAAAGAAGAGAAATTGATATTTTCTATTCATTTGTTCAAACTGATGAAGAGTAGATTAAAAGAAGTTGAGGAAATGTTCGCCTACGGTCTTGACATAGAATCTGCCTAAATTCTTTATAAATTTGGGTGAAAATAGTATTAACACTGTACACGAATGAGATGTGTTTAGGCTCCAGATAACCGTAAACTGAGAGTACATACACAATACATTTCAAAATATGCAAATTAAGGAGTGATGGCAGTTACAAACTCCAAAATAAAAACAAATAAAACTGCCAACAACTGAACATGACCAATAGACAGGTAACCTTTAATCAGGATTAAATCAGAAATTGCAACGGCTTCCGCGAAAAGCAAGGCACTGCCCCTTTAAGAAGCTAAACATCTCTAACATTTCCTTACCAAGTATCAACTGGAAGACTACTGAGATCAGAATTACTTATTATATGTGAAAATTCGAAACGTAAAGAGACAGCAAACTAGAAAATTGCTGCCTGTTATGTAAGCACAATATAAAAAATTTAAATGCATTTAAGAACTGAAAATAAAACCTCATTGTATTGTAATTTTTAACACAAAGATTTACCTCACTCCAACCTTTATCCGTTCAGAATTCTAAAAACTTCAGAGAAGCGGTAGCCCGTCGTCACTCCCCCATAACTGCCTTACCCTCACCTAACTCGTACTGAACACCACCAATTCCTTCTTGCTGCAGCACAAAATATTTCCCCTTCATAGTGCCACTGGGTTCTTTAAAATTGAAACAGTTTTCATTTCTCAGGTTCTATTTCAATTTTTTTTTTAGATTTTTCATTTGACTTTTTGAGAACTGTACCTTGAAGCCGTTATTGTGTAATTAATACATCTTTTATCATGTGCTTAACAGCGGACACCAGACTCTAAGTGCAAGACCAGGATTCAAACCTGTGCTACTCTGCGTTGCCCTGCTACCAAGAAAAACACTTTGTCCTTGAAATAGTGAACTGGAAACCACACATTTAGGTCGTTTGTGTAGTGTGCAAGTTTGTTAGGAACAGTGTTGGTCAGAATGTTGCAATGCGCAGGCGTCCACAGCAGGTCTTATTGTTTCTACTTATAACAGTGCGAACCCAGGAGTGAGGCTCATCTGTCAGTGTTTCTCAAATGTTTAACAAGCCAGACACAAAGGGGTCTTTGGATATTTCAAGAACCAGCAGCATTTGGAACGATGAGGGGGGTACACCTAGAACACAGGACATTATGGCGGGGTGGTAGCAAGCAACGTACTTTCCACAGTGCTCGAATGATAGCTCTAGGGCAAGACAACACACAGCAACGCAGGTTAGAATCCAGTTAAGAGACTGGTTTCCGGCATTAAACTGGTTATAAAAGTTTAATATATAGTACTCAAACCAACTGCAATCACTGCATAATGTGATAGTCCAGTACGGTGAATTGATTTGGAGAAGAGAGAGAGAGAACAAGAAGAACAAGTTACTTTCTTACCTGGTAACGTTCTTTCGATGGGATGGTCCGACGACGTATTCCATATCTATGACGTGTAATCACCACAGCTGTGCTGCTTCGGAAACTTTTTTCGACGTCTGCGTCCTGCGTCGATGCGCCGTCGTCGAGGACCTCCTCCGACGTCATCCGATGTGATAAGTAGGACACACGTAGCCTCAGTTGTAGTTTTTTCCCCCAGAACGTGTGACATTAGCCAACTGCCAGTAAGACACAAAGCCTTGCGTAACGTAAGCTGCAATCGCAAAAGAAATTCTGCAGCGGGGAAGGCAGGGAGGGAGCGATATGGAATACGTCGTCGGACCATCCCATCGAAAGAACGTTACCAGGTAAGAAAGTAACTTGTTCTTCGAGGGGATTGGGTCCTCCAACGTATTCCATACCTATGACAGACTCCCAAAGCAGTACCAGAGCAAGGAGGAGGGAAAGAATTTAGAATCAAAATTTAGAATTGCCAATCAAATAGCAGAGCAAAGGACCGCCTTGCCAAAGGCCAGATCCTGTCCTCGGATGGAATCGAGAGAATCGTGACGTACAAATGTATGTACTGAAGCCCAGGTGGCTGCATCACAGATGTTGCGAATAGGAACACCCCTCTGCAGGGCAGTAGATGCAGCCATACCCCTGGTAGAATGGGCCCGCAAGCCAGCGGGTCCTTACCCGCCAAGCGGTAACACTCCGAGATGGCTAAAATAATCCAGCGAGACAAAGTCTGTTTCGTCACAGCTTGCCCCAAACGCTTTCCAGCGTAACCAATAAAGAGTTGATCGTCCACTCTGACCCGGGACATGCGTGAAACATAAAAGCTTAAAGCTCTCCTAGGATCAAGCCTATGGAGCCTCTCCTCTTCCTTACCAGGATGCGGAGGAGGATAGAATGCCGGAAGAACAACCTTCTGGGCCAAATGAAATTCCGTCACTACCTTCGGAAGAAAAGAAGGACGAACTCTAAGGACAACCCTGTCCTTGTGAAATACAGTGAAGGGTGGCTTAACTGAAAGTGCCTGTAACTCACTCACTCTGCGAGCGGAAGTAACCGCAACTAAAAACACAGTTTTCAGAGTTAACAGCCTCAAAGGGCAAGAATGTAAAGGCTCAAACGGAGCACCCATAAGAAACTTAAGAACAAGGTTTAAATCCCAACCGGGCACCAGGAAAGGTGACGGAGGGAACACATTAGTGAGCCCTTTCAGAAACTGTGAAATTAAAGGGATTTTAAAGTAGGAACACTCTTCAGATGAGCGCTTAAAGATGGACAGCGCCGCCAGGTAACCTTTTATGGTACCCCACTTGCAAGCCCCTTTGGGCCAAAGAAAGTAAAAAGGACAGAACCATGGGGATGTCACATGCAAAAGGATCCACATTCTGAACTCTGCACCAGTCGCAGAACTTACGCCAACGGCAACGGTACAGAGACTTTGTTGCTGGCCTTTGGGCCGAGAGAAACACCTCCATCACGTCTTCAGGGAGGTGCCAATCCTTATACCTCAACCTTTCAGAAGCCAAGCGTGAAGGTTGAGGGGTCTGACCTCTGGATGGAGAACCTGACCCCCCTCCCGTGAGAGCAAATCGTCTCGGTAGGGATGACGACGTGGAGGGCAGATGGACAAGTCGAGAAGGTCCAGGTACCACGTCCTCTGAGCCCACGCCGGAGCAATGAGGATCATCCGGGAACCGAACTTCAGTAACCTCCGCAGCACTTGCAGGATGACGGGGACTGGAGTAAACACATACAGCAGCGGAATGACCACTCCACCACGCACGCGTCTCCTAAGGCTCCTTTTGGAGGAAATTCCCGCGAGCAGAACCTCTCGCACTTCCGGTTGACACTGGAGGCGAAGAGATCCACTTGAGGGGTCCCCCAAAGGGCGAAGATCTCCAGGAGAATCTCCTGAGCCAACTCCCACTCGTGAGGGCGGCACCTGAACCGGGTCCGACATCCTGCCGGAGGACTGCGACCATTGCATCTTGAGTGCCCACTGCAAAGATCTCATCCGCAGGCGAGCCTCTGGCACCAGAAGAATGCAGGATGCCTTGAGGCCGAGCAACCTCAAGAACTCGAACGTTGGGAGCGTCTGGGCATGCTGAAACTTGTGCACCATCTGCTGAATGTGAAGAGCCCTCACCTGGGGAGGAAAACACTGCCCCAGGGAAGTGTCGAGCACTGCTCCGATGTACTGGAGCCGCTGTGTTGGCATCAAATGGGACTTCCTTCACAGGCTGGGCTTCTCCCTCAATTTAAAGGAGTGGCAGGTGACGGACAGATGATCCAGGACTTGCTCGGGAGAGCTCCCCCTGATCAACCAATCGTCCAGGTAGGGGTAGACGTGAATCCCTCCTTGCCTGAGATGCGCTGCCACCACCACCATGAGCTTGGTGAAAACCCTCGGGGCGGAGGTCAATCCGAACGGCAGGACCCGAAACTGAAAGTGCGAGTCGCCAACCGCGAACCTCAGGTACTTCTTGTGCTTGGGATGGATCGGCACATGGAAATAAGCATCCTTGAGGTCGAGAGACACCAACCAGTCCTGAAGCTGAAGGGCCTGGAGGACTTGAGAGAGAGTAACCATCTTGAACTTGTCCTTCCTGAGGAGTTTGTTCAAACCACGCAAGTCCATGATGGGTCTCAATCCCCCGTCTTTCTTCGAAATCAAAAAATAAGGGGAATACCATCCCTTGTTCCTCTCCGCTACAGGCACCAGATCTATGACGCCTTTCTCCAGCAGAGCTTGAATTTCCTGCGCAAGGAGCGGATCCGGACTCTGCAAAGAGGTTCCCCGGTGGATTGTCGCGAGGCCTGTGCCAAAAGGGAAGACAGTAGCCGTGGGTTATGATCTCCAGAATCCACACATCTGAAGTAATGGCACGCCACTCTACAAGATGCTGCGCCAGCCTTCCCCCAACCGGCGAACCATGGGACATGGCCTCATGACTGAGTGGTAGTGGCTGCATCGTTACCTGAGGGCAAAGAGGCAACTGCCCGAGCGGCCTTGGCACCACGGGTACCCTGTCGTCCACCTCTGGTACCCCTGCATTGGCCTCTTTGACTGCCAGCTCCTCTCGCTTTACTGAAGGACGAGTAATAACGAAAGGAACCACCCCTCCATTGCTGTCCCCTAGGATGAAAAGGCGGAGGTTGGCGAACTGCAGCGCCCAACGACTTCGCTGCAGCTTTTGAGGTCTGCAACCTCTCAAGGCTCTAGTCAGCCTTGCTGCCAAAAAGGTGTTCACCGTCAAAGGGCATGTTGATGAGCCGGGACTGCACATCAGGAGCAAACCCCGACTTCCGCAACCACGCAAACCTGCGTATCACGGTGCTCGCCGCCATGGACCTGCTGACGCATTCAGCCATGTCCAAACCCGACTGAACGGACTCACACATGGCATCCTTACCATCCTAAACCATAGCAAGGAAACCATCCCGTTCGTCCCCTTCGGGAATATGTTCAGCCGCTAACGCAACACAGTTCCACAGAGTGTGTGTGAAACGAGACAAGGCACAAATGGAGTTGGCCGCCTGAAGCGCCATACCACCAGAAGAAAATACTTTCTTCGCCCAGCCATCAAAACGTTTGTCGTCCCTATCAGGAGGGATGGTAGGGTACGACGCCTGCTTTGCCGGGGCCGTGGCCGCCTGTACCACCAAACTCTCCGGAGTGGGGTGCCTGGTCAAGTAGCAGGGGCCGCTACTGGCTGGATGGTATTTTCGCGACAAGGACCTGCCCACCGCCGGGAGACTCTCCGGAGCAGTCCAAGCCGCCGCCACCCTTCTCTGTAAAGCCATATGGAACGGCATTACCGGGTCAGTTGGGGGACCAACATCAAGGATGTCCGTAAGATCATCCTGCACAAACTCCCCTGGGGGAGCAGACCATCCCAAGTACTCGGAAACCCTAGCCATAAGGCGCCGGTACGAGGAATCGGCATGAGAGCCAGGCTCAGGCCTACAAAACTCCACCTCCGGAGAGGTGTCCAGTCCACTGGCATCATGCAGTGACTGCCTCAAATCGTCAAACTGACTATGGCCCGAGACAATTTCATCTGGAACCTGACTAGGAACCAGGCCATCAGAATCCTCATCCACCTCCGAAATATATTCCAGGTGGCGAAAAGAAGGCACCCGAGAGTGCGTGCTCTTAACCAGAGCCTTCCTAGGGGGTTCCCCTGTGCCACGGGGTATCTCCGACACCCCGGCCTCGAAAGGCGTCGAGTAAATCGGCGTCGAAGTCAGATGCAGCGCCGCCAGCATCGACGGCGTCGACACAGTCCTCGAAGCCGGAGCTCCGAGCGTGTCCTTCGACGACCTGAGCGTCGACGACTTCGATGACTTCCTCGGAGCCTCGAGAAAGCCTGTCGACGCCCTCAACGCCTCAGACGTCGATGTCTTCCTCGAAGACATCACAGGTGCACATGGTCTCGAACGCGTCGAGGACCGGGACCTGGAACGGGTACGACGCGAACGAGTCCCCTTGTCCGAACAGGACGTCTCCCGTGTCTCGTGCCGACCACTCTTGCGAGAGGTGTCTCTCGACCTCTCACGACCGACCCCACTCGGGTGCGCGGACGGCTCAGTACCCTGCGACTCGAGAATCGCCAGCATTTTCTTCCCGAAGGAAGCCCATTCCTCTGGCGTTGCACGGCTGGTGGGGTAAGCGACATGCCGGGCAGAGTCCTCCGAAGAGGACCTGGAAGACGACTGCTGTCGGCGCTTCCGAGAATGCCTCGAAGAGGCCGAGGAGTGGTGAGACCGACTCCTAGAAGGAGACCCACGAGACTTCCGACGATGACGCGGAGAGTCTCCTCTCGAATCATCCATCGAAAGCCCTGCAGACTTCGACTTCCGGGGCTTGGACACCCGACCTACCGACAACAACTTCTAACGTTCACGTAAGGCTTTGGACGTGAGCGACTGGCAGTCGATAGTCATCCGTGTCGTGGGCCTCCCCGAGGCACCAGAGGCAGGCGTCGTGCGAGTCCGTCACCGACATCTTGGACCCACACTCCCCGCACTTCTTGAAGCCCGGACGCGGGGTCAAAGACGAAGTAGAAGACATCTTCACACGAAGGATTTCCTCACAAAAACGAACAGGTTCAAAGAACCGAGAAGAACAGAACTCCAAAGAGTCGAGGCGTTAACCGAGATTCACGAAGCAACACGTTCGCGGAAAAAACGGAACTGAGGCTACGGGCGTCGTGCGTCCTACTTATCACATCGGATGACGTCGGAGGAGGTCCTCGACGACGGCGCATCAACGTCATCGACGCAGGACGCAGACGCCAAAAAAAGTTTCCGAAGCAGCACAGCTGTGGTGATTACATGTCAGACATGGAATACGTCGGAGGACCCAATCCCCTATAAGTACATTTACCAATCAATCCTATATGTTTATATAAATTCTGCCATTTTGCCATTCAATATTTTATGTCCACACACTAAGACAAAATGTATTTTCAAGCAAAAATGTCAGATGTTAAGTTTGCTTATAACATGTGAACAAGCGGAACACGCTCATCAATGATCAGTATGAAAACTAATGCTAAAGTGATTCACAAGTTACACATTAAATAACATTAACCTTTTCAGTGCTGCCACCCTGAACTCCACTAATCCACTGTAGAAGAGTTCCCGGATCAAAGTAAGTGCTCACCGAGTGCCCCATTGACTGTGATGGGAGGACTAGGAGCTACCCTGCATTTCCTGAAAGTGTTGAAAACTGGGACGACTTCTCAGATTATTATAAAGACAGTTAGGCTCATAAAAGCTCTCTAAGGGTTAATAGTGGAACGCATTTTCTACCCTTTTCTGCTTTTTGTAGCTACCGTTTTTGCATAAAGGATATGAAAGGCTTCCAAAAGAATATGACTGACACCAGTATTAGATAATCAAATTGTCTTGCAAATCTTACATTTATAAAGGGTTATCCTAAGATCACAAAAGAGGTCCCATACACAAGAAATCCAATATCCCCCCTAAACGGATGTCAACTTACGCACGAGCCCAAAGAGTAAGATGGAGGCTAGAAGCGGACCTTTGCATATGAAGCACTTTGCCCACAAACACGTTAATTAAGGATAACAGGCGTTAGTTTAAAAGGCAAGAATACACGAATGCCATCAATAGAACGCATGTCCAAACAGCAATGACTTGGCAGGAAAACTTCACATTCAAACACTAAAATCAATGGAAGAATGACGTCACATGCTAAAACAATGGTCTTGACAAGTCATCAAAGGCAGCAGTTTACACAATATATTCTGCACCACATAAGGGAACGTTCCTCTAGGCGTGCAAACCAATTTTGCATTCTGCCGAAATAAATATTTTAATGTAAGCCTTGTTGGATTACAAGTCCCGCACAGGCTTCCGGATGTTCCCATCTACCTCTAAACAGAATGTAATGTGGCAATCACAGGTGCAGCTCATAAATTAAATAAAAAATAGAAAATGCACATTGACAGCTTTAAAAGCTACAGCGTTGACAAACCACAAACAAAATTGACAATTAGGACATTTAATAAAAACAGTAATTATGAGCGGGTAGAGAAATACCAAAAGCGCTCTTGGAAATTAGGTAAGTGAGAATACTATAAACTCCGAACGAATTACAGCTCATTAGTGTTCTTCAGTATTCGCTCATCGGGGAGTGGAGTGATCTCGTTGCCAACAGGTGTGCTTCCAATTAAACAATTGTACACATTTTCCCCAAGAAGAGAAAGCTAGTGGAAAGGTCGGGGGAAAAAAAAACTGCTCATGACTCGCTTGTACTTATTCTTCCAGCAATGGCTTTGCCACCCAATTGCAGCGCAAGGCACCAACTCAACATACCTTACACATGTATTCATTTATGAGAAATGCACGACTTTATATCTGGTTGGCTTCTTTCCCCCTTATCCATATTGATATATGATATGATAGGCTATTTATAACGCGGTTAATACCCAGAGGTTTCTAAGCGCGGACCCGGGGATCGAACCTGTGTTTCGTGTTGCCTTGCTCCCAAGGCGAGCACATTGCCGATGAGCTATCCTCCCGTGACTATTGCGTCACTTATTACATTGCCCGGCAAGGAAAGACAGACCCTACTACAATGACATTGATTTCCAAGTACTGAAGAGTCGAGCATCGGGCACTACATTAAACATTGTAAAATCATTCACGTTTTCAGGAGTTACACGAAGAATTACTTACCGATTAGATTGGCGTTTATGAAAGGTGTCGGGGACAATCCTTCATGGGGACCTAATCGACCGTCATTCAAGTGCTCAACGTAATGAGGGCTGTCTGCAAAACCCTAGGGAAAGAATACCAGAGAATTAGGGGGATTATTTGGCAGTGCTGCTAATGGAGTGTAATGACTATCCTAATTAATGCATATTGTAATTTTTTACTGTCACTGACAAAAATGTTAGCACTAAAATCTTGCAAAGATGCGACCTGAGTGTATGCCCTCTTGGTTGAGTAACTACAAAACAACTTCACGTTAACTAACAACAGATACATCACAGTCGTTATTGATAAAAATGCATGAATACTTCAATACAATTATATAATGGGTACAATTGCAGTGCAACCAAATGAAATTCAGGCATGGCCAGGAATTCAATTTCACATCCATGAGCAATGAGTAAATGTCACAAAGCGGCAATGCTACCTACTGTGGGGATTATTATACTCCTAGCCCACAGCGCCCCCTTCTTCCATATTTAGGGGTAATTCTCCTCTGGGAATGGGATCAGAGCAGCACATTAAACTAAAAGATAAAAGGCCAAAGTCCATCGCCAGCTCACGCCTATCACGTCAGTCCTTTTTGCACAATACATAACAGTGTTAATACTTCTGAGGTGCGTGGGCAGTGTGGAGTTAGGGAGACTAGGTCTGTCCCCCCCAAAGGTGATGATGAGGCAGACAAGTGATTTAATCCGAGCTGTCCTCTAGATAAAACATTGGAGCCCTGGAGACTCGGGTTAGGCCAGTATCAGATCTCTTGGTTTCTATGAAAGACCAACACAATATTCTGCAAAACGTTGGGGTGAGTTGCAAGGACCTCCGCATCCATGTGAATACTTGGTTCTATAGGAATCTGGCTGGATGCCAGTCTCTGCCAAATACAATGTGAAGGAGAGATCACAATCTAGTTCAGCTGCAAATTAGTTCCTCCCCTTACAAATGCATCCATTTACTGCCAAACGGGGGTCTAGTGGAAAACTTGGGGGCTGTCCTTGGAAGCTGCATGTTCTTCTGTGATAGATTTTAATGGCCATGCACTTGTTCCTCAGGATCCAGGGCACTAAGGAAAAATTGGGGAGGAACTGACAGAACACCCTGCCCTCCTTGCACGCAAAGGCACAGCTTGAGGGCCAACAGATCAGTCTGACATCTGATGAAGGTCCCAGTACCAAAACTTGAACAGTCACATTGATGTTAAGAGAATCCTTTTGTCCAGCTTGCAGTGGTGTAAGTTTGTGAACCCCTCTCTGTACCCGTACTAGTGGAGAGGGAGATGACGCTAAAGCACTGTAGGTCCCATTTCAGCAGGAAAGCTCCTCCCAGTGAATCAGTCCACCTGCCCCCCATGAGGCATACAGATGTCTTTTCTGTTGGATTAGGAAAAAACAAACATTCACCAAAGGAATCCGCCAAAATCGGAAGATCTGATCCAGCTGCATACATTTGATAAACAAAAAAACCTAGAACTGCGCCCCCCCCCCCTCAGAGTTAGTGGAATTATTAAAGACATCTGTGACAGAACACTGAACCATATAACTTACTCGTCAAGAGCCAATTATCACTAACTAGACAATTGCAAAGATTGAGGCCTGGTACATCAATAGTGTCAAAGCATACCTAGCTTTCACACCATTACAAAGCGCACCGTTAGAGGATCTCCTGGCTTCAGACCTTAAATATAAAGCACAAGAAACAATCTCATTGAAGGTGGGTCATGTGGTTCACCACGCTCACAAATCAGGTGTGATTAGCTAACTCAGTTGCCTAATGTATCACATTATGTTGTACTGCGGGAAGGAGGGGAGGGAGGAGGGGGAGTTCAGTCTGAATTATCATGCAGTTCCACTCCATATGTATCACTTTCTCCAGTCAACACACACATTTAAATTCCCCCAGAGCATATACACATGCATCAAATGTTTATGCATAAACTTGTGTAATGTTTGTTAAAGTACTAGCGCTTTAAGTACAAAACACATTGTGTATAGGCGCATTATAAATAACCAATAAATACATTCAAATAAAAAAATATACAGAAACTGTGGCAAGCGACATTAGCCTGGCTACTGTTAAATTTTCCAGGCAAAAATAACTAACATGTAAAGCAGGTATTCAATTCATATACATTATAGGATAAAAGATTTGACTGATTTCCGCTCAGAAGCTAGAGCCTGGTATTTCAAATCATTGACATAAATTACATTTGCATAACCTTGTGGCTACAACGCTTCCACAGCTAGTGGCTTTATCAGCCAAATGAGCAACCTGCAAAGCAGTTAAGTGTTCCCAAATATGAAAAGCGATCACCGAATGACCATCCAAAAAAACTGCTACAGAAATGTGTAGATTTACAAGGCAACAAAGAGCACTAGCGGCTTTGTGATTAGCTCAAATATAAAAACCACAAAGTGTGACCAGCGACAGTTCCACTACTCCTGCACCTCTGATAATGTACAGCACACAATCAGGCAAATTTGTATACTTGGTGGTATACCCTCGGTTGGGTGGCGATAGAGCTGAGAAACCCATTTCAACTAAAGTTGAATGCTTAGGAAGTAAGAAGAGAAAATGGCAGTGTACCTCTGCCCAAATAAGCAATCAAAGTTGAAAGATTAGCATGAGCTGCAGTCTTTGGCAAAGTAGATATTTTGTAATTATAATCTATTATGGAACTGAACGAAAGCTTTGTACACGGAAAACCATGTAATCAAAATTAACCTTCAAAGACATTTGAAACGTGTGAAGGGTCAGGAAAGAAACTTGCACACAGATGATTCAGGTTTTCGGACAGACTTTCGTTGAAGGGAAATGGGTGTGGAAAATGCCTCTCTGTCCCTGTACTAAAAAGTATTTTCCCTACCTAAAAGAAAGCAAATGGGTAAGTAATATGTCAAGATGTCCAAAGCAAACTGTCCCATGTCCAAAACACTATTCTAATCTTCATGCTCTAAAAATCAATTATAAGCCGGTCAGATAGCACAGCGAGTAGACCGCTCGGTTTGACATCTGTGCAGAGCCTGCTGACATAGGTTCGAATCCCGGCAGGGCCAAACTCTCAGCCTTTCATCCTTCTGAGGTCCATAAATGAGCACCACACACACCGTGGGAAATGAGCAGCGCTCAGATACCAGAGGGTTCATTGCGCTATATAAATGCCCTAACAAACCAACAAGGTGAAAAGGGAAAGGTCTTTGGCCTTGGAAGGTGTACAAATGTTCAAAAGGAAAATGCTTCAGCTCCAACACAATAGTTGCAGGAGGATAACGTTCACAATTCCAGAGAGTGGTTCCCTTAAGTTCCTTTAGATCAAATATAATTAATGGCAATTAACTTGGCTGGCAATATGAATCTTGAGAGACTATCTGGTGTACTCCCCTGCCAGGTTTCTTCTTACTCCTTGATTTATCCCAATCACACTCTTGGGTTACTTTCTGATGTATCCTTATCAGGATTTTCTCATGCAGTTTGATAGATTCTCCAATTTGCCTTTACCCGGTATACTCTCCAGCCGGGATTCTCTCATATGCAACACTTCTTTTCATTATATATAAACACTTGACTTGTAATGCCTGGTGTACTCTCCGGCCAGGGCTTTTCTCATGTGTATTGAGCACACTTGTAAACTTGACAGTCTTTTATATTTATTATGCCTTGTTTAAGAAATGTACTTTTTGTTCCTTCTCATTTGCTTAGTTTGCTTTTGGCCCCATTGCCGAAATGCCCCAGTGTTCCCTTTTCCCTCGGGTGGACTCACTGGTTTTCTGCAGTGGGAATGGCTACTCCTGCGGTGAACCTGCAGCGGTAAGTTGGCATCCCGCTGCCTTCGGCTCACCGCCTCTGCTTCATGGTTGCTGTCCTTCCCACGGCTCTTGCTTGCCTGTTCCACAGTCCTCTGGGCTCCAACAATGCAGAGGCTGCTGTTTGGTACAGCTGCACGCCAGTAGGCCATCGTCTTTCCTTTGGCGTTCCCGCGGGTTACAGATCTCTGCAGTCTGCCTCCTTCGGTTTCTCCAATGAGCCGGTTGGCACCACAGACCTCGCATTCGCCCAGCAGTCCCTCAGTCCACACAGAGGACCCTACCTGTCCAGCCAGCTCCTTCCTGTCAGCTGGCTGTGTTGTTTAAATGTCCTACCAGCCAATATGTACACTCAGCTTATGTTCTGGGCCTTCATTAATCTTCATAAATCGGCTCAGCTTCTTCTTGGCAATACTTTTATCCTTAGAAGAATGGAAGTCAGTTTGTGATAACTTGTAAGCAGAGTCTGGGAAGATGTTCAGTAGTTTTAAAATGGCAAATTTGATGATTTTTATGCAGAGTTTGAAGACGTATTTTCAGTAGTTTTGGAGAGGTAATGAGGAGAGTTATAACAGTATGCCATTAAGGCATGGAGAATGGAAGGTGTATCCTCAAAATTAAAATGGGCATTCCATGTCTCACCCGATGATGTCAGGACATTACCCTGTGGGTTACCCCCACCCTAATGTGTTCCTCCCTCATATAGCTGCCCCCCAGAGTCAGGATCAGGTAGCGGCTGCTGTCCCCTGGCCACATGGGGGGTGAAGCCGCCACCGGGGAAGAAGTGATGACACCATCGGATTCATCACATACGCCAAAAAACATGTCACCTTAGGAATTTCTCTAAACCATGCGGTTATTCAAATATGGCCAAATATCTCACCATAGTGAGACAGCATTCAAGATATTTGCTGCTTCAAACCATACTTTTAAAATTCACATTCACAAAGACTTTAAAAATATATTTCTAATATTTCCATTTGGCTTCATTTCGTTTTCTCTTGTATCTATAGCATCAGGCTGCTCACTCAACTTAACCATTTATTTTATAGAACAAATCGACATTGCAATCTGCATCCAATGGCATGCAACTTCTCATCTTAATTAAATGTTATGTCATAGTTCTAACTAATAGTTCTATTACCAATATGCGAAGGCATACTCCTTTTTTGCGTGCCTCGTCCTACATTTTGTCTTTATATGCCTCTTCATCCAAACATAGTTCAAAATTGACTTTACAAGCTGTGAAAAAGCACAGAATAGCGGTAAATTGTAAGATTTTCTTAAATATAATTTCAAGTAGGATATTTATCGATTACAAGAATTCCAATGCACACAATTAAACAATTCATGAATATAATATAAATCCTAAATAAATGCACTGCAAACTGGGGTCTTTGAGAAAGACATGAATATCCTTATAAATGTACAATAGAGGTAAAGGCATTCACGAACAGAGGTTTTAAGTTCCCCCTTTCCATGTGTGAGAACGTTGTCCAGTGTCATGTAAACTGGCATCAGAATGCAGAAATTAAAGCCTTCTGTGGCAGCTTTGTAAAATTTAGACAATGGTATGTTCACCAAATTACCCACACGTGCAGCCTTGCCTCTTGATAAAAGTACCACAGAATTGCTATATAACATTTGCCAACAATTCCACTACTTTATAAAATCCTAAAATCCATCTGGGCAAAACTTAACACTGCCTTGCAACTAATAGCTACAATCATCTAAAGTGGTGTCTTGTTGCATTGGAATGAAATACTGAAAGCCAAAGGACTGGCAACAATTTATATGTTATTTGAAAATTATAATGTATATGTTCATTATAATGTATATGTTACTTGAAAATGATCTACAAGCATAAAGTACCCAGTGCCAGTTTCCACATTAACAGGAAACCATTAAGGAATCAAAGTGTTATTTCTTTCTTTTTTCAATGGTAAAGAGAAATCGAATGGGCTACACTGTTCAAACATAGGTCGGAAAAATACTCTAACTGTACTTGTAAAAGCAAACCCTTTACAGGCTTAAATGGCGTGTTTCAAATGGAGCAAGTCCGCATTTAAATAGGAAGAAATTGAAAAATGAGTATACATTGCAGTGTGCCCTTTATTCAGGATATGTACAAAAGAAAGGAAAGAAGATGCCATACGGTTTTTATATAGAATGGCTTGTGCAAGGTCAGCACATAAGTAAACAAGATTTTCATGTATAGGAAATCATATGTACTGAATAGGATTGGCCATTGATGTTTTTGTTAGCTCTCCAGTCCACTCCCTGCATGCCTTGCTGAATGGAAGGTGGGTTGAAGTTCAAGAGATCAGCTTAGCCATCATGAGAAACCAGACCTACGATGAGTCAAGAAACCCTTTAAAAGGTCCAAAACAAAGACATTCAAGGACAATGATTAATGTGATGCCTCCTACACATATGGGCTCACCTTATGGGACATATTTAAGGAAAACTATATTTAAATTGCCGCAAGGCTGAATCCACCGTTTTCTGCAAAGATATACTGACTACATAGCTGGAGCCATTTTTTCCATATTTCCCAGTTTCAAGGAAGATTATTTCACTTAAGATTTGAAAGTTGAACTAGGCCTTACAATAAACTTCCAGATGGCGCCATAAATGGTTCTCAAAGAAAGGAAACCTGGCAGCAAACCATATTAATCAATAGTTGAAAGAAACAGCTGACCCCTAGACTTTCATAATTTAAATAATGAAACTTAAAGATAGAACAGGCCTAAGAAATGCATTTAAGAACACTTTTTGCATAAAACCACAACCATGTGTCCTATAATCAAAGTGAAATGTGTTTCTCTATAAAACATCACTGAATATGTGTAGGAGTCTTTTAAACACAATTATACATATTAGCTGTTGCATATTTCATCACACATATTCAGGTCAAGCATCTCTAAATTCGTAAGGACAACAGGAATTCAGAATTTCACATTGCATACATTTTTCAGGTTGCTACGATGAGACCTGGAATAAAACAGGATTTGGAATTCAGAAGTGTCAAAGCATACAGCACCCACCTTTTGCCATGTTACAAAATAGGATCAATCTATGAAAATAAAGGGAGTATTTTCTGGAGTGCCTATTTGTTTACGAAAGCAGATGGACGATTTGACCAATAGAAAAGTGTGAGGTAATGATGGTATAGTGAAGGAATAATTCCTAATATAAAAAAATAAACACAAATATAGATAGCTTGGATTTTTAAATCTTCCAAGAAGGGGAGGACCTGTTCCAAATGGACGAGTGCTGATATTGAATAATACATGGAGACTAAAATGTATTGTCCATGCGGGAGCCTGAAGCAGATTTACACTAGACAGACCTGCTTTCCTAAAAGAGGAAAAGAAATTGGAAGGGGCCAGCCGATTGGGATGCTAGGAACGCTTGGGGGTCTCTGCACCTTCAACAATGATTCAAATGAGTATGAATATTCCCCAATGTAATTGGGCATACGTTCTCTGGAATCATTTCTCTGCTTAATCCCAGGAGTGGGTGGATTTGGGGGATATCTTCCACTATGGGGAGTGAATTCAGCATGCAAAGTGGAAATTGCTCCCTGCATTCAAAACCAAACTAGATGTGCTTTCCATAGGAAAAAAAGAACATTTCTGTAAAGATAAAGTGCAGCTCTTTCTAAATCCAAAACCAACCAACAGCTGTAGTCTGACATCAGATTTGTAGAAGGGTGCACAGAAAATGATGCCATAATGAATTACATTAACACCTCATCTTGACGCATAACATCACACAATAGGGGAAGGCCCTACACCATTGGAACCAGATCCTCAGAGTAAAGTAGGAGGGGTATTTTTTCCTCTATTAGACCATCATAAAACTATATTGCAATGTTTAATGTGCGAACCATTACAAAGTGCATTTTAAATTGTTATAAGTGTCCTTTAACACACATGCCTGCAGATCCTAATGAACCCTACCTTACTTTGTATTTCATGTCCATGCATATGCTAGAGGCCCATGGCACCCCATCCACATGGGGGCTGGGGGGAGTGGGAGTTTAAATGGGTTTTACATAAGACATTTCTCTACTTGTTATTGCCATCATAGAAAATAAAATGTTTCTGATAAACAGAGTGTAAGGAAATGTGCATTGCATTATGTTGTTTAGAAATTTGATTGCCCTATTACGACATGGTAGGAGGCATTTAAGTTTCTCTAAACCAGTTCATTTATCAACATTTCATTTTGGTGACTTTCCCAGCATAAAGTTAGGATACCACGTTTTAAGGGATTGGATTTAAATCCATCTATATATTTTTTGTATAGCGCCACACACCCAAGGGCCTCAGAGTGCGGACAAGACTGAACAAAAAACACAGTCAGATGGAGACCAGACCTCCGTTATCTATATAATTTTTGGTATTTTGTAAATAAAACTACATTTTGATTCCTGATCCAGCCTATTTTCTGTCCCAAAATTGTCTTGTGAGATTGCATGTTGGGCGTTTTAAAATTAGGGATACCTACTTAGTGATTAATTATAATACTCCAAATATCTCAATAAGCAACAAACATTTTGGTTAGATGTAGCTCCACATTAAAAAAAAAAAAACTTGAGAATGGCCACAAAGTTATCCAAGAGAGAAAACATGATTTTCAAGTAACCGAGAAAATAAACATTCTGGACTTGCAGTTTATATCAAATGTGTTATAGTGCCGAACAGAGAACATTTCCTTGGAATAATATTAATAGTTGTATCAAGCGGCCTGCATAAAATTGCCTGTGTGAACTACAAAACGACACTGGCACGAGAGGTTTAGTGCTCGTTAACCCAAATGGTTCTTTAAAATTTTGTTGTGTTATTTGATATGTACCCTTGCTGACTCTTCCCATTATTAAGCAACATGAGTGGCAAAAAGTCAAACAGAAGCATGAACTAATACAATGACATATTTGCAACTAAATCATATGGCCTGCCATGAAATGGTCTTGGTTTGGGACACCAGCGAACTGTTTTCAGACGCCGATTGGATGCATTTAAAATAGGAGCCTTCAGAAACATTATTTTGTTCTTACTTGCCGAAACAAATGATATTGGTCCTTCAAAGTGGGGGAGGGTGAGGTAGCAGGGGGCCAAAAAAACAAAAAGAAAAGGTTAAGGTAATGCTCAGAACAAGGATTACTGGGGACTTTGAGAGGTACCAGACTAAGCCCATCAGAAGTGGACTTACAAGACAGCCTCAGAGGTATAAGAAGATGATGCAGGAGTTGCTTATTGCCTTGGATCCAAGGAAGATCGACTTCTCTACCATTGCTCCAGCATGGAATAGTAATTGCTTCCTGACAAGGAAATCTTGGATAGACCCAGAAGAAACTGAAGGCACTGAAAAAGAAGGGGAAGATTTCCCCTGGAAGAAGGGTGGACATTCTGCTAGAGCTGGTAAATCGGAAACCTTGTGTTCAAGGGACTGCTAAAGTAAATATCCAGGATAGTTGACTTCTGGGAAAACTAGTCCAAAGCAAGAGAACTAAGGAGAAGAAAAAACTGGAGAAAAGGATACTAGGAGAATCCTGAGAACTGGGTAAAAAACCTGGGAAAAGGGATGCTAGTGAATCTGTGAGAGTGGGGGAAGTAAAGCCTGGCGATTGAACCTAAGAAGCAGCCCATTGATAACGAAAGCCATTGGTACTTGCAAGTGTTCTCCCACGGGAGGAGAATGAGGGAAATTCTTGTGCATTGTTCTGCTAAATTAGTAGCTCAACATTTTAGTGATTATCTTTGCTTTTTTGTTTGGGCCTAGGACTTCGGCATGTTTTCATTTGGAGGAGAGTAGGGTTTGAATCAGTAAGAACTTCAGAACAAAAGGTTTTGAAATTCTCAGTTGGCCATCAATCTCAGACATTGTTTTCAATAGAATAGGATGTCCCCCTAGAGAGGAGGACTGCTTAAAATTAGGTTTTAGATTCCTGTGGGATTACCTCCAAAGTGTTAGTAACAGCTTGACATCCTCCCTTCATATTGACCTGTTCCTGAAATTATTTGAAAGATGTCCCTTTTAGTTTTTATTGATTTCCCTTATAACCTACAGACATCTTTTCAGCTAACCCTAAAAAAAAAAAATCAACATCAGTAAAGGCTTGGTTGACCATATTGAAATCTGCCTCCCTACAGTACTAACAAATGTGCCTTAGAAACACAACCCAATTATCACAGCACTGTATAACCTATCCACCTCTCGTTTGCAGAATAGTCCACCTAACA
Organism: Ambystoma mexicanum; assembly: GCF_040938575.1. Taxonomy (NCBI): domain Eukaryota; kingdom Metazoa; phylum Chordata; class Amphibia; order Caudata; family Ambystomatidae; genus Ambystoma; species Ambystoma mexicanum. The sequence goes on along the minus strand of NC_090934.1, from coordinate 1,354,154,143 downwards.
TGACTGCATGCACCCAAACAAGCACAAAATCTTTTTCTCTGCTGCATCCCTCCCAACATCCATCTGTAGCATATATTTTCCACCTGTGCATCATTTTATTGTGCCCCTCGCTCATTTTATTTTCTTGCAGAATACTAAATTCTGGATACCACTGGTGGGGGTAGAGTATGTCACTCCGCAGAGAAGACTACAGGTTCTGAAACTTCTAAAAAGTGCCTAACATCAAGGCACATGCCGACCACTAAAGGATAAAATCACTTACCATTTAGTATTATTCAGACAATCCTATGCCTTCGAGTACACTTCAAGGCCATTACATCAGCTACTTGGGGTTTGCTGCAATATTAAGCAGCCAGCCTGTTGAAGAGCTTTATTTGGCGCAGAACTCCACAGTGACTTTTCAACAATTATTTATTACAACATTGCTGCCCCGGTTACATCCTTTATAGACCTCTCCTTTAAACAGGGGATAGTCCCAGTGTGCATTAGAGAAGCCTGGATTTCTCCCCTGCTGAAAAAGGACACTTTGTATCCACATGAACCGGCGAACTATCGCCCTATTACTAATGTTCCCTTTCTCCTCAAGATTATTGACAAAGTAGCCTGCGTTCAGTATGATGCGTTTGTTGAGGAGAAGGGTCTTTTATCCACCAGACAGACAGGTTTTCGAAAACACCATGGTACAGAACTGCACTGGTGGATGTTAAATCTTTGCTAACTGGCATAGTTGATAAAGGGAACGTGTCAATGTTGATACTGTTAGACCTGTCTGCCGCTTTTGATCTTGTCAATCATGACAGGATGGCAGACAATCTAATGGAGGTGGCAGGCTGCTCAAGATCACCGGCCAATTGGTTTCAATCCTTTCTAGGCCCCAGGAGAACAAGAGTTGTCAAAAGGGTTTTTAAGTCCGAGGAATCAGTCCTTAACTGCAGAGTCCTACAAGACTCAAGCGTATCCCCCTTGCTTTACAATCTCTGTTTTGATGTGTTGGACGGTCTGGGTGTCAAATTTTCAAATTATGCAGATGACACCCAGATCGTCCTGGAACTCACAGGTTCTTACGAGGCACACTCACTTCTGGTTACTAGAGTGTATGATGCTATAAAAGCCTGGATGCAGGATCATTTTTCGGCACTCAAAGATAAAAAGACAGATCTTGATAGCCCAGCCAAACAAAGCTCTTGAACCACAATCTGAAACATTTTCGGTCGGGGGGAGCCATCATTCAGGCTTCTTGTTCTGTCAAGACTCTGGTGTGTTTTTTGACAGTAACCGCACTTTTGAAAAACAAGTGGCTCATATTAGTGCTAGTTGTACTTACACTACCCATCTTCTGTGGCAAATCCGACACTACCGTTCAGAAGGTAACAGAGCTATGATGATAGCGACAGCTACCATTAATTAGAAAATGTACTATTGTAATAGTCTCTTGGCTGGTACGTCAACAGCCCACTTGAAAAGACTTCAGACAATACAAAAACGGAGCTGTACGCGTAGTCTGTGGTTGGGGAGGCAAAGAACATGTCTCATGCCTGGAAGAAACTGCACTGGTTGCCAGTCCGGTAAAGGATTCTTTTTAAGGCTTCGTGCTTGGTCTTTAAGTGCCTTGCTGGCACTGCTCCTACCTATCTCCGAGTATGGATTATGAAGCAACCTTCTAGACGTACTTTGCAGTCTAATGAGGATTTCCTTTCACAACCTTGTTTTAAGTTGAAGACATTTGGTGAGCAGAGCTTTGATGCGTGGGGGCCGAGAATTTGGAATAGTCTCCCTATGTCCATCAGACAGCTGCCATCACTGGCTCAATTTAGGAAAGCTCTTAAAACTCTCCTATTCGACAGAGGTCGCACATAGTCCATTCATTCTGACTGCCTGTTGACCACAGTCAACTTGGATCTCTGATGCTCTCTGCTTTACTTGTTTTATATTGTCTTGTCCATGCTGAGCGCTCTGAGGCCTGTGGGTTAGTTGGCGCTATACAAAAAAACAGACTAGAATAAGGGGGCGGGGGAGTGTTTTTCTACACTTTACTCAAGGTGATTTACAAATGTGGTTCAACAGACATTATGAAAATTGCTGTTGTGAAAATGTGTTCAGCATGAAGAAAACCACAAACTAATGCATTTGGCTTCGTAGTTTTATGTATAATTACTAGAATATAAATAACCAGTCGATCCAAGGGATGATTTGTGCCTCAAAAAGATGAGCAATCGAAAGAGCCTGAATGGCGCACATAACTCAAACATGTGACATACTCTAATTGCAGTCTGAGCGTCAAGCAAATTAGCACTCATCTGTTGGATCTACATTTAAATATTCCTCCTCATGTGCTGCCATCTCAATCCTGGGATGGTGTGCATGCTCCAGCAGCGATGCTCTTCATCCTGGCGATGAGCTAATTCAGAGGATATCTTGCACTTGAAACCGTTCATCACCCATTAGCATTTACCCTAGATCACATGATGAGCTGAGACACTTTCCACAGAATGGACAGATCCACAAAAAGAGGGAACCCCAAAGTCACGGCATATTGCAGACCTCTGTGCTAGGAGGAGTTTGGAAAGGGAGAAACTAGATGGCATGTTGAGGCCATAACATGCAACACTAGAGTGAAGCGTCTGCAAGACCTCCAGCAGAGCTCCTCAAACTGGTGCGCTGCCTCCCATAGTTGCACCCCAAGGATGAAACAAGGGGGGCCCCAGCCCCTTTAAAAAGGGATTAAGATTGCTGTTTTTAAAGGATTAAAAGGTGACTGTCTCCCGGTTATATTTTCTATTAAAAGCCATCTGCTTATATTTTAAAGAGCCTGGACCCCTCTGAACATCCGTGGCCCTGGCTAGGATGGCCAACCTATAGGCGGGGAGTCCAAAAACAATATTTTTACACAAGGGCGGAGGTGGGCTTGGTATGAACACGTTTGAATACCCCTGCCTTAGAGTAAATCCTTGATGTGATAAACCAGACTTCAGAGTAGGGTGGTTGATTCGTAGCGGCCATTTGGATCGTCTATGGATAAAAGGATTCACAAATGCAGAAAAACCTTCAAATCTAAGAACCAGTCTGGTCCACAAAGGTGTTTAAAAGATCTTAAAGAGCAGGAGTATTTCTATGTTCAATGGAGCCACAAGGTATCAGGATCAGAAGGTTAACACCTTACCCCACTACCTTCATGGATAAGCACTATAAGTGAGTGGCACTGCATATTTAGTGGCTTCTTTAGTTTATATGAATATCTTAGGTGGAACTCAAATGTGGCCTGAATAAAATTCCATGCACTGCAACTTAAACATGTTCTGTCCATTCACACTTGGTGTTTTAAAATGGACGAGTAGCAAAATCCCCATAAGTTATAAGCAGATACAGCAGAGATTTTAGTGGTTAAGTCACTTGAAAGGGGCCAAAATTAAGATTTCATGAGCAGGAGTTAGAACTAGCTCCTCTGTATTGGTTAACACAAGTAGACAAAGCGCTACCCCTAAACCAAGAGCCAATATATGGTGTGCAAACTTTATGTGGAATGCAAACATTTACTTTTTATCCATTGTGATGCTTTAGATGAGTTCCTGATGTCTGTAATGCTTCTTTATAGACATTCCCAAATACAGAAAGTTATCACAAAGATATGTTTGTATGGCACTAGTTGGCCTCTGGATCCAAAAAAGCTCTTTGTAGCTGTTGGTATCAAGCTAACCAGGCACTCAAGGGCTAGAAGCTGTAGCTAGATGGCTCCCAGCAATTTCGAATCCTACATAGAGTACTCACATTCTGCCTCAGCTGATATTGGGCAAATTCAATTGTCGCTAAGCTGTAGAACAGGATAGACTAGGTATGAACGTGCCGAGTTCTTGGATACTGAGTGGACAAAGAGTATTTATATACCTGGTGGCTCCAGATAACAACACTCTCATGATCTAAACCTCATTGGCTAGCATGGTCCTCAAACCTGAATAATATGGGGCAGCCAACATTTTCATCAACGTTACTGCTCACACTTTGAAGCAAGTTAGTTCAGCTAAGCAATCAACATGTACCACATGGTGCTTTTACGATTTGGCTACTACCACTTTGGACCTAAGGTTCACAACACCAGACACCCTTTTTCCATCAGCAACATCTTCCCCTTCTAGGGTGAAGTGTAGCCCTTAACCTACTGTACATGTGAATTTGTAACTATGACAAGAGTCTAAGCTCTCCAGATATTTTACACTGCAATGGCATCAATCCTAACAATGCTAATCATTTGTGAAGGACCATGGGAGTCGTAGCCCAAAACATCTGGAGAGCCACATATTGTAGACCCCTGGTATAGGTCAAGATCTATAAACACACTCAAGTACTAGGGGTGGGTATGTAACCTGTACACAAACCCTAAAGTAATCTCACACACACAAACACACACAATACAGGTAGGGTATTTGGATTATTACTTGATAATGTAATCAATTACAAACTAGATAGCCCTCCAACCATACTACCTGTGCCCTTATGGTCGGATCTATCGCTAGATGCCAGTGATAAACTGCCTATCTAGGGTGAGGCGATAGAGGGAGGCTTGTTGTATCTAAAATTGTGCATCTCCGAGGTCTCTTCATAGCAACCTCAAAGATGGAGGAGATGGAAACAGAGGCCAGTGACTAGGATTTATTCAGCCGTGCACCGCCTGCCCCGGTTCTGTTTCACTCATTGTACAGAGCGACATCTAGGTAAGGACGTGGATTCAGGTCGGAACTCACAGAGGGCAATTGATCTTGCAGCCCTCTTCAGGCCTCTGATCTATTTAGACACAGAGTGATATTGCACTTTCAAACAATAAGTTATGTATTTTAAATCTTCCACCAGAGCCCAATTCAGCATTCATATTGTATTTTGGTCATCTTGACAACTAAAGGATCAAGAAAGAGGCTGCCCCATGTGGGGTTGGGCACTGCCTGGAGCCCCAACCTGGGGTAAGGCTACTTACACTGTGGGGTAGATGGTAGACACATGGACAGGAGGCCTTACGAGGAAAGTAATCATTTCTCCTCTCGCTCACCCCTTTTCCTAACCAGTGCAATTAAAACCCACCTACAAGCTTTTGCCTGGTGCGCAGTACAGCAACGTAGGTCCTGAAGAAAATGGTTCCACTGACATACCACTGAAACCGGTCGGCCAGTGTTCATCTAAGGATATCCTTGCAACTTGGGGATACCCATCATTTACACATGCGCATAGGACCAAGCATGTTTTTTTTTACTTTCTTTTTATGAATTTTGAGTTCACATGAGCAGGATAATTAAAATAATCAGGTCTCCTGCCCGAACGTAGCACTTTGGGCACAGCAAATAGTGCCCCCTAGTGTTTTTAAACATAACATGTGGTTGTGAGCAATAGGGCAAGACTCCCTCAGTTGCCTCACTCTAGCTAGGTGGCTCATCGCCAGTGTCTAGGGATAGATGCGACATTTAGGGCACAGGTAGTACGGTTGGAGGGCTATTTAGTTTGTAATTGATTACGTTAACAAGTAATCATCAATATACCCTACCTGTACAGTGTGTGTGATAGGTCAAGATCTTCCAGTCTTGGGCATGGCACAGTGACTAAGATCAATGCTTCAGTGAGAAGTAGTAGCCAAGGAACCTCAGAGTAGCCTGCAATAGTTATCTCCACTCACTTCCTACATGGTTCCTCAATTATAAAAGAGCACAAATTAGCTATTACCTCACCCCCAGCTTCTACATACTGGGTTTCATCACGCAACACATTGCTGAAATGAAGTGCAAAGAAAACCAAAATGTGGAGCTCTTGGCTCCAAGAAGACCCAACTTATTATAATCAAACAACTACTGAGAAAGCCAAAGAGATACAAAACAAAAAATATGAATAGAAACCAATAATAAATCTTACTCACCACAAGAGTGAAGGGAATGGATTAGGAAAAATGTCACTTCATCTAAAGGGGCGCACATCCTTGTAGCATGACTGGGAATGACAGACCACCTCCCAATGTAAATCAAAATTACACTCATTTAAAAGCACAGCCAGTAACTTCCAAACAAAAAAACAGAACTAAAACAAAGCTATAGAAGCATTCCACAGTTCCAAGATGCAACAGAGTAGAAATACAAAAGTCCACTTAATCTTAATTTTGTAAAAGCACTAGTGTGGACTTGCGAAGCAGACCAAAATGGTGAAGGCTCTGTGTGGAAGACCCCAGGTAGAGCCACAATTTTGGGGACCGTAATTAACAGACCCGATGAGGGTGCCTTGTGTATGCAGGCTGGGTGCCCCCTCTGGCAATAACAGGCAGGCTACCCCAAAGAGCGTGAACACCAAATGACTGCACCAAAGTGTTTGTTCAGGCCAGAAATCGGGAACAGATTTATTACGGTCAGAGAAGCAAACGTATTGCCTGCCGGCTGAGTACGTTAGGCACACTACTGCGGGCACGAGGAGGAGCATCAACAGCAGGCATACAGGCTAGGCACACCCATGTTCCTGGCATCCGGGGCCTGTGGAGTGCCCTTGGATTGGTGGTGGGGGTGTGCAGGTGGAAAAGGGACACCAAGGGAAGGGTTGGAGAGGTAAGTGCTGAGTGGGGAGGCTGCTGGGAAGGAGGAGAGAGAGACTGGACAGAGGAGATCAGAACGAATGGGCAGGTGGGGAGCAATGAGCTAGAGTGGGGAGCGAGGAGGAAATAATAGCCAGTGGTAAGGTACATGAAGAGGGGAGAGAAAGGGCTGGTAGGAAGGGGGGAGCAAAAGAGAAAGAACGAGGGGGAGAGAGAAAGAAAGAGGGGGAGAAAGAAAGGACCAGAACAAAAGAGGGACCAGAACAAAAGAGGGACCAGAACAAAAGAGGGACCAGAACAAAAGAGGGAACAAAAGAATGAGAGGGGAGAAAGGGAGACACGGAGAAAGGGAAATAGAAAGAAAGAGTAAAAGAGGAGAGGAGAAGATGAGGGAAGAAGAGTAACAGGGTGGGGGAGAGAGAGAGGGGAAGAGGATGTGGGAGAGAGGAGGGAGAGGGGAAGACAGATTAGCAGGGGGAAGAGATGGCAAGGAGGCCAACTGGTGGAAAAATCCATCAAGTTGGGGGAGAAAGAGGAGGAAAAGGGGAGGGTGAAGAGCAGACAGGGAAAAAGGGTACCTGCTAAAGGGCCTCCTCAGCTTCTCTTCCCACACCCACACCTTCAGCACACCACTGCAGGCAACCCAGAAAGAGAGACCAGGTCTTCTCTCCACACACTTATAGGGCTGCTGGTGACACACCCCCATCCCCGCCTCCAGAATCCATCCACACCAAGCCCTATGATGAGCACAGCTGTTTGCAGGGTCCAAGGCGGCTTGGTGACAGTAAGGCAGAGGGAAATCGCAGGGTGCAGGACAAGTAAGCAAACATAGGCAGGGACCACAGATGCTGTTACTGTGGAGCAAGTTACGGGGCCAGCCCAAGGCTGCAGATCACACTGGCTGTAAAAGCTTGTAGCTGTTGCCTGGGCTAGAAACAGGTTTTGTTTGCAGGGGGTTGGCGGGATCGGGATAGAGTGAATGGACTGAATTAAGTCCTTCTGTCTGGACGAAAGCATTGCTGGAGTTCCAAAACCCCACAATATACAGTCGCATACGGTGCAAGATGGAAGAACCGTTTAGGAAAATTAAAAATCATGCAATACATTGGTAGAATGAAAAATACAGAAAGCCCATAGTAAACACGTGAGATATGTGATACATAAGTGAAGGCTGTCAGGGGCCCACACATGGAGACAGCCATTTCCACATTAGAAACTCTTACAAAGACGAGCCAAAAAAGCATTCATCTTTTATCCCAAAATGTTTTACATGATTTTTCCAACCTACAGAATACATTTAATTGCATTTGTAGTTTTATCTGGGCATAGTTTTACAACTGTCAACTATGCTATTCCTTACCACAAGTGCTCTAACCTTTGAGAATCTGGCAGCCAAAAACTTTCCACATATTTTATTGCCAAGCAGTTTACCAAGAATGTTCTTAGTTGGGTTTTTTTCTATTTCAACCGCTGAAACAAAGTGACCTAGGTGGAGAGCATGTGACATCGGTAGATCCAGGATGAACATTAAGAAAGACAAGATGCATTTTCAATTACTTTACATCAAAAAGATTACATTTCTGATAAGCCATGCCAGCCCCCATATTTGATTTCACCCCTCAGTCACCGTCAGACTTTATTTAACATGTTGCTCATTTACACCCAAAAAGGCGTACACACTGCAAACTCTACCACTCCCACGCCTCAAAGGCACAACATATGATCCTGATTCTATACCGCACATACTACATACCAAGCAAAGTGGTGCACCCACCTACATTACTATCGCAGAGCCATCACCTTTACTGCAATCACAAACCGTAGTAGTACTATGACGAGTACTAAAAATACTACCTCTGGAACTACAAGTACTTAATTTGTTAACATCTCAGGCCCTAACAATGTCTTTCTTAATTTTTACTACTGGTCATTTGGGGGGGAAAAAGGAGAAGAAAACTGTTACTAGGAAGGTCATTACTGCAACTATGAAAACAGATACCAGAACATCTGCTTGTACAATCTGGGTAGACTTCATATGGGCATAATAATGTAAAGCAAGTATTTATACAATTGGAATAACCACTGCTGGTGCGATTGTTAAAAGGTACTACTATCCCCATCTGCCATCAGCAGTAACTCTACAAGCAATATAAATTTGCCTATAATAGTAAAGGTACCTTTGTTGCCACCATTACTACTGCTGACAATAGTAACCATGCTCTTGGCAGCACTACTAAATCTACCCCTCCTACCCTGCCTCTTACCTCCCAAGCTCTCTACAATGACCTTGCTTCTCACTTTATCTCAAAAACCAACGACATCTTGTCCACCCTCTCCTCCCCTCCCCATTCCCATTCCCCCTCAGTCTGCACTTGCAAACCCTCCCCTTTAACTACCCCCTCCCCCTCCTCTTCCTTTCCTCTCTTCTCCACTGTTGAGGTCACTAGACAAGTCCAATCTATGAAAGCCTGGTCAAAACAAGTTCATCCCTGTTCCTCTAAAACCATCAAGGACCACATTGACACCCTCGTTCCTGCCCTTGCCGATTTATGCAACCATTCCGTTGCATCAGGATCCTTCCCCTCCCCCTCTGAAAAATCCCTTGTGCATCCTCTTCTCAAGAAACCCACAGACCTTCCTGTCCTGCTAACTGCTGTCCTGCTATCGCCCAATCTCCATTACTCCCTTTCTGGGCAAACTCCTGGAAAAGCTGGCCATCTCCCAGCTTAACCTTCACTCTGATTCTGTCGGCTGTCTCCATGACTACTAGTCCGGTTTCAGAGCAGCCAGAAGCATGGAAACTGCTCTCCCGAACATCTGTGAAGATCTGTTCTCCAACCTTGAATCTAACATTCCCTCTGTCCTCATCCTACTCGATCTCTCTTTCTCTTCTGCCTTTGACGCAGTCAACCATACCATCCTGCTCAACGGTCTCCGCGAGAACCTGGGTATCAGTGATCAGGCTCTGGCCAGGCTGACCTATTTCCTCTGATCGACCCTCCCAGGTTCAACTGGGGTCCTTCCTATCCTCTATCTTCCCCTCTACCAGTGGTGTTCCCCAGGGGTCTAACCTCTCGCCCTGGCTTTTCAACCAATACCTGGCAACTCTCACCCACTGCATTGCCATTCCATGCTCAAATTTCCAGTGCTACGCTGGCGACAACTCATTTTCAGGTTGCCCTTGGCCACCTCCTCTCCCTCCCTCATCGCTGATTGCCTAACTGCCATTCAAGATTGGTGTGCCGCCAATGATCTTTGAATGCAAGCAAGACAGAGATCCTCCTCATCGGCAACCCTTCTCCATCCTTTCCCCTCTCTCTGGCCGGCCTCGCTTGGCCCCCCTCCTATCCCACCTGTGAGGCTAAGAACCTCAGGGTCACCTTTGACTTAACACTTTCCTTCTCCGCCGACATCTATGAGGTTTATAAAAAGTCAAACTTCCTACTGCACCTCCTCAGAGGCATTCTTCCTTTCCACTCCTTACCCCAGAAGCTCACCGTCTCCCAAGCTCTGGTTCTCTCTAGGTTGGACTATTGTAACAGCCTCTTTCTAAAGCTACCTGCCTCTACTCTTCGGCCTCTGCAACTAATCTAGAACAGGACTGCGAGACTTGTCCTTGGCCTCAAGCCCTGGGATCCTATATCTCTCCAGCTCTGAAATCTCTCAATTGGCTCCAAATGAATGCAAGGATTAAATTAAGAACCCTCTGCATTGTCCACAAGGCTTTCTGGGGCCTGGGTCCAAAATACCTTCAGCTAGCCCTCCGCAAATACCTCCCCTCTCGAGCTCTTTGCTCCTCTACCTGCCTCAGGGTCAGTCATTTCTTAAAGAAACAACCCGGGGGTAGATCACTGTCTTCGACCAGGGCCTCCCTCTGGAACAGCCTACCGGCCACTCTAAACCTTGAGGAAAAACATCTCCAGTTCTGGAAGCACCTCAAGGCCTTCCTCTTTGCATCTGCCTTTGCTACCCCTCTCCCTTGCTGATCTGCTCTCTTGGCACTGTGCACCTGGCCACCCTCTATCCCCTTGGCCCAGGTACCTGCTCACCCTGCCACCCTTCTGCACTGCCTCCCGGCCACCCCTTGCACTGGGGACTGCATCTGTACCCATTGATTCATGAGTATCAAAGAAACAAGTGAAAAGAGGCAAAGTAAATGTATATATGTGGGAACGTAATGTAGAGGAGACAGAAGCTTGCTGCAATATGACCTATTATGTGACTAAAGCGGCCATGGGGGAAAAAGATGAAATGAGACTCTTATTGAATCTAACCGAGCTACCTCAGAAAAAGACCAGGGCTGAAGAGACGGCAGACACTGGGAAAACCGCTTTGTGTGAAGGATGGAGAGGAGACTCTTGGCTTGGGATCAGGGATGTCAAACAAGGAATAATTGCAAGGCACAAAGGGAGCCAAGCGGATAATCCATGGACATGACATTTCTCTTAGATCAAGCTAAGAAGAAAACCTCCACAAATGCAGAAAGCATATGTGAGATGGAGTGATCAAGTCTCCAAAGGCCAAAAGGAGTAATAGCACCTAGTACTATTAAATCAAATGGCAATAAATAAGAGGTCGAAATGAAAAAATGTGTGGTCTCCTCACACGTGACTCAGAGGGTGAAATTAAAAGCAATTAATTAAGCTCCGGATGAAGAGAAGGGTGTGCCCACACTCCCTTAAAGATCCCAGAGCAAACAGCAGGATGCAAGGTCAACTATAAAGGAGTAACTTTGTCTAAGGGCCTGACCAATGAGATGGACGAATCGGAGCAAGTGGGTAGTAGATGTTCTCTGCACCTGGGTTTCATTTTGCTTACGTGCTGCTAACAAGCCGAAAGTCCAAGTTTGGGAGATAATGCCAACCAATCATATGGGTCCATGTAGCAATTTGTTATACAAAGTTGCACAGGCCAATCCGCTACTGTATTCTGTTATAATCAGTATTAAAAGTATTTAGAGGTAGTTCAAGGCATGATTACGATATAAGGGGCAGCCAATGAAGTTATTAAAACATATTAGAAGTACATATTTTCCCTCAACCAACCCCTCCCATCAATAGGTTTTAAGTTTGCCACGTAGGATGGCATCATAGCTGACAAATATTGATGTATAAAGCCTTTGTGTCATTAAAATCATGTTTGAGTGTGCGGACAACTGTTTGTAGTTCGCCAGATTGCACTACTTTATTTTGAACTGTCACATTCTTTGGGGCTGTCCGGTTATTCGAGTCTGGGGTCATTTCGTATGGTAATTCCATTCTGTGCATAATAAACGCTTCAAGGTGCTATTGCACATTTGGTAGCGGTGGGGATGGTACGAGATCGAGTCTACCTAGGCCCAGGGCTAGACTTTTGGATGATCAGCAACTCCCGCCATTAGCCAGAAGATAGTGTAGTTTCCTCTGGAGATCGGCAAATAATCACAATTGTGGAAGAATCGGTTGGCAGGGGCCCCTTTGAAGAAATCCCTGCAGGTGACTTGCAGACAGACCGTTAACTGGTCAATCAGGGGAGAGTTGATGCCGAGGGACTCTAGCTGAGCTACTGATGTAGAGCAGAGCATTGAAGGTGTAAAACAAAGCAGAGGGGCTATAGTAAAACTGTAAATATATGATAAAAGCATTTGAATTTAAAGAATTAGATGCCACAATTACAGGTTCCAAGGGGGACCAAAGAATACGTACTAAGCTCTATAGTATATGAGAAAGGATTCCTGAGGCTAGTTCTAATATGAAGAGTAAGTATTGCACTCCAAAATGGAAAAAAACAATCTGATGAGATACATTACTGAGGAAAGGTAGAGGAAGGTGATCACAGAACAAGAACAGTGCATGAGTTGGGGTTTTAAATATGTCAGTATAAAACATTTATTGTGTATAAACTAAGAAACATAAAATGATAGTAGTAAAATGTACTAATTACCAGGCCTTAAGATCAAATGATTGATGTCAGAGAAGGATAAAAATTAAAAATAAATAAAAAGGTAAAAATGAAAGGTTCTTGCAGTGGCAATAATAGAACAAAAGGCTGGCGAGAATCAATAAAGTTGGAAACTAAGAAACAAAGAAACAATATAGAGAATGTAAAATTGGTTATAAATATTAGGCTTTTTATGATAAAGGGCAGCGATTGAGGGTGCTTGCCAGAATTTATGTTTGTGTTATAAGTGTTTTTAGAAGCTGGTAAGTATCGACAGTCTAAATCGACTTCTTAGGGGAGATTCACCTCTCTTACACCTATGCAGGACATTACCAGGCTATACAGTGGAGTAAAAACAGTATCACGAGGAGTGGCTTAAGGATACAGCGATTAAAGCACTAGTGCCGTGGCCTCAAGGAGGTTTGTTGTCAAAAACAGTACTACAACATGACAAAATATTTGCATGCTACATACAAGCGGAAAAAGTTGCAGAAAAGGTTAGCCATTTTAGAATTGTGGAAAATGTATCAGAACAAGAAGGAATACCGGTAGACAAGGAGTGGATGCTTAATCAGTATACGGTGGACAATGTAACGCCCAAGGCCATCTTAAGCACTTTGTCTAGTGCGCCCCACCCTGTCTCACGATAACCTATAGATTGATATGCTGTCTTGCAGAGATCAAAATAAGCATGGTAAACTTCCTTTCATATACCTTACACTCTTCATTCAAGTTGTAATCAGAGTGATTAACAAGTAGCATTTCAAGGGCAACATTAGCAGTCTACGCGAGGGTACTTGTGTTCAAGCATAGGTACAGCAAACATTTAATCAATAGCAGCCACGTGGAAGGTATACTGGACATAGTATACCTGCAGGGCACAGTTTGTATGACAAAGGTACACATAATCCAAAATAGTCTGAGATTAGCTGCCTCAGAGACAGCAAAAGTGCTCAAGCATGGATACAGATGAACAATGGGAAGCAAAGATCAAACTACACATGCCATACCATAGCATAGCATAGTGAGTGGATGACGATTTGAAGATACCAGGAAGGTCTCTGTATCCAGACAAACTGAGATTAGTAGTGGGACATTGTTTTCAAGCAGTGTCGCTGTTCGAGAGCAAAGAAACAGGTGGCTCCAGTGTGCAATATATCAATGCTCACTATCATTATAGAGCAAGCAACACTATATATAGTCACTGAAACCATGAATGAGTCTTTTTTAAAGATCGTACCCTGAGAACGAAAATCACTCTGAAGAGCTGACAATTTTGAAAGGTTTAGGGACTTGCAATTTTGATAAGTGAAGAAATACAAGATTAAATGAGATACCCAGGATCACACATTGATTAAGAGGTGAAGCTGGGATTCGTACCCACAATGTCTGGTCTTACCAATTCATTTTCTAGTATTTACAGAACTGAATTGGAAAATATGAAAATCACATAACCCAAAATAAACATTTAAAAACAAAACTTTATAGAAACCTATTATTCAAAATGGGAATGATTCTAGCTTCATTGTCTCCATCAAGAAAAGTATATAAATACCAGCATACTAATGGATGTGATCTTAAAAGATTTCAAACAGGTTTCTCTTTTGTATTGTAAAGCTTTAAATACACCCCAAACACTGGCTTCTGCAATGGTATTTAAAAATGTGCAGAAAACTTGTTTTTCTGTCACATAAGCAAACCTTAAAATATGCTGGTAAGAAGCCTGCAATATCTGGTCTGCTCTCTTCGGTCTAGAACTCCTTCCACTCAAATGACCTACATGATAGGAAAGATCCGGTAATTGGCCAGACAATGCCACCAGTATGTGAGAAGAAAACCTTTTCATACAAGGCAGTACAGTACTGTCAGTGATATAAGATTTGTCCAGGATCACTGTATCGTCTGCTGGCAAAGCCAGGATCCAAGCATGAACACTTTGGTTCCACAGTCTGGAATTCGGATAAACACCTCTAACACTTTATTGTCATCATTGGAGGTGCCTGTCTAGGTTTTACAACACCCCATCTAAACAAATCAATTTCTAGACCATCACCATATTGATGGTATGTTAGTTTCTATAGCAACAACTATCTACTATCTAGTGCAGGAACATTGGTGTTAACACCTGGGGTGCTATAGAACAATGTACATTTACATGCAGGCTTAACACCTTCATACATTGGAAACGCTGAGTCGACCTTGCTGGAATTTGGTATTGTAATCGTGCATGTGAACGCATATCTCTGCACTGAGTGCTTAACACAATAAGCTATCCTCTGAACCATTGGGACACTCAACTGTATCAATATGTATTTCAACTTTGGCTATTGCACATGATCAATACAATACCCAAAGGAAGGTGAGAATGCTACAGTTGGTGTGCACACAAACTATGTATACCACAGTGAACATAGCATTACAGGATGAAAAGATCTGAACAAAATGTACTTAACAACAGACACAATAGGTTTAGCCTTAGCAACACACCATAGAAAATCCTGATGTGGGATACTTAATTTTGTCGACTTAGGGAAACTGACTTTCTTTTTTATTAGACTCTTTCTTGGGACCCCCTCCAAGGTAGGGGCCCGGGGCAAGTGCCCCTGTTGCCCTCCCATAAAGACGTCCCTGGTAACGCCCTCGGCTCCTCTCACTCCTTCCAAAACTAATAGCATCACGTAAGTGAAGCAAGAATTTACTCCGCCACTGCCTTCACTTCCTTTAAGGGACAGGTTAATCCAATATACGCACCTGCAATTTATAATAGAAAAGACAGTACGGAACCAAGTAAAGTTAAGGAGCGAAAACATATCAAAGCGCAATGAATATAAAGAGCGTGAGGAATGAAGGAGTAAACAGAAATCGAGGAGGAAGGCAAGAGACAAAAGGAGGGGGATGACCGTCAAGGAAGGGATTGTAGTGCAAATCGAATGGATTGGAGGACAGATTTCTTAAGTTAAATGAGGAGGGCATCAACAGCGTTGGAGAGAGGGAAGAAAGAACAGGAAGAGAAGAAGGAACAAGAAGGAGCATACAAAGAGGAGAAAGAGGAAATGAAGGGTAGAACAAAGAAAGGAGGAGCAAAAGAAAGAATAGAGGAGAAAAAATGTAGGAAAGTAGAAGCTCAGATAATGCAAAGAACAGATTGCAAAGGCGGCGAGAGGAAGAAGAGAATAAAGAAACGAAGAAAAGCGAAGAGGGAATGAGAAAGAGCAGGGAGCATAAGGACAATTAGACTATTTGGTTAACTGATATATGATGCCAAGCGAAGCACGAGAAGGGAATAGTTTCTTACCTGTAACTCCATTTCTCCAGCATTGGTATCTTTCATGGATTCACATGCTTAGAATATTCCCCGTCGTCAGACTGGGACCCCTCGGTACACATATATAGCCTTTTCCAATAGGAAAAATTCCGACACTTTTGTGTCCTATCTACGTCCTTTTTGGACCCGCCTACGCATGCTCCGTAGGCCGTCCCAGTATAAGAGGCCCGCCCCCGCGGCTCCCCTTCAGATTTCGGCCCCTCCAAAGTAGGAAGGGTTAAACTTATCAATCAAAAACATTACATTCCGGGGAGGTTGGCGGGCGCATGTGAATTCATGAAAGATACCAATGCTGGAGAAATAGAGTTACAGGTAAGAAACTATTCCCTTCTCCAGCACTGGATCTTTCATGGATTCACATGCTTAGAATAGATTGTATAGCAGTAACACTTGAGACGGCGGTGAGAATGTAATGTAATATTCCCTCACCATACTACACAATGCATATGTACAGTAGGAATAAGTTAACTCATATAACCTTACCCACATACAATATACTGTCATTAAAAGGTAGACAACAGATTCACAACAGCGTGGAGCTTACCTTACTGAAACAGATGGCGCAGGACAGCTCTTCCCATCTGCACCTCGTCCGCATGCTGCCTGGCAAGGCAGTAGTGGCGGGTAAACGTGTGGGGCACTGACCATGCCGCAGCTTGGCATATATCCGTCAACGGAATTCCTGCCCAAAAAGCTGTTGAGGAGGACATCGATCTTGTAGAATGGGCTCTAGGATGTCCCTGCAGTGGCCTTCTGGCCTTGGAGTGACAAAATGTAATCGTCGATGAGACCCATCGAGCCAATCCTTGTTTAGAGATTGCTTTTCCTCTCGTCGACAGACCATATGCGACGAACAGTTGTCGAGTAGACCTGAGTTCCTGTGTACGATGTAGGTAAAATTTCAGAGCCCTCTTAACGTCCAGGGTATGAAGAGCTTTTTCTGCTGCCGATGATGGTGTGGCGAGGAAAGTAGGGAGAACGATGGACGAGTGTTTGTGATACACTGTCGGAACGAACATAGGATTAGTTGCCAGGACTACTTTGTCCATAAAGAATCTTGGGTATGGCGGGTCTACGACCAGCGCTTGCAGTTCCGAGATTCTTCTAGCTGATGTGATAGCAATCAAGAATGCCAACTTCCACTAAATGAATTTTATATTGGACGTTGCCATAGGCTCAAAAGGCCTTTTCATTAAGCCTGCCAACACTGTGTTGAGACTCCAAGTCGGGGGGAAACGTTTTTCCAGAGGAAAAGCTCGAAATAAACCCCTCATGAAGTGTTTTACAAGTCTGTCGCTAAATAGAGGAGACGACTGCCTCTTCCTTGTGAACCTCGAGATGGCCGCCAGGTGCACCTTTATCGATGTGAAGGATAATCCCCTCTCCGCCAAGAGGAGCAGGTAAGGTAGAACTTGTTCCGGCGTCACCAACAACGGTTGTAGGCCCTGTTGTCCTCTACACCATTCACAGAACCTCCGCCACTTATAGGAGTATGATTTGTTTGTAGAAGGGGCTCTAGCCGCCTGCAGAATTTTTTGACAATCCTCCGCAACGTCTAAAGCACCGAACTCCGAAACGTCAGGAGCCAGGCTGTAAGGTTGAGACTGTCCGGGTCGTGATGCCACACCGTGCCTTTGTCCCGGGATAGTAGGTTCGGGACTTTCGGAAACGCTATGGGATGTTCCAGCGACAGGTGAAGCAGGTCGGAGAACCACGGTTGCCTTGGCCAGTATGGTGTCACTAGAATTACCCAGCAATTGTATCTGCATATCCAGTGTATTGTCCTCCGTATGAGGGGGAACTGGGGAAAAGCATAGAGGAACATGTCCGTCCATGGGAAGGAGAATGCCTCCCCCATGGAACCCTCTTGAGGCCATCTGCTTGCAAATTGCTCGCATTTCTTGTTGTCTTTGGTCGCGAAGGCGTCCAGAGGGGGGTGACCCCATTTCTCGAACACTTTCAACAGGTGAACTGTGTCCATTTCCCACTCGTGTATCTGGGCCATGCTTCTGCTGAGGGAGTCTGCTTGGGAGTTCCTCACTCCTGGGAGGTGATGAGCCACGATGGAAATTTCGTGCTTTAATGCCCAATGCCATGTTTTCTGGGCTTCTATGGAAAGAGTTCTTGATCGCGTCCCTCCTTGTTTCCTCAGATAAAACGTGGCCGTTGTATTGTCGGTCAGTATTCGTACTCGCGAACCCTTGATGTGTGGTAGGAATGCCTTCAGGGCCCATCGTACTGCTCTGAGCTCTAACACGTTTATGTGTAGGAGTGACTCCGTTGGAGACCATCGACCTTGCGTTTGGAGAGCACCCATGTGAGCTCCCCATCCGGTTAGGGACACATCCGTGACTATGGTTCGCTGAAACTTCAGCTCCTGTAGGGGTACACTGTTCAGATTGTGGAAACTCTGCCACCACTGAAGGGTCCGAAGCAGCTTGTCGTCGTTGATGGTTATCTTGTCTGACCACGATCCTTGAGACTGCGTCCATCGGTCCGCAAGGAATTCCTGGACTGGCCTCATGAATAGGCGACAGTTTTCCACCAGATGGATGCAGGATGCCATGGCCCCTAGGACCGAAACGTATTTTCTCACTGAGATCTTGGTGTTTCGCCCTAGTCGGCACGCTTGTTGATTGAGTCTTGAGGTTCTGTCGAGAGAAGGTTTCACTGGCCCTAACTGGGTCTCGAACTGTGCCCCCAGGAATACCAGCGTTCTCGATGGCCGCAGAGAGGATTTTTCGAAGTTTATGGCGAATCCCAGCTGTTGTAGAAGCTGCATGGTGGCTTGTAAACTTGTGTTGGTCGACGCTGGGGAGGATCCCCTTACCAGCCAGTGGTCGAGGTATGGGTATACATGGTGGCCTTGCTTCCTTAGCCAGGCCGCTACTGGAGCCGGGCATTTCATGACCGTTCTGGGGGAGGTCTTAAGCCCAAAAGGAAGAACCGTGAATTGGTAGTGAGTCCGCCCTATTACAAATCTTAGGAATTTCCTGTGTTTCCGACACATTGGAATATGGAAATACGCGTCCTGTAAATCCAGGGACGCTAGAAAATCCCCCTCTTGAATGGCGCGGATCACTTCCTGCAGAGTGAGCATCTTGAATTTTAGGCTCTTTAAAGACTTGAGATCGCGTAAGTCTAAAATGGGACGCCATTTGCCGTTCGGCTTTTTTACGAAGAAATATCTTGAGTAGACTCCTTGACCTCTCTGTGATGTTGGAACTAATTCTATCACGCCCTTTGCTAACATGTGTTACCTCTTGTTGCAGTATCTTCAGATGGGAATGAGCGGTGAACGCAGGTGGAATTTGCGGAGGGCTGTGTTTGAATTGCAGAGAGTGTCCGTTTCTTATAGTATCCAGCACCCATTGATCCGTCGTTATTCGTTCCCATTCGTCGACATATGCTGAAACTCTTCCCCCAGAACGGTGTGTTGTAAGTCACTGCTGATCTTTATTTTGCTTGTCTCTCGACGACGACGGATATGATGGTCTTTTCCTGGAAGTCTGGAAGTTCCGGCGACGGTTTGCCGTTTGGGAGGCACGTCTGTATCCCTGGGAGGGGTAAGCCGATCTGCCAAAGGAACTGTCTCCAGACGCAGAGAATCTTGAATTACCTGAAGCCCCTCTAAAGGGACGAAAAGACTTGTAGCTTCTGCCACTCTGGAGGCCACCCAATGAACGTGCCGTGTCCGAGTCCTCTTTCATTCCCTTTAGGGCTTCGTCCACCTTCTCACCGAAAAGAAGGTCTCCCTCAAAGGGCATATCTAAAACTTTGTATTGTACTTCTGGCCTGAAGTAGGTACACTTAAGCCATGACTGTCGACCCCATTATTGACTTGCTTGAAGCCTGACTCAGCGAGGTCCACCGCAATGTTTATTGCGTGATTTGAGGCTTCCTCACCTTCTCGGACAAGTAACATTGCTGCCTTCCTATGTTCTTCCGGAAGCTGATCAAGCAACGGATCTAGCCTGTGCCACATCTCCCTATCGTATCTGGCAACAATTGCCAGAGAGTTTGCAGCCTTTACTGTGGTCGCTCCCACGGATAGCACTTTTTGCCAAAGGCATCTTGGCGTCTCGCTTCGTTTTCAGGCAGAGTCGTGCACTTGTGCTGGGCCTTCGCCTTCCTCGCCACTGCCGCCGACACCACCGAGTCTGGCGTTGGTTGGGAGGATAAACACTTGGGGGTAGACTCTGGAGCCTTAAACTTTTTTTCCAGGCGTCCTTTCACTGCCGGTTCTGAAAACGGGTGACGCATTGTCTGCAACCCCTCCTTCCACACATGGTCCAGTATTGGTATCGAGAACACAGACCTTCTCTTACCCATGTGGTCGAACAAAAAACAGTCCTTTTTCTGTTCTTCCTGGGACAAACCAAATTCTTTGCATGCCTTTTCCATCATAGAATGGAATGAGGCAATGTCGTCCGGAGGGGACGGGTGAGCTGGGCTTCTAGGGGTTTCCAACTCCACATCTGACTCCCAGGTTGGATCCCTGGAAGGGGATGATGAGATATCCGGCATGGCTCCCCTGTCAGACTCCGAGTCTGGCAGCTCACCTTCCTCTTGTGCCAGTGCTGAGATTGGCGTGCGTAGGTGCGTCGGCTGACGGGACGGGCCCGGCTCATCGACGGGTGACTGTGGCAGGTTTGCCTGAGGTAGTCTCTGGTCCAACAACTGTAACAAAGACTGAAGCGTGGACAGAATTTCCAACGACAAAACAGATTGAGGATTGAGAAGAGGGGCACATACCGGTATAACGTATCCCCTCGTCGACGACTTGTCAGCCACTCGTAGCCCTAGGTCTGCTGGGCCAGCTATTCTCTCGTTCTCGTCCTCCGAGGACAGCATCACAGCCTGTTCTTGTAGTAAAGTATCCGGGGGATCGGATCAAAAACTTCAGGCCTCCAGGCCTCCTGTAGGACCCCCGTCGACGAGGACATCGTCGACGCCGTCGGTGGGACGGTTGATGCCACCTGCGTAAGTGGCAGGGTGGAGGCCGATGACTGGGCCGCCGTCGACGACGGTGACTTAGCAGGTGGTTTTGGCGGTCCCGCCTTTTCCACACTTTGCTTGCTTTTACTCGACTCGTGGTCAATCTATGATGATCGCCCGAGGAGGATTTCCTTTCCTTTTCATGCTTTTTTGATGAATATGATTTCTTTGACAAGGAGTCTCTAGTTGAGTGACTTCCAGACGACTCTTTTTCCATCGGTCGAGATTTCTTCGCCGGTGGTTCCGACGACGTAGCGCGGCGTGATGTTTTCGCCGATTGTGTGGAGCCTACCTCCGAAGGGGGGTATGCCCCCGCTCCATCATTCAGCCATTCCACCAGTCGTCGACTCCGGTCTTTGAGGGTTTTTTGAGAAAACCCTTTGCATATGTCGCAGTTATCCGCCGAATGATGAGGGTGGAGGCAATATATACAATCCATATGTCCGTCCCCCTCGTAAACTTTTTTCAAGCCGCACGTCGCGCATGGACGGAATAGCGCCTTTCCTGACACGGAGGACATTTTCCTTACTCAAAAGTAATGCAACCTTGTACAAAATAGTAAGACAACACGAGGAGATCCCACTACTTTGGAGACGGTTGAAATCTGAAGGGGAGCCGCGGGGGTGGGCCTCTTATACTGGGACGGCCTACGGAGCATGCATAAGCGGGTCCAAAAAGGACGTAGATAGGACACAAAAGTGTCGGAAGTTTTCCTATTGGAATAGGCTATATATGTGTACCGAGGGGTCCCAGTCTGACGACGGGGAATATTCTAAGCATGTGAATCCATGAAAGATCCAATGCTGGAGAACGGTGGGAAGGAGAGAGGGTCACAAATAGCGCTGGAGGGAATATCAAGAATACAGACATGGGCTGGTGAGCAAGGGGCAGAAGACAGGGAAAAGGATTGGCGATTTATATAGTCAAATGAGAGACAATGATGCTTACAGAACTAAGGGAAATATTGCAGGAAGCAGATTGGGGGAACAGTGGCAGATGAACATAGGGCATTATCCTTACACATGTTGGATTTTGATTTTGAGAAAAGGGACGTTAGTCATACGAGTTGGGGTATAACGATTGCAGACGAAGAGTGGAACAAAAGGCCAGAGCACAAAGAGAAGGTGCTGACTGTTGCACGTTCAAACTTGTCTCCAGAAGGGATAGGAGATTTGGGTCTTTGGACCCAAGTTCTGGAACCACCTCCCACTGGGCATTACAGCCTGTCAGTCATTGGATCGGTTCAGAATGGCTTTAAAACCTCACTTGTTCAAGTAGGTCCCCTTCAACCCAGCGATGTCATGATATTCGTTGTGACACTTTGATTATAGTTGTTTTGAACATCTGCACCCAGATACAGTTAAGTGTCTGTCTTGGAGCGCGGTAGGAAAAAAATCAAAACAAACAGAAAAATCCAAATCAAGGTGCATGCAGTTTTTCAATAGACCCCAAGCATGGAAAAAGTGGTAAAATTGTTAGATTTAGAAGACCCTAAATAAAAATCACCAGAACCGACAAAATATTCTACGACCACAGAACGATTGCGCAGTGCAGAGGATACATCCCACCATATATGAGCCGATTAAGGTCACTGCCAGGCCGAAGACAGACAGGCGAAATTAGCACCAACTGGAGAATGAAGAAAGAAGGTGGGTATGATCATGACCAAGGGTTTTTAGAGAAAGGGGGAGGACGACCACAATATATTACGTGGCATCAGATGAATAAGGAAAATGTAAATTTTAAATTGCCTAGTTTGACGGCAGGCACAGAAATATTGATTTAGGAGTTAGAACGAATGACTGCGGGAATAACGTTTGCAGTGGGTGACATAAAAGGCCTATTGGCAGCCATTCTAGTGGAGAGTGCGGATGACATTTGGAAGGAAGCAGGGTATGCAAGTGTAACAGCACAAAAAACGGGACCCACAACAGAGCGCCATTCAATAACTGTAGAGCAGATGTATGGAGAGTGCTTAGAGTACAGCATCCCGACACATTAACATGGGTGCAATTAGGACTAGGAAAATGGGCGAGGATGAGGACCGTGTTGCCTTTATTCAAGAACACTGGAGGCTTGTGAACCGCGGAACAAAACAGTGGCATTATTTTACTACATTTTATGTCATGGACTGCCAGAGCCAGTGCACAGGCAGATGAAGAAGCAGATGGGAATGGAGGCAAGACATTTGCCAGAAATACAATTGACCATTGTTGATTGTTGCAAGCGAAGAATAAGAAAAAAGCTGAAGGTAGAGAGCAAAAGGAAGAGATGATTGAAGTTTGCCCTAGAATTAGTGGTACTGACAGGTGGTGAAAGTGTGGTAGCACAAGCAGTGCAGCCAGTACAGGCAAGTAATGTGGAATATCCTATGGATCAAGGTGGATGTAACATTTGGCCATGAGGAAGAGGGAATGCATTCAGAGAAGGGTGAGGGGATTTCAGAACTACCAAGGAGGAGGCGGCGGCGGCTTTAATAGAGGACAGCCGCAGCAATGTTGGAATTGTGGGAGAATACAGCATGTAGCCCAAACGTGTAAGAGCAGAGGAGGAGACCTGCAACAGAACTGGCAGGCTCCAAGAGGGGGGATGGGCTACTCTCCACAGCATAATCCAGAACCACAAAAATATTATGCCCAAGATCACAAACAGAATCAGACAAATATGCTGCAAAAACAGCAAGTACAACAAAGTCCAGCACAAGTGCAGATGCCACAAGGGTATCTTCAGCAAGTGTCTATACAAACACAGCAAACAGTAGCACCGCAATAGAACACTAATGCAGGGGCTCCACAGGCATCTACACTCAGGATAGGGAGTGTGACCATGGTAGGAGGAAATCCTTTCACTGGTACTGGAATTAACTTATACCCACAACAGGACAGCCCACTGAAAGCCCTGATGTGTTCAGTACCATCAGTGTCACTAGAACCCCCGCTCACCTATCTCCCCCTCCCCCCAAGAAGAACCAAGGATCAGGATGACTATAGGAGGCAAGACATTTATGTTGCTTGCAGACACTGGAGCGACTTGTTCCTGTGTTCGAGAGGGTAAATATCCAATGTCTGGCATTGCCATGAACGTACACAGATATTCTGGGGCAACAACTTTAGTTCCTTTCACTGATGAGTTACCAATTTCTATAGGAGGACATGACATATCTATGCCACTGTTCTCCTGTCAAATGCCAGTTAACATATTAGGGTGTAACAATGATGAAATTAAACATGACATCTTTCGCGGACAAAGGGATTGTGTGTTCTACTCCAGGAATACATTTGATGAATATAAAAACTTGTATTAGCATTTGAAAAACATAGCATTGAGAGGATTTTCTCTAGATCCAGAAGTATTTTTGAATGGAGTAATTGTCCTGTAGACATGGCTCAATAATCGTTGGGTGGTGGAGGTGCACTCTCAGGGTAGGATACAAATTGACAGATGAGGAATTATTCAGCGACGATTACTCAGATAATAAATTGTTATTTCTCATAAGCCTTACCTATAAGTAGAGAACACAGAGATCCCACAGGGGTTGGCATTAGTGAGACAGAAACCGCCATACTTTCAGGAGGATTTAGAAAGGGTACCAAGCATTTTGTGGACTAGTAGTACTTATGACATAGGTCTACTGAAGGGGGTAGGAGCAGTCAAAATTAAGCTTCAGATTGGAGCTAACTTGCCATGCACAAAACAGTATACCATGTGCAGAGAAGCTCATAAAAGGGATATTTGAAACCATTTCCCCTTTAATGAAGCAAGGACTATTGGTACCATGAGACTTCTCCATGCAACACGGCTGTGTACCCTGTGAAGAAATCGAAAAGGGTACAGGGGTCATGTGGATTTATTCAGGACCTGTGCCCTCTTAAAAATGTTGTTGATTCAGAGTTTCCTATGGTTCTGAACCGTCTACAATATTAAGTAATGTCCCACCAACAGCCAAGTATTTTACTTTAATAGATTACAACAATGCGTTCTTCTCAATTCCCCTCCACGAGGACTTGCAGGATCTTCATTTATATATAGTAATTTTCACCCGAGACATACTCATTTGCCCCAGGGCTAGAGTCCTCCAAATGGAACTGGGAAATGTACAGCTTGAGAGTGCAAGAATGACATTTTAGTGTGCAGTGAGACAGACGAAAGATGCTGAAAAGACTCAGTTCAGCTCATGACTATATTAGTAGAGAAAGGATATAAAGTGGGCAAGGAGAAATTACAATATTCTCAGGAAGAGGTCCTATACATAGGACAGTTGATTCCTCATGAGGGGAAAAAAGTGAGACCCGAAAGAGAAGAGGCGATTCAGAAAACTCCCCAATCAAAAACCGTAAAAAAAAAAACTTTTTTAGACCTATGGAATTATTGTAGTGCCTGGGTTTGAGACTAAAAACACACATTCAACCACTTTTAAATGGACTTAAGGAAGCACAGGTAGACAAGAAAAAGATAATATGGACAGAAAAAATGACAAAGGGATTTGAAGAATTAAAACAGGTGATGCGTACAGCCCGTGCTAGGAATTCCAGATTACAATAAGGAGTTCTAATTATTTTTGCACTCGAATGGTGTAGTGATGACAGGAGTTTGGACAAAGAAAACAACTTGAGGGCATGGTCATACACCACTAGCATATTTTCAGTGGGACTTTAGACCCAGTAATGAAGGAACATTACCCTTGCGAGCAAACTTTAGCTGCTGCCGCATTTGCAATTGAAAAGGCTGCAAGTATTACAATGGGTGTTCAATGACATTTGTCGAGCACTCATTTGCTATTTTAGAGAAACCTTAAAGTACATTGACTACACAAAGAGTATCGGGCTATGAGGTAATCATTTTAAACCCAGCCATTAAAATAGTTGTTAGATGCAGAGCAGTGAATCCAGCTACATTTCTAGCAAAATTAGTAGGGAAAGTGGATTATATGCATGATTGTACAACATATACTGACTTCTATGAGGATAGTCCCACATTGGAGAAAATGCTCTTTGGGAGTGGAGATTTTCTTTGTATCAATGGTTCTTCAAAAATTTACCAAACATCTGCCGAAAGGCATACTGAAACCGCAGTAGTGAAATTGAATCCGGAGGGTGAATTCAAGTAGTAACAAGTGTGAGTTTGTCTTTGCATTGTTCAGCACAGGCTGCAGAGGTAGTGGCGCTTATCTCTTCACTCCAGAGACATGAGGAAGTGACAGTGTACTCCAACTCCACTTATGAGTCATCAACCATACATGCAGAATTGTCACGATGGAAAAGGAGGGGTTTCCTCTGCGCATACAGCTCGCCCATGCTACATGCACAACTATTGGATTTGTTTCTTAAAGTACTAAAGCATCCATTCACTATCGCAGTCATCAAGTGCGCGTGCGCAGCCCATACTAAAAGGGCAGACATGATTTCTCGCAGTAACAAAGCCGTACATAGAGGTCAAAAAGGCTACCTATTTCCCAACCATTTCTGATTTTGATAGAGTGTGAAACAATTGTCAGGGCGGTGCATGATAATCAAGGAAAGGTTTAATATGGTATCCATTGTATAATTGAGTTACAAGGACGTGAACCACTGGAGGAACAGGATCTTTGGGAAAAAAACAGAACAGGGTGTTCTTTATCTTCCACTGAGGTTTTATGGAGACAAGATAGAACTGGCTTTCCAGTACTGTCTCTAGCATTATTGAAGGTGGCGCTGGAGCAGCTTCACTACCCAGCGCACATCACAAGAGAGTCCCCTGCCACGATAGCAGAAGACAGGTTCACACCAAATTTATTAGAGCAGGTTGCACAGTTTATTGTGAATTGCATTGAGAGTCAGAAATTCACGGCATGACACTTTAAAAACAGTGAAAGGAGCAATCCCAAGATTTAATTGTCCTTTTCAGCATAAACATATGTGGACATGATGCAAGTATGCAATGGCTATAGGTACAGGTTGGTAGTAGTATGTCCCTTTTGCAGATAGATTGAGGCAAGTCCACGCACACTGATGCTCCATGTGCTGCCAGGTTTCCTGTGCGCAAAGTATTTCCAAGATGGGGCGTTTGCAAAGTTCTACGGTCTGACAATGGACCACATTTTGTAAATGAGTTGTTCGAGCAGATGGTTCTCCTATTAGGCATATAGCACAAGTTCTCTTCTGGCGAGAATAGCGAAGATTAAAATGACATCAAAGACGGGGTGGCTGCATTGTCTGCCCCTTGCTTTGTTTGTCCTGAGGAACCTGCCTGGTTCAGATCACCACCTGACTCCACTTGAGTTGGTGACTGGAAGTCGAATGAGAATACCCCTTGCTCCTTCCACTTGAGTGGAAATTGACACACAGTGCAACGAAGGCTTTATGTGATGAAATGCATGATTATTTAACAAATATGACCGCTAGTGTCTCGCATTTCTCAAAAGATCAAACACCGGAGGGAAAGGTTGAAGATTCAAGATGATGCCAACCCAGCAATAGTGACACTTTTACTTAAGCAGCCTAGTTTGTACCCGCAAGACAAGGTGTTCATATGAAGCTTTGTACGTACCTGGAATAAGCCCCATTTTGAAGGACCATACTTAGCAGAAGAGGTCACACACGTTGCCATCAAACTAAAGGGAAGAAGAGCCTGGCTACACCTGACTGATGAAGATTTACAAAGGAGAGAACCCAAACCCGCCGATACCCGTTGACTGCGAAGCAAGAGAACAAGTTGCATACCAGATTGGTTACCAAGGGAAAGGATAAAGCATTTACAGATTTAAAAAAAAAACATTCTGGAACAAATAGACACTCCCTAAATGTTTAGTTAGGAAGTGAATGGACTTGCCATCGTTCCAGAAACCTTTTGTCAATTAAAACTCAAAATGGACTATACGGCAACCGGGAGAAATAACAATTACAGACAACACCTTTCACTGCTTGGGCTACTACAGTGATATCAGAACAATGAGTCAACAACAAAACAATAATATATCTATATATATATATGTTTTCATGAAGCCCAGAAATGTAACATTGCACACCTTTTGAATGTTCTTGAGACCTATATTCTTCAGTCTTATCCAGCTTCATTAAGACAACACGTGGATGTGGCTACATTTGAGGATCCTAAAAACGGTCCTATTGAGCGCAGAATTGTTGTTGCTATTTTAATTAAGTATTCGATGTCAAACAAAATCTAAAAAATAAGTGAAAGTGAATAAACTGAATTAAAAATGGGAATGTTCCAGTATATGAAACGGTCACAAGGAGACCAGCTACTCCACAAGAGACTGGCATTTGAATAATACGGCATTGATTATCTAGTTGCACTTTATTTTAAGATTGCTTTATGATTTAAGTATTTCATCAGGTATTGTTTAATAAATCAAGGGAAGTATATGAAAATTAGACATCCCTTCCTCTCCCTAACAAAGTTACAAATAACATTTTCTCTGGTATATGTAAACAAGTTGCTCAATCCAAAAGAGATGTTGGAGAGGAACATAAAAAAAAAATGTATCTTGATAATTTGGGCCATTTAAAGAACATGTGGTATCAGCACATGAAGGAGGTGGGAAAGAACGTCAGATGAAAGCTGCTACGTATGCTCCCTCATCCCTCATATCATGAAAGCAGCCAGAACATTTATTGCTAAAGAAATACCTGCACACAATACCAAGTGCCTCAGCCATCTAGCAGCATGCACACAGGACAATTTGAAGGAGGATTGGCAACCCTATGATGTAAGGAATGCAGAAATGAAGATGCTGGGATATTCAGATATACAAAAAACACCAGGATTACCAGGATGCTGAGAGAGGCCTCAGCTATTGGTATACGGACAAGTTGCCACCAGCACAGGATGGGAAGAAGGAACGTTATCATGCACTGCACACTTGATGAAGGAATCAGTAAGCATAGTGCAAATAGTAAACGAAATATGCCTAAGATCAGGGGGCAAGTATTCTAAACTACTAAAATGGGTTGAAAATGAAGCAGCACCGCTGTGCATACTACCTATACAGAATCCAACAATATGCTTCAGGAACAAAGGCCTGGTTCCAGTTGGAGAAAATAAAGGAAGCAAGCACGTGCTCGAAGTATCAGGAATTAATGGTGGAACTGCTGTGCTAATGGATCGTTATTGGGCCTGTGGATCCAGAGCTTATATGCAGCTGCCTATAAACTGGGGAGGAATATGCTCCATTGTGATCACACATGTTCTTGCATTGGCGATTCCCCAAAGTGACCTATATATTGAAGAGTTTCCAAAGATGGATGTACACCAAAGGAAGAGGAAGTCACTTAGCCTTCAAATAATGGAGAGGAACAAGTTACTTATCTTACCTGGTAACGTTCTTTCGATGGGATGTTCCTCCGACGTATTCCACATCTTTGAAAGTAATTACCACAACTGTGCTGCTTTGGAAAACTTTTTCGGCGTAGGCTTCCTGCGTCGATGACGTCGATACGCTGTCCCTCGAGGGCCTCCGTCGATGGTCAACATCAACGGATGTTATATCTAGGACGCACGACACCCATAGTCTCACTTGTAGTTTTTTTCCCCAGAATGTGTGGCACCAAATCTCCTGCCAGTATGACTACAGAAAGCCTTGCGGAAACGAAAGCTGCAATCAAATAAGAAATTCTGTAGCGGGGCAGGTAGGGAGGGAGGATACGATGTGGAATACGTCGGAGGAACATCCTATCGAAAGAACGTTACCAGGTAAGTTAAGTAACTTGTTCTGCAAAGGGATTGTGTCCTCCGACGTATTCCACATCTTTGACAGACTCTAAAAGCAGTAGCAACGTATGGAGGTATGGAAAAGAATTTACAAATGCATCAATTTAGAATGCCCAATCAAATTGCAGAATAGAGGACTGCCTTACCAAAGGCCAAATCCTGCCCATGGATAGAGGCTAAGGAATAATGTTTCACAAAAGTATCGACAGAAGCCCATGTGGCTGCTTCACAAATATTGCGAATCAGACCACCCCTCTGTAGTGTAGTGGTGGCAGTCATACCACTAGTAGAATGAGCCGGTAAGCCTACTGGAGGGTCCTTTCCCGCCAAACGGTAACACCCAGAGATCGTCAAAATGATCCATCTAGATAAGGTTTGCTTGGAAACAGCCTGACCTAAACGCCTTCCAGCATAACCAATAAAGAGCTGTTCGTCCACTCTGACCCGGGACATCCGTAAGAGATAGAAGCTCTCCTAGGGTCCAACCTATGGAGCCTCTCCTCTTCCTTACCAGGATGTGGAGGAGGATAGAATGCCGGAAGAATTACCTTCTGGCTCAGATGGAATTCTGACACAACCTTCGAAAGAAAGGAAGGCCGCACCCCAAGGACAACCCTGTCCTTATGGAACACAGTGAAGGGCGGAAAGTGCCTGCAACTCACTCACTCTGCGTGAGGAAGTAACCGCAACTAAACATACAGTTTTAAAGGACAATAGTCGGAACGGACAAGAATGTAAGGGCACAAATGGAGCTCCCATTAGGAACTTTAAAACCAAATTCAAATCCCATCCCGGCACCTGGAAAGGCGACGGTGGAAACACATCAGTTAGCCCTTTTAGAAACTGATATATCAAAGCGATTTTAAAATAAGAACATTCCTCAGACGAGCGCTTAAATATGGCCAGCACCACCAGGTAACCCTTAATGGTACTCACCTGCAGGCCCTTGTGGGCTAAAGAAAGCAAAAAAGACAAAACCAAAGGAATGGAACATTGGAAAGGATCCATATTCTGTACTCTGCACCAGTCACAGAACTTTCTCCAACGGTCCAGAGTTTTCATTGCGGGCCTTCTGGCCAAAATAAACACCTCCATCACGTCCTCAAGGAGGTCCCAATCCTTGTACCTCAACCTTTCAGATACCAAGCGTGAAGGCTGAGGGATTGGACCTCTGGATGGAAAACCCAACCCCACTCCCGTGATAGCAGATCGTCTTGGTAGGGAAGACGATGTGGAGGGCAGACACATCTAAAAGGTCCGGGTACCATGCTCTCCCTGCCCATGCCGGAGCAATGAGGATCATCTGGGAACCGAACCTCTAACCTCAGCAACACCAGCGGAATGACGGCGACTGGAGGAAACATGTACAGCAATGGGGAGGACCACTCCACTACGAACACGTCCCCTAAGGCTCCTCTTGGAGGAAATTCCTGCAACAGAATCTTTTGCACATCCGGTTGACACTGGTGGCGAAGAGATCCAATTGCGGGGTTCCCCAAAGGGTGAAAATCTACAACAGAACTTCCTGAGCCAGCTCCCACTCATGAGAGACCGTGCTCTGCCTGCTCAGAGCATCCGCTGCCGTGTTTTCGTCTCCGGCCCGATGAACTGCCGAGATCGAAATGTCCTGCTGCATGGCCCAGAACCAGAGCTGCATCACCTCCCTGCACAACGGGAGTGACCCTGCGACCCCCCTTTTTGTTGAGGTTGTGTATGGACACTGGATCAAAGCGCTTGCTGGAGGGATAGTAGGGTATGCAGCCTGCTTTGCTGGGGCCGTAGCCGCCTGCACCACCAAACTCTCAGGAGTAGGGTGCGTTGACAAGTAGCAGGGGTCACCACTGGCTGGGCAGTATTTTTCCAGAAGCAACATATTCATTGCTGGGACTCTCTCCGGAGCAGTCCAAGCCACCACCACCCTTTTTTCCAACCCCGTATGAAATGGCAACACCGGGTCAGTGGGTGGACCTTGATCCAAGATGTCTATCGGATCATCCTGAAGAAAATCAGCAGATCGAGCAGACACCCCAAATACTCGGTCATCCTCGACATGAGGCACCTATACGAGGAGTCAGCATGTGTACCAGGCTCAGGCCTGCCAAACTCAACCTCCGGAGCGGTATCAATACCACTGGTGTCATGTAAGGATTGACAAAGTTCTTCCAGTTGGCTATGGCCAGACAACAGGTCATCAGGAACCTCAAGAGGCACAACCCCCTCCTCATCAGACCATTCCTCCACCTCTGAAATATACTTCAAGGGTTGGAACAAATCCACCCTGGGAGGAGGAACAGAGTAGGGCTCAAACACAGGCCTCACAGACTTGCTGAGAGCCTTTCTCGGGGCTTCCACAGCCCTCCGGGGCACCTCCGGTAAACTCTCCACAAAAGGCGTCGAGGGCGCCGATGGAATCGGCGTCGACGGTCGACCAAGGCGTCGACTACTTCGACAACGGCTTCGAGGCCAGAGCCCCAAACGAGTCCTTCGACGGCCGCGGCGCCGATGGCGTCGATGCCTTCTTAGAAGGCCTCACAAGCTCCAACTGTCTCGATGGCGTCCAGGACCGGGTCCTGAACCTGGCACGGCAATGGCGATCACCGTTGTCCAATTGAGACCTCGAGTGGGACCTCTACGGCTCCTGATGATCGCGACGACCGCCCAAGCCTGAAGGCGTGCGCGTGGTGGCTCTAGCTCGTTCCTTGCCGGCTTCTCTCGAAGGTGCGGACGGAACGGTGGCTTGCGATTCGAAAATCGCCATCATCAGCTGGCAGAATGCATCACATTTGGCCGGCGACAAGTGTTTCGTGGGACAAGTTATCTGCCGTGTGGCGGAGTCCTCCGACGAAGAAGGCGACCAGTGACTGTGCTTCCGTGAATGCCTCAAAGAGGCAGAGAAATGGCGGGACCCACTCTGAAGATGAGACCCCTGGACTTACGCCGATGCGGAGAGTCGCCCCTCGAATCGTCAGTCGAAAGACCAGTAGATTTCGACTTACGGGTAGAAGACGAAGACATCATGAATTTTCAAGTCAGAAGAACCGAGGCGCGCCGAGATTCTGAAGCAAACACTTTAGTGGAAAAAATGGAACTGAGGCTATGGGCGTTGTGTCTCCTAGATGTAACATCCGGTGACGTCGACCATCGACGGAGGCCCTCGAGGGACAGTGTATCGACGTCATCGACACAACCATCTACTCCAAGGTCTTAGCCAACTGTTTAGAAGGAGTCCTCCTCAGCATAATAGATGCAGACCAAATGGGTGTCATTCTAGGCAGAAACACCGGGGACAATACCCGCCATGCCCTAAACTTGGTAGAAATGGAGAGATGACGCGGTCACACACAACGTGTGTGGCCGTGTCATCATGCTACTATTTAACATGACCATCTTAGATTTCCCGCGGCTATCGTATCGCACGGAAACCGGCATTCTTGGGGAAACCCTTTTGAAACACAGGTAAAAGCATTTAAGGAATCATGACATTTCCAATAGTTGGTGGTGCTAAATCTTTTTATGAAAGTACCTTGTCTTTACAAGAGATAGAATTTGTCCACTTACAATTATTGTCATTATTTTGGACATTGCAGGAGGAAACGCTGACATTTCTAAACAGAATAGAAGGAGAGGGAATATATTAGAAATATCTCTACAAGAAAGTAAGAAGTGCGACTAATAGTGAGTATAATCAACACTATATTCAATATTAGACTTAAGTGCATTTAGGGATCATATACTCACAAAGATTTATTATATTTGGTTTGTTCTAGGTTACTCACACTACGTTTCAATATTTAACCCTCCTGATGAACCATCTGCATGAAAGATGGAGAAACTTGTTGAGGGGTTTAACAGCACCATTGAAAAAATCATGAAGGCATTCAAATCTGAATTATTGAAATTTTGAACAATTAATAAAAAAGGGGATTGAACAAATTGTATTGACAAACTGATGAAACAATAATGATCAAATATCAATAAATCTACTAATTTGGCGCAACAAAACTGGATCCTGATACATTGTTGTTTATATAGTATATAGGTACTGGCCAGCCTCAGCACTGTTAGGATCCGATATTGCTACCGAATAAGACATCTAAACAAAAGAGCAAATTTAGAAACTCAAAATTCAAAAGAGCAGGGGACTCGCCAGCAGCTGTTTGAGGCTGATCAATATCCACCTTGTCCTAAACTTTCTAGAAATGGCGACCTCAGAACACTGCAAACTGGCACTGATGGTGCTAGACACAACTAAAGCATTCAATAAAGTTAACTAGGCCTTTATGCAGGGCACCCTTGATGCTTTCCACTTTAGGGCAGCATTTCTGTGAAATGCTTCTAGCCAACTATAGCTCGCCAAAAACCTATTTGCATGTGAATCCGTTGCCAACAAATCCTATCCCTCTCACTTGCGGAAAGAGACAGGGATGCCCACTCTCCCTGTTAATTTTCGTCCGATAAGGGAGCTCTTGGCCCAGCGGACATGCAACAATCCCTCTATTGAGGGGGTGAGGGAAGGCCATAAACAATACAAGGTGTTCCTTTATGCCGATGATGTGATGCTGACCTTAACAAATATTTAATCTTCCTTACAACAATCCCTACAGGAACTCGACTCCTTTAGTCAGGTAGCAGGATTCAAAATTAACTATCACAAGTCAGCTGCTCTAGGGGTGGGACTAACCCTGGAGGAGCTGGAAACCCTTCGGCCCTCCTATCCGATTAGATGGAACAAGAAGTGCATAGAATATATGGGGGTCCATATCCTTGCGCCCCCGTGGGAACTTTATGCAGCCAACTTCCCCACACCTTTTTAAAGAGTTGGAGTTAGACCCGGACAGATCGGTCGGATCACTGCTGGTAAAATGAACTTGCTCTGAAGATTTCTTTATTACTGCTTGACGCTCTCCTCCAACTGCAACAAAAGTGGCTTGGATTCACTTGGCAGGGAAAGAAATCTAAGATCCCAAAGAAAGCTACGATGGATAATGCCTGACTGGGAGGGGTTCCCAGACCTGCACAAATATTATACAGCAGCATAACTCACACATTGCTTAGCTTGGCTCACTCCTAATGACCCCCGAAATGGGTAGACATTGACCAGTCAGGAATGCCCCTTCCCATTCGCCTCCCTCTCGACACGTAGACACTGGCCTGGTGTGCTTTGCTCCACAAAAACGACGGTAAGGATATGGGATTGGGCGATGAAACAAAGGGATTCCGAGGGGGTTGGCCCCTGCACTCCAGTTTTCTATTACCCAGACTTTACCCCAGGCCTCTGGCCCACATATTTTTTAATAGATGGACACAAGCTATTTACACACCCTATTGCGACTGTCTGAAAATGGATCACCCCGGTCCTTAAATCCAGCATTGAATTACGCACCGTCTGATAAAACAAAGGGCCGCACGTGACCTCACTGAACTCCCCTTGCTGAAGGATAGCACAGGGGAAACATTTCTGATCTATATAGGCTCCAACAGTGTGGCACACCATCCGCCTACCACGACTACATGGCCCAATGGGAAGCAGACTTCGTGAAACCCACAGAGGATCAAACCTGGGTAGGAATTTGAAAAAGAAACTCTTCTAAATGTCTAACAAAGAATGTGCCAATAAACTCATATACTGCTGGTATTATTCCCTAGCATGGCTGCATGGCTTTAAAAATTTGCAGGACCCAACATGCTGGAGAAAATGTGGAGCTTAAGGGACATATGCCCCCTCGCTCAAACTTTTTTGGGAAATAGTACTCCGCTCTATTGAAGATAGCACCCAGGTCTAACTCCCTATGCACCCTGAGATCATCTTGCTGGGGAGCCCAGTCTGGGGGATTTACCCAAGTTCTGGGGGGACACCTAAATTGATTGCCCAGCTTCTCTTGGCAGCACAAATTACAATTGCCCGAACCTGAAAATCTCCCGAAGGCCGACTGCTACCTATGTGGTGGATTAAGGTCTGGGACACTTTGATGGCAGAAAAGGTCACTGCAGCCACCGGTTCACAGACATTTGGTCCCCGATTCTGGAATATGGCCAGAACTTCCTGGCGCAAACGAACAAGTCACACCCAACTAGATGGTTTCTGGGAACCACTTAGGGGCACACATGTTGCCTCACCAAAGGCGGACTAAGCTGGGGAGGGAACATGAAGGTGGGCAAGGGGGAGTACCTGGGGTGGTGGGAAAGGGTTTGATCTAATGAGGTGTCGCAAGACGTGTCAAGACAAGCCCAAATCTTACAGTTGAAATAATGCTCCATGTTTGCAACAGATTTAAATAAAGTTGAATAAAAAAAAAAAAAAAAACACATGAGCATCAAAGAAACAAGTATAAAAGAAGCAAAATAAATGCATATACGCTGAAACAAAAAGGTAGCGGAGACATATAGAAGCTTTCTGCAATATAACCTAGAAGGTAACTAAAGCGGCCACGGGGAAAAAAGATGGACGTTGGACCTGTACTGAATCAAACTGAGCTACCTCAGAAACAGAACCAGGCTGCAGAAACGGGAGACACTTCGTGTGAAGGATGAAGAGGCGGCTCTTGGCTTGGGATCAAGGATGTCGATCAAGGAATAATTGCAAGCCACAAACGGAGTCAAGCGGATAAGCCATGGACAGGACACATTTTTCTCTTAGATTAAGCTAAGAAAAAAACATCCAAAAGTGCCAAGTAATGGATAATTAAAATGCAGAAAGCATATGTGAGATGGAGTGATCAAGTCGCCAGAGGCCAAGAGTGGTAATAGCATCTAGTAAAATTAAATTAAAAATAGCAGTAAATAAGAAGTCGAAATTGACAAATTTGTGATCTCCTCACACGTGACTCGGAGGGTGAAAACAAGGGCCATTCATTAAGCTCCGGATGAAGATAAGGGTGTACCCACACTCCCTCAAAGATCCCAGAGCAAAGAACAGGCTGCAAGGTCAACTACAAAGGAGAAACTTTGGCTAAAGGCCTGACCGTTGAGAGATGATGAACTAATTGGTGCAAATGGGTAGTAGACGTTCTCTGCACCTGGGTATCGTTTTGCATACGTGCTGCGAGTGTGCGGACTACTGCTTGTAGTCCACCAGATTCCCCTACTTTATTTTGAACTTACAAAGAAGTACTTTACAATTTTCTTTGGGTTCATCCGAATCTGGGGTCATTTAGTATGGTAATTTCATTCTGCACATAATAAATGCTTCAAGGTGCTATTGCACATACTAATAGTACCATCACTCAGATAATCAGAGGTAGTAACAAAAGTCCTGGACTTAGGCAGACACATGATCTAGGTATAGGTGTCAAAGACTGGTAGGTCAGGCAAACAACTGTTGAGGTGCAGGTATAGGCTCATGAGATATTTCACTGGTTATTCTGAAGTAAGGTTAGGGTTTGTTAATTTCCCCCAATTACAAGCAAGAGAAACTCATCCAGGGGAAGTCACCCACACTCAAAAACAGAAGAATCCAAGAATGTGACTTTACTGTTTATCAAAAGCTTTCAAAACAGGGATCAAGTTATGGACAACGCATGATTCTCCAAAACGTTGTCACTGGTTACAGGCTTATCATGGAGTTTTAATGTGTGGTGGCGTCACAAAATAAATGTTACATTGCAAAAACCTAAGGTGGGATGGAATTGGTTTGGTTAGTGAGGTAGTCTACATATAGAAAATATATGGGATTAGTACCCTTATTGACTAAACCGGATCTGGTGCCTCCTCCTGTGACCACCTCCTAAAGGTTGCAGGAACAAGCATATCAGGTTAGCGCGCTACCATTGGATCTTGCAACGAAGTGTGAGCTACCGTGGAAGGTGGGTAGGGATTGGTCAGAGGGTCTTCTCCACCTCGGTGCTTTGGAAAGTTATCAGCCCAAAAGCGACATTTCAAGGTGATGGGAACAGCCCCAAAGGTGCTACTTGTACCCAATAAAGTTACCATTTCTGATCCTCTAGGCCTTGAGACAGAAGCTTTCAACCTGGTATTACTTTTGTATCATCTGTCTTCAGTTGGATGGCGGTAACCGTCTCAGTCTGGCTCAAATTAATAGGTTATGTCTTCCAGGTTTAGATCACATGTTCAGAGACAACAAACTTGAAGTTCCAGCTCACATTTGAGGATTTTCAGCTCTTACATTTGCAGGTGTCCGGTCTCTTCTGCCAATGTGAAACATTCTTTCCCTCAGTGTCCTTGGCCAAAATGTGTGTGTTGGCTGCACAGGCAGTCTGGTCTGCGTGTCTGTGAAATCAACGTGTCAGGCCTCCCTCTTGTATTCTTGAGTTCCCTTCAGTGTCTTCCATTTATGTCCATTCAGCTGTAGCTTCTATCTTGAATTACATGGCCACTCATGTAGGTTGCATTCAATATCAGCTAGCAGTTCATGTGTATTCTTGTGAAACTTGCAGTTACTGTATAGCGAAGGTGCATCAGTCCTCTAAGCGGGTCATATTCTTTGTGTCTAAGAGAAATTTGATCTAAGTGACTGTGTAGCTTCATGCAGGGATGCATATGTGTTTATGTCTAACACATCTACGTCACAGCCCCAGTTGTGATGTCATCAGCTCCTTGCATAGTCTGAGTCAGTTTACTTGCTCCATTGACTGCAGACACATCTCTTCAACTACATCAACAGGATAGGGTCTAAATGGCTGTCTGAGTGAATAGCGTTTATTTCATCTGCGGTACATCGGCAATTGGGACGAGGGAGCCAGGAACAATGTACATCTTTCACTTCTGTGACTGCGAGACGATGGTGGAATGTGTGCAACGAGGGCCATATTCATGTCTCCCTCTTCAATTCAAGTGACTGAAGTGGGAGAATGGGAGAAAAAGCTCCCCCCAATCTCCTCGCGACCATGGCCTAGAGGATCGCGGCCCAGACACCCACCACGAGATGAATTAGTCTATCTACCAGACGGCCAAATACCCTGGTTCAAGAACATAAGGATATGCCCACCAGCCTGCCCTACTCAAGCCGACACCTGCGGCATGGATGAACTCGACTAAGACCACAACAACAAGCACCCACATCGTTAGAGATGCCATAACGACCTAGCCAACTGCCAAGAACACACGTGCCACCAGGCACACTGGTCACTCACGCACCAACCCACACGAAGAAAATATTCAGTGCTATGATGTAGGTGACGGATACACCCACTGACGCGCATCTTTATTATATTTCACATAGGTTTTTTTTAGTAATGCAGAAACGCAAGACGCATAAAGCACTCACGTATACGCTTGCTGACGCTTCTCCCACCCCTCGCATCGTGATGAGAATATAAAGACGACGTAATACTGCCTATGAAGCCATGTCAAACCGCAACACAGGTGCCGTGCATTACACATCCCCACCCATGAACCAGGCCTAAGTAGGCCGCAAGCAAGAACCGCCATGAACACTGAATGAGCGAGAGTACAAGTGCTGATCATGCAGAACGAGCCCAGCGAGAGCTCACAGCCAACGGGGCGATGTTGCAACTCGTATGCTACCAGCCGGCGCCAAGGTCACACCTGTAAGCAAAGCCAAGCACACAGAAGCAAAATACAACTTTAAATGTGCAGAATTCCGCCCCAGCTACGGTCTCTCCACACGTGACCAAGCCAACTTGACAAGGTGCCAGACCCACGAGGAAGAAGTCGCCTGGGTCCCACGTCTGGGACACAGGTTGCGACAGTGAAATGACCAGATGGACACCTACAGCGATGGGAATGGCCTGCTCTCAAGCCTATGAGCAAACCCGCACATTGTCTGCACGAACACATAGTTACACATTGTTGCTAGTGACAGGTACACAGCGAGCTGGGAACAACGATGGTCCCAGACTGGGGGGGGTCGCGGGAGGACCAATCAGAACATGGGGGCACTCATCACTGACGCCACTAACATTAGCCAATCATCAGGGGTCTTCGTGTAACAATTTTCAACTATCTAACAGAAGGGACAACCCAAGTATACCACCTGACTCATCCTCAACCACTAATATTGCTCTATATATGTATACTATACTAACCCTACCACTCGAGCAACCAATCCAGAGTGGAAATATTTTTTTGCTAACTTTCCCAGGTGACGCAAGTAGCGCGTCATACTGTGTCAAAAAGGGCCTGCGAGCCCCACGAATTTTGAGAGTCTGGACGGACGCGTACGATCATAGACCCATCCCTGCCGTTGTTTTAATAAACAGCAGAATCGCCTTGCTTCTTGTGTGTGTCTCATACTCATTTTTTGGGGAACACGGGAGGAGTTGGGGTCTCCCAGCCCGGAGGTCCGCGGACGGCTCACCCGACCCCGGGAAAACCACCCCAACAAGTCCTGAAAGTATGGAAGGATTACAAGGTAAGCTAACCCATTGTAGATAGCTGAAATTGGGATGGATTTTCAGGCTCAGGATCCCACATAGATTTTTCCCCTAATCTCCGACACAGAAAAACCCAAAAGGCCCTTATCCCAGCTCTCAGTCAATGCTGCACATGTAGTGATTCACGTCTCCTGAGCATCACGTTTCAGAGCTCAGACATGCACGGGTTGATGCTCTGCGCTCTGAAACAAGACCTCTTGGTTCCAGCTGCACGTGGTTCCTTTGCATTGGACCCTGTATGGTGGCAGAGTAGAAGAGGCACTGTGCCAAAAGATGAAAAATTAGAAACTGTATGTTAGAATGCACATGTGTGTGAGCCTAAGGTTGAGAGGTGCGAGTGCTTCAAGATGGTGTTTCAGGTTGGGATGTGCATATATCTGTGAGCTAGTGGGTAAAAGTGTGTATGTCGGTGTGCGTGTGTATGAGCTTAAGAGTGTGCAGTTTTGAATCTGTATATGCATGTGTAAAAAGGCATAAAGGCAGGAACTGTTCTACCAATCTTAAAGAAACCCTTGACTAACCCAAACAACCCTGCCAGCTTTCAGCCTGCACCTCGGCCGCCTCATCACTCTAAAATCATTCAATGCCTCATTTGTAGAATCTCCTGCCAGGGCACTAATGACTTCAGAGACACTACCATCTTGATTTTGCAACCAGCATCCTACTAAACGGCTCTCATCCGTAACTTTCTGACCACTACTTACTACTGTAAACTAGCCTCTTAATGCTACTGACACTCTCAGTAGCCTTTTGTAAAGGCAACCATTCCTCTCCTTAGTTCCCTTGCTTAGCCTGGAATCCTAGACATTGACCTTGACTAAGATTCCTCCTACCATTCATTTGTCCTTCAGATCTTGAAACTGTGCCACAACACAAATAGTATTCTCTTTCCCTACGCTTACTCCTGACCTCTCTGCCACTTCCCTTCATCAATCGCTGGATGGAACTTCCTGGACCTCTGCTTCACTCTAAGTGAAGTTTTCTACCTTGCCTCCACTGTACCTGATCTCCTTTCCCTTCAACCATACAATTTCAGCTCGACTTACTTAGCTCCTCATCCCAAGTAACGCAACATTAGGGTCTTTTTTGATAACATCCTTAACCTCTACGACTTTATTACTTCCCCATGATAGTGGCTCAATATCGGGAAAATTCTCGACCACCTCACTTACAACTCTAGCAAACCTTGTATGCAGAACCTGGTACTCACCCGCCTGGACCAGTATGCCGCCTGTACTAATATGCCAGCCTTCTACATGGCCTCCCCATCTTCTTCTCCCTACTTGACAAAGTATTCGACTTTACCTTATAGGCCCTCTGTAATCTTCACCGCCATTCTGCCACCTGCAGACATTGACTCCATGTTGGATGGTTTACATGAAAATCCTGTCCCTATTTAAACTTCTACTGTTAGTTTTGAAATCCCTCCATACGCTTTCTACCCCTACTAACACCATCTCTCACTACTCCCCCCCTCTTGGCTTCCTCCAATCTAGTGCATTTCACCAACCTCTGTTAACCAACCATCCTGCAATTCCTCTCACTTCTGCTCCTCCCTCGTCGGCCCTCACAACTGCAGCTCCCTTCCTGTTCATGTTTATAACAATACCATCCACTACCTTGAACCTGCTCTAAAGCTCCACCTACTTAACCAAGAGGCAGCCCCCCCCCACTTACTCCCGCATCTCTCCCCGCCCCTGCAAACCTGCAACTAACCTCACTGTATATATAGTGCGTCTCTTGACTTCATCATGCATTAGGTCTGTCCTGCCACCAGTCTGTTGCTTGTATTCCCCACAACACAGTTGACCGCTACCTCTCCCCATTCACGTACATCACCCAATGCACGATTGCCCTGTTGACAGTGGTTTCTTTTGTATACCTGTTTCAGGGAAAAAAACACTGTACTGACCAAATAATTAAAACACGCCTTGGCAAAGCCAACAGTTTGGGCTTTTGTGTAAATAGAAGACAGGCATTTGTTAGGCACTGGTATAAGGAGCTACGTGATCCGACCGTGGCTGATTTTACTGCCGCCGGAAAGTTTGCGTGAGAAAGGTGTGAACCACCAAAAGTTTGCAACTTTCTCATGCGAACACACATACATACCCACACCCACAGACACAACATACCACCACCCACACCCCCAACATAACAAACACCACTTACCTTTTTCTTCACGCTGAGTCCCTGCGGCGCCAGTTTCCTTTCACTTCCGTGATGCGCCGCAGGGGGCTTTTATTTTTTTTTCTTTTACGGGGGTTGCAGGGGTTTCGCCTGCAACCCCTGCTCACTATACCACACAGTATAGTGAGCGGGGTGTTGCTGGGGACACCCACGCAGCCCCCGTTTTTTTTTTCGCTGCGAGGGTGTCCCTCGAACACCGCGCTCACTATACCACACAGTATAGTTAGCGAGGTGTTGCAGGGGACACCACTAAAGCCCTTGCAGTCTTTTTTTTTTTAACTTATCTGCAATGCTACCATCAAAGGTTCAAACTTTTGGTGTTCGAACCTTTGGTGGTAGCATTTATAGATGTTTTTGTTTATGTGACCGTTTAGATACGGTCTTTTTGTACAATACCCTGGTATAATGGTATTACCGAGACAACAGATTGCAACACCTGGAAAATTAGGTGAATATCTGAACACGTGATGACAGTACCCAGGAAAAGCTTTTTACACAAGCCAAAACTGGATTTGTCGGCACTCCTTAAACGGTCTTCAGTGCAAGGAAGACCTATAAAATAAGCGGCTATACGCACACTTGGTTAAAACACTTATTACACCAGTAGTGCATTAATAGCTGCAATAAAGTCATTAACTGCTTAGAAATAACAGCCAGCCTCAAACTTGATGTTACTGCTTGATAAAGCAAGCACAAAGATTCCAGCATGGTGTGTTTTGGAGGAGGTGAGGGTAGTGGGTAGGAATGGCCATAAGGATTAACA
Organism: Ambystoma mexicanum; assembly: GCF_040938575.1. Taxonomy (NCBI): domain Eukaryota; kingdom Metazoa; phylum Chordata; class Amphibia; order Caudata; family Ambystomatidae; genus Ambystoma; species Ambystoma mexicanum. The sequence continues at coordinate 1,354,111,343 of NC_090934.1, read as the reverse complement.
AGGACATTGACAGTCAATGGGTGGGTAAATAACCTAAATCGCACAAGCGTCTGTCCATCCTCATATGCAATATCCCTCCACCTGTATTTTAAATGCAATAGCTTTGGCTTATATGTAATGTTTAAGCGTCACCCGAAACTAAGGTAGGGGCAACCATTATACAAATAAAACAAACAATCTTATAAAATGACTGTCTACTTATCCATTACCATCTGACCAGGTAAAAGAATCTTCATGTACCCGCTATTTTATATTCCCTCCCCCCCACCCCGCTGAGCAACCGTCCCCAACCAAACATAATGATCTGTCCACATTGAAGACTTGACAGTCTTGTTACAGTGCCGCAAACGATGGGAATTCACAAGCGCTCAGGGCAACGAGAACGCAGCGAGCCCCCCTGGGGGCCCACATAATCAATCGGTAGCGCGCATCGTGGTGTAGACTGCAGGCCCCCATTGGGGGGGTGGAGAGGGCACTGATGGGGCCTTTGCAGACGCACTGTCAGTTCCACCGCAGGGCTGGTGGCGGAGGGCTACAGAGCTGTCACTGCTTATGGATGCATGTCACAGCGCCCCATCTTCTGGGAGTTCGCCATCCCAGATGCATCTTCAGCAATAACAACTTGCTTATGGCCACAAGGGTCTTTCCCCCGGTAACCGGGGCACGCACCCGTCTGCCGCGGAGGCAGCAGCTGCCCGGGAAACCGACTGGCTCTCGGCCAAGGTCAACAGAATAAAACGTGCCCAATAAAAGCACCGAGATTTACTCTTGTTCGAGAAGGCGGGGAGGGCTGTGCTGCTGCTCGTGCACAAAGGACTGGCCACATTTGGGAAGACTTACTGCGGCGCCCGATTTGCATTTTAAGGGCACCGAAAAGGATGAATGTCGTTAAAAATCCCTTTTTGGGGGGCATTGACTGTACCACGTCTTATCGTGTGCTGCTTTCCAGCAGGCAAGCGATACCCTGCCCAAATACTACTCTCATCCACATCACATAATGAGAACGTGAACGAGCTTTTACTTTTGTACAAGAAATGGCACGCCGCTACAAGACAAAATTGGATAAGCAGTTACAGTAAAAAAAGTTTAGCTGTGGGCTGTTGATGTACAATTTGCCATTTTTTTGGCTATATTCCTGGAATGTCTATGGAAGGAAAGTGTTTTTGCACCGGGAGGCACGTTGTTTACCAAATGCAAGTAATGTTTGATCGATACAAATAAGCCTGAACTAAATTATAGAGAAGTTGAAACCATGCAGGCGCAAATTGATGGCCACAAACCGGAAAATACTATTTAAATATCATCCGTCATTTCTCCAGAGCCACTTGTTTCCACATTCACCAATTAAACATGTGGCGAGAACTTTAAAATCTTCTAGGATCTAAATGCGGACCAGCTCATTCAATTCATGTTCCCAAACACCAGCGCCAGCATTCAAATGTGCGATTCAGTGGCTGAAATTTTAAAGCATGAATGAACATTACAAAAATAAAAGTACAATGTGACGTCCAGCTCCAACTGTATGTTTCAAACGTACCTCCCATATCCTAGTTTTTGAAAACCCCGTCATTTTCTTTTTACAATCTAGTTGTGACATCACTTCCGACCTTCAATAGGGAAATGGCATCCCTCCCGTCAGATGTTATAGTTCATTGTGATGTCACAATCCCTGCTGCTTGATCCTGCCCGGAGCAGAATTCCAGCTTCCACTGTAGCACTTCATTAAAGCTGTGGCAAGCGTTTCAGAATTCTTGTCAAATTGCCTTCTATGAAACTTCACAGACATTCATTGAATAGGAACTCCTTAAGGTATACGTTTATTTTATGCACTGTTGGGGTTCAACGCAGGAGAGTAAGAATTTAGCTGCATGCGATTACTTAGTTTAAAAGCACATTAGGTTTTTAGATCCATGTTATTAAAAGGCGTAACCGTTTTATCTGCAACACATTAGAAACTGCATTATAGTTGTTTTGCCATCCAAAATGAGTCGACACTAATCACTGCATCAACAACTGGAAGATGCCTTACATTAGAATAAGCAAGAGGCCAATTAAAGGGGACATGTGTGGTCATAAATACACCTTCTTCAAAACAGGCTAAAAAAATACTTAAGGCAGTTTTGAGTAGAAGTTGAGAGTATTTTAAACAAAAAAAAATCTATGTATTACTCTACGGTTTATTACAAACCTTTACTAAGCAAAAACAAGAAGGAAATACAAAAATCTAAAAACAAGTATTCAGTTAAAAGCAAGAGAAATTACAAAATGAAAAATAAAAACATGATATAGAAGACATTTAAACAAGGAAAAAAGGAAAGCTCTTTACGGTGTACACAAGACATGGGCACTCAAGGATTTGTGGTCTTCCAATCAGGTCCCATCGCGTTCACTGATCACAGTAACTTTATGACCTCCCATGTTAACTGATTCATGTCTCGAGCTGAATCTTTACCAAAATGTCATATCTATCCACACTTCAGTGTCCACAAATCTTACACATGCCTTCCTTCTCATTTCTCTAGTGCCATCGCAGAGTGCTCGGTGACACACTGAAGGTTAGAAAGGATCATATGAGTGGTGAAGAGATGTACAGAGCTTCTGTGAACACTAAGCCTCAAGGGGTGACTTCACCTGCAAACTCGGTCATCTGCCCGTCTGATATGCGGAGAAAGCCCAGTAAATAGAAAGTTCAAACTGCACAAGAAAACCCTATTGTTTAATAAAAGCAGGACTCAAGTCGAGGGTGCACGCGGGTGGACGGCTAAAATGATAAACATTGAATGTCCTTTTGAATTTATGAAATAAAGCATACCCCATGGGAACGGATCGTTCGGTTTGCAGGCCAGACACTTCACCACTGCACTACATAACCTGATGAAAAATTAAAAACTAAAGGTGGAATGTCCCATTTTGGTACTGCAAGTTCCAAGGGAAACATTTGTGTTGGGTTTTGGAGTTTAAAACATGCACACATTTTAATGATTTTAAAAACACTATCAGAAGAAAATATCCTCCCTTGGCTTTGTGTGTGTGTGTGTTGATTTTATGAAAAGCAAATGCCATTTCTTATGTGCAATTTGAGTGGTTATGCAAAGCCAATTTAATTAAAATGTGCATATTTCACCTTGATACGCAAATTTCTGGTGACGTCACACCCCATTGCATTTGTTGATGAGTGCCCCCACTTTAATTTTTAGGACTTGACACCAGAATAAAAGTCACCATTGAATGCGAACATTTGGGAGGCGTTATTAAGTTTTTGATAGCTTTATGAATTAAGTCGGAAAACAAGAAATTGCCTCGTTTTTAATTGGATAGTTTACTGTAAAACCTTAATAACTAAGATGGGGGTCATCGGGGGGGGAACGCAAAGCGTTTCCCTCGGGGTGATTTTTGGGACTGCACAGGCCATCGAGCTGGCCTGCACATAGAGCGGCCTCCGGGGTATTTAAGCGGTCAGGGAAGGTTCGGGAGCAGGCGACGGTTGGGACTTGAGTTTGACAGTCCTGGTTGCCTGCTCCCGAGCCTTCCCTGTGTAGCGTTGGTGAGGTGGGTTGGTTATAACTGGGGGAGGTTAGGCATAGTTAGGCATAGTTAGCAGTTTATTCAATATTTTAATTAAATTCCCTTATAGCCAGAGGTAGCGTATATAAGGTACCCCCTCCTTACCATACAGGGTATCAGCCTCATTTAGTGTCCGTGGTCGGGGGGTTAGGGCCAACCCCCTTTTTTCTTGTCTCTTCTGGGCAGGCTTTCTGCGTGTGAGGGGAGAAAGTCTTAGTCTCTCGTGGTTATTTTGGGAGCGGTGCGCGTTTAGTTGAGCATACAGCTCCTGCATCACCCTGCCCCCCTTTTCCTCGCGGTGTCAGCGGGCAAGGTCGTTCAGTATTCTCTCGCTGGGAGCCCGTGGTGTTTTCCCTTCAGGCTACGAGGCCGGGTGCGGTAGCTGTAGCAGGACAGTGGGGGCAGTGTTATCTTAAAGGGACCGCTTCGTTTTATGCTCATGTCAGTGCGGTCGCCCCGCTCGCTGTCAGGGGGCAGGGTTTCACGGCTGTTCTTGGCACCAATTTGAGCTTTTGCGTTTATTTTGGTAATGTTTTTTTTGCCTGGGGGCAATTTAGGAGCTAGGAAAAGGGGTCCTCGAAGTCAAGGGTATTGTGTAGGGGGTATATAAAAATAAAATAAAAAAATAGGTTTTATTACACAATAATTGTGGGGTAATGCTCCAAATTGGGATTTATAGTTTAATTATCCTTGTAAATTATATTTTAATTTTCAGCTCAGCCCCCTTTTTAAAGTTTTTTCCCTTTTAGTGTCCATCTCCTCGGGTAGGTTCTGGCTCGGGGGCTTAGTGAGAGAGGTGAACAGTAAAGGGGCATATTTTAGTGCACAGCCATAATTCTGGTGCACTATGGTGGGCCAGCAAGCTAGTAGGAAGGGTTTGGTTGATGCAAAGGCACTTAGGGAGGACCTAGAGATTATTAGCAAGGCATCTAAGGCCCAGTTGGAAGGGGCGATGGTTGAGGTTACGGGAGCAGGGGAGGATTTGGGGGGTAGGCCACAGCGGAGAGTAGCGGGAGATGGGACTCTCGTGGCAGTGGTGACTTGCACTCCGGCGGCTGGTAGAGGGGAGGTCTGGGAATCCAGAGGCAGGAAGATGAGGAGGGAGATTGACAGGAGAGCATCCAGGGGAGAAGTGCATCTGGGGGGGGGGGGGGGGGGCAGATAGGGATATGATGCATAATGACCAGGGGGAGGTTGGGGATGTTAGGAGTGTCCAAAAAGGGGTAGGGCAAAGGGGCCACAATGGTGGGGTTGATGGGGCACAGAGTGGGGTGACAGGACAGAGGGGCAAGGGGGGTAAATACCTGCGGAAGAGTGCAGGTGGGAGGAGGCGAGAGAGGTCCCCATCAATTAGTGAGGTTAGGGAGGGGCGCGGAACGCCCCCCCCGGCTAGGAGGAGTCCGGGCAGAGGGCGCACTGCAGCCCCCACTTTTCCAGAGGATGAATATGGAGAGGGTTTAGGAACGGCCCCTCCTCGGTCGCCGCAAGGACAGTCTAGAGGGCGCAATACGGCCCCTAGTGATGAACACAGGTGGAGGAGAGCACACCTCGCCTGAGAGACGAGGACCAGGAAGGGGTTTCTGCGGCCCCACCAAGAAGACGCCAAAGGAGTGGCGGGGCGGACACCCCGGGCTCACAAGAGGATCTACTCAACCCGAGCATGAGCTTGGATCAGCAATGGTATTGCAGGGGTGATTAAGTTGGGATGGAGGAATATGTGGGGCAGTGTCATGATGCCCAACACCGGGCATCCGGATCGAGTCCATCAGCCCCGGGAGCAGGCATCCAGATACTCTTTAAAACCCCAACAGCCCCGGCTGGGGGCTGTTTGGATTCAGTCCTGGCGCCTTAGGTGCCAGGCTCATCATAGAAATCAGTCATAGACTTTACTTACCTTATGCAGATCATGCTGCAAATGAGTCCAAGCCAACGTGAGGCCTGGATGGGACTATTTTATTACAGGGACTATTTTTTACTTGGGTGTGGTTCTGGGGAACTTCTTACCTGGGACTACTTTGCAGGCTATTTAAACCACACCCGAACAGCAGCCCATGCTTTGCGTTATTCTGCATCCAGCAGCGTGACGCTCACCGTGTCTGCAAGTCAGCATCCAGTCTTCTGCCACGCCCGCCTCGAATCCGGAGCTCCTAGACAAAAGGAAAAGAAAGGAGAAGAGGTTAGATCACGGACATTATTTGATTCCTTACCTTATTCCGGACCCAGCACATCTCCGAGCCTAGAAAGGACATTATTCAGCACGCGTCGCTTCGCCAGCAGCAGCGCTGCATTATACTCACCAGTCCACTGCATCTTTCGACTCGGCGCTACCTCCATCATTTTCTTCGTCGAAACCCAGCACCTGGGTGGGAAAACAAAAGGAATAACAAGGTGAGCCGAGAAAACCGACAAAGAATCTCTTTGCCACCATAGGCTTACCTGCTTTACCACCGGAGGTATTATCCTTTAATTCGCCACATCTTCCTATGCCGCACCTATAAAGGGAGAGAAAACAGCAAGTTAAACTCATGCAACTTTTACTGGACAGTGTTTGGTAATACAGACTCTTACCTGAACGCCATCAGCTGCCTCCAGGCAATATTCTTTTGCACCCAGCTGCAACCTAACGAGGGAATGGAACAAGAGTGAACATCGGACATATTGAACTCTTTGAACTTTATAGACACTGGAGTCAATATTCATCCGGAACTCCTCCAGTAGCTTCAACCCAGTGAAGTAACTGGTATCTACGCGCCCCTGCATTCCATGCAGGATGGAGAGCTCATCATTTAAAAACATAAGGTGAGGTTACCAAGAGGGGATATCGGAGATGATTAGTGGGGAGAACGAGAACTGTTGGGGGGCCATCACTAAAGTCCACGGGTGGCTAAATCCCTTTCTCCACTTGCAGGAGAATACTTCTACGAGTCCAGCAGACAAGATTAGGCGGGCCAGTCCAGACTGTCATCTCTTCACTACGCATCACGTTGGTGGAGACCGCAGCTGTCCGGGTCCGATCAATGCCCCTGTGGGAACCAGGTGAGCGTAACAGGCAGTGGCAGGATGAAGGTCATAGGGCGGTAAGGAGGAGGGGGGAGTAGGGGGGTTTTAGGTGGGATTGTGAAAGACAGGAGCAAGGGGGTTGGGGACAAGAGGTTTGGGGAATAATTGGCTGGGTGAGACTGCGACATGTTTTGTCCCCGCAGCAGGGGCCCAGTAAGAAAAGAGATGAAGTGCATCGGAGTGGAGGCCGCATCGGAGTGGAGGCCAGACCGCAGACGGGCAATGGCAGGGCGGAAGGAGGTGAGTGGGAAAGGGACTGGTCAACTGCATGGCGGGGGGGGCGAGAACTGGGGCAGGAAATGAAGGGTCTGAATTGCAAGGGGTAAGTAGAGAGATTGGTGTACAGGCTATTGGAGCCTCGGTGGGTGAAAAGGAAATTGCTTGCTGGAGGTACAAACGGACAAGGTGATTAAGCCATTGACGCTCGAGGTACAGGTGTCAAAAGAAAAACCGGGTTGAAGAAAAGGGCAAGGAGAAAAAACGCTACCTTACATGGGCATCACAAAACCTTTGGGTACGCACTTGATGACAGCGACTAAGGATAAGATTCAGGCAGGGGAATTTGAGGATGTTTTTAAGGGTCCCAGTGACAATTGAAAATTGGACGTCAGCATTTATTATTTATGCCAGTGTCTATTGCGAGAAATTTCTGGAGAGATGCGTGGCCCTGCTAAAATACATGGATGTGATTAGAAAGGCAATTACCAGTTTTGGGGGCTTTGCGTGGGTGCGTTATGACGAGGAGTTTAGAGAAAGGTTGGCGGAGGACAGTCAGGCGGTTTGGGGGGGACATAGATATGGATCTCTGGTTGCAAAGGATGGCGCCGACGAGGTCAGCTCCAACAGTACACACGGCAAGCGGCTTACCCGTGCCTTAATGGCCTTTCTTGGAAGGGGCAGGGGTGGAGGCAGGGGTCAGCCCTCAGCAGCATGTTGGGCTTTCAATAAAGGCTGCACCAGGATGATGTGTAAATTTAAACCCGAGTCAGCATCAGATTACATATTGTTTTCAGGCAGGGGACAGTGGATCGGGGCAAGGAGGTGGGGGGGGGGGGGGGGGGAAGCACCACATGCCAATTAAAGTGGGGGGTACCTGTAGGCCAGACCCAGTTTATAGGAAAAGAAGGGGGGGCGCACAAAGTTTGGTGAGGGGTTTTGGGGGCGATCCCAAAGGGGTAGGAGAGGGGTGAGGAAGAAGATGCTTAGGTAGGGTGGGGAAGGGCCATAGGGGGGGGTGTACCTGTGAAAATGTCAAGGGGTGGTGGCTGTCGTTTGGAGGGCATGGACAACGGTGGCAAAGCCCTCACGCTTGCTGCTCGACAAGGTGAGCCAGCTTTAGGGGGACAGGAGAGGGTTGTCAGCGCCAGAGTAAATACGGAGAGACTGACGGAGGTTAAGAGGATATTGCAACTTCGAGCGTGCAGTAGTAGCACCGGTTCATAGGAGACAGGGCACAGGATAGGGTTGGAATTGAGTATGCACAGCATGGGAGGAACTTGGCTCATTTGAACTTTGGTGCAGCTGGTGCTAATGAAGAGAGGTGACTGCATGGACGGGGGAGCGGGGGTGCCCCTGGTGCAGTGGCGGAGAGGAGTAATGAGGAAAAAGGGCCTGCACGGACGGGGGTGCACTAGGGCCCCTGGTGCAGGTGGGAAACATGGGGTGATGGACGCAATGCGCTGGAAGATTAAGTTATATGGAGTGGACTGCATGGACGGGGGCGCAGGTTGGCCCCTGGTGCAGTGGCGGAGAGGAGTAATGAGGAAAAAGGGCCTGCATGGACGGGGGTGCACGTGGGCCCCCGGAGCAGGGTGGGCAACACAGGGCCATAGTGGGAAGGTGGGAGGGGCAAGGGTGAGCAGGAGGGTAATAAGATAGAGGAGAAAGGGGGTCTAAGTGGGAGTAGGTGCATTTGTTTAGAGGAGGGGTGTTAAAGGTGCGATGTATATGGGAACAAGTAGGAGAGGACCGGGGGTGTTTCCGTATAGGGAATAAGGAGATGTCCAGGTGAGGATAGGTTGCCTAAGGAAGGTGTTAGTAGTGGTGGGGGGAAAGTGGAGGAGTGTGGAACTCGATTTAGGATGGGTAAGGAACTTGAAGATAGCTAGTTGGGCTTATCGGTTGGTAAGGTGAAGACTTTAGGACGGTGGAGGTCTGGAAGTACAAAGGGTATATTACGGCTTGAGTAAAGGGGCTGTTTGAAATATGGTCGGGGTCTAGGGGAGGGCGGAATGTTGTGGGGCGGTCGTGAATGGAAAGTGACATTGTAATTTGTTTTTTCAGATGCTGTGCAGAGGTCGGGGGAGATGCAGCAGATGTGGTTTGGGGGCCTCTATTGTTAAGTGGGCGGGGAAGGAGGGAGAGAAAAGGGTTTTTGGCAGGCAATTGGGTTGCAGCTACGAAGTGGCATTGGTAAAATGGTCCGGTTTAGGGGGCTTCACTGGGATCAGTTGCTGCCTATGTTGGCAGGGTTGAGGGAACGCTATGGGTCTCCAAGGGTAGTCATGCATGCACTGCAAATTGAGCTGGTAAGAGATACATGTGTGGCTCTTCTTAGAAAATGGAAAGGGATTAGGTATGGATCCGGGAAATGTGGCCCCAAACATGTGTAGTTTGGACTAAGTTGTTTTTGTGGAGAGTTTGGAGGGGAGCGTGAAGTGAGGGAGCAATAGAGAGGGCAAGGAAGGGAATAAATAGAGAGTTGGCAAAAAAAATGTTGTGCCTCGGCGGCGGTAAGGGTTTTGGAACAAAAAGAAATAGTTTATAAAGGTTTCATGACCTTCAGAGAGGATGGTGTCCATTTGTCAGTTTTCGGAAATAGTTATTATCTGGCGGATTTGACCTTGCAGGTGGAAGAGATAGTAAGGAGTTGGATGTAGAAAGAAATGGTGGGGGTGGGGCAGAAAGAACACTTCGGTGGAGGGTTTTTCTGTTGCTGGGGGCATGGCCCCTTAAGGGGGGGGAGGGAAGCACAATGGGGGAATAGCACGGGAAAGGATGGGTGTGGTGCTGTTTGCACAAACGGGCTACCCCGGGGAAACGGGTATTGAACCTGGAGGAGCAGGGCCCCGGGAAGAAAGCGGGACGCCTTGAGAAGTGGTAAGGAGACGGTAGGGACCAAGGGAAAGTTAGGGAGGAAGTGGAACTATTTAATTATTTGTTGGGAAAAATTAAAGTGTTGAATTATTAATTGGTTGTTAAAATATTGTGTTAGTCTGTAAGGCCATGGGAGCCAGGTAAGCGGTTAATTGTAAGCTTTGGCCTGTCACATTAAAGCGACCTTTTCCACTATAAGCGAGTCTGGGTGTTGTGCAATAAAACCAAAAAGTACAAATTATAGTTTTTTTAACCATCTATTTAAAGCTGAGGATGGCTGTATAACAAATAACTATGGCATTGCCATCTCATTTTCTGCTCCCATGGCGACTGAGCTAGATCTACCTGCTGAAATCATGAGTCAAAAGATTTTTTTCAGGGACATTTTAAAACTGCACCCTTTATTAAACGGGGGTTCCAGAAGCAAGTGCTAAGGACCAGTATGTTTATCTAATTTACATAGGAATTATTAGCCCAGTGCTTAAAGGGCTACAACCTACGAAAACGGCTGTTATTTGCATTCCTAATACTTTTCTACATTAAAAGACATATTTTAGGCACTATCTTCAAAGAACAGGTCACGAAAAATACCCATGAAACCCCTTTCGTGATATTTAACCAATGTCCACTTTAAACACATGCAGAGGGGTTCGTTTTCAGGCACTGCGGACGTATCTGCAGTACAGAACGTGTATACACCATTTGGTTCCTCCGCCAGGGGGCGCTCGCCATGAAGTCTGTACTATTAATATACATAATCTGAAGAAATGCACATCGAGTCCGCATGCAGGCGTGCACATGGGTTGCTCCGTTTGGCCACCAGAGGGGGCCAGAGGCTCTTCCGTAGGAGCGCGCGCACTTGGTTTGCCCCAGCATGACTCATGATAGGGAACACGTTCTGCATTTTCTGATGTTTCTCGTATTTCTCCTGATGCTGGGCCCAGCTTTAAAACAAAAAAATACTGCTCACACAACAGGGAACGACCACTACAGTTATGCCTAAAACACGCCCCCCTAAGAAAGACAACATTCTTTCTCAATTGAGTACTTTTCATGGAATTCATTTTTTATAATTTGATATTTATCTTAAAATAAATAAAATGTTTTAAACACGCAAAAGGCACTCGCCATCTATTAGCAGTTGCCACTAACCTGCTCGGGCAATTGCACCCTGTAACACAAATGCCCGTATATAAGAAAGACTAAGGCGCAGACCAATATCGTTTACATAAACGCAACTTAAAAAACAAAGCTATGAGCAGAAAGGACACGGGCCATAATTAAGTACACGCGCCCTGGTTATGTTGCAAAGGTGTTCCTAACACGCATCATGTGGAAAGGCACCTGTGCATGACGGTCTGGCCATTGCCAGTATCAGGCAAGCGCCCGGTGAGTCGGCGACATAAGAGCGCCCCTGGGAGCTGGTCCCAGGCTGCATCACAGTGTCTAACATTCCACCGTTCCGTGCACAAGAAAACCACCAGTCCACTGTCTTGGAGTTGTGTGTTCTCTCCTGTACCTTTCCTTCACCCCAGGTGAGAATTCACTAAGGGTTGGGGGCATTCAGGTCCCCCAAACACGCACAATTCAATCAATATACGTAAGCATGCAACACTCATTCCGAATACATTGTGGATTAAAAATGTGCTATTTGCCTTTCTCCAATGTTTACAGTTAAATTACATATATTCTTCTCAGAGAGAATGCCCGGTTTACATGATAAGAATTGCATTTCCTAAAAAAAATTAAAAAAAATGTCATAAGTTGTCTAATAAAGCAAGTTCCTGCTTATAGGTCATTTTGGCAAAGTGAGTAGGATTTGCTTCAAACTCTACTGCCGCTCTGCTGGATTAGAAATTGATTTCTGGTTTCACTAACATATTTAAAGTGACTGCTAGAAGGTAGAAAGTGCCAGACAATTACGAAAAGACAAAGTGAGTATTACCTGCAAGTCTCCAGCAGCTGCCCAGCATGTTGGCCAATATTTTCAGAATGAAAGGTTGTCACCAGGTCTTACTTAAAACCTCATCACAGATTTTCACCTACATAATCAGCATTTTGGAGACAAAAACAACCTGGAGGAACCTTTGAGAAGTTAATTGTTAAAGACCAAGTACTTGGCTCACTGAACAGCTAGACCCGGATATTATACGCCTAATACCGTAGACCAATCTCAAAGCACTGGGATGATTTGTCCTCTACCTGAAAACGAGTGACTTACATGCCCGCACTCATTTTTCAAGGGCTCCTTAAAGAAAATAACCTAAAATTGAGCACAGCACAAAAACAATGTAACAAGACAATCTGCAATTAAATTTACAATTAAGAATGAATAATACGCTCCTATAAAATGCACATTATATAGGAAAAAAACCCAACTAATAAAACTCAACTAAATAAAAACGTTACAGTATGCTCAAGAAAAATAGAAATGCTCTCAAGGAGGTCATCAGCCTCTGGCACTTCAATTCAACATCAGAACACCACAAATGCAACGAGTTTCCAGAAACGCTCCAGGTCAGCAATGAAGGTTCACTGGAGATGATCTCCAAGGACAGGTAGTATTTTTGTATTTCTGCCCTGCTCACGAGCTTTGGTTTACTGGACAGAGCGGACATCTATTTTCATTCGTTGTTTACCTTCCAGAATTTGTCCTGACTGTATTACGAATAAAAACACCCTAGAAGGTGTTTGACAGCCGTGATTGGTCAATCTGCGGCTATACGAACTGGTTAGCCCACAGATTGATTACAGCCCACAATTACTGTGGAAATTGCTTACCTGTTCCCGCTGCACTGCCGGCGTCCACCGAAGCCGGGAAAGTTGCTGCATTTGTCTTTGTAATTTCGAAACGGAAAGAGTTAATGTTCCGAATTACACTTTGCAAGACTAACGTGGGCAATGGAGCCCTGCCCAGTGGAAGCGAGCCGAAGGAAACACTTTCCGCTTTCACTTTGCAAGGAAAATGTTTGTTAAAGTGTTAAGTCACCAAGACGGAAGAGCAGCATGTTTGTTTTATCCATAACGTGGCATGTAGGATTGTTCGCTGCTATGAAGTCAGGGGGAACCTTGCCCTCACCTTCGCACCATGTTTGGATGTTTCTTGCACGTACTATATGGGGAGGCTAATGGGAAAGGAGCAAATTGAAATGTAAGGTCAGAAGACGCTAAATAAATGTACACAGTGTGGGCTTGGTAATGTTTTGTTAATGTTTTGAAGTGCAATATTTGGAAGTGTAGGGGAGAAAAAAAAAAACAGAATTTAGCATAAGTGAAACACTGGTCAGGCATACCCACACCCGATTTCAATTTAAAGGCATACTCTTCCCACTCAATCACCCTATTAAAAAAAAACCACAACCAAGTCAATGTGGCTGCAACACTTATGTATAATTTGTCAATTGTTTCTACTTCAATAAACATGTCTCATTTATTGTACTTTAATAAAGAATTACCAGGTTACTCACCGTAGTGACCACCTTACTCCTAGTCCATAGTCCCCTTATGGGACATCTCTCCGTCCTGTGGGATGGGACCGGAGCACTTTGTAAAAAGCATCCACATTTTTTCCAAAAATGTGTCCTCTTTCTTGCGCGGGGCCCAGCACGCGGCCATAACCCCGCCCACCTTGGCGCCGCCCCGCGCATCACCCATCAGTCCTTTTCTATCGCCAGGTCAAAGACCGATTAGCAATAACAGAGGAACCTTATTAGAGGGGATGGCGGGCGGGTATATGGAGGAAAGGGGACTATGGACTAGGAGTAAGGTGGTCACTACGGTGAGTAACCTGGTAATACTCCTACGTCCCGTCCCCTTTCCTCCATACTTATGGGAGATTCCCAAGCACTCCTTACAGGAACTATGGGTGGATGGAAATACCCCTCACTGAAACAGGTTCTTCAGCACAGCCTGACCAAACTGAGTGTCAGCCCTTGAGCTCATGTCGAGACAATAATGCTTACAGAAAGCAGATGGGGAGGCCCAAGTAGCTGCCCTAGCGATGGACTCCCAAGGGACATATTTCTGAAAAGCAACCGCGGCTGCCTTGCCCCGCACCAGGTGTGCATGAATACCCTTAGGAGGTTTCAGCCCTTGGACGGTGAAAGACTCCGTGATGCAGGCGGCGATCCACCGAGAAATAGTTGCCTTAGACGCCTGCTTGCTCTGAGGGTTACAGAAGGTCACAAAAAGTTGAGAAGAACTCCTAAGCTCGGAAGTCCTGTCCAGGTAGAACTTGAGAGCTCTTCAGACATCAGACAGTGTAGAACCCTCTCAGCCTCAGAGGCAGGGTTCGGAAAAAAGACCGGTAGGGAAATCGATGGATTCAGATGGAATTCAGTCACAACCTTCGGCAGAAAGGCCGGGTTCGTCCGAAGGACTACCGTGTCCTTGTGAAAGACCAAGAAAGGATGCTCCACCGACAATGCCTGGAGCTCACTTTCTCTCCTTGCTGACTTAACTGCGACCAAAAAGGACACTTTCCAGGACAAGTACTTGAGGTCCACAGTATCCATTAGTTCAAAGGGTTTATGGCACAGCGCCGTCAGGACCACATTTAGGTCCCACGGCGGGTGCGGATTACGAACCGGAGGGTAGAGGCGTGTCAAGCCAGCAAAATGCCTTTTCACCACTGGGTTAGTCAGGGAATAAGAACACTGGTCTGTAGAAAGATAAGCGGAAACCGCTGAGAGATGAGTCTTACATGACAGAACATGAACCCCTGACTGCTAGGGAGGACACGAAGGACAGCACCGTGTGAATCGCGGCCACCCTTGGATCCAACTTCTCCAAACACCAAAGACAGAACCTGAGCCATTTACTGCTGTATTGGGATATGGCAGAGGGTTTCCTGGCTGCCTGGATAATACGCATGTTATCCGTAGACAAATTCAGATGCTCTAAAGACTTGAACTCAGGCACCATGCCGCCAAGCGGAGCGATTGAGGGGAGGGGTGCTACAGTTGCTGTTCCCCTTGGTGAAGAAGATCGGGAGTTACTCGTAACCTGATCGGCGGATACACCGACAGGTGGAGAAGCTCTGAGAACCAAAACCTGGCCGGCCACCACGGGGCTATGAGCAGAAGGGAACAGTTCACCGAATTCTTCAACCTCCAAATTGCCCGGTGAACCAGAGGCAGAGGCGGGAAGGCGTAAGCTCTCATGTTGTGCCATGGAATCTCGAGAGCATCCCCCAGAGAGGAGGCTCCCAGCTCCCCTCTGGAGGCATACTGAGGAAGCTTCTTGTTTACCGCTGTCACGAAGAGGTCCACCTCCGGTGTGCACCAACACGAGAAAATCCATCAGAGGACCTCCGCCTTCAACTCCCACTCGTAGCTGACTACTGTCTGCCAGCTGAGGGCATCCGCTGTGACATTCAGCTGGCCCGGGATGTGTACTATAAGCAGCCAGATAGCATGAAGCACGGCCCACTCCCATATCTGGATAGACAGGTCTACGAGGGGGGTGGGGGGGTGGGAGACTTTGTTCCCCCTTGTTTGTTGATGTAATAAATTGACACCACATTGTCCGTGCATATGCGGACCACCTTGTTGGCAATGAGCGGTCTGAACGCCTTGAGCGCCAGAAAAATTGCCAGAAGCTCCAAATGATTTATATGTAGGAGCTTGTCCTGAGGTGACCAGAGGTCTGAGACCTGAAGATCTAACGTCGCACCCCACCCCAGAAGGGAGGAGTCCGTCGTGAAAGTCACCATGAGGGCCGGGTCTTGAAACCCCGCGCCCACCAACAGGTTGCTGAGAGATGACCACCAGTCCAGGTCCACTCTCATGGAATCTGGAATTATTATCCGCTTGGAATCCGGGTCCACAGCCTGATGCCAGGAACTCCGAAGAGCCATCTGGGTCCATCTCATCTTGAGAAGAGGAAGAGCCAGCACGCACCAGGCCATGAGGCCCAGAAGCCTCTGGAACCACCAAGCCGACATGCTCTCCGACTACACAAACATCTGACACGTGGCTAACAGATCCGCCATTCTGTACCCGGTCAGGTACACTCTGCAGTCGATCGTGTTCCAGTGGAATCCCAGGAAAATCAGGTCCTGCGAGACCGTCATGGAAGATTTCCACCAGTTCACCGACAGCCCAAGATGGAACAGGAGCTGAAGGAGAGAGTGGAGATTGCCCGCTGCTGCTAGCGGACAAGGGCTGCATAAGAGCCAGTCATCCAAATACGGATACACATGGATACCCAGGGCCACAATCACCGACATCTTCGTAAAGACGCGCAGCGCCGAGCTGAGGCCAAAAGGAAGCACTCGAAACTGGAAGTGCTCCTCTCCCAAAGAGAAGCGGGGATATCTCCTGTGTGGGCTCCAAATCAGGATATGCATGTACGCGTCCTGAAGGTCCACAACACTGAGCCAGCCGCCCACCTGCAAGGAGGAGCGTATCTGGCTGGGTGTATTCATCTTGAATTTCTCTTGGGGTAGGAAAAGATTGAACTGGGAAAGGTCTAGGATGGTGCACAGGCCAGCCTGGTTGGGTTTGGGCACCGTAAACAGCCGGGAGTAGAAGCCCTCCCCGAGGAGAGCTCTAAGGTTCAGAAGTTTCTGAACCTCAGCTTTGAGGGAGGGCGAGCCCGACAGCTAAAAAGGAGGGTTGCGGGGTGGGCTAGGGGGTAGAGGTAAGCGGAAGCCCGCTCGAGCGACTGACAAGACCCATCTGTCTTCTGTGATGGTCTGCCACGCCTCCCAATGGGACGCAATGCGTCCTCCCACCGGGGTCTCGTGCGAGCGTGGAAAACCCTCATTTAGTAGGTTTATCGGTGGCAGTGCCACCTGAACCCGAGGAGGAGGCTGAGGAGCGGGAGAAAAACCACGTCCGTTGTTGCCTACAGCGGTTATTCCCCGCAGGTGTATCCACTATGCGAGATTTGCGGTCGAGGAAGCCCCTAAAGCCGGAGGAGGGTCGACTTTGTGACAACGGTCTCTGGGTTTTGAAAGGAGCCTTAACCAGGCCAGACAATGACTTAGCTGTCTGTGTGCTATCCTTCGTCTTGGTGAGCTCTACATCCGTTGTAGAATGAAAGAGCTCCTTACCATTGAACGGAAGGTCCAACACCTTGTCCTGAACTTCTTTTGAAAACTTAGTGGCATGCAGCCACGCCTGCCGTGAGGTATCAACCCCCCAGCATAAGGCCCCGAGCTGAGGTGTCTACGTGATGAGCCGCAGCCTCCAGGAGATCCTGGGCCAAGACCCTGGCGTCGGATAGGCCACCCTTGAAGTCTTCCAACTTCTCGACCGGGATGTGCTCCTCAAACTCTGACAGACCTTTCCACATCCGCATGTTAGCTCCCGCTAATATCAACTCAGCATTGGCCTGCCTGAGCTGCAAGGCTGAGTTCGCAAAGATATTCCTCCGTAGGGAGTCAAGGAGCTTGTCCTCCTTACCCAGGACCTGAGTAGCCGTCGTGGAAGAGGATGCTGCAGGCCTGGATTGCAAAGTGGCCGCAGCCACCACTGTGGAGGATGGAGGCGGACAAGACGACAGGGCCACCTCTTCCGAGGGATGTAGCCTGTACCTCGTGTCAATTTTCTTATTGACAAAGAGTCCAGAGTGTGGCTTTTCCCCAGACTCGGACCTCGGCCAGATTGTCCTTCTGCAGGAACAGGCCGGTACGCTCCAAAGGAGACATGGTGAACGCCCCAGAAAGCACGGCCTCCTGTGGAGCGGGTACCTCGGGCACCGGAACGTCTAAGAAACTCATGTCCAGTCCCAGTCATGAAAGGCTCTGATAGAGCGGGGAAGGTCCTGGTTATCCTGATCGCCTTGAGGGTCATCTGACAGGTCAGGATCCTGCTGAGCCATGTCAGGCACTGCCTTGTCCACTGGGGATAACGGAGGCACAGGCGGAAGAGCCGGGGGAGGCACCACTGGCAAGGGAGGCGCCGGGGGAACCACCGGAGGAACGGGTGGAGCAGGAGATGCAGGTGGACATATCTCCTTGAAAAGCCCTTTGAAATATTCCCTCATGGGGTCGGTGCACATACGCGCCTGAAATTTACCAAAAAAGGCGTCCTTAGGAGATGGTTTCGGAACCTGAGGAGGCCTCTCATGAGGTGGACAAATCCAGGGATGTAACGGGTAAGGGTGCCACACCGGCTCATCCACCGACGTATCCACATAAATCAAAGGTGCCGCCCCCGCGGGCAACGAAACATTGTGCGGAAGAGGCATCCGGGCGTTCCAATCATAAACCGGCTGGTAAGGATGCGCACAAGGGACCTTAGGTTCACCAAAGGGACCGAGCCCTAAACCAGAGGCCGATGGCGTAGTTGTAGGGTTAGCACCTAAAATGGCCACCGTGGTTGTGGCGGGAACGGGCGCCATTTTGTCCTCATCGGAGGGGAACTGCGGCACATGAGGAAGTGAGGCAGGGGTCCCCATCGATGGATCAGGGGTCTTAATCTTAGCCTTAACATAAGGAACCTCGGCAGAGCCGGTACTATGAGGCCTGGAATGTTTTTGAGACATACTAACCGCCAAATTAGCCTTCGAAGGAAGGACCTCGGCACTGCCGGTAAAAGAAGAACTTTGCTTCTTTGCCCACTCAACAGATCTGGTGTCATCACAAGAGCGGGAACGGTGAGCAACCACTTTCACCGACAAGGCCTTGTCCGGCCTCTCAGAACGGTTGGTAGCTTTAGCCTCTGAACGAGGGACCTCGGACCCAGGTCCGTTAACAGCCTTATCTTCACGGGCCTCGAACATCCGTTCGGTAACAGCAAGCCCACTCAAGGCCTCGGGGCGCACCCTGGTCTTATTTTTGAGGGAAGTGGACAGAGGCCTCAGCGCGAGCTCCGGTACCCCACGATTCAGTAGAACTGGGTCTACAAACAGCCCCCACAGGAGGGGCCTCGGAGCGTACTCCAGTGTTCACAGGCCCCTTACGGAGACCCTCGGAGAAAACTCCAGTAGAATTATTAGGCCCAACGGGCACCTCAGGGCAAACCCCAGTGATAGAGCGATCAACGCCCCTCCCGAACCGAGAGGAACCCCGAAAGGTATCCCCCGGCCGGGGTACTCTGAAAAGTAAAGAACTTACCAGGCGTTTTTTCTTCTCGTCGATGAACGCCTGAAAATGCGAAGGAGGAGTTTGTCGGAACACCTCCTCCCGCAGCTCCAACCGACGTTGAAGTGCCCGGACCGAAAGGGAGTCACAGTAAAAACAGGAGTCCCAACGGTGTTCCGGACCCAAACACTCTAAACAAAGAGGATGGGGATCCGCTTTCGCGAAGCGACGGTGACACGATGAACAATCTGGAAAGTCTAACTTGAAAGACATAGACGGACTAATAAACGAACGCTAGCGAGAGCCAGAGAGGAAAAAAGGGAAGAAAATCTTCCGAGGAGGCAAGTGCGTCTGGCCCCGATCGAGCGGTGAAAAGGTCTGATGGGCGATGCGCGGGGCGGAGCCAAGATGGGCGGGGTTATGGCCGCGTGCCGGGCCCCGCCCAAGAAAGAGGAAGGACACATTTTTTGGAAAAAATTTGGATGCTTTTTACAAAGTGCTCCGGTCCCGTCCCACAGGACGGAGAGATGTCCCTTAAGTATGGAGGAAAGGGGACAGGACGAAGGATTATTGAGGGTGTTCTAATAGCTTTGTAGACCTGCAGCTGGGGCCGTACCGGGCGTTCTTGTCCCTCAGACCTGCAGCATTGCACCAAATGTGAATTGTGCTTATGGTGTCATGCACCATTTTACAGAAAACTGTGGTGAACCAGAAAGACAAGTTAATGACATGTTCAAGCTGTTTTATTAAAATTAAAGAAAATAAATATCCTAACTTGCCCTAACCCTATGTCCTACATAAAGTTTCTTGTCCGAATCCTACCCAACTGTCTCTACCACTTAAGAAAACTACATAATGAAAAAGGGAGGCTTGTACCAGAGCCTCAGTAAGAGCTTCTGCCTGGCACAAACTTGCAACCTTCTTGCACTTAGTCCCAACGTCTCTTGGTAGCACAGTGGTATATTTTCCACAAACTTCGCATGGAGTTCATTGTACACAATTATATTAATCTTCTGCATGGGTTGTACTCTCCTCGAGTAAAGAAAACAGTTTCTGCTTTTAAATGTTCCATTCACTCTAAAATCACATAAAGGGAACACCTTTTCTCTTTCTCAACTTTGTAGTGTTGGGGCTTTCCAAAGCCCTGCTGTGGTTCTGTCTGAAATATCTAACTTTCTGAGTACACAATTCCCATGAAGGCACCGGCTTTCTTGAGTAACAGTTCCACATGTTTAATTGCACTATAGTACCCATACTGTAGGATGTTCCGCTTTCTTTAGCCCTCTCTCAGTACAAGTTTGGCATCTGTCCCTCTTTGATATTCTTGTTGACTCTTCCAGCGAGGTATACAATGTTTATCTCTCATTCGCTTTGATTCAACCTCTCGTTCGCTTTGTTTTGATGGGGCAGTGTGTCCATTTCTTCTTTTTAAGCTTTGGGGTGCCTCACAGCAATTCCAGTCTTGAACGGTAGTGTTCGTATTCTTTTCACTTAGGTCGAGTGGGGCTGTGCACCCGTGACACTGCCTTGAGTTCTCGTATCTTTGGTGGCTATTCCAGCCTTGAATTTCAATATTAATATTTCGTTCATTTAAACTTAGTGGGGCCTTGCACCCGTTACATTCTCGCCAGCTCTTGTACCTGCATTGGTTCCAGTATATATGGTAACATGCAGTTGTCTGCCTCACTCGTCCGTACAATTCAGCGTCTACTTCCCCAGTCGGTACTCCTCTTGGTGGGAAGGAACAAGTTACTTACCTGTAACTGTTCTCCAGCATGGGTCTGGCATGGATTCATATGCTCATGAATATTCGCTGTCGTCAGGCTGGGAATCCTCGGTAAAGAAAAAAATCAGTTTCTGTTTCGTTTCTGAACTGTCTTTCTCCTAATAACCAATCAATGGTCTCTGGGTCATACTGCCCCCAGCCAATGACTGCCCTCCACCTAAGCCCCTCCTCTGGCAGCCATCTTCAGATTTGGTAGCACGTAAAGTGGCAGTAGGACCAAGAGAAGAGCAGCAGAGGGGTAGGAGGGAGGGTTTGCATGTGAATCCATGCCAGATCCCATGCTGGAGAAAGGCAGTTGTCAGATGGAGCTCGGGACCTCTGGTTCCAGTCTCAGCATTCTTTTCTGGGCGTCCGGCCACCCACCATCCCTCAGTGGTTGTGCCACCAAGTAGACTGTTTGCTTCTCTGTGTTTCATCCTCCTTGATCGGAGCCTGCTCAATCAAGGTACCCACCTTCCAAGCTCCAGTTAGCGGGTCCTGCTTCCCTCACGCCACTGCTGCCTCTGTGGCACGACATGACATGGCCCCCTCCAGGACGTCAATGCTACAGGGGATCATCTCTGTGTAGCATTCGTTCTATTTTCTCCATACGTCTCGCTCGCTCTCTCTAAACACAGTTATTGGTACACCACGGATTGTGTACGTCATCCTTGTTCATGGCATCTAGGCATTGTTCAGCATTACCTTCAGCCAATAGGCACACAGAAGTATCTTTGTGGCATATAGTCAGAGTTTCTAACATATAGGGAGAAAGGAACTCTGTGTCCAATACATCCTATGTGGAATCAGAGTCCTGGTCTCCAAGAGGGGAGTCACTCCCAGTGAAGTCCCACTTGTACAAACTCCAGGGGGGAGGAGGGGGGGGTGTTGCTGAGCAGCTCAACTCCCTAACCTCAAAGGCCAAAGGCGGAGGGGCTACCCTCTGGGGAGAAGGGACAAATTGTCCAGATTCGTCACAAAGCACTTGGTTAATTATTTGTCACCAGTCGACATTGTAACAGTTTTATAACACGGCACACTCCTGATATATGCATTTGTAACGCGCCTATACAAAAGTGTTTCAAGGCGCGACGAGGCAGGGGGGGACAAGGAGAGAGACAACGATCCTACTAGGCCATGTGTCATTCAGATCACGCAAGTTCAAGGGTGGAGGGGAAGGGAAAAGTGCAAGGGGAAAGGGAGAGGGGAAAGTGCAGTACAGGGTTAGTAGAATACAAGATAAATAATAAGGGCCAGCTGGTGGCAAGTGCAAGGTAAGTGCAGGGAGGAGGGGCTGTCGGGATACAGAGACAGTCCCGCAGTGCAGGGGTTGCCAGGGAGGCAGTGCAGGGGAGAGTGGCTGGGCCAAGGACCGAGATCGGTGAGTGGCCCAGTTGCAGATTCAGTGCAGGTTCAGTGATTATAGCAGAGGAGAGGGGGAGAGAAAGCTGAGGCAAAGAGGAAGGTTTTGAGGTGCTTCCGGAACCGGAGATGGTTCTCCTCAAGTTTCAGGGAGGCAGGAAGGCTGTTCCAGATGGAGGCCCCTGCTGCGGAGAGAGATCTACCCCAACTCGTTGCTTGGAGAAGCGGCTGACCCTGAGGGAGTTGGAGGCGGATGAGCGAAGAGCTCGAGCAGGAAGATATTTAGGAAGAGAGAGTTGAAGGTATTTTGGCCCAAGGCCCCAGAAGGCATTGTGGACAATGCAGAGGGTTTTGAACCTAATCCTCACAGCCACTGGGAGCCAGTGTAGTGATTTCAGTCCTGGAGAGATACGGTCCCTGGGCTTGAGGCCAAGGACAAGTCTCGCAGTCCTGTTCTGGATGAGTTGCAAAGGGCGGAGAGTAGAGGCAGGAAGATTTAGATAGAGGCTGTTAAAGTAGTCCAGCTTTGAGAGAACCAGGGCTCTAGAGACAGTGAGCCTCTGGGGAAAGGAGGGGAAAGGGAGGATACCTCTGAGGAGGTATAGCTGGTAGTGTGACTTCTTAGAGACGTCAGATGGGAGGAGAGAAGGAGAGTGTGGAGTCGAAGATGACCCGAGGTTTTTTGCCTTGCAGGAGGGAGCAGCAAGAGGGCCAAGAGAGGCCGGCCACAGGGCTGCAGGGAAGGAGGGAGTGGGTGTGCCGATGAGTAGAATCTCAGTCTTACTGGCATTAAGGCAGAGGTCATTGGCGGCACACCATTCATGGATAGCAGAAAGACAGTCAGAGATGAGGGAAGGGGAAGAGGAGGCCGAGGGTAGCCTGAAAATGAGCTGGGTAACATCCGCATAGCACTGAAAGTTGGGACAGAGAGCGGCGATGAAGTGGGCAAGGAGTGCCAGATACTGGTTGAACAGCCAGGGAGAGAGGTTAAATCCCTGGGGGACACCACATGTAGAGAAAAAGATGTCAGAGGAAGGACCCCTGTTGGACCTGGGAGGGTTGATGGGAGAGGAAAGAGGTCAGCCATGCCAGAGCCTGACCAGTGATACACAAGTTATCACGGAGACGGTTGAGCAGGATGGTGTGGTTGACGGTATCAAAGGCAGAAGAGAGATCGGGCAAAATGAGAACACATGGGGTGTTAGAGTAAAGGTTCGAGAGCAGGTCCTAACGGATGTTCAGGAGAGCAGTTTCCGTGCTTCTGGCAGCTCTGAAGCCAGACTGATGGTCGTGAAGACTACCAACAGATTCAGCATGGAAATTAAGCTGGGAGATGGCTAGTTTCTCCAGGAGCTTGCCCAGGAAGGGAGGGATAGAGATTGGGCGATAGTTAGCCGGGCAGGAGGGGTCGGAAGAGGGTTTCTTAAGAAGGGGGTGCACAAGAGAGTGGTTGAGGGGGGGATGGGAAGATCCAGAGGCGAAGGAGTGATTACAGAAGTCAGCCAGGGCAGGAGCCAAGGAGTCGATGTGGCCCTTGATAGTTTTGGAGGAACAGGGGTGGACCTGTTTTGAGGAGACTTTCATAGATCGGACTTGTCTCGAAACCTCGTCAGCAGAAAAAAGGGGAAAGGCAGAGAAGGAGGGCGACGGGGTGGCTGCAGAAGGGCCAGAGGAGAGCAGGGAATAGTGGGGGGGGGGGGGCGTGAAAGGAGGAGAGTGAGAACAGGATGTCCTGAGTTTTTGAGATGAAGTGAGGCCAGTGCCGTGCAGAGGGCCTGGGAGGAGACAGGAGAGGTAGAGATTGCAGTAGGGTTGGCCATTTCCTTGCAGTTTTTAAAGAGTTTGGCCAAATTGTTGGATGCCACAGAGATGCAGGCTTGGATTAGGGCTCTCTTCTTGGTGAGAACAGAGAGCCGATATTGCCCTTGGAGCAGGCGGCAGGCCAGTTTGTCAGAGGATGAACATGAAGCACGCCATTTCCTCTCTGCCACCCTGCACTTGCGTTTAAGGGTGACGAGATCCGAGTCATACCAGGAGTTACATTTGGCTTTGGGCTTCAGGCGGATTCTCATGGCAGGGGCAAGGATATCAAGAGTATCAGATATAGCAGAGTGGAGAGGGCTGCGTCAGGGTGGGAGTCAGACGAAGGGGGAGGGAGGCGAGAAGGTGGCAGCAAAAGCCTCAACTGACACGCGCTTCATGGGTCGGTGACTGAGAAGGAGGGTGGCTTTGTCCGTGGGGTAGGGAAGGTGAGAGGATAGGAGAAAGTGATCACTCCAGGAGAGAGGGACAGGTCTGAAGAGATCAGAGCATCAAGTGTGTGCTCTGCAGAATGAGTCGGCCCAGACGGGAGAGTGAGGAAGGAGGAAATTTGACCAAGTTGGGGGGGGGGGGGGGAGAGGGGAGAGGGAGAGAGAGAGAGAATTCAAAAGAGTAGGTCTGCGTAGGAGTGACAGTAATCCACTCAGGGAAGATAAGGGCCACACCCGCCAGCATGGTTGGGCCTGGACACGGAGAGGATATTGTAAACATCAGGGAGGAGTGTGTCAAAGCTGGTGACAGAGCTGGGCATGAACCATGTCTCAGTGAGACCGAGGATGTCCAGTTCCTCAAGAAGGCGACAGATAGAGGAATATTTGACGGCAGAGCGAGAGTTGAGAGTGGCAATGTGGAGAAGGTTGCCATCCTTAAAGGACTTCCGGGGAGGGGTACAGATCAGAGGTACGTCCTGCAGAGGTGAAGGAGCCCGAGAGGGGGCAGGGTGGGAGGGTGGAGGCAAGGTAGCTGAGGACAGAGGAGAGGAACGGAAGTTAATGAGGCGCGGGAAGCATCTATCAGAGAGGTGGAGGTTGGCCTGAAGGCCTTGGACCAAGACGGTCCCCATTAGCATAGACATTAATGATGGCCTTAGAGGAGTGGAGGGGGGTCAAGAGGACATCTCAACGGGTTCCACTATTAATGGAGAAGAGGAGAAAGGAGAGAGCACAGAGACCATATGAAGGGTCCATAGGTCAGGAGAAGGCACGAAAAAGGGGATGTCAGTAAGTTTCCTTGGAGGAGGCGCTAGTGTAGGTGCCAGCGATAGGGAGGCAGGTTAGTCAATGGAGAAGCAGTTAGAGAAGATAGGCGAGATAGAGAGCACCTTGGAATAAGGAGGGAGTGGGGGGGGAGACAGACGAGAGCAAGTGGACAGGAATGAGCGGCAAGCCCTAATTTACCACATTTCAGAGCAACAGTAACACAGTAAATGCATATTAGGTACCCAGTGGAGAGGCCACCTAAGTTTGCCAGGGATCGACTTCTGACAATGAATGTGGCGCGCAATAAAAAAGCTTTTCATCTCTTATTACTCTTGGGTCCTTTCTTTGAGAAGGCACCAAACCTGTCTCACTCCCCTCCTCAAACACCCTGTGTCGCAATGGCTATGAAGCAGGCCAGTGTGCAACAATGAAATATTTATTCATTTTAGGATTCAATGAAAAATCAAGCAAATCAAACAATTAGGGCAGCAGCCACCACTGTGTGGCAATACAAATCCAAGAATCCCACAATACAGTCACTTCAAATTCCTAACAGATACAAAAACCTTTAATAGCAAAACAGAAAAGAAAGTGTTTTTAAAACACATGCTAACTAAATTCTTTGTGGGTGGAAAGCAGTGGCAAGGAATCAGAATGAAGAGGGAAAAATCGGATTTGAATTCAGCTCACCACCCCAAGATGGGAGGCCAGAAACGAAAATGAAAACCTTATTTGGGAGCAAAAGAGCATAATCGGATTTCATTTGTTACTCGCACAGCAGTTTGCAACCGCGGTGGGAGAGTTAGGATAGAAATTTGTCTTGCTACACTTGAGAGATAAGTAAGCTTACAGACTACTGAGCAGGGCACCAAAGCAATGTGAACACATGCCAAAATCAATTTTGGGAAGAAAAAGAAAACAGAAATGCAAAAGAACAAGCGGCAAGGAAATTCGTTTTTCACACAGCTTTAAAATGACAAGCAGCTAAGAAAAGGGGCTTAGCTGTCAAAATCGGAAATCGGTTTTCAGGACCAGAAACAAAGGCACATAACAGAGTGAATACTGATAGAAAGGGATGACTTAATGGGATTACAGTTAGGGTTTTTCTAGGGATGAATGCAAATCGGGATTGGTAATAAAGCACAACAAACGGGCAAATTCATATTTTGTTGCAGTGACTGGTTCTACTGAGGCTACATTTTAATGGCTATATTATTAAAAAAAGACACTACATGTAAGAGGGTTATATTTCTAATTTTAACCAGCTCACATTGTGATTCTCCTTTACGGGAATTAATGAATTTACTTCAAAATGTTACCAAGGACATACACAGATAAATGAAAGAATTATAAAAGGAATACGCTAACATACATGGGCTAATACAAAATCTTCTATGGAAAGGTTAACAGAGGATACTGACAATTTTTTTAATTTTTTAATGGGATTTCAATGAGGTGCAAGGGTCAAAAAAGCCAGATATGCAGTTTGGGGACTGGGTAATGTGATACTTACAATGTAAGCTTGAGTTTGGGATTCGGGACAGCCAGCGTGGTCTATGGATAGCGGGGCCAAGAGATCTTGTCACTGGGACAGCTGGGCTCTCCTGGATGGGATGCTGGGCAGCTGGATGGGATGCTGGACAGCTAGGCAAGGGATCTGGTCACTGGGATCTCTTAGATGGGATCAACTGCCTCCCCTCCTTGCTCCCCGGATTCTTGTGTATGCCTGAATCTGGATGGTTGGATCTCTGCTTTCCTGGATCTTGAATAGATTTGAGAGTGGATTGTCTGGAATCTTCAGTGTGTGTCCCTTGTGTTTCTATTACTCCCCCTTGTATAGCTAAAATGACATAATCGGTTTACAATCTGGGAGTAGTGGGGTGGGGGGGGTCGGGAGTCCTCTGGAATTCTTCCTATCCTGGGATAGGCCAGCCTACTGGTCCTCCCTCCTCGCCCTGGGCCAATTGGTTCAGGGGAAATGACATGTGTGTGTGTGTTTGCATTTATGATCTTTCTTGGTCTCTCCAGGTTACATTTTACCAAAAATGAGTGATGGAGCAAAAATTCAAATTTATACTAGTCACTATCATAAAAAGCAGATATGCGGATTCCATATGTTACAGGGAATTGGACAGTCCGACTGCCGACTCTGTGCGATGTCGCATCACCCTTTGGCACAATTTCGGCTTTTTTATGAAAAGCATAATATTTAAACTTCTGCCGATGGCTACACATATGCCCAATAACATTTCACATCTTTTCACCAAGTTTCATAGCTGTGCCATTTATAATTCACCCCGAAATTATTTTTTCGTGCCATTCCAATTCACCAAGTGCTAGCAACATGCACTTGGTCTTTTTATGTTTGTCTAAAAATCACATGAAGTGCTGGCATAATATAACTGCTTATTCAGAGTAATGGGAGAAATGTCAATGTACAGAAGTTCTTTAAAGTCAATGGGCTGAATTTATGACATGTGTGGGCGGTCCTACACACCACCACAGCCAAAGGTCTCTACCAGGCTTGGCTTGCAACAAAGGGCTTTTAAGATGCCCCTTTGAAGTTCTTACAGTTCCTCCTTCAGAGGGGTGCTGGAGGAAATCGCACCTCTTGGTCATGCACCATCCCTACTGGGTTTCTTTGTTCCTTACTGCAGGGATGCTGTCTAGTCTAGCGGGGCAGCACATTTTCATACTCTTGGACTTTTCAGGTATCCTTGTGGACCCGTTCCCTTAAAGATGCAACTTTTTCAGTGGGAGGCAGGGCATCCTTGAAGTCAGTGCCAGGGCCAAAAACTAGTTCTGCTGGTTTCTGAGGTTTTTTTCCAAAGGAAACCAAGTCTTGTGGGGATACAATATAATGTACACTTTATAGCAAGAACCCCCACACACAGATTCAATCACATTTCTGTGCGAGCACAGGCTATCATTTGACATTTCACTTGTAAACAGCTTTTTTCCTTTTTTGCAAAAGAGCAGATTTACACGTTTGTTCATTTACTTTCTTTTCCAGTTTACAAATGCAGTTTCTGCATACCACAGTTTCATTTTAATCAATCTTATGGGGCTTTTACATATGCAGTTGATTTATGGGCACAAAAGGATGCTGCATAGGATTTCTTTGATATTTGACATGGAAAAAGAAACGCCACGTTATTTCTTTCCTTTACTGCAATTTGAGCGCGATGGTTCGCAGCAAAAGGAAACAAAAGACGTGTTGTGAGAAAAACCGAATTCTTTGTTCTTCAAGTACTTTATCAGCACTGCAATGCCGTTCTTGAAACATATAGCCTCACTTATGGTCAATTAAAATAAATAAAGCATGCAGGAGTGCGTTTCCATGAAGCGCACAACTTTGTGATATTTAGAATAAAATAAAGAACAATTGCAAAGCCGTCTTGGATGTCAAGCGTGGCTCTAGTATTCAGAAGACAGAACAGCAAAAGTGGGATTTGTAAGAATTTGAGAGGCCTTCTAAGTAGTTTGTAACCCGGGCCCGGCTAAGTATGGTTAAAGACCCACAAACAGCCATAGGTTGTAAACGTGTAACATTTTTTTGTGTTTTTTACTGCACTTGCCTTAAGGAAGTGTGCAGTCTGAAACAGCATTCCTTAAGGTATTTCAAATGGGTGCATATGAGGAGTAACATTTTTTTTTTTTTAAAAAGACACTGAAAGCGATGTTTATCCTTTTAGCACAAACCAAATTGTAGCTCGCTCTTGCTGCCTACAGCCACCTTGTGCTCCACACACCATTTGCCTCACACACCACAGATCACTTGACCAATTCAGTAGCCTTACTGTAGAAAAGCTGTGGTGCACGGCTTTTAGCAGCGTTTTCTGTTACAGGATTCCAGAGAAGATCACTGCAGTTAAAAGAAAAACGGACATTGACACCCTTTTCAGAGGCACCTCAGTGTTCAACACACTCCTGGGACACTTCCCCCCCCCCCCCACTCCCTGTGGGTCTGATGTTCTGCACCACATCACTAGCTAAGCCTTGTACTGAGCCACGTGCAGCAAGGTCACCAATAGCAGCAGCAGAACACTATGCAGGGCCACTTGCATTACCTCGTCACCACTGTTGTAAAGGGGATTCTCCACCTACAACTTAGCATTCATATGTATGTTGCTACTTGATAGCATAGTAACCATAGGAGCCATCCACAGCTTAGCTGCCACCTCCCAAATTGCTCATGGAACTTTCGTCATCCAGGAGATTTCATAACACAGGTTGCGTGTACCGGTGAGGTCACAGGTGGAGTTGGGGGAAAGACCAAGAGACCAGGTGGACGAAGGATCGGAAAGCAGACTGTTGGAGAGGTGAATTTTGAACAGGTACCACTGCGAGTCCCGGTGAGTCCCGCTTTGCCGCTACACGCTGCTGCAGTCTGCCCTGCTTTGCCCTGGATTTTGGACTTTTGTGGACTACAACGCCCAGCAGGCTTTGTGCTGGTCGCTGTTGGAGGCGGGCCTATATAAGCCTCGAGCCGCGCGGGCGCAACCGAGCGAGTCCCGGTAAGTCCCGCTTTGCCGCTACACGCTGCTGCAGTCTGCCCTGCTTTGCCCTGGATTTTGGACTTTTGTGGACTACAACGCCCAGCAGGTGAAATCGACTTTCAAGAAAGCCCATTTCTGTGTGTTTTCCTTCACTTTTACACAAGGTGGACTATATACTACTCATACCTTGTTTTATATTTATCTAGGCTTTGTGCTGGTCCCTGTTGGAGGCGGGCCTATATAAGCCTGGAGCCGCGCGCACCCGAGCGAGTCCCGGTGAGTCCCGGTGAGTCCCGGTGAGTCCCGCTTTGCCGCTTCGCCGCGGCGCCGCTCGGAGCTCACCGTAGAACTCAGCGTTTTGTTTACTGTTGTTGCTGTGTTCACTCACTCAGCTATTTTTTAATTAATGATCTGCTAGTCATTACTTTAGTTGAAAAATGACTCAGCCACTTTACTCACTACGGACTGGAATGCCAGTAAAATCAGCAATAGATGAATTCAACCCCTTGAAATCGAAGGAACGGACTAAATCCCTAAAAAGCTTTTTTTCTCGAAACTGTTCCACTCCAAAACAATTGACCTTGTGTCCCCCCCCAGCGAAACCCTCAAAGGATTTAACTACGGCACACACTCGTAGCTGTTTCTTGGGCCAGTCAACAAGAGGGATGAACCTGCTGTGCCCTGCTAATCAGGTGGGAAAATGTCATGTTGTTGAAAGAATTGTTTGCCCAAATACAGTAGAGTTAACTGATTTGTCTTTACAATCTCCTGAGTGTGAAATGCTGTACTTGGCCACTTCAAATAATATAACCTCAAATGATATAATTACAATACCAACAAGTGATCAGCCTCTTGATCATAAAAATCCCAACAAAGACAAAATGGACATAGCGGTAATTGATTTAGACTCCATACATACGAGTTACTCAGCACAAACCATTTCAGAAACATTATCATTCTCCCCAAAAATGTTTTCTAATGCTAGTACTGAAGAGCCTAACTCTTCTTTATCATTTCTTGACCCCACCCCAAGGCACACATTAAACAGAGAATCTCAAATCAGAGAAATTATTCCTAGAGACTCGCAGTCCCCTCAGATGGGTAACAGAATTGTGGGTCTAGCACTAGAAGCTATGAACACTCTAGTGAAATTGTTCGAATCACTTAATGAAAAGCTAAATACACAAAGTGCCCAGATTGCATCTATTATGGCATGGCAAGCCGCTGTTCAATTGCCCAATCCAAAAGACATTCATTCAGTTGAATCTAAATCCACTTCTCCCATTAGAATAAAGCACTGCGACAAGGCATCATCTCCTTTTAATGCTGGTCACAATCGAGAAGAGTCTCTTTCCAACGTGGAGATTCAGGATGCTTCCTATGCAGTGCCCTTTTTCCAAAAAATTATTTTTGACCCAATGGCTTCTGTGTCTGGAGAATTTAATGCTCCGCCACTTAGTATAGAGCTAAGCAATAAACCAATTTACACAATTTTTGCTAAACCTGCTAAGAGCGGAATCCCCGCTACAAAACCTATAAATCAAGACCTAGGCAAATTAAATCAAAAAATAATTGTAGCTCCGGAAAAAAAGAAGTCCAAAAACATAAAAACTAGAAAAGGAGACGTTTCAAACTCTGCAAAACAGTTTATTAATGCACTTACCACCCCAAGGCAAAAAATCAACAAGATGTCTACTGCCATTACAAAGAAATATGTACTTTTGAATCAAAAGCGGAGAGCGAGAGGAGGAAATGTAAATTCTCTGTCTAACCCTTTACCTCACTCGCCTTTAGATGGTCTAGTGGAAGCCATTGAGAGTCAGCACTCTTCGATACCCATTGAACCGGTGATTCCTCCTACGATCGACATTGTCCCTTCCAGTGAGTCTACTAACCCAACTGTCCCTAAGGAGCAAGTCTCTAGACAAGCAGAAATTAAAAGGGCGGTTGAAGCCTACATGGCCAATTTCGTGCAAGTTCCCATATTGGGAGCCAAGCAAATAGTCCCTGTACCACATGTGACCTCTGAAACCATATCTAATGACTGTGTCCAACCCCCACTGAATGATTGCTATGAGGCTTGCTCTAATGTTCTCAAAGCAACTCACTCTGGTGAGGAAGTTAGAAGAGGTGGCAATCCAATTAAAAAAAACAAAATTGAGGATGCTTCATCGGAGAGTTATGGGCTAGAAATAGCCGAAATGGTGCGAGCACTATTACCAAAAACTCAACCAAAGATTACAGCGCAACCAATAGTCAAATTCCAATAAGTACCTGTCCCAGAGAAAAAACAATCTAAACCTCTGGTAAGGGATAACAACTTGAATTCATTGATTATTGGATGTCGCCCAGCTCCTCATCCACAATTTCTCTTAAACAGAAAAAGTATTCTCGAGATCTTTTCTGATATAGATGAGCTTGAGGATGTGAGTTCAGCCGACATTGAACAAGTAGAATTTATTGAAAAAAACACTCTAACAATCAGTTGCATTAAATTGCGATCTCGTTTAGTTCGCAATATTATATGGTCTGCTAAAAACCAACTTTTTGATATGGGTTTTTTGATTACCCCTGGCTCGTCATTGACAAATTAACCCCATAGGGACCCTTTACAGGAGGCGGCTGCAGTGGTTAACTCGGGAAATGGAGAGTGTATATCTCAATGCAATTGTAAATGCAACTATGTATCAAATAGTTAACTAAGCCAACAATCACCTGCCAAGTTAATACTCCTTGCCTCCTGGAATTCTTGTGGCCACTCACATTTGTTTAACAACTATAGTACAGACCTTAATCAGTTTGACATAATTATGTTGCAGGAAACCATGCTTACCAACTCTCCAATTTGGCAAGGACATACTATACACTTTACTCCTGCCGTACGCGGCGAAAAAGGTCGGCCGATGTCTGGTCTTCTAACTGCCATTAAAATTAGTCCTACCACAGAACTTATGTCAACCTATTCTTCAAACGCATTCATGCAACTAACCATCATTTCTGTTTGCTCAATGTCATATGCTTTAATTAACATCTATTGGAACCATGCTAACATTACTGATGAACTCTTTTTTAAGGAAATGATTTGTATGTTTGACTTTATTGTGATGTCTCCAGAAATTGTACATACTATAATTGCTGGAGACCTAAATGTGCATCTTTTCTCCGCACGAGTCCCGTTGGAAAATTCTAGACTAATCCAATGGGAAGACTTGATGTCCGCACGGGGTTTTTGCATGTTAAATGTAGCTTGTGAAGGAGATGTTCCGCCAAGTCACACGTGGCAAAGGGGTGTGCGAAGAGCTACTATTGATTACATATATGTCGACTCAAAGTTGTTCATGAGTGGAATAACTTTTAAGGTCTTGCCTCGAAGTGACAGTGATCATTTGCTTCTAACTAGTCACTGGAAAACTCCCTTGGCAACACCACTGAAGCATGCAGCTACTTACTCTGAAGCGCTTAGTGCAAACTCCCAGCTAAATCGAATTAAATGGCATGACACAACAATACAACGTTACACTAACTCATTAGTGGCAGCATTTACCCACTCATGACTAAGCAGCTCTCATCCAAACGTCTGCTATTATGACCTTATGCAGGACTTTGTCCCAAGGAGTCAAGAACCCAAACGACAAACAACTTTGAGAAATCATGTATTTGATATATTGGTAAAAAAGAAAAAAACTGAGTTTCGTACGCAAAAGCGGAAAGCTAACCTTCTTCCTCTCAAATATAGATTCCCAGTTTTGACCCGTATTAAAACAAAATATCGAAACTGGATGCGCCAATACCGAGCAAACCTCTATCAAAAAGATGGAGAGAACATGTTATCCATGACTCGGAATCAAAATACAGCTCAGATGTGGTCCACACTAAATTCAGTTTCTTCTCACTCTCAAACACTGATACAGTCGCATAATGTTTCCGAAAAAAGTTGGATTGCACATTTTACCAGAATATATGCGCGACCTATAACATCCCCTGCGGGGCCTCACTTTGGTAAGATTATGCCATTTCACCTCAATTTCACTAAAGGTGATATATTGCATATTATTTCAACACTGAGTGAACCCAAGGCTCCAGGATTAGATGGGCTTTCGAATAAAACATTCAAGAGTAATCCGAATTTATGGGCAGAGGCCTTATTTCAGATCTTTCAAAATATTATTGTTACACAAACTATTCCTGCTACCTGGAGACATTCTATAATTATACCATTGTTTAAGAAAGGTGATTGTCAGCAGCCTCAAAGTTACCGTCCGATTGCTATACTAGATGCTCCAGGCAAATTGTTTTGTCAGATTATTTTGCGAGAGTTCAATAATTGGACGCAGCAGAAATCCAAAAGGGACCCTTTCCAGTCTGGGTTCATTAAAGGAATTGGCACTGCTCCAAACATGCTCGCACTTAATCTGATCAAACAAAAATATGTTAATGAAAATCGCAATCTTTATGTTGCCTTTGTTGACTTCAGTATTGCATTCGACTCAATTGATCGGCATCTACTATTTCAAAAACTCCATCAACATGGGTGTCCCTCCTCAATTCTCACATTAATAAAACTCTTGCATTCTAACACCTCCTTGCAGGTGAGATTATCTTTAGAGGGGCTCCTTACAGCTATTATTCCAACTGAGCGAGGCTTAAAGCAAGGGTGTATCCTTGCGGCTACATTATTCAATTTCTTTCTGTTAGACATTGGTATGAAACTTGAGAATACAATTTCCGATTCACCTAAGCTAGGCATTCAGAAAGTTACATGGCTGCTTTACGCCGATGACCTGGTATTACTGTCATGTTCACCCTATGGCCTTCAAAACCTTCTAAATAAATTGCAGTAGTATGTTCTTGAGAATAATTTAACTATTAACCTTGAAAAAACTCAAATTGTTGTGTGTCACAAATCAGCAATTAAAAAAACTTGTAGATTTACCTGGTCCTTGCATAATCAAGAGTTACTCGTAGTGCCTTACTACAAGTACCTAGGTCTTCCATTTTCAGAAGTATTGAACGATGATATATATCGTGTCACACTTGATGCAAAAAATCGCTCGCTAATATCCCAAGCCAAAATATTATTGTTTAAATACGGCAAATTCACGCTAACTCACGTAATTGCCTTTTTCCAGCAAAAAGTAACTCCCATTCTAATCTATGGAGCAGAGACTGTAGCTCCAAAGCCAAGAACTTTTTGGGACCGTCTTGAATCTCAATTTTGGAAAGGTTTGTTGAGATTGCCGCAATCGACCCCAATCCCAATGATTCGTTATGAACTGGGACTAATCTCCATATTTTGTCAAGTTTTATGGAAATTTTGCTCACTTTACCGGAAATGTTTAATTGGTGCATCGTCTCACAATATTCTGGGTGTGTTGGCTAACCATTTGATAACCTCCAAATTGAAATTCCCGGAGAAATGGTCTGAATGTGTATTAGACATACTAGTTAAGGCTGACATCTCAATAGAATTATTGTTGTTGAATCCAACTAAGGCAAAATTAAACCTGCACCACCATGACTGGATATACACGCGCCAACAATGCTTAGAATATGTAGATTGCGACTTGGTAAAGTATTCGCATAAAAAAATGCGTAGTCCAGAGTCATATCTAATTAAATGTCCTTCAAGCTATATGAGAACCCAGTTGATGCGCATTCGGCTAAATTTGTGTTTAACAAGACAGATCTTGGGAAGGAGACATCTGGTGCCCCAAGATCAAACATTTTGTAGATACTGCCTTAACTACAAAACAATTGAGACTTTATGTCACTTAGTGGTTGAGTGCCCGGCTCTGAAATATGTGAGGTACAAATTTTTTCATGCAAAATGTAATTTCTACATAGAATATTCTATTGAAAAAATTTGGAATTACTTACTGACTAGTACGAATCCCTCTGTTCAAATTGCTTTAGTACAATTTGTTAATCATGTGATCAATGATCAATCAAGCTAAGAATGCAAGACTTTGTAAAACTATATATTTGTATATTTCAATTTTATCTTTTTGTATCAAATCAATTTTATTCAGATTTACATTGTATGAAACTATTGTTGATGTAAACTTCTCTGTTTGAAAGGTTGAATTATTCAGCCAAATCAATAAAAAAAAATAATAAAACCACAGTAATGTCCTATGTGGGCCACACATTGTCAAGATCAGCCAATATTTTACATTAGTACCTGGCACGTGCTGCGCACCAGGAAAACAACGTGTGGATTGCATCTTTTCTGAGCCATACCACACGGTATTCTCGTGTACGTTAGTACGTGCTGGGTACTCTGTTCCTGTCGAGGGGCGTGGCAGCCCCTTAGCCAATGAGGAGGCTCAAAACGGGACAATCCCCACGGCTGGAGGCTGCCTTCGTCCCCCGCTGGGGACTCCGATAGGTTGTATTTTCCTCCACCCACCTCCCTCGCAAACTATACTCTCCCCACCCTCCCAACCCCACTTACCTTCTTTTTTCTTCTTTTCTTGACAGCGAACGCGCTGGAAACATTCCTGTTCCCAGCGCATCTGCTCCCGATGGCCGCCATGGAAAGGGAAAAGGGACTGCGTTTTCCCTTTCCCGGCTGGCATTTTTTAAAAACTTTTTTTTTCCCCCGAGACACGGCAGCGTTTCGAAACAGAAAAAAATGCCATTAGTACCCCGGTCTAAAGGGCTGGGGTACTAATGGCTATAAGACCCTCAGTGGCGGGCCAATGCCGCCCACGGTAATGCCCCCGGGGTTTTGTTAAGGCCCTCGCTACGCTCGGGCCTGTAACTACGGCCCCCGGGGCATTACCTGGGGCGGTAATGGCTCGCCGCCGAGGGTCTTATTGCCACATTAATGTACCACATATTCAATATCTAACCACTCAAAAGAAAAACAGTGAGATGATTTCTGATGGTGGAAATCTTACAATGGCCCACACTCCTGTGTGGCTTATTTCATCACTGCTGTTATTAAGTCAGAGGAAAAACGTTTTGCATCCAGACTTAATGTAAAATATCAGTAAGCGAGATGCATCTAAAATGACACCAGGGAAACAGCAGGTGCAGTCAAAGTCATCCTGTCACAGCATCACTAAATGCCACTGGATTGCCTTTATTATTGATATAATGTTCAATACATATGAAAATGAAAAGTTATGAATGACAGACTTTGAAGTTGCAAGCCACAGATGGGTGGAATGTGTATACTAAAAGGTAGGCAGGAGAGCATTTAATCACTTAAAACCTCAAACCTTTAATTAGAGGCTCAGACTGAGGTCCATTGAGGAAGCAGAGGTTACACACGTGGTCAAGGGGTGTTACTTAGGTCACACCGACTCCTCAGCCAAGTCATTCATTTGTATGGCGCCCACTGCTACAGTTCCTGTTGAATAACTTTTGCTTGTCGGATGCAAAGGAGGAGTATGATGGAACATTCAGTAGTGTAGGGAGAAGCAAAGTCAGATAGAAAGTTGGGGTGAGGGATAGATACGATGCGAGAAAGGACTGGCACTCCAACCCAGAGCAATACTAATGACCAGAGGCATAGTGTTACAAAGCAAACTTAAAAACAGCCTGTTGATAAAGCGCTAAGCGCACCAAATGAAGTCCACTTGAAACGTTATCCAGCAATGTTTCCATAGGACCGGGTGTTTTGTCACTGATGCGATCTGCATATTAGCAGAGACAGGTAATGTTAAAAGAATGCCCTTGATCCGTGTTGCATGCTGTCCATCAATTCCGCCAAGGCTTGTTAAGCGCTCCATTGCTCCCGGCCGGCGCTACACATGCATGTCAAAATTGAGCAATGAGGAATAGGCGGCAATGGACGTCCAGTTCCTAAAATGCAATCGAGCTGTGCAGTCCTGGCGCAGAGTGCATGGTTGGTCCCGCAAATCTACATCATTACTGGGACCAGCTTATTCATCAAGGCGCCGAAATTCAAGATATTAAGTACACAAGGCACAGCAAAACGCAGACGATCATGCTAGCCACCGTTACAGAATCAAATCAGAACCTTTTCATGGAGTTACTTTGTCAAGCAGTTGTATGGTTGTCCTGAATGAATTCACAGATTTCCTAGGTAACCAGAGTTTTTCCCGTGTTTTCAGATGCAGGTGCCCCAATCTCTTTTCCAACCACATTATCGCCATGTCAGAGGACTTGTCACGGACAATGGTCTTTCCAAGGGACATTCAGCCATATACAGCTAACCAGTAAGAGAGCAGTGCCTCAGAGGGCATGCTGGAAGGTCATAGAGGGCATGCTAGCAGCATAAAGGATTTAAGTGGGCCGGGGCTAGGCAGGCAGAGCCTCTCGGTAGGCTCAGAAATATGGTTCCGAGACGGGACACTGCTCTGGTCTGCTAGAGTCCCCTGGCAGCCCCGGCCGCTTGAAGACAAGGTGTTTTTCTCCTAAAGCTCTCGCTCATGTGCGAGAGCTTCAAGCGTTAGAAGACCGGGCCTTTTCTTCATAATGGTGGCGCCAGCACATGTGAGGCCATCCCTTCAACAAAAAGGTGCCTGTGGGCCGGCACCACGATTATTGAAGAAGGGGTGAGGCCGCAGGCAATCAAGGCCTTTTTATCTAAAGACTGATGCTCCCGCTCATTTGCAGGAGCTTCAGGCTTTAGGAAAAAATGCCTCAGCTTCAGGAAGAAAAATGCCTATGCTTCTTGCGGCCTCACCTCTTAAGCCTAAAAGTTGGTGCTGCATCCTCGCCAGGCACCCCTTTAGCAAAGAGATGCAGCAAGGGCGATCGCTGCATCTCTTAGCTAAAGCAGTCAAGTGTATGAAAAGAAGTAGTGGAACTATGTTCCCTGCTGGCCTGCCCCGCTCCCCTCAAACCCCATCACCACACCCCCCTCCGACGCACAATACAAACCTACAAATGCAGGTGCTGTTTATTAAGGGAAAGCTCAGTGCAGTGCACTGAAGTGCAAGTTTCAACAGCTTCCTACACTTCTCATTTGAAACGAAAACATGAGGGAGAAGGTGCTGATCTCTGCAAAGGGCTGCCTGGCAGGGGTGCCTGTAGCCCATTAAGCCAGGGCTCATCAAGGGGGTGTGGCATAACGAGCCGACAGCCAACCCGGCGCGGTTATGCCACACACCCTTGATAAGCCCCGGCTCGTTTTCCCTTGCCACTGAAGGCACCAACCAGCATACAACACTTCCTGTCCATCCCTCAAAAGCACTGCCTGCGGCAGAGTGAGGTAGGTGAAGGAGAGCATTTTGCCAACTCCACCCATTTAAACAATCTGGTAAGAATTCGTCCCAGAATACGTGTGAGGAATTCGACCATCCGCATGGCGGGTGTGCGCTTACCTGTGCTTTTTGGAAATGTTTAATTAAATAGAATGATGGTAGACTGACCTCAGGAAACACTGTGGGGCTAATCTACACACATTATCCTATGCTCACAGCATGACAAACGCATAGACCCGTGGACTCAGCCTATAGGCATCACACAACCCCCCCCCCCCCATCTGTATCAGTGACAGAACTGTCATGTCTCGGAGAGGGTGTTTACAGTAGTCCAGCCTTTCATAAATTATGAGTATGTGGTTTGCAGGGGCCAGAGAGTCGTCTCGCAGCAGCTTCAAGGGAGACCGGACGCTTTCATCAGGAACCACAAAGAGATCCATTAACCAGAGAGATTCTTTGATCCACAACAGATAGGCAGATGTGTGGGATTTAGTATCACATGTTTTCACCCCTTTACCTTTCTTGTTACAAAACACTCCAGTTATGACCTCACGCATACAGGAGATTGTTGTTGGGACCTCAGGATTGGTTCATTAAGGTAGGCTTAGACTACACCAATCACTGTGGGTCCATTTGGCTTTAAAAGTGGGCTGAGTCTCTCTTTTGGAAGATCATCCGAAGACTTTGCAAGGAGTAGCAAGTAGAACTCATCAATGGACCCTGGCTCAAGGTACAGTCTGCCTTGCATCTTCTGCCAGTGATAGAAGGCCAGGACCTCCAAAGAGTGAATCAAGATCCCTCTCCTAAACATCTCCCATGGAACAGAGGTAAATACTAAATACAGAGGTCCCTCCAGCAGCTCCAGAACCGTTACCCAGCCAGTACACAGCATGCCCTGCAGCAAGCTACGTGCCAGAAGGTTTCAGAACCCGAAAACAAGGGCCAGGCAGCTGCCTACAACACACTTCTTGGCTTTGGGCCATCCGCCTTAAGGACAACACAATCCCAGTGAAGAAGCTGGGAGAAGTGCCTCGACAAGCATCTACCAACGTTGACCTTAAAAGGACATTTTCAACAGAGTCAAGTTACTCAAGCTGCAACAGACTGCAATGTTTACTGTTAAGCCGCAGTCACTTAAAGACACCCAAGACATCTTGACCAGTGCTTCAGAACCACCAACAAGCACAGACAATGGTTCCTGACCCAGAGCCGCTGTGTAGGCCAGCCTGCAGCCTTCTGCCCAGCTCCGCTCGCCGAACGGTTTGCCGCCTGATCCCTGCAGCTGTCTCCATTCTTCAACTGTCAGAAGCTGCAAATTGCTCTGAAAACGACTTGACCCTGTCGAGCACCAAGAACACCTATAGCACAAGGTACAGGTACATTGTGGTTTTGTCCCCCTGGTCTTCCCTGGAAGCCCCCTAAAAACATTTGACGACCCATTGCTACCTTTGTGCTGAAATCAAGTATCCCTGAACTGTTGCGATTATTTACTATACCAACTACCCTTCCCTGAGTATCCAGAGTGCATCCCTTTTCCTTCTTTGAAACGGTCTGTCCCCAGCATTCCTTTACAGAGTGGATTGTATTTCGTAGTGTTGCTAGAACTGTTGTTGTGAGAATAATAAAGTAGCTATTTTTATGACCTTAAGCGGACAATACCTTTTATCATTGGGTAATATTGTATTTTCGCTGTGTTGCAACTAACCAACAATCCACGACCTTTCGGCGATAAGCCTGCCGTTCCATCCACATTACCAAAATCGGACTAGGTGGTTTATAATTTGCTTGCGTTTACAATCTGTTTCGGATCCTTCTGGTGTACTAGGGGTGTGAAGCGGATTGATGGTTTAGAAGCGGATATTCATCCCTTGACCAATGGTGCCCCGGAAGTTGAATCGTCACAATGCGTTTTCAGGGTGTGGTGCACTGGTGAGTAAAGAAGTGGAAGCAGAAGGCTCAGATAACTCTGGACGTGGATTGTATAGATCTATTGATACTGAAATAACAAGCTTATTTCCCACCGAAAAAATGCCAGTATTTGAATAATTTTCATAAAAATGAAGAATTTTAGAGACCCTGTGCAAAACAACTCGGTAACGGATCATTTACTCACATATACATTGGACACTTTACAAATAGTTTAGAAGACACAGATAAAACTTAGAATTAGGGATTTTAAAACAGTTACATGTTGACATCTTTAGAACTTCAAGTTTCT
Source organism: Ambystoma mexicanum (assembly GCF_040938575.1). Classification (NCBI taxonomy): domain Eukaryota; kingdom Metazoa; phylum Chordata; class Amphibia; order Caudata; family Ambystomatidae; genus Ambystoma; species Ambystoma mexicanum. Next base: position 1,354,070,549 of record NC_090934.1, on the reverse strand, counting down.
GGAAACCTTTGTGCACTGAGGCTTTTAAAATGGTTCCATTATATTAAAAAATATATGTATACAGCTGTAAAACGACAAGCGTTGAACCAAGAACATCTGCTTAGTTTGGAAACTAATAAAACGCTACCTAAACTGACCCACCAAATGTGCATTTTGTTGCAACAAGCAAAATGCTTTACACTTGTAATCCCATCACATTTCAAAATATGATTTGATAATCTGCCCAGTGAAGAGTTGTACATATAACTAGATACTGCATTAGAACTAAGCAGCCGTTAATGCATTCTTGCGTTCATAACGTTTAAAAAAAGGGACACATTAGGGTGGAAATGCTGCACTTCTGCGGAAGAAAGAGTCTAGTAGTTAAGTGTTTTACTGTCGGCCAACGGAACATGGGCTGTAATCATGGCTTGCTAACCTGAGCGCAATGTGTGTTCGGCAAATGACTTCCTCTCTGCACCCCAACATCAGTAAAAAGGTGACGTGTTTAGAAACTGGCATCATGACAAAGCACTTTAACACACAGTACTTACTTTCAAACTAAAATTGCAACAACTTAAATTAGGGAGTGTTTGCCATCGTTATGTTGCAAATACTCTCATTTCCAACGTAATGATAGAAAACAATCCATCATTTCTGTAGTTGCTTAAATACACCATGAGGTAGATGCGCTCTTGTGGCTAAATGGCTAACTGAGAATCCTGGAATACCAGGAACTAAGGAATTATTTCCACGTCCTCAACTAGGAAAGGATATAAGGGTGAAGCCCGCTCAGGAGTAAAGGGCACGACTGTTTCTGCTGTTCGGCTGGGACCCTGTCATTCACTCATTGCCGCATTTTGATACCCTGAACTTACTACCTCATCAGGAGGAAGCCGCTCCGACTCGCGTGAGTCTGTCAGCAGGGGCTGGCAGCAGTTGAAGCGAGCGGCTCATCGTTGTGAATCCCCACGTGACATCGGTCACGTGACTACTTGGGCCACACCTCCAGGAAGTCCTCCTGCATAAAAGCAGAACAGCGCGACCCTTGCGGTGTGAAGCCCGCTCAGGAGTAAAGGGCGCCACTGTTTCTGCTGTTTCCGGCTGGTCCCGGCGGTTCGTGGTTAAGTGCTGAGAAATTATGACTCAAATATCTTCCAGTGCTTCAGCTGTATAAAATCATACAAGGAGTGTGGTCTGGCAAATCGACCCTGTACTCATCCACCCATAAATTAAAATCAGCACAACCAAATAAAAGAAAAACCCAAAATACCACAAACTAACATGAAGAAGGTAGTGACGGCTACCCAGAGTGTCAAAGACAGCTGCCCGCTCCCAGGAGAACCCCTATTTAACATTATCGACGAACCAGGTCGTATACTACGAAGTGGCCTCTTAACAATAAAAAACCTGCCTGAAATGACCATCACACACCCCATAGCAATACTGTCACCCCAATACCCCCTCTTCGATCCCCACACAGATACAACCTACCTATTTGTGACGACGCATGCTCATCGGACACGCCGGGTGCTGACGATCCCTCTGGGGTCCGAGAAGGGAGCACATCTGGTTGCAGCACCGCCTTGCTGGCGGTAGCCGGTGGAGGGGAAGGAAAAGGTTGCTCGAATATAAAACCAGGGGAGACGTCGGGTAGTGAAAGAAGTCCTACACAAGATAAAAAACCCGCACAGTTCCCGGGCTCGCGACCATCTGTGGAGCAAGAAGAGGCACGACGAGGCAAGACGGAGGTGGAAAAAGAGGAAACATCGGTCGGGCCCGTCAGAGTTCCACAGACAACGAACTCTGTATCCACTACCGTAAAGATCCATAAGACAGAGACTGGCGAAAAATACAGCCGGATCTCGGTCGACCCGAAACTTAATACTTTCAATACAGCTAAACCACTACAACAGACTTTCCTCACAGAAAAAAGTTTAAAAAACTTACCAGACCATACCTCTTTCAAGAATCAAAAAGAGAGCAATACGTATCCCCCTATTCTTGAAATGTTGACTCAAACAGAGATACATCCAGTAACAGCCAGGGCAGATCTATCAAGCCCTGAACTGAATATAACCAACTGGAGAGAAAACTGTTCAATGAACAGAACTATATCCTACTTGACAGATCAAGATGGTCAAGAAACTGACGACACTAACATCTTGAGAGAACACAACTGGGTCAAACTTCAAACATACCCAGCCATAGACCCAAGTAATAAAATCCCATCCCAAAAGGATTTGAACCTCTCACGTGTCGACCAAAACGACAACACGGGCAAAGAAAATACTCAGGAACTAAAAACCAAAGATCTTGAAAATAATAGAAATTCAAAAAAAACAGAAGTCAGTATCTCTGACGCTACTTTTTCATCAACTCCAATTTCCAAATCCGTGCTGAAACCACATAAAAAAAAACAAGGTAAAATGACGCCCCAGACAAACAACCCGATTGGAAGATTCTTTGAGAAGTTAGGGAAAACTACGAATCGGTTTGAACTTTCTGATATGGAAATACTAGAGGGAATCCCTCCATCCCCTCAAAGAATTCCACTCAAACAAATACCAGCAACGCATTCTCTGGCAATAGAAACCCCGACACCTCAATTACGATGGCACTTCGGCCAAATTGAGACCCCTCAAGATAAACCAGAAAAATCAAAATTAGACACTGAAACTTGGACAAGTGCAAATAAAATGACTCAAAATAAGGAACAAGAAAGTATTTTGGAACCCAAAGTGTCATCTAAAGAAAATGAGAACAATCAGAAAACGAGATATAACCTAAACAATCAATGTATGAATAACAAAAAAATAGTCACATTGACAGAAGAATCTTCAAAGGAAAAAACTACGCTAAGTGAAAAACCTGCAACTGAAGAAATTAGAAAACCAAATCAAGAAACGACAACAATGGAGGCAAAAAAAACCATGAGAATATACAGAAACCAAACACCATTCGTGAAAGAAGTCAAGAAGAAATACAGCTGACAGAGGCCATACTAAACTATAAAAACATGGTTAGGCGCAGAGAATCGAATCCAGATTTGAAACCTACTTGCCAGCAAAGAAAAGAAGATTCCTTGGTGGAGGCTCTGCGCCCACTCTATTCGACCCCAAACAAAACTAAACCAGGACAAGAAACCACAAAAAGAAAAGAAAAAAACTCACCTGGAAAAAAGCCGGACCTACAACTAGTGATGTCTGCAGTAACAGTTGGTCTAACACCATTCGGTAAATTATATGAGACCATCAACGATACGTTAAAGGACCACACCTCTATATTAGCATCTGTAAACTCAAAGCTGACCCACTTAGAAGGATACATTCTGGCTCTCGAAGCGTGGAAGGCTAGCACAAGAAACCAAGGAACACAAACGGATAAAACAGATCAAGGAAAGAACGACGTGTTTCAATTCAAGAAAAAAATCAGTGAATAACAGCACTCAAACTATACTGATGAAAACAAGTGAGATCCCTAACGGAAAAGAGCCACCAGAAGCACTAGAAAAGCATGCTGAGAGATCAGCACAAAAGTGCAACAAAGATAAACCCAAGAGAGACACACGAGAACAAACTAGTATTAAAAAACATACGAACCCGAGAGATCAGCTGAATGTAACCAAGCAACTAACAAAAAGTGAAAGGAAAGCCGATCATTCTAAAACTCCACAAGAACTGGAAAACGCCAACATACAACAGGCCCAGAGGAAAGTGGAAAAAACAACTAAAACAAACGAACTAATGACAAAATGGATAACAGTCACAGACAAAAAATTATCCATGAAACAAATCAGCAACACTCAGATAAATCAAAAAGGAGATCTTAATCAGGAGCCAGATGAGAGCACGATCGACATATCTAACATCAGCACTTACTCAATCGAAACTTCTTCTGAGTCTGAAATACCTCCCTCCATGACAAAAAAAAGGAAGGTATCATTTGCGGAAAATGAACTACCAGCAGAAAACCGAAGGGAAAACCAATATAAAAAACAAATGAGAAATGCTGAACAAAAAAGAGAAAAGCTAGAGGATTCAGAACATAAAAAAGATCGGATCTCCCCAGAAAGAAAAACGCTGTTCCGTCTATCAAAAAGAAAGCTTAACAAACATGAGTACAGACAAAGATCTAACGAGGAAGCTTACCCAAAGTCTAGCAAAAGATTGTTCGAAAATGAGAGACAAGAAAAAGAAAAGAAAGGTGATAGACGATATCAACAAACTTACTTGACCCCCATAGGACAGAAGGACAAGGCAAGCGAGATAAGAACACGAAGAAGCCAAGCTACCGAGACGTTCGACAATAGAAGAAGAGATAAATCTTCAGATAAGAGAAACAGGTCTAATCAAAGACCCTTAGACCAGTCTTTTCAGCAAAACCGAACTAGAAATTCGGCGATATTTACTCGCAAAAGTAACTTGACCCGAACATTAAAACTTGAAAAAAGATCCACCTCAGAAGAGAAAACCATCCTGAATAGAAGAACCATGCTGAAGCTCCTGGACAAATTCACAAATGGAGATCAAATCAAAAGCATAGACATAAACATAGTAGAATTTGCGCATAAGGGACGGACAGACAGCATTTTCCTACACATCACGTCCCAAACTGTAAAAAAACTCTTGCTTCAGATGACAAAAGAATTTTTGAATCGGGGTTACCTCTTGCGAGAAACGACACCAGAAGAGAGAGGACAAAAGATCCAAAAAACAAGTAAAACCAATGACTGGATAAAGAATACTTCGAACAGAAAAGATAATCTGAAAGAAAAAAGAAAATATCCCGCAAGCCTGAGGAATCATGAATATTCGAAAAAAGTAGAGAGAGAAACAACTAGCAAACTTAAGGGTTCAAGTTCGGCAGAAATTACAAAAGAAACAAGAAAAGAAATCTCAAGAGAAGATCATCACATTAAAAGATACCGCAAAGACGATGACGAGGATACAGAAAAAACCAAACCCAGAAAAATAAACGGCCCAATCAGGCCGCAGGAGGGTAAGGGAACAGAAAAAACCACTATGAGAGAAACAACCTCAACCCAGAACCGACTAGATCTAGCGAAAAAAAGTTCAAAAATATGGACATGGCTCCCTCAGGCATTAACACGCTATACTGGAAAATAGCAGTCAAAGAGCTTCCCTTCGGGTAAAGAAAGGGATCAAACAAAGATGGCAAATGCTCTGTACAACAAAGAGCAAACAATCACTATCGGATCATGGAACACTAGAGGCCACATCCATCTGACAGAACCCGGTGAGATAAACTTAGGCGGATTAGACCTACTAAGCCTACAAGAAACCTGGCTGCAGTTGCCACCCAGCATGGATGGCTACGAGATCCAACTGTCTCCTGCCCAGAAAGGTGAAAAAGGTCGCCCAACCTCGGGCCTTTTAACAGCCGTCCGTACGGGCGGATCACTTCGAATAGTCCATAACCTGGTATCAGATACACTAATCCAAGCGTTTGTCCTAGAATGGGCAAAAGAAGAAACCGCAACGAGAAAAAAGAACATAACCTTGGCTACAACAACATTCAATGTGGACCACATTTTAATATGTGGAGACCTAAACTCGACTTGCCCAATGGTAGAAGATGTGAAAACTTTAGGAAATAAAATAAACACCTGCTCAAAATCAACAGCAAGAGGCCTTGCATGGGCGGAGCTGATGGAACCCAGAGATCTGTACAATCTAAATTCCCTGGAGATAACTAGACCGAGAACTCCAACCTGGAAGGGAGAAGGAAACGCAAGTACCATCGACTACATATTTGTATCCAGGGATTTATACCAACAAATCAAAAGCTTTGAGATAGTAGAATCCACCCGGAGTGACCATAACTTACTCAAAGCGACATGGTATGCCAACAAACCCCCGCAACTTAGCATGTCAACCAAGATGGCCATAAATACCCAAGGAAACCGACTACGAATCACAAAAGAGGGAATAGCCTCGATTACAGAGTCCTACAAACAAAAAGAGCTAGGAGAAAACAATAACACATTGAAAAATCTGGACTACTGCCCGTTGCTCATACCTTACCTTCAAACTAGGTACGCAAGGAAAATAGAAAAAAACCATCTGCATAAATACAATGACGAAATCCGCTCAAAGAAATCTGAGCTACGAAAATCATTAAGGAAAGCCAAAAAATACCCCACACAGTTAAACTTAGATCTTGCAAACAAACAAAAAAGAAAGTATAAACGGTGGCTTCAAACATTCAGAAGAAACTTGTACCAAGAAGACGCAGAGACTATGCTTAGAGCAGTCTGCAAAAGAAACTCGAACGACTTCTGGACTCTACTATCAGGTCCAACAAAAACAAGCACTAACAACGTCCCAGAAGACAGATGGCTAAAACACTTCACAAAACTATTTGCAGAAACTGAGCCATCGGAAAAAAGACCACCAAAACCTGCAAAAACTAAATGGGTGGCATTTACGGAGGAAGAGATTCGAAAAAAAATCAGTAAATTAAACAACTCCCGTGCACCAGGTCCGGATGGAATTACAAACTTACATCTCAAACAAGAGATGGAAACTTGGGCGCCGTTAATTGCAGAAATCTTTAGAAGATGTAGGACAACACAATCTATCCCGGCCACATGGCGAACAGCTAATATTGTTCCAATTTACAAAAAGGGGCTGAAGGATGATCCAGGAAATTATAGACCTATCGCACTATTGGACGTGCTGGGTAAACTCTTCGGATCCCTGATGCTAGAGAAACTCCAAGACTGGCAGAAAATGGCACACACAGCAGATCCCCTACAAACAGGCTTTGAAAAAAATCTAGGTACCGCGGTCAACATTATGATGATTAGTATTTTGAAGGCCAGAGTCTCCGAGGGCTATCCAACAATCTTCATAGCATCGATCGACCTGGTACAAGCCTTCGACCGTGTAAACAGGAGAAAACTATGGTGCAAACTGGAAAAACAAAGGTGCCCTACTTCACTCCTCAACCCTATCAAAGCGCTGTACAGTAACACCTCAATCAGAGTTCGCCTGAACGAAGCTGGCCTACTATCAGAAAGTATACGAACAGCAAGAGGAGTCAAACAAGGATGCCCTCTAGCTCCGGCCCTCTATAAGGCGTACATGGCTGACATAATGGATGCAGAAATCGACAAACGCTCCTTCCCTCCAAAAATAGGAGAGTCGAAAGTGACAAGACTGCTCTATGCGGACGATATCCTTCTGCTGGATCAAACACCGATCGGACTGCAGCGCCAACTAGACAGTCTTGTAAGCTACCTAAAGAAGAATGACTTGGATCTGAATACTGCCAAAACTAAAATCATGATCTTAGAAAAATCATCCAGGCCAACTAAAAGACCACAATGGTCTGCCAACTCAGAGAAGCTGGAGACAGTGAAAACCTTCACATACTTAGGAGTGAAAATATCCCGCAGCCAAATAGAACTATCGATGCAAGAACACCTTATCTTAAAGATGAAAACATTGGCTGCACAAGCAACACTCCTGGAAAGGAAATTTGGAAAATTCACCATCCTCCCAGTACTAAAATTTTTCAAAGCAAAAGTCACTCCAGCACTAACTTATGGGGCTGAAGCAATGCCTCATCTTCCTCCTACACTGTGTAAAAAATTGGAAGGCACGTTTTGGCGCAAAGTCTTGCGACTACCCAATTCAACCCCAACAGCAGTAATCCGAAGAGAACTATGTCTTCAATCACTGGAATCAGTAGTAATCAGAAACGGACTCCTGTTCCTGGGAAAAATTTTAAGAACTCCACGACCTATTATTCTGGATATCATCTACCAAGAAATGACGAACCAAAAAAACAACATGCTGACAAAATGGTACAAAAACTTATTACAGCACTCAGAGAAAATCGGATGTTCGGAATGGGAGATAGAACGCACCCCAGAAAAAATCAAGAAAAAATTAAAAATCTATGATTGGATCGAGACCTTGGAAAAAGCAGAGAAACCCACATCACAGAGTCACCGCACAATCAACATACAAAGGATAGACGAGACAAGGAATTATCTAAAACAATTTCCAGACAAACCTCTGCGTATAATCTTTCTGAGAGCACGTCTGAATATTCTAAAGACGAAAGAAATCTTACACCTCAGAAAACAGGTTCGAGATAAAAACTGTCGGTACTGTGAAAAACAACAGCCAACAGAAAGTTTTTGCAAAAATTAAACGCAAAAAAAAAAAAAAAAAAAAAAGGATATAAATTCATCATCATGACATTCTTTGAGAAAAGTATAAACATATCGCATAAAAGTAAATCTGCATTCAAAAGTTCATAAACATGTGATCACAATAACCCGGTTTGTGGGGGCAATCATGGGCCGCAAGAGCAGCCAGCCCAAGCCTTGCCTGCTCGTGAGCAGTAAGGGTATCGGCAAGCGTCATTAACAGCCTTGCATGCCACGTGGGGATTAACACTTAACACGCCAGCATTCTTCATGAGATGCCAATAGTGTTTTTTAAAAGATAAAGTTCCTTTTAATGAATGGGCACGTGCAGCAGTGAATCCATCCAGCAAAGTGAATGTTAGCCTGCAGAAAGATCGCCGCTGTGGGAACAACAGTCTTGGGAGGGAGTTTCTTCTCGCTGTCCATTGCAGCATCAGTCAGAATGAGGCAGAACAATTGCTGACTCTGGGAAAGTGTGTCAGCTAAGTGTATTATGGACGATTCAGATAGATGGGGGACAGCACTGCAGAGCCTCACGCCAGGGAGAGCAGTCTCAAGCGGACTCGGATACAATGCTTAATCACCTGAGAAATTATGAGCAGACTTAAATATTGCTTGGTTGCCATTACAAATAACAAATAAAAAAAAAAAAGACCCAAATAGTAAAATGTCCTTTTACATACAACAGCAATTTCTCTCATGTGAACTAGGATGTTTTTCTACGGCATATACATGTCTAGCCATTTGATCAATTAAAGTCCTTTTGTAAAGCAAGAATGTTCAGACCCCAGTATTTATCTCTTTGATCAATCTGTAGCCAGGTGGCGAGGGCAGGAGCCCCCACCTACCCCCTACATCGGAGGACCTCGGCCGCTTTTGCAGCTACGTCGAGGGATCCACATTTTTCAAAGGCATTGCCCTGCAGCTGATGGCCGTGCCACTACCACCTCACTTCTTGTGAGAATTGCCCAGATTCACAGCTATCTTTCACCCTGGCAGCCCGGGTCCCACGCCAGCATGCACAGCGACATTGAATCCAAAAACAAAATGTTGGGCACAATGCGGCACGGCACCACAACAAGGATCAGCATCTCGTAGGTTGATAAGCAACCGTCTTCAAGTTAACCACGCATTTGCCGGCAGGCAGAAGAGCCGGCCTCATCGAAGGCCATCTAAGGCCCCGTTTGCTCCTGTTCACCTATGTGCGCCACAGGGCACCGGCTATCCAGCCTCCCCCTCAAACATCAGCTACGATCCCCTGCCATGCAACTGCAGTGCCGACTAACTGCAAGTACAGTAACCCACCCCGACTCCTTTGAAGCCCCGCGGCACCACCGGCACACAGGCGTCGTCCACTCAGCACGCCCGTATAACAATACCTCACTGAGCCTGCAGGCTCAATAACCATACACACCGGGGGTGACCCAGTACTACTGGCGTGCTACTCCACGGTCAGCCCAATACTGTACCTTATTTTGATTCTATGCTCAGCCCGTGACTTATATGCCAAGCCTTTAACGTGCCTGATACACCAAGTCAGAACATGGCACTATTGTATTCCTGTGTAAACTCACAGTTGTGCTATTTTACATTTATGTGTACTACCAACCCACCCCACTCTACCTGTCTACGCTAATGTCCATCAATCTAGTCCATTCCATTGCCATAATGACAATTAGAATCAGCCTATTCCAGTCTACATCTATTGTGTAACCCAGCCCTGTGATAACTGAATTAGCATGTTCCCCATTCTACTGGACTATCCAGCCTCGTGTTAAAGGAACCAGCTTATTACAGACTACAGCTACAGTGTTACCTAGCCCTGTGATATTTTGAACTAGCCCATTTCATCGCACTATCCAGCCCTACGATAAATCGAATCAGCCTATTCTGAAGTGTTTTCTAGCCTAGCCAATTTGCAGACACTTTACCAGTTCTACCTACCTTGCCCAGGCCACGGCTTGCACTTCCTCTGCTACTTAGAATATTATCCTAGCATGCCTTCCTTAGTCTACCTTGTCGCTTTAGGTACACTAGCCATTACCAATACTTTACTGGGCCTTGCCAGTCCCTACACTTTTGCCACTGAGTATGAACTGCCACACTATGACTGCATCGGTCACCAGGCTCGTAACTCTGCCCAGCCTCTCAATACAGAGCCAAGCCACCTCCTATACCTGCAACACAAATATCAGGAATTCCAGACTTAGGTCAAGACTAGACAAACTATTTGAACCCCCGGCCAGACTCTCAACTAGCTCTGACGCTATTATCAACCGCTCTTGAATGCAGTCCACTCTAAACCTCACCAATAACCTGCCCTTTATCAAGGCCACCACTGAGTAGTGCACGGCTCCTCATCCCAAGACTTGCGACCCCACAGACTAGACTGCAAGAAAAGTCTCCCATACACCACCGCTCAAGGGGGCCCTATTAAACTCCAGGTCCCTGGTAGCACATACCCCAGAAATTGCAGATCTGATCTTAGCTGATAACCTCGACTTTCTCGCTTTAACTGAGACATGGCTACATGCTGAAGCAGGAACCATACTCATGTTAGCTGTGCCTGATGGCTACACTATTCTCAGACAAGATAGACAGGAGTCCTGAGGAGGAGGAGGTATCGCCATCATTTTCAAATCTAGCCCCGAACTACACCACCTCCCAGGAGCAGGTCAATCTGGTTTTCTCCCACAACACGGCACAGAGACAGCCTCAGACTTAAAGACCCAAGTCAATGAATTAAGAGACAAAGGGAAATCTGCCCTCCTCCTCCTCCTTGACCTCTCTGCTGCATTCGACCTGGTCAACCACAAGGTCCTATGCAGCCACCTAGACTCAGCTGCTCACTTCTCTAGGGAAGCCATAGCTTGGATTGAATCTTTCCTAAGTTAAAGGACTATGCGGGTATTCTCGCCCTCAGCAGCTGCTGACCCCATCCCTATCACATGCGGCGCCCCCCAAGGATCTTGTGTCTCTCCTACGCTACACAACATATTCACTAAACCCCTTTTTGACAATCTCGGTAACACCTACACTAACTATGCAGATGATACACAGATTCTCCTCCCACTTTCAGGGGATTATGTTAAGGATTTGGCCTTGAGTAGGGTGCATCTCATCATCCAGGCATGGATGGCCAATCATGGTCTGCCTGAATGATGACAAAACAGAGCTCATCATTCTAGGCAAACTTGGGATTGAAAATGCCTCCTTCATAATTGACGGCAACCTCAATAAAGTGCCCAGTGAGGTGAAAACCCTCGGCTTCTATCTCGACTCAACCCTCTCCTTCATCAAACAAGTTACACACTGGCTTCCACTACTGGTTACACTTGTAAACTCATCTGAACCGGTAAACCCTTCTTCTCAAACAACAGTTGTATCATCCTGGCCAGAGCCCTCATTCTGTCCAGGCTTGACTATTGCAACGTCTTCTATATTGGCTCAAACAAAGCAATTGTCAAGAAAATCCAAACACTCCAAAACAAAGCCCTTAGAGCGGCCTTTGGAGTGGCTAGGAAATATCATATCTCTGAGATTATGCGGAAAATTAATTGGCTCTCCACAAACGACAAAATCAAACAAAATTGCGTCACTCACCCACAAATCCCCGAACAACGCTGCCCCCTTTTCAGCCATCTTGCTGAGAGATTTCATTAAAGGATCTCCACCAGACCTTCCAGACTAGCCCACAGCAACTCCCTGCTTGTCCCTAGATTCAAACTCTCTAAGGTAGGTGGCAACAGCTTCCCTATTAAAGCAGCCCAGCTTTGGAACTCCATGCCTCCTGCAATCTGAGAAGAACAGTCATATCAGAACTTCAGATCTAAATGCACCATCTGGCTCAAATCTTCCAATATCTATCCCCAGCAGCGGTGGTCCATCAACTGTAAAGTATCTCATGTGGACAGACACAAAATGTTTAACTTCAATGTCCACTGTTTATCTTGTGACTATTCTGTTCTTGTATGTACCTGTACTGTTAATTTATCTATTTGTACAACTAAGCTGTAAACCTACCTGTAACCTTCATGCCCCGATACCCTCGGGTCTTGAGCGTGCTACAAATGAATAAACAAACAATGCACAGCAGATTTAATGGGTCCACCTGCAGTTGCCTTAGACAAAAGGCTCCATTATCAAACTACAAGAAATGCATTTAAAATGGAGTCGCTTTCCTCAGAAATTCCCAAAATCATGGCATTATTTTTGTAGATTATTTGAAATTCAACAAATCCACTCTCTGGTCGACAATTAAGTGCAACTTCAAAAGTACCAGATTGAGAGTTTTATGAAGCTATGCCCTTTGAATGCATCCTGTTTCACAAAGAATGTTTCTTTAGGCCAGAGTCATAAAAAAACACAACATTGTCAAACGATTATTTAAGTTAAATTCCAAAATCAAACATGGTTTCTGTTTAAAGGGGCAAGCCATACATAAGAAATTAAGCTAAAATGTAGAGCATCATCCTTCAAAAGGTGGATGACAATGTGGCAATGGAAAATACATTTATAATTTCTGAACCATTTGTCAGATTATGAAAAAGATTACAGATCGGAGTTAACAGAAAGAAGATGTATCATATGCATATGAAAATGATATATTAAAAAGTATTATTACATATTTTACATATTCAAATAACTTCATCATGCATGAAGTGAAAACAAATATCATCTCCAGATTCAGAATGTAACAAACCTGTGCATGTAAATAATTATTTGACAAATGATTCTTCCAGTTCAATCTTGATTCCTCATTCCTGAGGAAGGGGGTTAGTTCTAGGTGGGCATCTCTTTACTACAGAGAATTCAGTGGGGCAATAGAAGCTAAGAGGAGCGCCCAGAAATGGGTGAATAAGTAAAAGGAACCACTCACTGGCTCCATCCAATACAAAATGCCATGTCCAATTATGCTGTGTAGGTGTAGTTTGCTTGGATTAAGTTCAAACACATAAGAAGAGAGAGTTTAAATAGAAAAGCAAGAAAGCCTGGCTAGCAATTGAAAGTAAACGATGGGGAAATCAACTTAAAATTGATTTTACACAAATGTATATGAAAAATACGGAGGAAAGCGAGGTATGCCTGGTGACGACCGAATAGTTCTAAAATTAAACACAAATGAAGAACCGGAAAAGTTGCAAATTAACATCTCCATTTTAACAAATGCTTGAATCTTAGTGTATTTTTATTCTTTTAGCTTTAATGAACTCCACGTTTTACAGAGCTTGTTAAACATTTTGTTCTTTAGTGAACAGATTATCGCAGTATACCTTAAAATGCTCCATTTAATTTCAAGAAAAATTATGCAAAAACATTAACGGGACACAAATATTCACAAACACATTTTACCATGTTTTATAAAGAAACAGATCTTTTAGTTCAATGTAATGCTCATAATAATTAGATGTGATTGCTCTCCACATCTAAACATATCAAGTGTGAACTCATCTAACACAATGTTTAAAACTATTATATTTGTCACTGTTTCAGCCACACACCAAAAAGCATCACACATAACAGGCATTCATCAGGGGACACACAGATTGAACAACATTTAATGTGTTCCCACAAATATGAATTATAATGAACATATGTAGCAAACCAATATAAAACATACATTAACACAATATACTGCACATAACCTGTATGTTTGTATCTGCTCATATTCACATGATCACATATGTAATGAGGCTATGAATGCTCATTTCCATTCATTCCCAACGTCTCATCAACGATCTATTGTCATTGAACACATGTTTCTTTCCATATTGTTCATACATGTTGATATTCCTTCCAGGCATTTGTCATGCTAAATATCAATTTACGAATTAAATATGTTATCCGATGAATTAACTTAAAAAAATGACCCCAAACCTATGATTGTTATTTAACGTATGTACATTAGGCAGCCTAACGTACTGACCCATTGAGACATTTGTTTAAACATTTTTAGGATTGTCTTCTACTGTAGTTTGGCAGTCTCTCGTTTCTTTATGAATCGATCAAATTAAGTGAAAGCCATGTGCATAGTATAGAAGAATATACTTTGGATTACACTAGTCAGTCTGAGTGCTACACACACCGCTCGGTACGTAATCCTAATTAAGCTTCAAATCCAACTTATTTCTACTAGTCCCAACTCACCCACAAGCAGTAGCAACGTCCTAGAGGGAAAAAAGTAAATTTTGACAGAGGTTTACAATTGCTCATTTAAGGAATAAAAAGGGACTGAATTAATAAAGAAATGTTTGAAAATAAAAATCAGATTCCTTTACAGAACCAATAAAAGACTTCTCCAAAAACACAGAAAATAATTATGCTTTCTATAGAGTCATGTGGAATACCATTACCTGGAGGGAAAAAGACCTACAAGTTAATAAGAAAGGTCATCTAAAACAATGATTGCTCTGGCACTAGGCCATTACCTACAAAGAATGAGGATATTTTCATGATTAACAGAACAAAATGCCCAATCGCTCAGTGTCTCGTACCAAGTTAGTACTGCATCACACATAGCCCACGTAAAGATAACTAGATAAGTATGGAAGGATCAATACAAATCTTAGGAAGGGGGGGGGGGGGGAGAAGCCATGAGCGTATTTTATGATCGATTTAATTAAACCAGAAAAACATTAACTGGATGGAAAGACCAAAATTTGTGTGGAGTTTTCCTGTTCAAAGAAATCTGCTGTGCATTTTGACAGTTCATTCAGATGGGGGAATTCATAATCTCAGTTCAGTTCACGTGGCAGGTGTATTTTAGGTAGGGATAAAGTACATATTTGCAATGCTTGTATATTCATACACATTAACAGGAAACGTATGTGAAAGCCCACACGTTTACAGCAATATTGCCACTCAGCTACTTTGACACCTTTACCAGCAGAAACGAGGACATTTTCCATTTAATCGTTTCATCAGATTGCATAGCGCTTCTATAAAACCTAGCTTTACAGCGCAATGCAGGTTTTCATGGAAACATGACATGTTTTTAAGTCTGGAATTTTCAGACCAAATAGTATTGAGAGCAGCTCCAATAAATTGTTTTGCATTTTTCATTGAACCAAATACAATTTGCAATTAATTACTCTTACTGGTCAATTAAAATGTTTTCTTCATCTGAAGTTGCCGAGTCTCCACCTAATTTAAGCACTCAAGTCTATAAATCTGTTGCCCAACAAATCAAAGATGGCCCACTATTCCAAGTGAAATCGGCCAATTAAAAACAGAGCTGCCATCAGTGTACGTATGTTCTGAGTGGCATTCTCAATATAAACCACCATTAAATACAGCTATATCTGTGATGAATCCCAGGATATTGTCACCACTTCCATGTGGGGGGCCCCTTTCCACAAGGCCAGGGAAGTGAGGCTGCTACCCGATATTCCCCCACGAGGCGGTAATCAGCAGGTGGATCTTGTGGGGAGGGAAACTCTTCACTGGACCGGTGACTATGGCTCTGGGAGAACCCTATATCCCCACCAATCACATGCCTCTAGACCCCCTTTTAATAGGCTCAATTACAATACCTTCCCTCGTAGAGTCATGAGATATTGCCCCAGAGCATTCCCCCAGTAAATACTAGGCCGAGGAAGATTACGAGTTACCCAAGTGAAAATCCACTTCCCAGTATTGTGACGAGGAGGCACTCCATTCACACACAAGGAATATGGAAGATCAGTACTTTGATGAGGGAGAAGCATGGAAGCACAAGGTTCACCTTTGAGAACCACTATCAACAGTCTAGTGGTTGCTGGTTTCAGATTGGTCCATCTAGAGTAGAAATAGAGGAGGGAAACCGGGAAGTGTTTTCAAGCCTTCCCTGGAGGAGCAGGGAGGAGGAATCCTGTGCTGGACAGAAAGGGGCTGTAGACCACTGCACTACCCAGAGAGGTGGGGAATCTTTAGTCCCAGCAGCCTGTGGGGAACTGAGGGAAGCTGGAGTCTCCCTCACTGAGGAAACCACTGAAGAGGGAAGGCCAGAATATTCCCCACCCCTCCGTCCTGAAGACACTCCAACTGGAAGAAGCACCAAAGACAATATGACCACCCATCGTAATAGCTCACACCGATCACCACGGCTCCCACAATGGTTAACTATCACAAGAAATAACCTTTTAGCTGACCCTACAACCCAGGAGCAGTGCGGACAGCTACATGGACAGAATCGACTAAAGCGCTGAGAAGCCATGCCTCAAGTCGTTAGAGACACCATGACGACATTGCAGAGTCGGACATGAAGTACACGTTCCATCCACACATTATGGGGACACACACCCAACTACACAAAAAACACACGTGTACAGTCCTATGAGCTAGAGTACAGTGACCTATACATACTGTCTGCATGTTTATTATTTTGCCATTAGCTTGCCGCAGCAGCACAGAAATGCAAGAAACAAGAAGGCCATGTGCTTGCAGATGCTTACATGCAAATAACCCTATGGAAAGGCAGGAGCACTCGAGGGACCTGACTGGACCATAACACACTTACCTATGGACACTATGCAAGGTACATACAGTAGAAGTCAGACCATGGCTTAGGAACTCATAGCAGGCCATAACCATTGTAGGAAAACCTGAAGCCACGCAGAGTGCTGTGCAAGCAAATCTGCCGCATCTGGAGCAGAGCAGCTGCCAAGGTCACAATGTTGCAAATTACATTTTTTTACCCTGAAACGAAGTAACACCAACGGCAGAAGAACCTAATTCCTCGTAAATACAGAATAATTCAGAGCTGCAGAGCTCACAAACGTGGTCTCCAAACATGTCACCAAGCCGAGCTGACCAGGAGCCAGGATTTGGTGGCTGGGAAGAGCAACCGTCTCACTTACCAGACAATGGTCGCAACAAAAATGTTACACTCGA
Source organism: Ambystoma mexicanum (assembly GCF_040938575.1). Taxonomy (NCBI): domain Eukaryota; kingdom Metazoa; phylum Chordata; class Amphibia; order Caudata; family Ambystomatidae; genus Ambystoma; species Ambystoma mexicanum. The sequence goes on along the minus strand of NC_090934.1, from coordinate 1,354,053,514 downwards.
GCTACAGCAATGCGATGGAAAAGGGAGCACTCTCACGGCAATGATGGTCTACACACGGTTATGCCGCAGACAGATAGTTGCAAGACACAGTTGCACATAGCACCATGAACAGGTGCATCCCGAGCTCGCAATTGATTTTATCTCAGGCCTGGGGTCGCTCAGCTCAGGCAATCACAAATCATGACCCTAGGGGTGGGTAGCTGAGATCACTGACCAATCACGGGGTCCGCACACTAACAATTAGTAAGTAGAAATGTTGGGGATGGTCCGGGCCAGACACCTGACATCGCCGTGTCCAATGAACTAACCTCTATATGGGCTCCTATATGGGAACTACCACTCAATATCCAACCCGGAGTGGAGTTAGGTTTTCTGGAGAAGGGCCCAGAGTGTGACAAAGTTGTGATCCAATTCATCACTAAAACTGGGCTGCGAGCCAGAATTTGTTGAGATGTGCCTGGACTTGCCTCCATGCATTTGATCCCTGTGGTTTTTTGGCTCTAAAAAAAACACAGTTGAACTTGCTATTTGTCTGGACCATTACGTTCTTTTGGGTTGTGAAGGAGTTAGCCCTTCCACGAGTTCAGCATCCGTGGACTCCTATAGCAGGTCACTCTGCCTGGAAATTCCCTCCCTAACACCAAGAAGACCAGCGTGCCTCCAATGAAGGTGGGGAACCCTTGAGCACCAGTAGTGTGCAGGGGACTAAGGCAAACCGGAGACTCCCTCACTTAGTCAGCTGGGGAGGCACCAAGAGAAAACTTGGAGCGCAGGGTAAGCAGCAGAAGCGCATCAGTGTGACAATGACCGGAAACCTCACAAACCAAGTACAAAGGTACATGGAGGGGGACTGGGAAGGCACAGGGAGAACGCAGAGGCTGTGGCCGGGAAGGGGTGAAAGAGCACCCCAAAGGGACCAAGGCCTTGTAAGATTGTAAACCGGGCCTGGTCAAGAGACATTACAAAGTTGCAAGAGGGGACGGGGAACCTAACATTAAGAAACCAGGAGAAACCAGAGAATGTCTGGCCTAAGATAAGCACGCTACAAACCTGAGACAGGGGTCTGAAACCAATCTGTAAATAGTCAAAGTAGAGAGGGTCTGGGACCGAAGGCAGTCTCCCTGGCAGGAGAGCATACCAGGGCTGTCAGCTGAATTGTACAGCAGTCTTCCAAGACAGCACCTGGGTGAAGAGCGAACCTGGTTGGCTGTGCTAGGAAGAGCAAATAAGGGGGAAAAGAAAATATCACCCTTGACAAGGTTGGAGGAAGAAAGAATTACCTACCACCTGGCAGGAGAGTATACCAGGAAGGCTGGGGGTGATAAGAAGCTGGTCAACTGTTTATTGTGGCTACTGTGACCAGGGGGAATAAAGTCATTCCACCTGGTGCCGTTTTTAAGAACCCTGAGATGGCAAGAGAGGAGAGGTGTCCTCTGGGTGCTGTAAACATTGTAACCAGGGCAAGGGTGTCATTCACCCCTGATGTTTGTGAGAAGCAAAGGGAGAAGGTGCCCTCTTGATAATGTGAACTTTGTGGCGAGTCAGGAGAGGAGAAACCTTTTGGCATTTGCAAATACTGTGACCAGGGTAAGGGAGTCATTCCCCAAGCGTTGCTTAGATATCTTTTTGCTGGAACTCTGAACTTTTACTTCGATTGAACCTGGAACTTTATGTTGGCCTTTTTGAGGAGCACTGAAACCTGAAGGCAGCCATTCTCGCAGGCAACATTCCCATATACAAATGCACATTGTCCAGAGGAAGGGAATCATTCTTCTGGATCAGTAAGTACCTTTATCCCTTTTTTATTGGTTATAAGTTTGAGGGTTGGAAATAGGCTTGATGGTGGGTGCTACCTTGGCTCAGGCATGTATAACATTGCTTAGAAACATGGTAACTTTTAGGAGAACCAAGAGGTTATACATTTTGCTGCTTGGCAAGAGAATTAAAAGCACACACAGATCAAAAATACTTGATGTCAATGGATACATGTGCTAGGCGCCCTCTCTCTCTGACAACTATTGCTCAAACAGAAGTTGGATAGATTATATATAACAGCCTGTTCGATTCAGCCTATATACCAAGTTCTGTTAGGGCATTTACCTGTGGCTGTAGTTCTGAATCTATTGAATGCTCCTTAAGTTTTGTCCATTGATAAGGGGTTCAAGATAGATCATGTTCCGAGATGGCATCTATAGTGCATTTTACCTGAAATAATGTGCAACACAATGATTAGTAATGTTTTATGTAGCTCATAAGATAATGTTCAAATAAAATCTTATTTTGACTGACCAACATCCTTTGCCTCTACGCATTGCATGGTTATCATCAAATGCAAGCAATTTACATGCTTTTGAGTAGACTAGAAGCTATGTCTACCATTAGATCCACAGTCTATGCTCTGATGCCAATGAGTTGTTGTCAAAAGAAATAGTTAACCTTCCATGCCAGTAGGATAGGTTTCTCCTCCTTAATGTTGTCATTAAAGTGTTACAAATTATGTTTATCTGAAGTCGTCCTAGGGTTAGGATGTTAAAGAATAAAATACATAAATATCTTCACAGGGCTACATGTGGGCTACTGATTTTATTATATTGACTTTCTTTTGTGCCCACCACCCTGTCACAGTACTCCGAGGAATCTGGTGTTTAGCACTGTATACCAACTTAACAGTCGATCGTCCAATTCAGTGTGTATTAAATGCCATTGCTATGCTCCCAGCAACACAACAGTCCTAAAGTACTCATGTCACATATGTCATCGGTACATGCATTCCTAACTGTAGCAAGGGAACATTTTCACGAGAGCGCCAGGGAACCATTCCAGTGGTGATAATGCACTGAACAAATAACCTTCAACATTAACATGATATACCTGTAACCTGCTTTAACGCTACATTGACTCAAGAATACAGTGGAACAACTACAACAGACACTGGATTGCTGCACTGTGCAGCAAGCATAAAACGTGGATTCACATATTAGCAATAGCAAGTATGCCATTTACATAATTATATTGCGCTGTTTCGAATATTTTTTATCAGACTATTAAGTAAATGATATTTCATAAATCAGAGACTAACTGCTCACTGGAGTTAAAAATGGCTAACCAGTTTACTGGCAAATGCGGATTTAAAATTACAGCTGAACCTTCTACCGCTGTTAATGAAGAAAATGTCCTGTTTAGACATCAATATCAACAACGAAAAAACATCACTGGCTGCACAACCACTAAGAAAACCATAACATTTACAGCAAAACAATTTAATTGCTCACAATTCTCACGAAGTTTAGAGGGTGATTAGCATTTAGAAAGAGTATAACGAGATCTTGACCATTTTTCACTCTAATAAAATCATAGAATATTTTTTGGTTGGAATTTTCCTAGCATTTTCACTGCAAACCTTTTTGGCGCAAAAAAGGCAGGGGGTGTTTGTGTGAAAGGGGATGGGATGGGTTGAGAGGTGGATTGGCTGGTGCCTATCCCTGCAGTTTGTAGCATATAAACAAACACAGTAAAATAACTGCAGTAAAAAAAGATTGAACGGAAAGTTATTTGATAAAAATACATGGAACCACAATATTGAACACGATCTGGGTGATATAACCTTTTTAGAACCTTACTAGTGAGATGTGCTTTTAGCGTCAGTGATTTCTATCACTAAGTGAGGAAGGGAGGCAGCGCAAGACATTAAGATTGCATCACGCTGCCCGTTGCTTCTGACGTTAAGCAATTACGCTACTAGGTGCCCAAAGGCCATGGCTGCATGGGTTGGCCTACTGCTCGACATCCAAATGCTTCGTATTGTTTTGCAGGAAGCAACAACACTGTTTCAATCTCAACCCAAAGGACAAGTTGCCATAAACTTTGCATGTGTATTGGTCTGCTGGTTGTGGCACTACAAAGAAACAGCACGAGTTCAACTGAACATAATTCACAGAGCAATTTACAGCTTAAGCCCAGCTCTAGGGCTACTAGAACCAGCAGCAGCCGGCACCAACGTCTTATAATAGTGGTCTGCAACCTTTGGCTCTCCAGGTGTTTTGAACTACAACTCCCATCAAACCTGTCCACAATAGTCAATGGTGAAGGATCATAGGCGTTCAAGTTCAAAACATCTGGAGAGCCACTGTTTGCAGACCGTGGCTCTATAAAATACTGATGTATGTGCACCTTAATTCGCAATACTTTCCAGTACTCCGATACCCAGCTCCGCCCCTTTTCGTCTACTGTGAACCAGTTTGCCTGCTGTAGCTGCTCCATGCAGCTTAGGCAGTCTTTCCTGAGATCAGTATGCTTAAAAGCTACAAGAGTGCTTCATCTAAAGATCAATTTTAATGTATCAGAAAAATCTGGCTTTGTAACCAACCTCTGCTCCAGAAGTATCCTGGCTCATGTCCTCAAGCTGACCTCTGCTGTGGTTTCCCACCAGACTGCTCAGTAAGCCTTGTGCCTGGGGGAGACTCAGGCAGAGGAAGGAGGGAATTAACTTTGAAATTGCCCAAATAGTATCAAGTATTCTTCACTCATTTATCATGTGCTACTAAATTGCATACATTGGGACCCGGAAGCCTTCCCCGGTCTCTGCTGCCCTGTACCAGATGTTCGATGCCAGCCCCCATCCTTTAGTCATTTCTGCCTCCCACTTACCTAGACACTGCACTGGGTAAACTATTCTGGAGCACACCAGAGAGGAGGAAATCTGTTCCATGAACTAGTCCATTCTTACACCTGAAGGTAAATCAGACTGGCTATAGGAGGCAGCCTTGAAAAGACTAATGGATTCAGCTACCATTCTTCAACAATTAACTACACAACTCGCACAGGGCCAAATCGAGGCGACAAGAAGTCACCATGAAGTCACCATGAACAGGCCTCCATTCTTAATGGAGCAACACTTCACCTTTTACCCTATTTACAAGGATATTTCTGAAACAATCGATCCAAAAGTTGGCTTTCCGTCTCCAAGTTCATCACAATTCGATAGCTGTTCATGTTCAAATTGAAAACCACCTGGCTAAAACTCAAGATATCGTCCAACTAGACACCAGAAATAAATATATATATGTTCAATCTTTCACTCAAAGATTGTGCAGCCAATCCTGAAATGAATGTCCACTGTTTAAGACACATATCAATGAGGGTCAGCCAGGAAGTATATTTTATTTTATGAATTTGTTTATAAGGCACTGGAAGCCTGCAAGCATCCGGGCCCCACATGAAGATGATTACATACATACAGTGGATGGACTGCACAAAACAGGGCACAAGATGCTTGGCATGCCAAGAACAGGTAGAGACAGGTACTACTCGGGGTTGCTTAGTTCATTTAAATAGAAAGGTTTTCAATTGCTTTCGGAATCGGAGGATGTTGGATTCAACTCTCAGGCTTGGCGGCAGTTTGTTCCAGTGGAGAGCGGACCGGACCGGTTTGGAAAGGCTCTGCCTAAACATTTGCTCTCCTGTGGAGGTTAGTTGTAATGAGCCCTTGGGCCTCAGATATAAGGGTGCAGGTTGAGATGTAGCCCACAATCTTGGACTTAAGGTAAGCCGGAGCCTTACCGTATAGGCACTTGTGTGCGAGTGTCATTGATTTGAAAATTACGCGGTCTTCAACCCTTAGCCAATGTAGTGCCTTCCTTGCTTCACTGATATGATCAGATTTTTTCTTATGCTTGATTATTCACACAGCACGATTCTGAATATGCTGAAATTTTGTCAGGCACTGTTTACTGGTACCCAATAGTAGGGCGTTGCCGTAGTCAAGTCTAGAAAGTATGGTCGCTCTGGCTATGGTAGCGCAGTTTGATTCGTTAAGTGCAGGTCTGATGGCTTTTAGTAATCTCAAGTAGTAAGAACAATTTTTGCTGACATAGGAGGCTTGAGCATCTAAGCACAGGGAGGCCTCCAGTGTCCTGCCCAGGGTTTTGACACTAGTCACTTTTTGGATGTGGCACTCTTATCGTGAAAGACTTGTAGCTGTATGGTAGTTTGGTCCTGGCTTGATTGGACCCAAAAACCATCAGCTCAGTTGTTTTCCCATTCAAACACATCGTTATGATACATCCACTGTTCAATGGTATTGTAAAGCTCGTCCACCATTTGGTCTTTCGTGTGGTCCCCACTCAGTTCCACTACCAGCTGCGTGTCGTCAATGTAGTTAGTAAATAAAGGCATTTATATTGTTGAGGGCTTCACACAGGAGGCGTAGGTATAGATTGAAAAGTAGTGAGGAGAGACTAGCTCCCTGGGGAACACCACAGAAAATGTTGGACTCACTAGAGAATGTATCACCCCAGTTTACTGTAGAGATTCGGTCTGCTAAGAATGACGTTAACCAGCCTAGGGCTTCCCTAGAGCAGTTGGCGATTTTCTCTAATGCTTCGTGTTGTAGCTGATGGTCTAGTAGGTCGAAAGCGGCACTAAGATCTAGCCATTGGTTTTTACTGTGATGCCGTGGGAGGTTGAAGCAAGTGGAAACGTGATCTCTGGCACTATTCAACAGTGACGAAGAACAGGAAAACGGCAGAATTGTTTCTAAAGCCCAAAAGGCAACACAGTATGGAGAAATTGTGATGCGATGCCCAGCACATGATGGCCATTTTACAAAAGGATACAAGCGATAAGAGCAAAGCATGTTGAATGGGCTGAACATTTAACAGGCATGAAATCATGCTTGGGCAACTTGGAAGATACATGGAAGCAGGCAATTCCCAATGTTCTCCTTTCAGTATTCCTATAGACAGGCATTCTGACGCCATAAAATGCAGGCTAAAGCATGGCCAGGTGGAGTATGGGGGCACTCATATATTGCACTAAATGGGCTCATTAAACCTAATTAAAATGGGAAAATAGTCAACATGAAAAAAAAGATTAAACCTTTACCCAAATACATGGGGTGGCTAAATTGATTTTCCATCACAGGACACACTAGACATACATGCAGAATAAACTCAAATCTTATGGAATTAGAAGCATAAATGCACCCAGGCTTCCTATAGGGATTACCTGAAAGTGGAGAAGCAAGTAAAGCCAAAGTGGTCACAGGTTGGAATCTCGGCAGGTCCACTCAGCCCTTCATCCTGCCGAGGTTGGTAAAAGGATTACCATTAAGGTGGATAACAAACATTGGTAATCTAACAATAGCGTCAAGTTATCCCGCTAGGGGTGAACGTGCTACAAATATACCCGTTGTGTTAAATAACTATGTATAGGATGGGTCCATGAGGGGCTCGATATGTGTTAAATATGCTGTCGGCAAGTTTGACCAGGGTTATCTATTTCTTGGTTAGACCGGGTCTTTCAAAAAAGAACTTCATAGAAAGGCTACCCAAGAAAGAGGGCACCAAGATCTATCTATCAGGGGCACCCATGCAACCGATTGTAGCCCAACTACCTAACTTTCGTGATCAAGATGCCATCCTGCAAGAAGCCAGGCGGTCTTTAGTGCATAAAGTGGGAAACGCCAAAATCATGATCTTTTCAGACTTCACTCCAGAGGTGCAAAGACTGCACAGATCATACGACGCCATATGTAAGAAACAAAGAGAAGGGCTATAAGCATATGATGTTTCACCCCACCACGTTTAAAGTTTTAGCCAAAGGGGGCTCCTTTTTTCACAGCCCACAAGAAGCTTGGGACTGGCTGGACACGACACAGTGAGGCTGGGGGACCATGAAGGGGATGGAAGGACGGTAAGGTGGTGCAGAATGTGATGGGTGTAACGATCCAGACCTCTGGAGGGGCCAGGCAGTACTTTGTTGCTGGAGAGCAGAAGCACAGACAGCTCACCATGACTTTGCTTGGGAAAGGAAAGAGCCTCCTCAGGTTTTGGTATGGGGCTAGCAGGTTGGGGGGGTGGGGGGGGGGAAGAGGTGGGACAGTGGAACAGACTATGAAAGAAAAGCAGGGGGTGTAGCCACAGGAAATGGAGACAGTAGTGCTGAGAGGCTGGGGTAAGAACTGAGCACCAATAATGTACCAGTGGATAGTATTTTTGAAGTGGGTACTGAGGTGGTTGGGAGTGTAAGCTTATTCCTCGCTTTTGCGAGGATATGGGGTAGCTGCTCTGGATGTTTCTCTAGGGGGTTCCATTCTTGTTCTCCCCTGATCTAGTTATCAGTAGTTCATGGTTAAGGTTTGGCGATGGATACACCGAGTTCACAGGTATTGTGGGTTCGGGATTACGGTTGGGCACAGGGATAGTTTTAACTTTGTTTTCACAACCAGATTGCACGCAGGTCGCAGATTGGGCCGATACATTAGATGGGCCACGCAGTTATTTAGCCTACAGGGAGGATAAATAGCTCTCACACACTGACAGAATGTATGACACCCATGACCAGAAAACAGCCTGTATGTCCTGGAATGTCAGTGGCCTCCATGACAAAATAAAGAGAGGGATGCTGTTGCAGACAATGAATAGATACAAACCCAGCTTTGCATTTCGTCAAGAAACACACCTAATGGGAACAGAATGTGGGTTCTTTAAAAGGTCCAACTACATGCTTCATGCACATGTGGGATTCACAAGGGGGTCCAAGGGAGTCATGGTGCCGATTCGGAAACTAGTCCCCTGCACGATTTCCACCGTGGTTCGTGACACTGGAGAGAAGTACAACATTGTAATGGGAACACTCAGGGAGTTGTCTCTGGGGCTTCTCAAGGAGTATGCCCCACTGCCACTGATGGTTGAGCTCCTGCAGGAGTTACAAGGACTGTTGATAAAGTACCAGGTGGACCGCTGGATAGTGGGGTTTTGGGGGGGCGGACTTTAATGATGTGATGGATTATGCTCGGGACAAATTCCCGAACACAACGGGGTCGGGGGAGGACGTAGAAGTTCATAACTCCAAGACTTCATACAGGCAGTTGGCATGGTGGAAGTGTGGCACATGAAATACTCGCAGAAGCAACAGTACTCTTTCCATTCCGTGGCAAGAATCGACTATTTCCTTGACTCTCACTCTGAAGCGCATCAGATCACATATGCTGAACTGCTACCAAGCGACTCTCCAATCACTCCCCGCCACTAGTATGAATGGGTCAAGATAAGACGCTGGGAGACTCTTCGTGTCAGTTGAGCACAAACGTTTTGGGCTTCTCAACTGGTTAGCAAGTTGCAGGAAAAAACAGTTTTTCAATCCAAGCACGGCTCTGGTGTAAAGCTTTGGTTTGCTGTGGGAGGGCTATAAGGAGGTCATTCGTGGGGGGAAGCAATCTCTGTGCTCGTCGCCAGGGAAAGGATGGCCAAGATGACCGAGTTCCAGCTACAGCTGTTACAGAGGTTCTGTCTTATTTTCTCTTTTTGTAGGTTGCTTAACAAAAAAAATGTTTTCTAGCTGATTTTAAGCAGCCTACAAAAAGCGAAAGACTATATTGCTTCCCCCCCACCACCCAACCACCCCCCTCCCTGGCTTGCCGGATTTATCTAAAATCAGTTGGTGGGGGGGGGGGGTATTTCACCACCCGAACACCCCTGCCTTGCCCCCTCCCAAGACTCCCCAAAAACAAAACACAAACAGATACACAATACAGACACACACACACACACACACACACACACACACACATGCACTAACCTGTCATGCTCTGAAACACTTGGGTATTGAGCGTGATATAAATAAAATACATCATAACCCGTTTTCCCACAATGCTGCTTCCGGATCCTGGCCATCCCGTCAGACCCTACGTGCACTTGTATGCGGCACGGGCGTGACAGTTTGATTTAGAAACACTGTTTCTAAATCGGTCTTTGATAAAAAATCGTTTTTTTTTAAAAAAACTATCATATCACTAAGGACCGTTGCAGAAGGGGCAACAATTTTTATGAACTGATCCCGGGACAAGCAATAGCAGTTTCTGCGGGCTAGACTTGTATCGTACCCTCGTAACAGATGCCACAAAACAAGCATACCTGGCATCCCAAGCCAGGGTATATGAGGCAGGGGATAAGGCTGTGAAGCTGATGGCAAGGCTGGAGCAGTAGGTCTCACCACTTGGCGATGTACCTAAAATCACGACGACAGCCGAAGAGGTTACGGGGTGCGAGGCAGTGCGTTGCGTCCAGCATATCAGATTTGTCCAAAGAAATTTCCCTCCATCTATCACAAGTGCACAGCAGGAAGCTTTGGATACGGCTATTACACAGTAGGAAGTTGCAGCAGCAATATCGTTGCTCCAGTTGGGTACAACACTGGGGCCTAATGGCTTCCCTGCAGAATTGTGGAAAGTGATGTTATATTGGGGTCAATGCACTCCATCTTTCAGAATAGCAGGAGCAAGGGAGTTTTACCCCCCTGACCTGAGGCAAGGGCCAGTCATAGGTATACCCAAGAAAGATAAACCACCAGACAGATGCACTTTGTATCAACTCGTCTCACTTCAAGATGGAGTCAAAGATACTGACAAAAATCCTGGCAGTGCGGCTGAACACTATCTTGCCTGCACTGATCCACCTGGATCAAAACGGCTTCCTGCCGGACAGGGAAACTTGAATGAATATCCAAAGGCAAGGCTTTGCATGGCTCTCCAGATGGCCAACTGCTGTGGTGGATATTGACTTTGAGAAGGCCTTGGACTCAGTGTATTGGGAGCAGATTGGCAAAGATCCGGGTGAACTGGGTGACGTCGACGGGATTCCAATGGGAGAGGTGAATGAGACAAGGCTGCCCACTCTCCTCAGGGCCATTTAGTTTGGCTATGGAGCCGTTGGAGATCTGGCTCAGAGGACTCCCTCAAGAAGAGTTTTAGGTAGTGGACTGGTCACAAAGAGCACGTCTCGTATACAGATGACATCTTGCTGTACGTCAGGGAGCCTCAGTGGTCGATCCGCCGGATCATGGAAATCTTATGAATACATGAACACAACAGCAGCCTTAAGGTTAACTGGAACAATAATTTTTCCAGTACATGGTTGCACTGAGACCATCCTGAATGACTGTTGTAAGGAAGGCATGGTATCAAACAGTGAAGACAGACGCAAGAGATCACAGTTCAAGGGTGTTTATTGAACTTTAAATGGGCTAGTTGAAAGCCTATCTAACCCTAAAGCTAAAGATGGGAGAAAGCTACAACCATCAAAAAATAATAACGTAGGTTCTAGTGGAGTCTACGTCAAAATAAGAGGGCCTATACTAATAAACTCATTGCCAATCCTTACTTCTAAATACAAATGATGTGGGAAACCATGTTAAGCAGACAAATGTGTTCAAGAAATGAGGGGTCAGGATATTTGAGCAGTTGGCCTCCCTTCCCCCCCCATGTTTTCAGCATGGGACAAGGCGGCACGCTCAAGCTTCGCACACACTGGATTCTAGGCCACATAGATGCAGTTCAAAAGTATCAGGGCATTCTGTGCCAAAGTCGGTTTACCACTCAAAGTCTCTTATTACAGGGTCCCTGATGCAACAAATAAACATCAAAGTTCCTTTCTTCTTAGGATTCGCACATTCATAAGTTCTCGGGTGATTCACTGTTCACCACGGGTACCCCTGCGTCGAGCTCAGACACCTTGAATTGCAAATTTCACAATTATACACAGCTTTTCTCTTTCTCTTAGATATCGAAGACTGTCAATTGGGAGATGGATTTTTCTAAACCATCGCAGGACCACTTCGTTTCACAGTTCTTTCTCATTCTCCTCTTTCACTTCAGCCACTTCTTGGCTGGATACTTTATAGAGACCTTCGATTGAGCACACTTGCAATGCCGGAACAGAGTCAACGGTATTGTATCTTTCTTTTTCAAAGATAAAACATTCATCAGCAATTTAGCTTTACTCGCATTTTTCATCACATGTTTCAAAATGTTTGTTCCTACACGGGTTATACAATGCTGCTGCTTGCAACCTTGACTTCAACACAGACAGTCTTGCATCAGTCTCCCCAGGTCACCAGCTGTGTTTATCCCTCTGGTGCTACTTTGTTCTTGGAGCCAAGGACGGTACCAGAGCAGCTGCTGCTGCTGCTGCTCCTCCTCCTCCTCGACTTGGTCAGCTATGTGGGAGGGGCTCTGGTATCTCCGACAGACTATACAGGAGTCTGCAGTCTGGTTTCCTGGCCTTAAGCTTTCTAAATCGGCAAGCTTTTTGAAAGTAACGGTTTCTTGCCGGAAATCTCAAGGGTATTTCCCTCCTTGCAAATCCTTCTTGGTTTGCAGTCTTTCTCCCCCATTCAGCTGCAGTTTCGAAACTGCTGCTCCTTAATTTGCTTTTCATCGCTCACAATGTACTCTTGTGCTCAACCTTTTATCTGTGTGGGGAAGTTTAATGAAAGTCAGGTGACGGTTACTACCAGTAATTGCAAGACCTTGCCGGACCATTGAAGTAGGACATGTCGGGTACACTGCTCGGGTGTGAGCGTTTTCTCAGAGAGCAGGCCGTCCGTGTGTAAGTGTTTGCGCAGGGAAAGGGGGGCGGTCGGGGAGCAAAGTTCCCATGTATCCTACCTGGTAGGACTGGGTAAAGGTTTTGTAGGAGGAAGGATACCGCGTCTCACCATCCGGTGTCCCACTCCCCAAAGACCACTCACCCAGGTGATCCTCCCGCACTGGTCCACCCGCACGGTCTGGATCCAAAGGCGATGGCCGTGCCCTGGCCACTTGAGAGAGAGAGAGAGAGAGAGATCCGCAGGTACTAGTGGGTGAGAAGGTTGTGGTTAGCTTGTTTAGCTACATGGGTATACGTATCTGTCGGGATCCAACTATTTTTCTCGCACATAACTGGATAGCCGTATCCAAAAGACTTTCTGCCGACATCAAGTTTTGGTCACCCCTGCCCCAGTCATTGTTGGGCACAGCAGCAAGGTTCAAAATAATGTCACAGGAGGACGTCTATTGTTATGCCCAATTCGGACACGCCATTTGTTCACAGTTACACGGGAACACTAACTGCCCAGAACAGGCCTCTGTAGAAACCAATACATACTCAGACCTGTTGATCAAGAAGGCAATCTCGACCATGTACAAAAACCTTTGTAGCTTCACACAGAGCACTCCTTAACCACATTGGAGCACAAATGGGAGGAGGTCTAAGGCCCATCACAGCAGAGGACTGGCAGTAAGCAATAATGGCCCCCCAGCGAGATTGCGGTCCTGGCCCGGTTCAGACTCATTCAATTAAAAATTCTATATAGAGTATACTGTATTAAGGAAATATTGTTTTGTTGGTGCTGGGTGGTAGAACATAGCTGTTTGAGTTGCCATGCGGGTCGGGGAACATTTTACCACGCCATAGGATTCAGAGATTTTGGAGTAGGGTAATCCATAAAATATTCACAATGGTGTCTAAGCCAGTACTAGACGAACCACTGCTAATGCTGCTGGGAATTTGGAGAGAAATGGCTCATTCTCGTTATGAGAAACTATTTATTCCTAATGCATTCATAGTGGAGAAAAAGAATATTGCAATGATATGGGAGGTTGAAGGAGGTACCCAAGATTTGCAAACAGGACTTGGATTTGGGCTTCTGTAGAGCAATGGAGGACAGAATATATAGATCCAGAGGTAGCCCTTCCAAGTTTGGGAAGATCTGGAACAGATGGGGATAATGCAGTGGGACGCCTATGCACACGATGTGGACCATCTTGAACCGCACGCACCCAGAGGCGTTTCATTTCATGCCACGTTGATGTGATTGTTGATACTTCTGCCCAGATATTTCCTTTTCTCTCTTGTGTTCTTTTCCATAATGCGGCTGCTTAGTAGACCTTTATGTTTCACGTATTATCAATACTGTGCTGCAATTATGTTTCATTTTTAGGTTTTGTTAATATCAAAACCAATAAAAACAATTAAAGAAAAAAGATCTTTATATCATCAGGGTTAAACATTTCAAGTTACTAGCCAGAAATAAAAACTCATGTCACCTCGGTCTACAAACGGACACAGCACACTATTTCATACTCGCCAAGAGTCAATGATCAAAAGTCAACGGGCTAGTATCGAGTGCACTTTGCACTGTATAAGCGAGAGAGAAGAGACAAAATATGAAGGTGTAGGTAAAGTGTAAACATAAGTAGGTGGAGCAGGAGAAAGCAGAAAAGTAATTCTGGAGTTGAACATTTCTAAAAGAAGAGAACATAAGAAGCAGATCTGTCGATATAGAAACGAATATGAGTTATAAAATATTCAGTCCTGGTAAGCAACCATTCCCTACAATAGATAAGATAATGACAGATGAAAGAAAGAAAATGTTCATAAATTAGGGTGTATACATTTAAGTTTTAATAGCAGAGGTACAAAAAAAAAAAAAAAAAAATCAAATGCAGAAGCATAAATAAAATTATCTTAAATTAAAGAACTGGCGAGAACTGCAAAAACTAAAATGAAATCAGGCGTTTAATCAATGAACTAACAATAAGCAATTAAAAGGATAGTAGTTGAGGTAACTGGAGTGGAAAACTTGCATAGAATTAATTGGGGGGCGCGATGTGATTTTGGTCAATATTTAGCATACTGGGACTTCACGATGTATAAATGGTAGAGCTGGTGGTTTAGGCAACAGGTAGTCAGGAAGGAATTCAACACATGTTTTCCAATGGATTTCAACACTTGAGAATGAAAGGTACAGTTCAATTGGTTAGTGAGCCTTAATCTTGCAATTTGCATGCAAATTGAGCAGGAGCTCAAAGTAGAACCGTCCATGTAGGCGGATGCATTTCAGAAGACAAATGACCTTCAAACAGTGGAATTAATTTAAACCAGGCCAATATGAAATAAGCTAGACCACGACAAAAATCAGGCAAAGTTAAGCAATTTGTTGCACAAAGACCAATCCATTCCACACACAAACCGTGAAGAGTGATTAAGGAGGAGGACATCTTGTGCCTTCAGTTTCACTCCAGTAGGCACAAGAAAAAGGAAATCCGAGACAGCACAACAGAATTGTGAAAGCACAGTTTGACACAGGGTGCACACATGCGTTTTTCCTGGCCCTGGCAATTTTAAAATCTGCAAAACAATTTCTAGAACTCAATATATTGCTGCAAGATTCAGTATATACAAGAGCAGCACAATCTCCTTTTATACACATTTTTAAAAATTCAGATACTGCTTCAATGGATCTCTGTGCACATTGGACCAGGGAACAAATGGTGGAGATTTTGCATGCAAGGACATTTCAACACAATCAGCATTACAGTTTCATTTGTCGAATTTGGAAAGAAACTCGAATTTACTGTGTTTAAAGCAGGAGAACACAAAGCGAAAGATTAGGGCTGGACTGGCAGGTCTGCTATTCACCCTGTGGCTCAAAGAATTGTCAAGACAATATTGCACCAACCTTGTTAGCAGAAGCACTGCATCTTTGAAGCAGGCAGTATTTTATTTATTGGACATTTGTATGGCACCTCTACACAAGTGTTTCCAGGTGCCAATTTAAAGTCCACTGCCACATACGCTTGACCACTTACGATAGCGCTCCTTGTTCAGTTGCCTCAAACCTCTCACTTGACGAAAGTAATCCTCATTTGCCCCCTTTTCAGTACAAAAGTAAACTATTTGCCAAAGTCTGCCAAAAAAATATTTTCTAATGAGTAATTTCAATGTCACCATGAACATTCAGATTCAACCTACTTCTTCACCCAAAATACTAAAATGTGTGTACACATCCTTGGGGGTTAGGGTAGCTGGAAAGAAAGTTTGTACAACTATGGCAATCCCGAGTTCTACAATGCACCTGCCTACACATGGATTAACCTCTGTATACTTGGCATCTCAGTTAGGACTACAAATCCCTTACGCTTCAGTAAGACTTTATGAAGTACCCCTATAAATGCTCACTTTACTACTTTGCATCCACCCATCACCCAACTCCTTGTTCCAAACTTAGATTTTGTCAACTAACTTTTAATAGTCTGAACTTAATCGAATATAGAGAATGGCACTGCTTAATTGTTTGTAACCTGAAGTGTATAGAAACCTGAAAAAACAGCATTTACAGACCCTAATGCACATTAACTTCAACAGGATGAGGCTCTCATGATGTAAACAATATTTGTGCTGTCAGTGCATTAAACGTTACTTATTAGTTTGTTACTTTCTAGATTATTCCCTTTGAGAATATGAGGTAGTTTTACTAATGTTTTTCCATAAATAATCACAACGTGTCAGCTATTAGGAAATGCACAATAAAAAAAACTTATCAGAAGAGCAAAAATGTGTTTCTCGAAAATTGGTATTAGTTTTGAAACATCTTACCCTTGAAGATTCATACGAAGGACTTGTTGGTCCACCCGTTTCCCAAGAAGCTGTGCCCGATCTTTCTTCGATGCCTAGTTCAGAAAAAGAAAAGTATTAAAATCAACAATGTAGAAATGAACTGGCAGAGATGTTCTTTAAGGCATAGCTAAATACAGTTTGTAGCAATTCCTGAATAATTACTACTAAAATACAGCACTTTAAAAATGTAAACAACATATTGATGGTACATTCATAAAAGTTAACCTCCAATAAGATTTTTAAAAAGTGAAGAATTAGGAAGACTTGCCCCACTACCAGAACACTCATGGCCCAGCCTCACTGGGCAATAATTTGGGGGACATACATCGGGATGCTGAAAGCGCCACCCGAAGGCCAACCACTCACAACTGAACCTTGGTCATTTACTACAAAGTTTTTCTGCAGTAAATGTTAAATGAAAGTTTCAAACAACCCCATATTTGCCATCAAGGTGGAGTGCCATGAAATTAGTACTCACCCATCATAAAAGCCCCATGCCTATGCGAGTGTGGTAGCAGATTTTGCCAGCCCTACTGGGAACTACTTTTGTATTACATTTCCTTATGTAAAAGCTCCACTTGAAAATGTCAGTTGTTTCTACATGCTTGTGGGGCAGGGTTTGGCAAATGTTTATACTGTCTCCAAACCAAGACTTGAAGCAGATGTCCATTGCTGCGCATGAAACATTGACCTACACACATACAGGCATTTAAAACCAGGGATACCTTTTTATGGGGTACAAATAAGACCAACGGATGGTGACTTATACATTGCACCAGAATCGAAAATAGATAATATAGCAAGATGAAGACTAGTTTTAGGCTTAACGTGATTTAGCAAATATTCTTACCGGTTATTGTAAAAAACAGGCCATTTTCCATGAATCCTCAGAACAATCTGTGGTCTGGAAGGTTTCACGTTGCTTCCCTTCTCCTGGGAAACTCCACTTTTGTTGCTTCTCAGCAGAGAAGGAACAAGTTAATTACCTGTAACTTGCGTTCTCCGGCATCAATCTGCCATGGATTCACATGCTCATGAATATTCCCCGTCAGGATGGAAATCCTCAGTAAAAGAAAAACCAGTTTCACTTTCACTTACAAACTGTTTTTCTACTTTAAACCAATCACTGTCCTCTGGGTCATACTTCCACCGTCCAATGACAGCCCTCTCCCTAAGTCCCTCCTATGGCAACCATCTGCAGATTGCGTAAGCACGTAAAGTGTCAGTATGGCCAAGAAGATATACAGAGGGGTCGGTGGGAGGGTCAGCATGCGACTCCATGCCCGACCCATGCTGGAGAACAATAGTTACAGGTAAGTAACTTGTTCCTTCGCTAGCATAGGGTCAGGCATGTATTCACTTGCTCATGAATAACAAATACATAGCAGTACAACAATAAACAACCACAGGAGGTGGCAAAGCTCAACAGAAGCAATTAACACTTACCTGTTGAACAGACTCACCTTAAGCGAACAGGTTGTGTAGCACTGCTTGGCCGACCCTGGACTCCTCCCTGGAATCCCTGCCGACACAGTAGAACTTTGTGACGGTGTGCGTGGACCTCTGCATAGCAGCCCTGCAGATGTCCAGCAGGGGCACACCAGACGGGAACGTCATTGTCACAGCAATCGCTCTGGTTGAGTGGGCTGACGGACGGGTGGGCAGCGGTCGGTTCGACAACCGATGACAGCGTATGATGTAGACAGAGTCACCTTGAAATGGAAGCCTTAGACAAGCCTTCCCGTTGTTCACAGGACCAAAGTTCACAAACAGCTGTGAAGTCTTCTAAAAACTGTTTGTGCGTGTCACATAGAACTTCAAGGCACAAGCAACGCCCAGCGAGGGCAAGGCCCTTTCAGCTGGTGACGAAGGCTTCGGGAAAAAAACAGTTAACAAAAGGCTTGTTGAGGTGAATTCTGAAGGAACCGTAGAGATGAAAAAGTGGTGCGTCCACAGCACTACCCTCAAATCGTGGAAAGTCAGTTATGGTTTCTTGCAGGATAAGGCCTGGATCTCCTCCATTCTCCTAGCAGAGGTGATGGCCACAAGGAAAGCCATTTTTCCCCAAGAGGAACGAGAGAGGCCTGATGCATAGGCTCGAAGTTACCCCCCCACCACACCCCACAAGCCTCGTCAGCACCACGTTTAGTTCCCACGCCGGGGCAGGCGCCTTCACCAGCGGGAAAGAGTGAAAAAGTCCTTTGGTCTCATCGACTCGTCAAGGAGTTTTCAAAGCGAAGACCTTCCTGGAAACCTGGTATAGTGGCCGATAGCCGCCAGATGTACCTTGATAGAGGCGTGCACCAGTCTGGCCTTGGCGAAGGATAGCAAGTATGGAAGAATCTGCGGGCGGTGACACTCAGAGGGGTAATCTTCTGAGACCGGCACCACGTAGCGAAATGCTTCCACTTATGACCGTATAACTTCAAAGTCGATGACATCCTGGACTTGGTGAGGACCTTCCCTAGAGTCTGCAGGCAACTACTATCCTTCAAACTCTAGGGCTGCAGGAACCAAGCCTTCAGGTTCAACGATCCTGGTTTGTGATGAAGGACTGCGCTTCCTTCTCTGGTGAGAACCTACAGAACCACTGGCAGCTTGACCAGATGCTGACAGACTGAATGTCCGGATACCAAATCTGCCTCTGCCACCCCGGGGCGAGGAGTATCATCCTGCATTGGCACTTTGAGTGGGTTGATGGCTCGTAGCAGGGGAGGCAACTGAGGAAACGTATACAAAAACATCCCTTCCCATGGGAAGGAGAATGCGTCTACCAGGCTCCTCGGTTGGTGGAATCTGCTGCAAACCTCTGGCATTTGGAGTTTGCCGCGTCACAAACAGATTGATCTAGGGCCACCCCACTTGGCGAAGATGTGGTCCACCTGGTCCTGTCGAAGTTCCCACTAGTGGCAGGAGTGCAACTCCCTGCTGAGGGAGTCTGCAATGGTGTTCTTGACTCCTGCTAGGTGAAGAGGAACGAGGAACAACTCTTGTCCGATGGCCCAGCACCACAAGTCCTGCACTTCCTTTGAGAATGCTGGGGATCGAGGGCCCCCCAGGTTCCTGATGTAGAACACTGCCTGTAGGCTACAGGATGTTGATATGGACATTCTTTTCCTCCGACAGCCACAGGTCTCTGGCGTGCAGACGTTCAGTGTGGGCTCAACAGCCTTCCAGGGCAGCATCAGTCTCCTGGTATGGAGGGTTTTGAAACACTGTGCCCAGGGCGATGTTGGAGAGGATGCCCCACCACCCTATGACCCAACAGAACTCTTCATTGAGTGGGATCTTGCCCGTTAAGCTTCCGCACAACTGTATCCAGCGAGTGTCCAGGAACTCTTGAAGAGGTCACATTTGCAACCTGCAGAGCCGGATGAGGTAGATGCAGGACGGCATCATGCTGAGCAACGACTTGATGGTCCACACTGTGGCAGTCAAACAACAGTCGCTGCACCTTCACTTGAATGGCTGCTACCTTCTCCTCCGAGGGCGACGCCAGGCAGGACACTGTCTGGCTCCTAGGCACAGTGTGTTCTGCGATGGTGTTAAGCAGGAGCGTCGATAGTTGGAG
Organism: Ambystoma mexicanum; assembly: GCF_040938575.1. Lineage (NCBI taxonomy): Eukaryota > Metazoa > Chordata > Amphibia > Caudata > Ambystomatidae > Ambystoma > Ambystoma mexicanum. The sequence continues at coordinate 1,354,033,726 of NC_090934.1, read as the reverse complement.
AATCCCAGATCTGTCAGTAGCTGGACGGTCACCTCTGTGTCACTTAACAGGCAACTCCAGCGAGCGGGCCCGGATGAGCCAGTCGTCGAGGTACGTGTATGCCCCTTACACGTAGATGGGCCACCACTGGTGGCAGGCATTTTGTGACTACTCTGGAGGGGGAAGACTTCAATCCGAAAGGGAGAACCTTGAACTGGTAGTGCTGACCCTGCACTACGAAAAGCAGAAACCTCTGATGTTTCTTGTGAATGGGGACGTGAAAATAGGCATCCTTCAGGTCCAGCAATGTCAATAAGTCTCCTTCCTCCAGTTGGCAGAGCACATGTTTCAACATGAACATCCTGAACTTTTGGGACTTCAAGTATTTATTGAGACATCGCAGGTCTAAGATGGGCCCCCAGGCCCCGGTCTTCTTTCTCACCAGAAAGTATCTGGAATAGACGCCGGAGCCCCTGAGTCATTGGGGTTCTAGCTCCATTGCCCCTTTTCGCAGCATGGCCTGTACCTCTTCCAGGAGCGGAGGGATGTGCTGTGCCTGACTGGTAACCGGAGGGATCAGCAGACACCTGGATTGAAACTCCAGAGCGTGCCCTTGGTCGAGAGTGTCCAGCACCCATCCGTCAGTGGTGATCTTCCTCTCACTGACTAACTTATTCAGCCGGCCACCGAGCGGGGTGCACGCGTGGGAGCAAGACATCCCGGCCTGTTCAGGCCTGTTTCAGAGCCGGTGACGCTGTCCTCTGCTACCGTAGGCCTGGGAATGGCCTCTGTAGGCTTTCTGATGAGTCAGTGGATCTGGAGGGCTGACGGTACAAAGAGGAGAAACCTTTGGAAGACCTGCTTGACTTTCCCCTGGGAACGGGCCATCTCCAGATCCGCCTTGATGGCCTGGAGGGACTCACCGATGACCTTCCCAAACACGTTCTCTCCAGCAAAGGGCATGTCCAACACCTTCGCCTAGACCTTGTGCTGGAAATGTGTGGCCTTCATCCAGCTTTGCCGACTACGGCAGACACTGTTAACCATCTGCCGGAACCATGTGCCAGCCATGTCCAATGCCACTGTAATGGCGTGATCAGACGCTACTTACACCCTCGTGGAGAAGAGCGACTGCCTCCATCCTCTCATCATCGGGGAAGAACTCCAGAATAGGCCCCAGCTTGTACCAGAGTTCCATGTCGTACCTGGCTAGGATCACCAGTGCGATGGCCGCCTTGATCGTGGACGCTGTGGTGTAAATCACCTTCCTTCCCATGGCGTCCAGCCTCTTCCCATCGCTGTCCAGAGGGATCAAAGAGGATGGGTTAGCGGACCGTTGCTTCGCGGCCACCGATACCACCGAATACGGCTATGGTTGCGTCCTCAGGCACTTGGGTGCAGCGACGTGGTCATCCCTGTGGCTGGGTCTGCTGGGGGAAAAGGGCCCTGATGTAGCTGCAGAGACTGTAATGGGAGCATCTAGGACTCTTCCTCCTCTTCGTTGGAGGCTGGCTGGGTGCCTGGGGGACCACCCGAACAGGGCCCGGTGGCCTCTTCTGGATCTCCGACACAAAGGTGTGAAGGGTCGACAGAATGTCCAGAGACACATCCCTCGGCTGAGCTGGCGGGATCGGAAAATTAGGCCCTGCGCCGTCATCGTTGCGGTCGTCCTCCTCGTCCACGTCCTTATGGACTGTGTATAATGACTCCTGGTCCTCGTCTGTGGACGAGACCTCTGTGGCTTGGGCCACAGCCTGGGGGCTGTTTCGGGGCCTCCTCAACCCCCCCTTTTTCCCACCTGCGGGGCTTGAACCGGGGCCCAAGCCGGTTTCCCCCCTTCTGGCGTGCCAGCAGACTTAACCAAAATCACTGAGGCAGTGTCATGCCTTGGTGGCAAGGACACCTGTGCTGTGAGGGCTACCCTCACAAGGTCAGTACCCTTAGCAGTCGGGCTAGCAGCTGCTACCAACTCCATCGTCAAAGTCTTATCCTGTGCTGATTGGGCCTGCTTGGGCTGGTCGACCTACCTTCTCCTCCACCCGTGGCTTCTCAGACTTTTCCCGCAGTTTAGTCGGGTTAGAAGATTTCTTTTTTGAGGAGGAGCTCGATTGCCAGCTGTGCCCTGTCCACCTTGGGACCGGCTTCCGCGGCAAACTCTGTGGACAGACTTGCAGTTCTTGGCCTGGTCTTGGGCCCCCATGGATGAGACGCCCTCAAAGGACTTAAAACATAGCTCCTGTGACCTACCAGTCATGGGTGAGACAGGACCCTGCTTGGAGCAAGGGCAGAGGCCTTAGCGTTAAGCCATGCCGCCAGTCTGCATCTGTCCCTCGTCATCTTCTTTGAGAACCTGAGGCATATCTTTTACTTTACTGCCTGCACCCAGACCACAAGGAAGTAGAGCAATTGCAGGTGCTTGTCTTCCACAAACACATTCCATAGCCTGCACTTGGTGCAGGGCTTGAAGAGGGTCCTTCCCTCCTTCTCTTCCGTCATGGTCAGAGGGCATGAAGTAGGCCCGATGGCCTTCTGTAATCTTCAACGATCTTTGCCCTTGAGGGGCAATGAAATTCACTGACAGCGGATCCCTGCTGTCGGCAGATGGAGAAAAGAGCACGCAAAAATAGAAACATTGTCTGTCGAAAAAACGAAAAAAACATAGAAGTAGGTTGCAGAGCAAACTCGAGGACTGCCAACACTAAAGCTTGCAGTACAAATCTGAAGATGGCTGTCAGAGGAGAGGCTTAGGGAGAGGGCTGTCATTGGATGGGGGCAGTATGAACCAGAAGACATTGATTGGTTTAGAGGAGAAATACAGTTTTTGAGTGAAAGTGAAACTGTTTTTTTTTTACTGAGGATTCCCAACCTGACGGGGAATATTCATGAGCATGTGAATCCATGAAAGACCCCATGCTGCAATAGTACATGTTTTTATTCTCTGTACCAATTAAGCTATATTGCATTTTAGTATTTGTTCAATAAATCATTTCATAAAGGGCAGGTATTTCCATAAGGAGGGTACATCGCTCCACTGTCCTTCCCATTTTATTAACTCGGTACACCCGTTTGCTTGCCTCCTGTCCACTCCCTATGATTCTGCCCGACCGGGACAGTGCTCCCAGAGATAGGGAGAGCAACTTAGTGGGGGTGCGTGGTATGGCCAGTGGGTTTGAACTAAAGCAGTGGTACTTTGAGCTGTGCAAGTGAGTCAGAGGCAGGATTAAGTAGTCACCTGTAATGCGTGAGCAGAGCAGCATGCAGTGTTGCAGTGCACAGGAATGAATGTCGCAAAATGTCACTGTGTCCACTTTGTGTACTAATCGTCAAAAAACCAAACATTTGGTGCATTGTGTATCTCATTAAAGTAGGTCACAATAGCTAGTATGTGCACTAGGACCAGCAAATATTACTAAAGTAGATGTATTTTCTAGTTACAGTGATAGATCCAGTGCTTTGGCATCTATCTCCAATCAGCACATCCGACCTGTGTTCCACAGCAACCTATCTGCCCAAGCAAAAGACTGCATTACAACAGTTGCCCAAGTTCAACAAGGCCAAAAGGCATGTCATGGAGACAGCTTTCCATCAAGATCCCGAGACCTCACAAACATCTTTACAAAGTATCCCTGGTAGAGAAGGCAGTACCGAGTGCCATATTAAACATATGGAGACCAGCACATGACTGCCCTGGACCTAACTGGGCAGAAGTCCTAGTGAACAGGTCTGCAAGCGCTCTTCATGGCATAGTACATCTCTAACTGGCTAAAGTGGTGTGCACAGCACCTTCCACTTCTAACCCCTCCTCCCACTCACCCAGCCACAGTAACATGTAGGGTACTATTCTCACCAAAGACAAGTCAATTTTGCATGTCTGAAGAAATGTTCTGCAAAGCGTTGTGGTTGGGTTGGTAGAGGCAGGAGCCGCTTTCCAGCAAGTTCTATAACTCACAATGGTTCATAAGTGATTGATAAGAAGCCCAATCCAGCAGAAGACCATGTCTGTAGACGCCAGGACTGCTGCTTACAACCTTGAGAATTTGCAGAAGAACAGGATCCTTGAGACAGTCCATTACAGCAGGAGACCAATCTAGGACTGAATCTGCAGTCTGTGGGTGAAGGATAGTTCTTCATTCACGATTGGGAACATATGAGGAGATGCTTGCATCTTACAATTCGTTTCAGGCTATTAGTCTGCGGTAAGCAATGATCCCCATCAGCTCTGATGCACTGGTCTGAGAGGAATGGGAACTCATGGTCAAGAAAGATGGGTGCTTGTACACAAACCAGTGCCCCTGCCAGCTATAATTCATCCCAAGTTTTTCTTTACAACCTTATCTTTTAGCAAGGTTTACATCACACGTACATCACACGAGAAGTCTAAAACACAAAGTGGTGGTTTACCACTAGTTTAAGATGAAGCAGGCTTTTCTACCTCTGCCGAACTTGAATGACACGTCATTTACAGTTTCAGCCTATCGCCTGCACAGGAAGTTGCATTAAGTTGAATGGCGAGAACAGACCTGGGAGTTCACAATTCTATATTTTGGTTTCTTCTGCGCTTTTGTGCGTCAGAAAACTGCCTTGTCCATTGGCAGCTACCCTCTGGAAACAAATGGTCTGTACGTACGATTGCTTTATTTTGTTAACAAGGTATTCATGTCCCAGGAAAGCAACACTAGTAACACCACATTAATTCTTTCAGTAAAGTGCTTCTTACACCAACTGGGATCAGAGCTAACCCTGGTGAACATGCCGGAATTCTCATAGGACATTCAGTGAAGCTTCTACTAAATCACAATATTTAAAATATTGAGGGGGTGGGTGAGATTTGCATGGCTCCCTTCTAGGGTTAGTATCCCACAAGAGTGTGCTTGAATGGTGGTACACACACGTGGCTTGACCCTGGCCATCTTTCCCAGTATACTGCATTGCCTGGTGGAGCAAAACCTCAAAATACACCATTTACTGAGAGTGTTGCCATACATTGTAGTGGCCCCCATAAAGGGTGGGGGGCATATGTGCAGAACTGCATTGATGGCTTACTCACACAGAGGCCTGGCTGGAAAGGCAACTGACATCCATATCAGCCAATCCAGCCAAGGACCAGGTGAACAGGGTGGATAAGGGCATATGGTCTGGAAGACTGTCCTCCTGTATGCACCGACAGCCTGACACCATTTTGTGCAAGTACTATGGACTTCAGCAGGTCGTCAGCTCAGCAGTTGTCAGGCTTTTAAGCTTCCACCATGCCATGGTGTTGTCATGAGCATAGGCATGGTGTGCCAATAGCTGTTAATGGGTGAGGCAGTACCTTCAATGCTCCAGGAGACCACCTGTGGCGACAGCTCCCCGTGAATAGGATATTCCATCTCCAAAAGGACATCCTTTACAATAAGATTAATTAGCCCATACTCCTAACCCCATTCACTGGTATAGTTTAGCAGTTGCACAAAGCTTTCCACAGAGTGCAAGCCGAAATCACTTTCTGACCAACATCTGTTACCTCAATTCAGCAAAATTGTTCCCATTTAAACCCCCAAATGAGTTTTTAAACAAAAGTAGCAATTTTTAAAAAACAAGTCTTAGCCATTATAAAAATAAAGTCTGGCAAATGAGTAGATCTGATAAATCTGGAGCAATGGAACCTACTTGAGTGGTGTGGTAAGTCAGAAGGTGGAGAAAGACCAGTTTTAGGCATTCTTACAGATATTTTATTCAAATAAGTAAAGGTACCATTATACCTAATCTGTGGGTTTGCCTGGCTAACAAAACTAACTAGGGTGCTCATCTGTTGTGAAATCCACAGCAAACAGTCTGTCTTCAGTCCAAAACTAAGCTGCGCTGACACTACCAAGACAAAACAACTAAAACCCAGAAAAAACACTCCCTTACCCAGGAAATGCTTCCCCAGGCTTAATATATAATTCTTAGATCGAACTCCCTGGTTCCCCTTTCTCTTGACTTTGTAAAGTCCTCTTCTGCGTTCTTGGCCTTTGAGTTTTTTATTGTGCTTTTCTCAAGTGGCTCAAGTCTCGTTCTCTAATAACACCAGGAAATAGAACCCGTCTTTATATTGTTTCAGCTCTCCGTCTCATTTCATAGTCCTATGAAGAGTCCATCTCGGTTCTTTCTTGAATCATTGAGACAAGTCCTGTGAGGATTGTGCCAATAATACTCTGTGCTTGGATTTTCTCACATCAAGGCTACTGTATCCAGTAGGATTTCGGTACTGGTTATTCTCTTGATCCCTCCCGGGTCTCCCGCCGTCCCAGTTACCTTCTATTCCATGGGTTGACACCACCGGGCCTGCTTGCAGGATAGGGACTTCTCTTGGTTCGGTCAGGGCGGCATATGCTTTCTCTCAGTCTCTCTCCACTTCTTCTCTGCTGCTCTGCTGTGCCGGCGTCGCAGTGGTCTCAGCATTGTTACCAGACTGCACAGTCAACCTTCCTTGGGTCATGTCATCACTCGTGACTGCTTCTCTTATTTGGGGTTTCTCTCCCCCTCTCCTCTGCCTTCAGCTCTCCTGGTACTTACCTCGCACGCCAGCTGGTTGGTTCCTCAATATGGGATGAACTCCCAGTTTCGATCAGCAACCACAACAACACTGGGTTGAAACGTAAAGGTTTCACTTCTCTCCATCACTCGCTCATGCCTCTTCATCACAATATTGCTGGTTTCTACCGACTGAGCAATCAGTATTACTGGCTCACTCTTCACGGTAGTATTACCAGGTATTTTTTCAGGTTGGATCTTATGGTACAATAACAGACAGTGGCTTGGTCTGGTGGGTCGTTCTGAAGTCGTGATGTTAGTGTTGCTCCAAGAGTGAGGGATTATGGGAGCTACTCAGTGGAAAGGGGGTCCTTTTCCCCAAGGCAGAGGGTGGTGGGGGGGGGGGGAATGTCTCCCTTGAGGTCCTGCTTCCCCACCACCCCTAGGGGGAATATCACGCAGCAGATGCACCTCCCTAGCCTCACAAGGAAAGCCCCCTCCACCCCCCCCCCCCCCCCCCCCCCCCCCCCCGGGAGAAGTGACTGAATCCTGCGATTCGTTATAATGGATACACAAGTTATTCAGGTTTCAGTCTATAGAAGGTGAGAAGAGCTTATACGAGCGAGTCTGGAGTAGAGTCAGACCAGATCTTCCAGCTCCAACTTTCTGAATGAGAACCTGGGGGACTAAGGGGAACAAACTGCACCTAATCGTAATTTAGTCAATTGCAGTGCAGCATTTTAACATTTGTCGCTGCATCTTCTGTATAACAGGATTTTGTTTATTTTACTATTTGGTTTGTTAAGTCTTATTGCTCCCTGCAAATGTACATTTTATTTGCCACTTGCATTCTTAATTCAACAATGTAGGATCATCAGGTTTTTCTCTGAAGTTAGTTTTTAACTCATTTTCCACAACATTTACACGTTAACAAGGTTTCAAAATGTAAATCCATGTTCTCCCCTGGAAAATGTCCTTCACTTTAAAACCCCTAAATTACTAAGGGCAGGTAGGTCATGTGTGCGTAGCGTAGGAGTGCATAAAAGGCCAGCAGTTATATCAATGCTAATGTTTCTGTTCCTTTTATCATGATTGTCTATTGAGCAATTATGTTATTAAATGAAAGCAAGAAAAACGTGACAGCAATGTAATCATATACACTGAAACAATACATACCGAGTCCAACAATCTACAGCTGTCTGCATTATAATTTAATCTCCTTGAATGATTGCAAGCATCAAAAAATACACGTACATACACACAGTTGGTGCTTTCTTGGTTTACTTTTTCCCTTGGATCAAACCTGCGCAGTGCAAAAGTACTCTTGACCCCATTGTTATTTATGGCAGTTGTGTGTAAGAACTAATATTCCAAATGTGTTTATTTTGTTTACGGTCAATAAAATAGAAATCACCACCCTGTGAAATATTGATGTTTGTCAATGATGCCAAAATAATCCAACTTCAATATGAGTGTGACTAGGTCAAAACAATATGTGGCGTGCATCCGCCACCTGCTATATCTTGATGCAATAAATGATATGACCAAAGAAATGTAATTAAGGTGTTCACTGCATGCAACCCAAGGTATGAGTTTCTTTCTTCTTCGGCTTCTTTATCCAATTTAGAGTTGGGTGTAATGACATTCATTGTATACACGAGTCAACCTGGAGAAATTGCAAAACAATATCAAGTTGAAGAATTGCTGTTGATTGGATTTGCCATTAGAGAATTTCACATACATGCGCCAATGTATTTTTCAAAGCTTTCATGGAAGTGCAGGATTTACGACTGAACCAAGAAACACATTTTGTAACAGAATCTCAAACAAGCTGAAATGTTATGTTATTTGGGATTTATATAGCACTCTATAAATCACTGGTATGACCTCAAAGCGCTGTTAGGTTGAACGCCCTCGGGGACTGTAGTCCAGGTTAGCCGAGAGAGTAGGACGTAATAGGGTGCACCGATTATGTGTGCAGCAGATTTGATTGCCGTATGGTAGCTGGATCCTAGCATTAGGTGTGGTAGTATTTGATATCAGTTGAATGTGCGCCCATCTGGAGGTCGGTCACTAAGACTGGGTTCTGGCTGTGCTAGTCCTGTGTAGAACGCTCATGTGTGGAGCTAGGCCGATTTTCGTGGGGTATAGCTGAGTTTTATTAGAATGTTGAGGTGTTCATGGAGTATTGTTTGTATGTGAGCAGCTAGGCTGAAATTGATCGAGGGGTGAAGCTGCGCTCTAATTGAGTGTTGAGGTAGAGTAGAAGGTGAGCATAGTGATAGGAGAGGTGAGTGCGAGTGGAGGTTTTGATCTGACAAGCTCACTATTCCGGATTTCAAGTGCACATTTGCGATTGCCGCGTTCAGAGTAGACTTATTAGTGACTTGATAGTCGCATTCAGTGGCATCATTGCTCAGGATCTCTGAGCATTAGTCAGCAGGTTTCAAGGTCTCAACAGTCTTGGATGGTCTTAATCAGCATTATGGAAAGAGCAAGGTTTTTAGAGCTTTGCTGAAGGCCATCTAGTCTTGGGTGTGTCGAATAAGTGGAGGGAGGGAGTTCCACAGAGTGGGGGCCAAGTTTGAGAAGGCAGATGTTCAGATTCTGACAGAATTAGATGTTGGAATCACTAGAATGGGGGTAGTGCTTGATCTTAGGGTGTGAGATGCGAGGTAGGATTTTATCTTCTCTTGTAGCTACGCTGGGCCGTTGAAAGCTAAAATACCCAAAAAGCAACAAGAGAATGTATTAACTAATCTAAAAATATCTATACTACTGGTCATAAGACAAATCTTTTATAGGAATCTGATGAAATAGCCATTTCACCCCATAGCAACAGAATGAAGTCCAGGTTTGCAGCTCAAAGGAACTTTTTCAACCAACAGTCCATTACAAGGTCTGGCCACATAAATTCAGCTGCGTTATTCGTTCACGGTAGCAGGGTTTTCTTCAACATGGCTGTAGTGCACCACACATGCATAACAGACCCTTCATGATTTCCAAACATAACCTGTGACATGTTCATGTGGACCAATACAAACATTAAGTGTGATCATCTTGCAGTATCCCGTAGTTTCAATGCTGGAAATTACTTCAAAGTCATTACTGAGATATAGATATATTTATTTGTGGGTTAAGGGGTAGAAAGGGGATGAAAGGGGATGAAAGGGCTTTGCTGTAGGGGTAGGGTAGTAATGAAGGGGAAATGAGTGCCCCCCCAAATAAAAAAAATGGACCACTATGTAGTGTGTGTGCATCCACCTCCTGCTATATGTTGATGCAATAAATGATTTGACGAAAGAAATCTCATTTAGGATTTCACTGCATGGAACCCAAAGGTAAGAGTTTCTTTCTTCTTTGGCTTCTTTATACAATTTAGAGTTGGGTGCAATGACATTCATTGATTAGGCAAGTATATACTAGATGTCCTCGCTGCAGACCATTATGTGTTGTGAAGCGTCAGAAATGTGAGGCGGACAACTTGGTAGAGGTTTTTTTTATTTTTGTTTTTTAACAAGAACTACATTATTTGCTTAAAATGGTGTGATAAACGCCTCACTTACCCTAACCCAACATGGGGTTCACTCCCAGTTAAAGTAAGGCTAAAGGAAAACACCAATATAAAAAGGTATCTGGCCTTCTCACTAATCGATACAATAAAAAGAACATTTCAGATATTTAATTGGCTTTTCAATTTCAACAAAATCGGCACCAACAAAATCTTGTAACCAGGGCCAGATCCCCTTCCCCAGGATCAAAGTAGAATTTCCAAATAAAAAAGGTCCAATGAATAAAGTTAAATCCAATAATTTAACACTCAAAGGTTTCTTCAGAATACCAAGTTCTGTTTCCAATACAAAGTTCCTTCACTCCTGGAGGATTGTACTTGGCATTGTGATGCTCTTATAACCCAACCAAGTTTACATAGGCTTTTTGTTTGTCTCCAGTCTTCCAGTAAATATTTCAAAATGATTTGCTCTTCGAGAGAAAGAACTACTGAACACTGTTTGACAGGATGGTTTCACAACAGTTCAAACATTTCTGTGGCCTTGCTACTTTCTTTGTACCATAACCTTTCGCCACAATGCAGTACTTCATATGTTCTTCCTGGTTCACTAACCAGACAGGACTACCACTAACAATCCCTTTACTGGTGTACTTGAACCGCAGGATGAATCTCCCAACACTACTACAATAACTCTGCGGTGTGATTTACATTAAAAAAAAAAAAAGATTTGTAACGTCTTTGACTTTTAATAACAAGAAGATTCACAACTTCTTCCATAAAGATGGAACACCCATTGATGTGGTTTATTCCACTGTCTAATTGGCCACATATGCTGCAGATTCTACTCATCTCCCCTTGTCACTCATCACAAGGAGGGCCCCTTCCCTGCCACCTTTGGGTTTTCACCATCACACCTGCAAACGGTTGATAATGTCTTAAGATTCTCTCCAAGAAAGCAGTTTTCCCTCTTTCTTCAATTAACTTTCTTTGGCTTAGGCAATGCTTGTAGTTCTGTCCCACATATTAACCCCAACGTTACTTTGGCAGTGTTTGATATAGTTCTGGGTTAATACTGCCCATGCTCTGTCAGTAACTGTTATACTGTGGGTTCAATACTGCCTCCTTTACTTGGTTAATGGTAGTCACAGCTTTCGTCATTCTTTTATTTGTTTACTGATGGTTAAATACTTTTTCCTTTTGTTTTTTTGTCACATTAGTTACATGTTCAAAAGAATTGTATACGCCAACCGGTTTACAATGGTGCATCATCGGGTCACCTGTCAAAGGCCAACTCACCGGTCTTTCCCTGCGTATCCACCACTTATGCTTTTGTCTTCGGTTTAGGAGCTGCAGACAGCTCCGGTTATGGTCCTGTGACTCATGACTTCACAAGCAGGAGCCTTCACTGCTCTTGCGTCCTGGTGCTTGCCAGCCACCAGAGACAGACACTGAGTGTAAAGAGCGCCTCTCACAGACTGGGTAATCTGCAACAGCAGCGCTTTCCGCTGTGCAACCTCCGCAATTTGGGCTTCTCCTTCTCACGACTCTCGCTACACCATTTCCCGCCACAAACACAGCGGCAGTCCCGGCATCCCTGGTTCTCTGCCCCTGCTGCATACACGGCCACTGGTAACTTCTACTACTATTGCAACCACATCTCCAATTCTGCAGCTGTGGGGGATTTAAATAATCAAAATGTACGCTCCGGTGTAGCTGGTCAGACTGCGTCCTGCAGTTCTGCGCCTTTGCAATTCTCTTCCTTGTCCCAGTACCTATGGCATTATGGGGCTTGAAGTCCCCAACGTCATTCTTCCTCTTTATCACATAGTTCAATTTTGCCTTTATCAAACTCCTGTTTATAAAACATATCTATATAAGGGTTTTAAAGACATTAATGGTTGGTTCTTAATTTTACATTTCAACCTGAAGAGAGGCAAATTAACATGTCTATTATCGCATCGGCCCTCCCCCCGTTTTGATGGTACAGACACTGTATCGTGCTGATAGCATCTTTTTATTTATTTATTGGGTATTTATCATGCGCCTATACAGCAAATGGTGTTCTCAAGGCGCATCAAGACAAAGGGGGGAAGGGGGTAACAAGGATGAAGAAAAACATGACAACAGTGTTCATACTAGGTCTTGAGACATTCGGATTGTGCAAGTGCTGTAAAATGAAAATGCGGGGGGGAGGGAGCGGTAGGAGGGGAAGTTTAGATATCGTGGAGGGAGTTAAGAGAATGGAAAGTAAGTGCAAGGTGAACAGGTTCAAAAACAGCAGAAGGCTGGAATGAGGGACAACATTGGAGCGGGTGCACAGTACCCCCTCGCCTCTATTGTATCGCCAATGCGAGCAAAGTTACACCCCGAGACAACCTTGTAGACCCTAGACTGATGACGTCACTGAAGCAAAAAAATAAAAAAGAATCGGCAGGCAACGGAAACCCTGGATGAGCTGTAATCATAAAACACAAATGATGTCACGGTGGAGGCCAACACACGTAGACGCATTAGACACGAAGCACATATACATCCAAACACGAAGATACACAAACACTAGATAAAATTGCACTTGGACACGAAGAACACTCTTGCAAGCACTATGGGAGAAAAAATGTATTCCTATGCTGAAACGCAAGTTGCACAAGAACACAAACGCTTGCTTAATGCAGAACACAACTAAAGTGAGTGACCCTGTAAACCAAGACGGAGGGCGCAATCACGTTAGGTGAATAGGAGACATCAAGAAGCCAAAAGACAGAGAGCCTGTCTTGCTCAGCGAGCGAAAAGAGCGAAGCCTGAACAGCACACATAACAAGTGCCCAGTTTGCTGAGGTTAGCAGGGAAAGAACAGTTTGGACGAGCAATGGAAAATTAAAGACAATAAACAGATCCCAGACGACGGACATTACTATCTGAAGAAGCCAGGAAACAAATGTTGCAGGAAGGTCAGGATCCCATCAGATCGCACCTGACAAAGGAAAATTGCCCCAGAGGGCAAGGAGGTCATGACACCCATAACAAAAAGCGCAAAATTCCTCAAATTGCAGAGCATAATAATTTGAAAAGGGTTACCAGACATTTGGTCGAAAAAAATTGGTCGACCAGACAAATGGTCAAACCAATTTGGTCGAAAACGAAATGGTCGAATTTTTTTTTTTCACCCCGTTTTTTTTTTTTGGGGGGGTCCCCCCAACCCCCTTTTTTTTCTAAAAACCCATTTTTGTAAAAAACAAAAACCCGAAAAATAAATATATAATTAAAAAAATTCGACCATTTGGTTTTCGACCAAATGTCATTCGACCAGTTTTAGGTCGACCAAATGTCTGGACACCTTTGAAAAGCAGTCCCCACAGAGGTGACTTGCAGCTGGCAGAGAATGCTTATTCATTTGAGGCAAACAGAGACCTTCATTCCCATCCATTTCTTTGGGATGAAAGATACAATACAGTGTAAAGATGAAAGCTAAACGTCCTGGCACGAGGCCTAGGGAATCGGGGAATGGTAACTTTAGTGGGACATGCAGCATCTTGAGGCCGATCTCATCACCTTCAATTGTTGCTCATGTACTGGTAACAGTCCAGACTGCCAAGACTGAGAAAGCTTTCCCGGCCAATCACTGTCGCCTTTCACGCTCACCTTAACAGTGTTGCAACCGCCACTCATAATGCACCCCGATGACATCTTCCACATGAATCTTTTTGTGGGTGGTCCAAGGCGTAGCTACCTAATGTCGCAAGGACAATTAGACCACTAACCCCATATAGAATGTATACTCTACCATACTACTCACCCAATTGCATCCCATCCAGGTTTTTGCAATGTATCATTTGTTTGTGACATCATAGTGGATTAAAAATCTGTGGCAAACCTGTACCTAGACGAGAGACAACTGGATATCGCCTGATGTCCATTGATGCCCTCTGTTTTATTTGGATGTTAATAAAACAGTACTTTCGCCCCATTACTAGACTTCTGTTTTTTTTGGGGGGGGGGATAAAGGAAGAAAAAAAACGATTAATAAAAACAAACACATTTCTCAGAAGTAAGTGTATTGATATTCTGATCCTTGCATGTTCCATTCTCATGCTGACCATAAGGATTTTCATTAGTAACATTTTGGGTGTCTTTGGAAAGGGGAGCCTTAGTTGGTCACCAAGCCATTAGGTATTCTGGCATCACAGCTATATCACCCTCTGAAGAAGAAGAAGAGTACAGCGTCTCTCCTAGCGGAACCCTCCTATGCACTTGGGGGGGCTTTCTCCTCCTAGGTGATCCACCTGGCTATTACCACTTCCAGGGTTAGGATCAGGTAGCGGCTGCATTCCCCTGGCTAACTGGGAGGAGACTTCAGGCAGGGATTCTGCAGGATTCATCACAGTGTGTATGGCCAGGGTTCTGCTGGTCACCAGCATATGACACTGACTTTTCCAAGGAGGTCCTATGGTTAAAAGGGATAGCATTTGCATTAAGTTTCCATTAAACATGATGCTAACATGAACACAGGTCTTTTCAATGAGTTTATCTTTTCAATATTCATGAATGACAAAATGACTAGAGGAGGTAGTGGCTATTTTCAATATTTCCTAGATATTTTGCAAGTTTCGAAATAACCAGCGCATTTTCTATACACGAATATGGAATCTCTAGATCCACAGAATCATAAAGGACGCAGAAACAACTGGAGTCAGAGAACTGAGGGGGAGCAGTGGCTTTATGCCTGGCTATTAGCATGCGACTCAACATTTGTATCTATCGTGTGCACACTTAAAACAGTTGTCTCATTTGCGAGACTTTCAGAGAGGTTAAAACTGTTGATTATATCCCAGAAATGTATAAGAAATGGTCAATGGTTAAACCCAATCAAGTGTTTGAAGCGCTTCAGAACCACAATATGAACCAGTGTTGACTGCTGTTTTACAGAGAAGTAAAATCCTAAAGTACTTATGTTGGAAAGCCTTTGCAATGTGCTTTATTCACCACCGTACGGTGCAGAAAACAGGCTTCTTCCGGTGTTGGTGACTAATGAGCAATACATTTAACAAAAATGTGCCCATTAACAGGACAAGATGAATAGTTTGCTTCCAGTTATAAGGAAAATATAAGCAAGTGTGACCGAGCTGCAGAACAGACAACCTTGAGGTTAAAGCGAATGGAGAGCCCCACCACAAGAAGAGGTTCAGACCCAAGATTGGAACCAGAGGTTAGGCAAGGAAGGTTCAAGCGATAACCCACAGCATTAGAGGAAGACAAAATCTTGGTGGTTGCCTGAAAAGGTGGTCCAAGCAAATCCCTAACCTCACCACCACCCTCACCAACACTCCCATGCCAGATTGGGCCCATCCTCAAGGCGGCTACCAGCGACTTATGCAAATCCCAAAGATCTAGAGAGGACAGCAAAGTCTGCAGAGTCTTGAAGGTGTCAGGTATTTACAGATCACCATTCTGGTCTGTGATCCATAGACTGCACTCGTATCCCCTGGAGATGGAAGGGCAGTTTTCAGCAACCCACGTGAGGTCACTATCGAAGACCTCACAATGAGGAAGAACAGATGCAAAAGCAAAATATCACAAAACAAACTCTTGGAAAGGAGCAGACACTTTAGAGCAGTTGACGGACCACCACTACGACTCAGTTTCCAGCAGGTACATCCACTTCTGTTACAGATGAAAATAAAAGGTTCAGGAGTTCAACAGGCCATTCATAAGGCTGGAGTGCAAGAGGACACAGCTGTTCTAGCAGGATCAGAGTGAGAAAGAGCCCGAAACGTGATTTCCCCCAGAGAGCTGGGTGCTACACCGGTCTTCCAATTACCATCCATGCACCATTCAATGTTTTGTGACCACTATCTGGATTGGCCAGCCAAACAAACATACTTGGGCCCTTACAGGCCTGTGCACTGCATTGTCTGGGATACACTCATCCAATCATAACTGGATGGCACTCACACAAAGAAGCCTTTGTGGGCCCTACATTGCACCCATGCAGTACTACCAAAATGGTCTCCCCTTCCCCCAGTCACACAAACCACAGCTAAAACAAAATGGCTGGGTCATTTTGCACCTATTGACCGAACAAATGGCTACCAAAGCAGTAAAAAAGGCCACACTGCCATGCAGCTAAATATGTATTAAACTGTCACCCGTCTGTGAGCAACACTTGCAGGGTGAGGGAACCCACCCTGCGAAGAAATGGGGCAGTGCAAAAATGATTGCCATGTGCTTTTATACCTTTCTGTAATGACACATCAGGCTTCATGAGTGTTGCCCAGTGTAAAACCATCCAACACTCTTCAGTGTTGACCTTGCTACAAACAAAGTGCATGTTGCAAATGACCAGGGTTAAAGGCAGAAGAAAGGACAAGCTTAGAGAAACCATGGCTGTGCAGGCCATGGTAATACATGCATGGGTAGGAGTGAGTTCCAGGAAATGTGTTCTTTGAAGCACAATTGCAATTCACTTTGTGGGTTTGGTAGCAGAATGGCCCAGAGAGGTAGAACGGATTTGGCCAGCTTGATAGTAAGAGCAATTTCAGCTACTTAGGGGGGCTAAGAAGTGGGTTAGTAGGTTCCCTAAATATGGAGTTAAAGCAGGTAAATATAGAATTAGTGATATATAGGTTATGTCTGTGGTCTGCAAGACCTTTGGCTCGCCAGAGGTTTTGGACTACAACTCCCATCAGGCCTTGAGATCTCATAGGTGTCAAAATATCTTGAGTCAATAGACAAAATGTGGGGTGGGAGGCACAACAAAATGTCAAAAACTCTTCTGTTAGGCGTAATATTGGGGGACTTGTAGGTAGTATGTCTTGATTAGTAACATGTGCTTCAGGTGCAGCTGTGAAGATCTCGAGGCCACTCGGGATCCAAAATATGAAAACACAAAACAAACAACGGATTTGCCGTCCAGCAGCCCTATGCTGCACTCCCAGTAGGATAAAATCCCAAAAATAATTTCACAACCTGGTGGGATTCACAAACTCTTAGAAGGAGCCAGTTGGCCCAAGCAGTTAGTGGTGTTTGGTTCTTTCCAGACAATACTTAGTCTTAGACTTTATTTTATATTTCATCACAAGATTGTTAATAAAGCATAACCATGTCCAGAACTTCCTGTCCACCCGCTTGAATACAGTCAGGTAACATCAAACCAAGCTGAACCGAGGCAGGTTAAAACAGGTAAAAATAGTGTTTATATGTCACACAATCAATTTCCACCACACTGTTAAATTCACTGTGTGGGATACAAATTCAGAAAAGAACATACAATGGGGAATTTCAAAAAATGATACCACAGTTGAGTTGATAGTGTGCTCAAATTAACCTAAAGAAATATATAATAACCACGAAGAAATTCAGTTATTTCACATAACTTGTTTTGTTCTGAGCAATACAGTACATTCTGCTTAAACAGTCGATCAATATAAAAAAAACACTCCTATGTGGTAATGGGTGCCAACGCGTTTCGGATTGTGTTAATCCATCTTCAGGGCAGGACGTGTTTTAATTTTCACAGTATGTTCAGGAAGATTTCTCTAGGCTTGTCCTAAAAACGAGAACAATATACTAATTAGGTCTCTATGTGTAACTAGGAAGTACACCACTATTGGGTTCTGTGTAGCTCTGGTTAGTCATCTGTTTTCCTTGCACACTCGTAGCAAAGCCACGGTATGTGTCCAAGGTTGCCATGGGAGCAGCACGCACATGCGTCACAACCACGGTATCATGACCAGGACAGCAGGGAGGTTGCTCCTCTCGCTAATCCGGTATGTGTTGCCCGCGCCTGACAGCATAGTGGTGGGTGCGCCTTGCCATTAGCCTTCCTCGATGGATAGTTTCTCAGTTTAAGTTCAGCAGTCCCACACAAAGATGGCGACTTTAGCTGGGACGCACGTGTGCATGGCTGCCATGGCGACCATTTACACAGGGCAGAGGCGAGCAACGCTTCTTGGTGACGGGCTGCTCGACTTCTGCTCCGTGTCTGAATCTCCAGGTGAGTGATCCGGAGAGGGGAACACTGCGTCTCCACCCCCATACAAACAAATACAGGCGCATACTTGCACATTAGCAAGTGGCCTTATAGGTTACGGCAACCGTGAACGCCGATCGTACTGAACCTCTATTATTACAATGTAACATTTCCTGCATCTGGGCACAGGCTCACGCATGAGAGTCCTGGCAGCATTATTCCGAGTGCTACATGTTATTTAGTCCTGACCCGAGTTCCCTCATTTCTAATTGCAGACATCCATTTTGGAAGTCACTACCCGACATTACCCCTTCACTGTCCGGGGATTAGGAGGTGTTCTCCAGACCGGACAACAACTGATGGATTTCTTTTTACCCCACCTTTAAGGTCAGTGTAGGTTTTTTTACACCATAGCTCCTACTAATCCCTAGTTACACAGGGACCCAATTAGTATATTCTTCTCGTTTTTAGGACAAACCTAGAGAAATCTTCCTGAACATACTGTGAAAATTAAAACACGTCCTGCCCTGAAGATGGAGTAACACAATCCGAAACGTGTTGGCACCCTTTACCACATAGGAGTGTTTTTTATGTTGATGACTGTTTGAGCAGAATGTACTGTATTGCTCAGAACAAAACAAAAGTTATGTGAAATAACTGAATTTCTTCATGGTTATTATGTATTCCTTTAGGTTAAAATTTGAGCACACTATCAACTCAACTGTGGTATCATTTTTTGAAATACACCATTGCATATTCTTTTCTGAATTTGTGTCCCACACCGTTCATTTAACAGTGTGGTGGAAATTGATTGTACAACATATAAACACTATTTTTACCTGTTTTAACCTGCCTCGGTTCAGCTTGGTTTGATGTTACCCGACTGTATTCAAGCGGGTGGACAGGAAGTTGTGAGCATTGTTTGAAATATAAAAAAAGTGAGTATTTTTGTCTGGAAATGACCAAACGCCACCAACTGCTTGGGCCAACTGGCTCCTTCTAGGAGTTTGTGAATCCCACCAGGTTGTGAAATTATTTCTGGGATTTTATCCTACTGGGAGTGCAGCATAGGGCTACCGGACGGCAATGTCCGGTGTTTGTTTTGCAAAACCTCTTGAGTGCCACCAGTTGCAGACCCACTGGGTTTGTGGTGGACAGGCACCCACGAGACTGAATCTTCTCACTAGGACACAAGTACTCGCAGTAACGATCTAGAACAAGCAATGGTGGTTACTTAAGAGAAAGTGTCAGCAGTCACAGGGCCACCAACAGTGTACACTTCAACTGGCGGACCAAGTAAAAGCCATCCTACCGCACTGTGGAAGCCACAGCAATCCACTCCCCATGAAACACCCAAACACTTCACTTGTAGAGTTGAAGGAGTAGCAGAGTCACCAGCAGGAATCGAAAACTTCCACATTCCATAAGACACCATTACAGGTTTACAGCTTGATCTTCAGCAAAAGAGCAGAATGTTCTTAAAGTTTGATACTGAACACTATTTAAGCATGGCTGGGAGGGAGCTTCCTCCAAGATGCCCCCCCATCCTACAAAGTCATACCAAACACTGATGTGGAAGATTAAGTGGCAAAATTGAACTCCTGAAATTTTACTTTAACGCAAGTATGCTAAAGAGGTCCTCACTCGTCAACAAATCCCATCACTTCCCTCATCGCCTAGGAGGCAGACGAGAAATACTTTCAAAATCACATACTTGGGCCTCAGCTACACCAAGTCGTAATAATCAAAAAGTCCACATTCACGTCTGGACATAATATTGCAGCCAGAGTGGTAGCTAAGAAAGAAAAGGTGAAGGGACCCCCTCCATCCAGACTAGAAAATTCCAAACATACCACCAAAACATCTGTAGAAAATACTCCAAATATCTGAGCATACAAATAAAAGTACCATGGAGCTAACAGAGCTCAGATTAGTAAGAGCATTTCATCTTGAGCAATCACCCTGGTAAATCCCACTTATCCTCACAGCAAGCTATTGATCAAGTGTGCTATGAGAAACCTGAAGGTGTCTCACCATCTTGTCCCCGGGCATCTGTCGGCCAGGTGGCCAAGAAACGGCCATCACTTTTGGATCCAGTTCCTGGGGTTGGGCCAGTGCGGGAGGATCGCCTGGGTGAGGGGTCTTCAGAGAGTGGAACACAGGATGGCGAGACGCAGTATCCCCTTGCCTTCAACACCTTTACCCCATCCTACCAGGTAGGATACTTAGGAGCTCAATGCGCCCCCCTTTCCAACATAAGCACATTTTCTCACGAACTGCTCACTATGTCACAGGTTTCCCCCCTTCTCACCTGTCTATGTTGCTTGATGTCCTCCTTGGGTGGAGTCTTCTTTCGTATGGTTCGGGACTTAAATAAGGCCGCTCGGCCGTCCTCAGCTTCCAGATTACGTTCAGCTTCGATGTCCAGGATCACGGGAAACTCCAGGAGAAGAAGGTGTTGGGGGCACGCGGAAGCGGCACAGAGATTCCGGGAAGTAGAAAAGAAGGAAGAAGTCGAAAGAAAGGAATCCAGGAGCCAGGAAATAGCAAGTAGCGCTAGAGGAGGTTGGAACACACGTCCGATCACAGCAGCGTTGAGACGTGCAGGGCCGCGGGGGTGTGGCTTCTTTATAGAGGACGCTGCGTAGAACGTGAAGACTGGCGAGCAACGTGCTGAGCTTGCCGCCATGTTGGTAGTATTATGGAGCATAAGGCCCGACGTGACAGGGACCAGGAAGCCCAGAAGGGGCAAGTTCGATGGTTCATGACAGCATGCCTCCTCCGGAAACTCGTTCCACCGGGTTTGCCCGGGTGAATGAGATGGAACCTTCTGAGTAGTGTGGGGGTATTTAGATTTGAGATAGGTTCCCAAGTGCGTTCACTAGGGGGATATCCTTTCCACTCCACTAGGTACTGGAGTTTGCCACATCCATCTAGAATCGCAAATCCTTGAGACCTCATACTCCCGTTGGTCATTGATGATTACTGGTTTGGGCCAAAGGTTAGTTCGAGAGGTCTGAACATATGGCTTTATTAAGGACGTTTGAAAGACTGGGTGGATTTTCTTCCAGGAGTCTAGAAGCTTGAGTCAGTAGACCACTGGGTTGATGATTTCCTTTATAAACAATGGCCCATAATATAGAGGAGCCAATTTATTTGGTCGCAAATGCTGTGGTAGTAGTTCGAGGACAGCCAAACCTTATCCCCTATTGTGTAGGATGGGCTAGGTCTTCGTTTGGAATCCGCATACAGTTTGGTCTGGGTCCTGGCATTTTCTAATTGTTCTTTGGCTTTTCTTTGGACATTAATGAGCATTTCAATCTAGGAATCGACTGTTGGAACTGCTGTAAGATGAGGAAGGATGGAGGGTAGAACCAAAGGGTGGAATCTTTGGCTACAGAAAAAAGGACTGTTCTTAATAGCAGAGTGGTCCGAATTATTATAGGCGAATTCTGCCACTGGTATTAAGAGGGACCATTCGACCTGGACCTTGGTAGCGAAGCAACTGAGGTATTGTCCCAAGGTTTGGTTTACGCGCTCTGTGGCTCCGTTGGTTTGGGGATGATATCCCGAGGAAAGAGCGCGTTGGATTCATAGTATTTGGCAAAGATGTTTCCAGAACTGGGAAATGTATTGGGGCCCTCCGTCTGATATGATCTTGGAAGGGAGTCCATGAAGTCGGAAAATGTGTTCCAGGAGAATTCCAGCAAGTTCTGACGAGGATGGTAGTTTAAACAGAGGTGTAAAATGGGCCACATGGGTGAACAAATCAATGGTGACCATGATGGTTGTGTATCCCCTGGAAGGTGGTAATTCCACAATGAAATCTGTTGCTATGAATTCCCAAGGCCTTGTTGGAAGTGGAGGTTGCTGCAATAAACCCGCTGGTCTCTTATTGTCATGTTGTTTTGATTACAGACAGAGCATGCCTGGATATACCTTTGTACATCAGTTTTTACTCCAGGCCACCAAAATTGCCTTTGTATTAATCGGAGGGTATTGGTAATACCACGGTGCCCGGAGTTAAGAGTATCGTGACAGAGATTTATTATCCTTTGCTGTAGTTTTTGTGTTGGGATGACCAAGGCATGGTCTTTGAACAAGTATCCATCTTTGGTCTTCAGTTTCCACTGGTTCCTGTCCGAGATACCTTTCCAGAGTTCCGAGGATGGAGTCTGACTGCGGACTTCATCTAGGAGGCTGGTCGCCTGGGCTGCAATTATTGTGTGGGGAAACATCTTGGGAAATGCTCGGTCATCAGGACGTTCATGGTCAGGGCGCCGAGACAATGCATCAGCAATTACGTTTTGTGTTCTTGGAACATGGTGAATTTGGAACTGGTATTAAGCAAAGAAGAACGCCCAACGGGCGTGACGGCTGTTCCTACATTCCAGGGCCTGTAACACTAGGAGATTTCGATGGTCCGTCCGAACCTGGACAGGATATTTAGCTCCTAGAAGTAAATGACGCCACTTGGTGAAGGCTTGGTGGATGGCTAGAAGTTCCTTTTCTAAGACTGAGTAATGAGTTTCACTGGAGGTCAATGTCCGTGAAAGATAGGCAATAGGATGTTCCAGCCCATCATCTAGTTCCTGTTTCAGAACTGCTCCGATGGCATAGTTAGAGGCTTCGGTTTCCACTAAGAATGGTCGATTTATATCAGGTTGAACCAGGATGGGGGCTTGTGTAAATTCTGTTTTTAGGCGTTGGAAGGCCTTCTCCTGGGCTGGGGTCCATCGATAGGGAGTATCTTTTTTCAACAAGGAAATGATCGGTTGAACAATCTCGGAGAAGGATGGTATAAACTTCCGATAGAAATTGGCCAAACCCAGGAAAGATTGGATCTGTTTTACGGAGGTCGGAGTTGGCCAGGATAGTATGGCTTTAACCTTGGATTGATCCATGCCTATGCCATCTGGACTAAGGACAAATCCTAGATAGTGAACAGTGGAAACATGAAAAAGGCATTTCTCGGGTTTTGCTAGAAGCTTTTGTTCACGTAGCCGTTGTAACACTGATTTAACATGTTCTTCATGCTTGAGAGGATCCTTAGAGAATATCAAAATATCGTCCAAGTAGACGATGACGAAAAGAAATAGCATCTCCGAAAATACCCGGTCCATGAAGCGTTGGAAGATTGCCGGAGCATTAGAGAGTCCAAAGGGCATGACCAAGTATTCATAATGACCGAAGGGTGTTCTGAAGGCTGTCTTCCATTTGTCACCTTCTCTAATACGAATCAAGTGATAAGCACCCCTAAGATCCAATTTGGTGAATATTACGGCTCCTCTTACAGCTTCCAGGATATCCGAGATCAAGGGTAATGGATAACGATCCTTAAGGGTGCACTGATTAAGACCTCGATAATCAAGACAAGGTCTCAGTTCCTTGGTGTCTTTTTTTTTTTTTTTAGGAACAAAGAATAATGAAGCTCCAGCCGGAGACTTGGATGGGCGTATGGTGCCATTTTTTAGGTTAGTATCTAGGTATTCACGAAGGGCCTTTTTCTCTGGTTCAGACAGGATGAACATCCTGCCAAAAAAATCACGGCTGAAGGTTCAGTCTCAATAGCACAGTCCTCAGGCCTATGGGGTGGCAGGGCTTGGACAATAGCAGAAGAGAACACATCGGAGGCTGTCTTCCATTTGTCACCTTCTCTAATACGAATCAAGTGATAAGCACCCCTAAGATCCAATTTGGTGAATATTACGGCTCCTCTTACAGCTTCCAGGATATCCGAGATCAAGGGTAATGGATAACGATCCTTAAGGGTGCACTGATTAAGACCTCGATAATCAAGACAAGGTCTCAGTTCCTTGGTGTCTTTTTTTTTTTTTTTAGGAACAAAGAATAATGAAGCTCCAGCCGGAGACTTGGATGGGCGTATGGTGCCATTTTTTAGGTTAGTATCTAGGTATTCACGAAGGGCCTTTTTCTCTGGTTCAGACAGGATGAACATCCTGCCAAAAAAATCACGGCTGAAGGTTCAGTCTCAATAGCACAGTCCTCAGGCCTATGGGGTGGCAGGGCTTGGACAATAGCAGAAGAGAACACATCGGAGGCTGTCTTCCATTTGTCACCTTCTCTAATACGAATCAAGTGATAAGCACCCCTAAGATCCAATTTGGTGAATATTACGGCTCCTCTTACGGCTTCCTGGATATCCGAGATCAAGGGTAATGGATAACGATCCACTTGCGCGATCTGAATGACACATGGCCTAGTAGGATCGTTTGTCTTCCCCTTGTTTCCCTCCCTCCCTGCCTCGTCGCGCCTTGAAACACTTGTGTATAGGCGCGTTACAAATACCATATCATATCATATCATATATCGGCGTATTCCTGGTAGGTTTTAGGAACCTGGATGATGTTGGAGACCATAAGAGGATCTTGCTGAGTTGTTGAATGTTCTTCTGATGTAGTCAGTGAAGGATCCTGGAGCAGACAATGGGACATACAAAACTCGGAACCTAAGAACAGGGAACCAGCTGTCCAATTGATGTATGGGTTGCGTTTCTGCAGCCAGGGCATTCCCAAAACCATTGGGTAATGGGCAGATTTTATGTCGTCGAACTTTATCCTTTCTCGATGATGGTTTATAGCAAGCTCAATTTCCTTAGTCTGAAGGGTTATGGGTTCAGAAGAAAGAAGTCTTCCATCAATTGCTTCCACTGGTTGCTGGAGGTTCCGGGATTCGTAAGGAATATGGTGTTTAAGGACCCATTCCTGATCTATGAATATTCCCATGGCCCCACAGTCCACTAGTGCCAGAATGGGGTAGGATTCCTTCTCAGATGACTATAGAAAAGCCTGTAAGACTACCAGGGAGTTTTGTCCAGGAGAGTTCAAGGATGGTATACATGTGGAGCCTGCATCTCGCTCCCGAAACTGAGCTCCATCTAGGATCGGAAGCTGGCGTTTCCCGAAAGCCGTGGAGGGGCCAAGGGACATTCTCTGACTAAATGCTTGTCCGAGGCACAGTACATGCATAAGCCAGTATGGATCCTTCTCAGCCTTTCTTGAGGGGATATGGGTCCACGGATGGCCCCTAGCTGCATGGGTTCGGGTTCACTTGTAGGAGCAGGAGAATCTTTGGATTTTGAAGGGCTTGCAAGAGGATTCTTTTGGATGGTTGACTTGGTCTTCCTTTTCTCTGCCTTTCTTTCCTGGATTCGGAAATCAATTTGTAGAGCAAGATCCACAAGTGCCTGGTAAGAATTAGGATGTGCTACCCTGGCTAATTTGTCCTTAACATCTTCATTTAGCCCTCTTCGAAAGAGGGTGAAGCAAGCTTCAGATGGCCAACCCGCTTCTTTAGCCAATTGCTTGAATCGAGTTACATAGGTGAGCATGTCCTGAGAGCCTTGCTGGAAATCAGGTTAACGTTCTTGAGCACTAAAGACCTGTTCAGGGCGGTAAAACATAGTTTTTAGCGTTTGAATGAATCCTTCATAATCATCCAAAAGAGAATCTCCGGTGTTAACTAATGGTGTGGCCCAAGCTAAGGCATTCCCGGAGAGGTGAGAAATAATAAAGCCCACTTTAGCCCTGGGGGTGGAAAAATAATAAGGTTTAAAGGTCAAGTGGACCAAACAAGAATCCAGGAATCCTCGGAGGGTTTTTGCACAGCCGTCATATTTGTCAACAATGCCGCCCAATAACACGCTGTCCCTTGAGGCAGAGTCGCGTGAGAGTACCAATTGTTTCAGCGCTGCGTTCTCCGCTTTCAAGTTCTGTACTTCAGTCAATAGCTCTTGCATGCCACGCATATGATCCTGGATGGCTGCCTCCATGTCTGTATCGACTTCGGTCAGGTGGCGTCTCAATCTGTCACAGGTTTCCCCCCCCTTCTCACCTGTCTATGTTGCCTGATGTCCTCCTTGGGTGGAGTCTTCTTTCGTATGGTTCGGGACTTAAATAAGCCCGCTCGGCCGTCCTCAGCTTCCAGATTACGTTCAACTTCGATGTCCAGGATCACGGGAAACTCCAGGAGAAAAAGGTGTTGGGGGGCGCGCGGAAGCGGCACAGAGATTCCGGGAAGTAGAAAAGAAGGAAAAAGTCTAAAGAAGGGAATCCAGGAGCCAGGAAATAGCAAGTAGCGCCAGAGGAGTTTGGAACACACGTCCGATCACAGCTAGCAGCAGCGTTGAGACGCGGGGTGTGACTTCTTTATAGAGGGCGCTGCGTAGAACATGAAGACTGGCGAGCAGCGTGCTGAGCTTGCCGCCATGTTGGTAGTAGTATGGAGTGTAAGGCCTGACGTGACAGGGACCAGGAAGCCCAGAAGGGGCGAGTTCGATGGTTCATGACACACTATGAGAGAAAACTGACTAACACCTGAGCCGTGTACCAGACATGCCCCAATACAATGGTCAGGAAGAATCAGGCAATTACTGACAATCACACACACCTGACTTCCATTACACTTCCCCACACGGATAAAATACGGAGTACAAGAGCACACTCTGAGCAAGGCAACACACCGGGAAGCAGCAGTTCTAAGATGGCAGTTTAACACGAGGAGAAAGAAGGCATAACAGAAAAGGATCGCAAGGAGGGAAGTGCCCTTGACCTTTTAGACGTGGAACCGTTACTTTCACAAACCCTCAAGAATAGAAAGGATAAGTCAAAAAAATGAGGCTGAAGAATTCTGTATTGTGTGTCAGAGGTACCCGGGGCCCTCCTACGTCGACAATCAATGCGGGGAGAATGGCCTGCCACCGCAGTACTGGCCTTGGCTAATACAACAAAGCAGTATCAGTGAAAGAAGGTGAGCTGGGGAGACCGATACCAGACGGGTCTGTGATGAAGCCAAGGTTGCAAGCAGCAACATTGTATGGTGAGCGCTGAAGCGAACAGTGTGTTAAAACGCATGTGATAACCAACGCAAGTGAAGTAGGACAACAGATGGGCGACTGAACTTCGAAACTAAGATATGCTACCTCGGACGGATTAGTCTGGGACTTTGTGCTTGCTCATTCGAAGGTCTCTGTAAGGTATGTAAGAGTGGAGAAAGGTGAAAGAGTGGCAGAGTATGCATCCAAGTGGTCCTTGGATGGATCAATCAAAATCCTGTGCACAATCGAAAGTCTTGGCTGTTGACAATACCAAACAAATTGATGACAAAAGTGAATGAAGTTGGTCTGAACGAGGGGGATCAATTGAAAACTTTTGGGATAAAAAGTTTTGTGATAGAGAATTAAATTGGTCCTAGCCCAGCGGAGGGAGACTGTTGAACATTGTGTTAAACCGTATCTGAGCCCAGCTGAGGGGGGAATCGGAGGTGAATAGTGCATCACCTGAGTGGAGTATGTGTGAAATTCCCAGAGTAAAAGAACATTGTTTATCTGTCACATCAGGCTCTCTGCCAGAAAAGTCAGAGACTGCTAAGCTCAAGTGTACCACCTTGTCCCGTGCTGAAAACATGGGGTAGGGAGGCCAACAGTCGGAACATCCCGACATAGGATTTCCTGAACACTTCTTTTTCATAACATTGTTTCCCATAATATTTATATTTAGAGATAAGCATTGGTAATAGGTTTATTAGTAGTTTATCTTTGACAAGACACCACTAGGACTGCGTTATCATTTGATGGTCGTAGCTTGCTCCCATCTTTAGTTTTAGGATTAGATGGGCGTTTTTCAAACCCTTTCATTTGAAGTTCAATAAACACCCTTTAACTGTGGTCACTTGGGTCTGTCTTACTGTTGATGTCACGCCTTCCTTACATCGCCCAACGTCACAGCTGCCCATTCTTCCATTGCCACAAACCACAGGGTTGATGCTTGCATTCTACAATGGAGTCCCTCCTTTGCTATGATTTTCTGCCCAGCTCCACAGAGAAATTAGGCAGTCTTGACGGACTACCCCCATTTAAACACTGCATTCAAATCTTCCAGTTTGAAGACATTTTCAGTATGAATCCAGCATGCAAGAGAAAGTTAAATAGTAACATAACAGATTCCCTACAGTACAGCAACCAAAGTCTGAACCACATACTCGGCGAACTCAAAGAAGTGTGCCAGTTCATTGCTAAAAACTCCAACTGCTCTGTGGTATCCCTTAACATCTGCCCAGAGACAAGCCATCAAGTTTCATGGAAAAGAAATGGTCTCCTGGCTCTTTGTTAAGTATGTATGTGTTTTATTAGACAACTTAATAGCACACTTACTGATAATAAGTGCCATCACTATATTTAAGTGTAGTTTTCTATGAAAATGTTGTGTGCAGGGGAGGCGAAGGACATTTAAAAAGAAAAAAACAAGTTGGATACAGATCACTCAATCAAGTGCCCACAATTCTTCTCCGATAGAATGGATAGAGTGACGTGTAAGAAGAGTGCGCAGAAGATTCTATTTTAGAGTTTGTTTTTTAATACCTACAAGCTAAGTTTTGCATAACAAATGCTCACCCAAGAGAATTTACTTGGTTTCACTTTAACCTTATATGTATTGGTAGTCTTATAATTCGGTGAAAATAGTGTAGAGAGAATGGGGTGTAAAAAAAACAGTCAGGGACATCCTGCAGTTTTTAGACTCATTACCACCCAACACATTTCAATGTTTGCTCTAATCAGTGTGCCATCACTCATTTGGATGCCTTGGTGAATTCTGAGCAGCCGCACACCCCCACTTTAAAGTCGAACCGAACCGAGCTTCATACATGTTCTAATAAGGAGTCTGCAACCTTTAGCTCTCCAGGGGTTTTGGACAACTCCATCAGCCCTGGCCAGCATAGTCAGTGGTGTAGAACCACAGGGACTTGCAGTACATTGCATCTGCAAATCTGTTTTAGCAGGAACGTCTATGAATTTGTATTAGAACACATTTTTGATATTGGTAAATTCACGTATATTACGTGCCAATAATAACGATAAAACTTGGAAAACGTGCAGATAAATAGCCGAATGCCAAACTTAATTCAATGTTCAGTGCTGCCATCAAGAGCGTGCGCATGTCAAACATACCAAAACGAAAAAAATTAACAAAGTGCAAAGAAACATACGAATAATAAGAATCCCGACTTGTTAATTTGGATATTCGCTTCTCAGTAAAGTTGGAAATAAAGAAAAGCACTCAGCATTCTCAAACTATGCCCCTAGGGAAAACAAAGTCAGCCAATCATGGCGCACAATACCTCTGCCCTTAGTTCACCCATCTGCTACTCTCTAAAGAACGGCCCTGGGGAACAACAAACATGTGGAGCACAGCTAATAACAGCAATGCTGTCCATATTAGGAACTAATTATCGCCTTTCTCCCATTAGAAGCGGTACTTGCAGAATTGTATGCAAACCACCTTACTAAACTCATCTCAGAATTATACACTGAAAAGCACATTCTTTACACGGCGTGGATTGTAAAGTCGTGTCAGGAACGATCAGTGAAGTGTTCACAGGTTTCCATCAAGCCTATGGCCAAGAACATGGTGTATTCTGGTTCTCGGTGTAAGGCCCAACAGAAATTGCATTTAGCTTCATATCGACCAATCTGCCATAAAAGCACATAGATACATTATCCAGAGCAATATGCAAATATTGCTAACATTTCCAGTTCCATATAAGCCTTTTTTTTCTCCATAAAACCATGGTAAAAATATCCATTCACATCAAACAAACATTTCAGAGCTTTAAAACAGGGGAACGAGCACTTCACAAAATCATCAATAAAAATGGGAAAGTATGGTGTACATACATTAAAAGTACTGTACAGGGCTACATTGCAAAGTAACTCCCAGTCCACGCTGCACAAATTCGTTTAGGCGATGCAAAGAATAAACACGAGTAAAACTAACATTCTCAATCCCAAACATCTTCATTTAAGACAGACATTTGTCAAGTATTTCTTTGCAGCATTTCATATTCGTGCCATTCTCCATCTCCATCCTCTCATCGGGTAATTACTCATAGAATGTACCACTACACTGCCAGTCGAATCGCGACACAATATCATTGCACCACGGGACCACTCTGGTGGTGATAGTGCGCGGTATAGATATCCTTTAACATTGCCTGATCGGTTGTGCGAAAGAACCTGGTTAATAACTGTGGTTTTAATTAAATCTTTCTAATGTCTAAATATCCTGTGCAGATTAGCATAAAATGGTCCCGCTTTCTGGTATAATGCAACATAATGGGCATTCTTCCGCCCCCCCCCCGGACCCCCCCCCCCCCCCCACCATTCCTGAAATTGCAGCTCCATTGTCTCACAGATAAAATACCAAGTCGCAATTTAACATACAATGGTCTTAGCCTTTTAGGCTATACAACAAGATATTCACAGCCGAGAGTTTGTTTACAATCCCAATACACTTTTAACGTGGGTTTCTGATTAACCAAATTCGCCAATTCTGATACTGCTTTCACGTTAAGTGCTCTTTTAAAAACAGGCTTGGATGAAGTGCACATCAATTCTGGCTGTGCTTATAGTGCAGCGAGGTCATTCCTTACATGTAAAAATGAGAGGAGCGAAGTCCCTCCTGGCTGAGCCATTAGAGCAATTACCACTTCCTTGTATTTATGCAGCTTGGGCGTGGTCCAACGTCTTGCCCAATAGAAAAGGGGTCTCGATCTGCACAGCAAATCTTTCCTCTGCAGATGCAGCTCCTAATAAAATGGGCAGGTTTGGAGCACTAGTTGCCAGAGCCAGTATATTTTTGACAAAGTTATTCTCAATTATAGACAGTGAGCTATTAATGAGCCCCCACAGCTCTGCCCCGCACAGGACTGCCTGTCTAGCCTGCAGTTTATAAACCTCAATGGACACTAACCGCTCCATTCCCATGTTCATTGCTAGACCAGGCAAACGAGCCCCTGTATCTCGATATAGTCAGACCAGCTTGAACTGTTTGGGCAGTCCATCTGCAATTGTCCTTTACCCACAGCCCGAGATAGTCCTAAGTCTCAACCTGCTCCCAGTTTATTTCCAGCTTTATTCTTTCCTTGCACTTGGCCACATTACCTCTAAATACCGGGCATTTTATCTATCCCGTTTAAATGGTTAATCCATCAGCCATGCAAAAATCCATGGATGCAGATAACTGCGACTTAAGTCCACTTCTCGAAAGTAACTTGAGTACTACATCATCGGAAAAAAGAAGGATCTGGATTATATCACTAGACATGCACGTAGCATCTGAGGGGAACCCAAGCAACCTTTCAATAACCCCACCGATGAATGAAGAAAATAAATTGGTGCGAGAACGCACCCTTGCACACTCCGATCTCGATCCCTTTCTTGTTTGTTGTAATCCCGTCCAGCTTCCACCCAACTACGGTAGGGTTCGAAATGGATGGGGGCTGGGAGCTATTTAGCTCTTGCTTGTGTCCTAAAAGAGCCTGATTAGCTTGAAGCCAACAGCTAGCAGGAGCTTCATTCGGGTCCCCAGGCCTACTGATGCCAAGCAAACAAACCTATGTCAATGTAAATCTGTGCATTTGGCACAATCTACAAATTAACATTTAGACACATCAGAACAACATTTAACGCAGAACTGTCATAAATAACGGACAAAGTAATAGGTTTACATCTTATTTTGAAGCCGGATTTGCGGAACACTGTTTTTACAACATCGTTCCCCAGTGGTAGCTCTTGGTCACTAGTTAATGATAGACACCCAGGAGCTGGGTTTAGGTCAGGCTTATCAAATCCTAATTTCGATCCATTACACAGCCTCATTATTTGCATACAATCCTTGGATAGCCCTTAGCAAGGATAAAAGGCATATTCATGCCTGCTAGGACTTTGTAAAGAAATGGCAGTGGCACTCTTAGCAGCTACCCCCATTACCAGAAAGAGGGTAATTGGACTGCAACTAAATACCCACTGCAAGAACAGAAGACTCACCCATAGAGCAAAGTTAACTGTCTTTATGATCAATCAAAATCACAGAGATCACACTAGAACCCCATCTCGTTCCAGAAGTTCTCGTCCTCCAAAACGTGGGTTACACAGTTTTAACAGCTAGCGATGTCATAAAACAAGTTACATCCCAAATAATTCTACCAGAGCACGGGTTTGGTCAGTTTAGGAAAACTATTTATGTAACACATAGGGGTTTAGTCTTGTTATTGGATCGTCATATCTGGTGGATCCTCTTAGGACTACCTCTAAATGTTACAATCCCAAAGTTGCAGGTTAACAGGGAAATTATTGGCCACTGCAAAATAGTGTGCTTAATGTGAAAGGAAGCAAAGGATTGGACAGAACGGTACTTCTCAGCTACCAAGCTGAGTGAAACTTTGCAAGTCAACAGGAACGATCACAAAGGTGCTGTGTGTTTCCAATAAGTTGCCGTCTCTAATTGTCTAAGCCTTGAGAGTGTACATCCAGCTTTGAACCTGTGTAGCAATTGTATCTTTCCACCTCTGGTTCAATGGGAACAACTTTTCTCCATCTGCCTCGAACGAATAGGCACTGTCAGTCTACCAGGTCACGTGTGCATGGGCTGCGAAACAAAGCTCTCCTGCTTGGAATAATGAGGATTTTAAGCTATATTCCTTCCATGTGTCTGATCGCCTTGGTAAACTGAAAACTCTGTATCGGCTTGTCCTTGACTAGGCTGTGCGCCGAGTCTACGTTTAGCTGAAACAGGCTGTAAGCATCTCCATGTATTCCAAGTCCGTCTTGCTTTCCCCATTCACTTCAATGCACCTATGGCTTCCATCTTTGTTAAACCCTTAAACTGTATGAAGAAGTGGTCGCGTGTCATTAAGCAGAATGAACGTTGTAGAACACCTTTGTTAAACACTTGTAGATTATAAAACCTATGAAGGTCATGTGTGCCTGATTTCGTTTTCCAAGTGAGGAGCAAACTTTACCTCTTTATCCAAACTAACAATCATTGCTCAAGATGTCAAGTGTTTAAATATTTTATCTGCAGTCAAAGAGAGCGCAAGCATTGCCCAAGCCAAGAGTATTCTCTTATTGAGAATGAAAGCAGCCTTTCCAAAGCCAGAAAAAGGTCCAACACTTACTGGGAGCTTAATAGAAGTTCAAACTTGCCTATGGTGTGCAAGCATTACATACATAAAGCCAAGAGAGTGGCACCTTTCTGGTTAATTATATGGCTAACACCGGCAGAGAGGTGGTGCCAAAGCTGGGGAAGGGAAAGCTTGTAGCTTATTTAAAATACTGAAGTTGTTGTGGTTATAGACAGACGAGAGGCAAATAACCTGCCCCTTTTGAAGAGATATTCAGAGGAAAAGTGTCTTGCATATTTGAAGGCGTTGCATTGCCTTGAAATGAATTGCGTCAAAACCTGTCTTTAACATAACAAGTACTAAAGCTGTGGTGGTATATCTGGTCATCAGTAGATGCAAAACATCAGTAGTCCAAATGAAGTGGAATACTATGGGGCCCAGGAGACTGTCCTCATGGTAAACAGTGGTGTTAGTGAAGATGTTGAAGTAACTTAGAAGTCATTCTGACAAATATACTGATTGCGAATTCTAACCTGAATAAACAAATTACTATTCAACAAGACTTTGTTCCATTAGCATTCTAGAATTGTATTTCCTTTTGAACTGTGTAAAAAAATCTTCTTGGAAATCTGAAAGTGGTACAAGGGCATTGTGGCTCGAGAATAACATTGATGCTTTTCTGATGAAGTGGAAAGTCTTTATTTCATCAGAAGTAGAACTTTTGTTGTTGGAACTACGGTTAACAGATCTTAACCTTCGTATTGACTCTTCAAGAACGGATATGAGACTTTGCTACCTATGTGGATTTCCTTTTATTTTTTGGATGACCATGAAGCTGAATACACCTTGAATCCTGGTGAAGGGAGTTGAACCAGGTTGCTAAAAGGTTATCAAGACATTGTGACTACCACTGTTGATGTTAATTGAACGGAACGTAGCAGCCCTGCAAACGTTGAGCAGGGGCACACCAGACAGAAACGCTGTCATTGCTGTGATGGCTCTAGCAGCAGCCTGCTCGCCAGTCAATGACAGTGCATGATGCATCCCGAGAGCCACCTGGAAATGGAAACCTTCAATAAGGCTTTACTGTGATTTACAGGTACAAGGTTGAGTAACAACTGAAGTCTTAGGAAAATTCGGTATACGTGCCACATAGAACTTTAGGCCATGAGCAATGTCCAGCGAATGCAAGGCTCTCTCCACTGGCGATGACTGATTCAGGAAGAAGACCAGTAAAACCCAAGGTTCGTTGAGGTGGAATTCCGACGGTACCTTTGGAATAAAGGTGGGGTGCGTATGCATTACCACCTTTGAAGCATAGAACGACAAGTAAGGCTGCTTGCACGACAGTGCCTGATATCCCCAATCCTCCTGGCTGAGGTGATAGACAGGAGGAAAGCCATTATCAACAAGGGGAACTTGAGCGGGACTTGATGCATAGGTTCAAAAAGGAGCTCCCATGAGCTTAGTCAGCACTACATTGAGTTCCGAAGCCAGGGCTGGAGACTTCACCGGTGGAAAAGTCCTGAAGAGCCCCTTGAGAAACTCCTTGATAAGTCTGTGCGACCACAGGGAGGGTCTACCTGGAGACCTGGTGTACTGGGATATGCTCGAGGTGCACCTCGTTAGAGACGTGTGCCAATCCCGCCTTGGCCAATGAAAGAAAATGGGGAAGACGTTGAGGGGTCGTGGCCCACCCAGGGGTAATCTTTGGAGTCCAGCACCACATGGAGAAGCGCTTCCATTTATGACTGTAGCATTTTAACATTGACAAAGCTTTGGCTCTGGCCAGGATCTCCTTACATTCTGTTGGTAAAGCATAACCCCAAAACTCTAGGGCTGCAGGAGACATGCCTTCAGGTTCATCAATCCTGGGTCATGATGCAGAAACACCCCTTCCTCTCTGGTGAGAATGTCTGGGAACAGTGGTAGCCAGATGGACGTAGCCACTGCCAGACGCAGCAGGTCCCGAAACCAGATCTGCCACAGCCACGTTGGAGCAGCGAGCATTATCTTGCAGTGGTACTGTCTTAGTATGTTGATCACATGTAGCATGAGTGAAAACTGAGGAAAAGTGTACAGAACCTCCCCGCCCCTCTCTCCTGGGAACGAGAACACGTCCCCCATGCTCCTTGGCTGAGAGAACATGCTGGCGAGATTCTGGCACTTGGCGTTTGCTGCCGTCCAAAAGAGATCAATCTGGGGTTTGCCCCACAGAAGGTCCACCGGGTCCTGGCAAAGCTCCCATTCCTGCCAGCAACTCCCAGCTGAGCGAGTCCACAATGGTGTTATTGCCGCCTGCCAGGTGAAAAGGGACAAGGAACATACCCTGCTGAATGGACCAGAGCCACAGATCCTGGGCTTCCTTGAAGAGCACCGGTGAGTGGGTCCTCCCCCCTCCCCCCCATTGCTTCCGGATGTAAAACATGGTGGTTGTGTTGTCTGAAGATCCCCACCACCTTGCCCTTCAGCGATGGTAGAAAAGATTTGAGGTCCCAGAATACAGTCCAAAGTTCCAGGATGTTTATGTGGAGGCCCTTATCCAGTTGCCAGAGGCTCTGGCAAGCAACTGTCTGGTGTAGGCTCCCCATCTTTATAAAGGGGCATCTGTGGTGACCGTCTCCTGGTAAGGCAGTACTTTAAACGGCGTCCCTTGGATGAGAGGCGTCTTACACCCCACCACTGTATCGCCTGATGGAACTCCTCGTTGAGGGTTATCTGGTCTGTAAAGGTCCCGGATACTTGCATCCACCTCACATCCAAGAACTCCTGAAGAGGTCTCATGTGAAGCCCGCACAGGCAGACTAGGCTGATGCAGGAGGACATCATGCCCAGCAGCAGCTTGATGGACTGCATCGTTGCTGTCCGTACAGATTACAAGCGCTGCATTTTGCCTTGTATGGCTCTCACCCTCTCCTCTGAGGAGACGCCAAATAAGTCACTGTGTTGCGTCAAGCACCTACGAAACATTGCATCCCTAGATGGCATCAAGCAGGACTTTGGATAGTTAATGGAGTATCCCAACTCTGTCAGCAGACATGCAGTCCTCGATGCGTGTTCTCTTGCCAGACTCTCTGAGCAGGAACACATCAACCAGTCATTCTGGAGCCAGGCACTGTGTAAAGACCCTCAGAGCTAACCTCAGGCTGAAGGGCAAAGTTTGGAACTGGTAGTGCTGACCCTGAACCACGAATCGTAGGAACTTGCAGTGTTTCTTATGACTGGGGATGTGGAAGTAGGCGTCCTCCAGATCCAACCATGTCAGAAAATCCCCTTCCTCCAGCTGGCGGAGTACATGCTACAACATGACCACCCAGAACTGTTGGGACTTTAAGTACATGTTGAGATGACGTAGATCCAGAATCGGTCTCCAACCTCCTCCCCGTCCAGTTTTCTTTCAAACCAGAAAGTGTTTGCAATATACTCAAGAGCCCTGGACATGCTGGGGGATGGTTTCTATTGCCCCCTTCTGTCACATGGACCGCACCTCCTGCAGAAGATGTGGCCTGTGTTGTTCACTGTAGTATAGGCAGAATACAATGACACCTGCATTGCAACTCCAAGGTGTGCCCCTGTCCAAGAGTGTCCAGCGCCCATATGTCTGTGGTGATCTTTTTCCAGGTCCTGCTTGGGAGTCAGAGCTCTGCCCTGCGGGAGGTGCTGTCCTACGCTGCCGAGAGTGACCCCGGTACGCTTCTTGCACGCAGGAGCGTGAAGGTGGCTGGTACAGGATATTATAACCCTAGGAACATCTGCCGGGTTTTCCTCTTGATGAGCAAAAGGATGACAGTCGCTGGGGGTGCGTGCCGTCTCTGTGCAGCTTTTATTGCTTGCAAAGATTTGTCGACTGCCTTGCCAAAGAGGTTTTCCCCATCGAACGACATATCCAAGTTTGTTATCTTCAACCAACCTTGCCGACGCAGGGACTCCCCACTCCCCATCTGGTGGAAACCTGTGTCTGCGATGTCCACTGTGATGGCATAGTCCGAGGCCACTTCTCCTTGAAAAAGTTTTAGTGCCTCGACCTTGTCCTCGGGCAGGAAGTCTAGAATAGGGCCCAGCTTGTACCATAATGCTGGGTCCTATCAGGACAAGATGGCTAGAGCGTTAGCTGCCTTGATGGTAGAGGCTGCTGTAGAAAATGATCCTCTTGACCATTGCATCCAGCTTCTTCATCTCCTGGTCCGGAGGTACCATGAGTTGCAGACCATGGATTCGCTGAGCGCTTCCTTGTTGCGACGGAGATCACCATGTCGGGCGAGGGCTGAGACAGCACCTGGGTGCTGAATCCGGTACCCTGTAGTTTTTCTCCAATCCGTCAAGCTTGGGCGGGACCGTAATCTGGTTCTTCATTAGCGCCAAGCTTCCTGCCAGATGTCAACCCGGAAGGGAACGGACATGGTCTTTCTTCTAGACTCCTGCTGCTGGTACAGGAACCCTTCTTTCCTAGTCTCCAAGGGAACCAACTGAAACACCTCAGAGGCCCTTAACAACATGGACTGAAAAGATCCAACTTCGTCCAGTAGGGGTGCCCTATGAAGCTCATCCATGTGTGGCGTTTCTCCGTCAGCCGTGATAAAGTCATCGTCCTCGTCAGTGCCTGTAGCCATGGTAGCCGTGCCCATTTCCGTGTGCGGAGCCGGGGCTCACAATGGTGTTGTGTCAGAACGAGGTGGTGGAGGGGTCAGATGACGCAGAGGACCAGCGCAGTGGGCTCAACCTTGGAGGCTCTTGAGGGTTCCGTGGAGGCATAGGTCCCGGGGCATCTTCTGCTGGATTTCTGTGACCAGTCTGTGCCGAGTCGTTAGAACATCCAGCGACACATCCTTCGATCTAGGGAGTGATTGGAGCCAGTTGCGTAGGGTCTGGGCTGACGATTCTTCTCTAGCAAGCAGGGTACCCAGGTCCACATCCCCCAGATCTTCACCCTTCGTGATGTGTAGCAATCGTTGTGCAGATTATGGTCTCCCTCATCAGAATTTGAGCAAATTTGCTCTGGTCTATCTGGAGCAGCCCAGGGGTACACGCATCGGAGAGGTTCCACCGGGGGGTGGAGGGGG
The DNA here is from genome assembly GCF_040938575.1 of Ambystoma mexicanum. Classification (NCBI taxonomy): domain Eukaryota; kingdom Metazoa; phylum Chordata; class Amphibia; order Caudata; family Ambystomatidae; genus Ambystoma; species Ambystoma mexicanum. The sequence goes on along the minus strand of NC_090934.1, from coordinate 1,353,995,796 downwards.
GACCATCTCTCTATCCCTCTCAGGTGGCTGCTCGGTCAATGCGGTTGCTGGGCCTTTCCCCGAGCCCCTCACCAGAGTGGCCGCTGCTTTCCTTGCTGCCTCCACAGACATATCTCGCCTCAGGAGTAAAGACACCCATGGGGTGGTCGAGATAGAGATTTTCCATGCAGATCCACTCACCTTCAGCAAAGTCATGGTGGATGTCAACTTTCTCGATGATTGCTCACCGAAGTCGTTGTCGACTTAGTTGACCTGGCAAACTGCAAGGTAATAGTTGGCTTTGACAAGTCCTCTCCAGAACTTGTCCCTCATTGGTTTATCCATGGACACACAGTTTGGACGGGGTTAGGGACTTTCTCTTAGAAGGGGCCCTTTTTGCCGGCATGCTCACCATAGAGGCTGACAGTGAACGCCTTCCCCACCGACTCAGCAGCAGAGGCAGCATTGCTGCATTTGACCTTCTCTTGGCCCCCCACCACCCGGGCATACTCAAAGGATCTCGACCTCCTCCCAGGGGGAGTTCCCTCCTCGGACCGGCCGGTCCTAGATGAGGCATGACCCTGGCCGGATGGTGAGCCGGGGGCCTTGCTTGACTTTAACCACGCTGACAGTCTGCAGTAGCAGTCTTTTTTGGTTTTCTTCGAGAAACCATGGCACACCTTGCATCCCCCTCATTGTGGTCCGGATGCAGGCAATATAAGCATTTATGATGCCCATCTTCCATTGATACGTTCCTTAAACCACACATCGCGCATAGTTTAAAGAGGCTTCTGCTTTCCTTCTCCTCAGTCATGGCTGAAAGACACGAAGTATCCAGAGACTATTATAAAAGATCGTGTTAGGAAAAACACCTGGGAAGAGAAATTGATATAAAGAGACTATCAGAAGATAACAGAATAGCAGAAGAATTCAGCCATTCTCTTGTCCTCGTTCAAAATGACTATCAGTGGTAGTGTCACGTAGAATTCAGTATGGGCGGATGACAATTCTTTCTTTGGGACTTCCTGACAGACAAGCACCTTTAGTTCCTTTAGATAGGAAGGGAAACTCCTCTAGCAGTGGGGAAAGCTAGGCTGCCTTCTTATAAGTTCATTAAAAGCAAGTTAGAATGTCCTAGCCGACTCCTTCCAACCCACCACATGACGCTCTTCCTCCAATGTGAGGACGTTGAAGGAAGGAGAAAGCACAAGTGAAGATCACTGCAGAGGCCCCCTCGGGTAAGTTTTGAAAATAAAAAAAGATGTTGTGCATGTTTGTGTGAGAGAGAGACTGTATTTCTGTTTTAAGTGTGTGAGAGTGTGTTATTTGTGTTTGCGTAAAAGCTGTCCTGGTGAGTGTCATGTGCACAATTGAAAGAAGCTGTATGGGTAGTTCTTCTACGCATCAAAATAACTCCCCAGCAACCATTGGTTAATAGGGTAGTATTGTGGCTCAATTCACACTGTTTGGCCTTGATGAGAAGTGCCAGCCTTGTAGATGCAGCAGCCAACAATCCCAGGCTGGTTGGGTGCACAACCCGATGGATGACCTTTGATTATTTGCCCGCCATTTCAGTTGCATCAATCAATGCAATTAAACTCGAAGGGGGTCATCATGAGATGTTCATCTTGACTTGGCAACAATGCCATAAAAGCCGTATAGTACAATGTCTTTGCATTGCATTATATATCACTTCAGCATGTGTGCATGCATTCAGACCAGGTCTCAAACTTCTGGCATCCCTTAAAGGAATAGTGCCCTCAAAAATAATATTGTCCCGAGGGTTCGGGAATGTGTTTTTAAGCATAGGTTGATCGATCGTACAAACATTTCCTATGCACCTTTGCACCTTGCTGTAGTTTTCCTTTTTTTTATACACACATGCGAAATCAGGCAGAAGGGTGCGGCCATCTTGTGATAATCTTATCAGTTGCTGCATCGCCCAAGGTGGACTGCCCTGGCAGCACTAAATCATATCCCCGGCTCTGAGGCTGAGATCACTAGATGCGTACCGCCCATTTCACTACGCCAATGCACTTCTCGTGTCAACATTCTCTGCGCTCCAGCTAATGACGTGTCTCCATGGAAATGGTGGGACGCCTCTTTCCTCAATAAGTATTAACAGACCGCTTCTCATCAGACAACATCAGATTTGCTTTTCCAATCGTTGCACTGTCTTTTTTTTTCTTTTTTTCTGAGTATTCTGTGCCTAGTTTCTGTTCTCTGGTCAGCTACCCTCGTAGCCCGTGCAAACAGATACTAGTACCATTACTATCCATTTTTATTTTGCCCCATAATGGCAACAATACAGCCCTACCAGTACGAGCCGGAGTATGCCGAGGTGGAAGTACTCGAAAGAGAAAGATGTGCAAACTATGGGGCTTTAGACACCAGTTGGGAGGACGATTCAACAGATAAAGAGCCTGAGCCTAGTTGCATGGACGACTTTTCCAACTAGTGTACCTGCAATCGGTGCGTGGTAATGCCAACCGAGGAGGAGAGCTGCTGCTGCCGAGAAAACTCTGGATGCTTGTCCTACATATCGGAAGGCGCGACACAGCCGCAATGCGTTAACGAGCTGCATGACTTCAGGGCAGCCGGTCTCTCACAGTCCGTGTTGAGGATTATGATGGTGCTTATGCACAAACTTCGAGCAACAGTTTGCCCTCGCAATCCAAGTAACGAGTAAGTGTACTCTAGTTGTGATGTCACTTAGGCCACTAACATTTCATGGTTGTCTCCTATATTGTCGCAACTTTGATCTATCAATGCCAAACAAATGTAGTCTTGCAATTGTATACATCACTCGCAATTTGGGGAAATCATGGTGGTCTCCTTATGTTTATTTCATGTACAACCAGGGAGCTATATTTGTGTTCCAAATTTAATGGAATGCATAGTCGTTCAATATTGTACAGTGTCTAAATAACATTTGTACTGGCAACAATGCCATTGGATACAAGATTTCATTTTCAATTAAGGTTTACTACAAATTTCTTTTTTATTTAAAAACAATTTGTATCTTTCTCTTTCAGAGTTGGTACAAGCGGGTAGCCTATCGTTAGTTTACGTGGTGGCTTCATGGGAGGCTTGGACACCGCATTCGACGAGCAATACTTGCCTGCGTCATTGGAGAAACTTTCCCCAGTGACAGCGGTCAGTACAGGGGATTTTCACACACTGTGCTGCAACCCGAAGTTTTTAATGTGTAGTACGTTTGTGCCATCAAAATCAGCAACAAAATAAAACACAACAGAACTTTTATCAATAGTTGTTTCAATTTTTCAGTGAATCAAGTATGTCTCCATTCAGCAGTGTTCCGGGCCTTGTCTGCACGCCTCATGCCCGTCCATCCCCTCTCAATTATCAAAGGCAGTGGCATTAGTGGATGTGCGCTGACAAAGGGGGCTGGCAGGAGTGGGAACAGCCAAGGTGCCCAACACCATGTACACTTCAAAAGGTATCTTACGCGAAGGGGTCATTGTTCACATGCCCTCCTCAGACCCTGTGTCTCCAGGCAGGATCCCCTGAAGCAGGCGACGCCCCTGCTATCCAAATAAGACTATGCCATATACACGTCATTCATTCACATACACACCCACTTTTCTAAGTCTTTATAAACCACTTGATATTTATCATGAGAACATCTTTGAGCACTGCAAGTCAACTCATGAACATGCTACCTGAGAACTTGTGACCACTGCGAGTCAGCTCGTCATCGTGCTACCTGTGAACATCTCCCTGTTCTCCTGCTACTAACTACCCTGCTTGCTGAATCTAACTGTTGGTCAAAGTAAGGGCAGGTCATCTATTCATATCTCCTAGATCTTTACCTTGATCTTTAAATTTCTATCTATTTCGAACAAACGCACCCAGTAGTGTAATGGTCATTAATCTCATTGCCATGAGTTTAATTTGTCATGTTATCGATGTATAGCAATTGTCAGTGTCAATTGGTATCGAATTGCATCCTTCGCGGACAGTGTCTACAAGCAGGTTTCCTTTTGATGCACGATAGTACATTCAAGGGACGAGTAACATGTTACGATTTGCATCACATCAATGAATTGTGTATGAAAGATGTCCTATAATACAGCCGGCTAGGCTACACAGGTTTTGCTTCGGTGACCAAGACATAGAAAATGTATGATATAATTCCATCTTTCTAACGCTTTTATGCAAAATAATTTTCTAATGTTGACATTTTTTGCTTTCATAATTTCCAACAATGCCTGCATGTACGGTTTACGGTTGCCGCTCCAAGACCCATAACAAACCTAAAAGGCACTAAAATGTATGTATTCCCGAGGAATATAGATCTAATAAGAGAATGGGTCAGATATTGCGGATTTGCTCCTGAAGAGCTTGAAAGTAGAGCACATGAAGTCTTGGGGGACTCGAGGGGTGATGGATTCCGCATCTGCATCCTGCACTTTGCCACGAATACGTATGACCAATCGCTGTACACAAAGAAGCGACTCAGAAATTCCTTCCAAATGCAATTCCGACAATTCATGCACACGCTGCCTCAGGCGAGTCACAGTTCCTGATTTAGCTGTAGGCCTTGGGGTACTGAATAGGTAACTACGTGGACGGATTAGTGTTTTAGGTGTAAATGTCCCTTATAATACTTTTCATATTTACAAGATTGTATTGCTTTATAACTAAACCACATTTTGCTAAACATCTGTCCTTGGTTTTAGGAGCATTATAGAAAACGATTTATGGGCACAGACAACTATGCTATAGTGCTCTTGGAAATAAGCATTATCGTTTTGTAATCTGTTGCTTTACATGTCAATTTTTTAAGTTAGCATTTCTAAATCAAATCAAATTTTCCCTTTACAACTCCATGACAATGCACTGAACATGAAGGAGCAAGCTTCTGCATCCATGTCTTTCCTGGAGTCAACAACAACTTTGAGCGTGCATCAGGTAGTTTTATTTAGCTATTCAGTTCCGGAACTCTTTCATGCATGGAATTTGAGATATGATCAAATTTACATATCGTGTTTGTTTACATCATGTTTCATTTATGGGTTTTTATTGATATGTATCATTGTCTGCATCACATTGTGTTCAATTTCACTTTTTTTCATCCATACTAAAACAAGTACTGTTTTACAGAGAGATGCTGGTACTTCGGCTACAATTAAATCATCCTTCGGAGCTGATACAGAGCCAGAGGTATGCGTACCGACAGTTCTCTCAAATGAAAGAAAGTTGGTCCTAGATCTGATACCATTAGACAGACATTATTATAAACAAGCATCTTTTGCAAATTGCTTCAGTGCAACATTTCAATCAGTGGGTTTTGCACAGTCATCTTTGATCGAGTAAACTAGCCATCAATCAGGTGAAATTCGAAATGTATATTTTGACTTGGTGACGTACACGGTGTACAAGGGTATCAGTGTAAGCCATGTGTGCGATGGAATAATTTGATTTCAAATACTAATTACTTATTTTTAATGGATACACTTTTCTAGGGATTTATACAAGATCGGGATATAGAAGAGGAGGCGCGTGGATCCTAGTCAGTTGACCAGCTTGCTGGTGCAGTCGTTACAGAAAAGAAGGTTTCACAGAAAACCAAGAAAGCTACGGTAATTTACAAACAATTTCATTTTCAAACTGTTTTGTGCCGGTGCCTTCATAGCATGCTTTTCTTAAAATCTAAAGTGCCATATACTGTATATTGGATTTACATTGAACATGTTTTTCCAACCTGTCTTCTAGTTGCCCGATGGTGTACCAACTATGCAGACACAGACAGCTACAGAAATCAGAGATGCTGCTTGCCAACTGATTTGACCATGGAGCAACTATTTGAGGCGCAGAGTGTTCAAATCAATAAGCAGACGCAAGATGCTTTTGTCCAATGGCCAGAAAATGAAATTAATGTGACCCGCGAAGCCAGAAAAGTGTTGGACCATTGCTAGAATGCAAGAGCTCCACCAGATGAAGATGAAACTGAATATTATGAAGATGCTTTAGAATTAGATGCAGACCACTTGACTCAATCTACACCCGCCAAAAAAGGGCCACCCAAAAAACAATCGACTTATGTTTTCTCCGATTCGTGTTCAAGTAACAGAAACTGAAAGAACAGGGACTGAAGCATCAACACAATTTTACCAAGGAACTAGCCAAAGATCTCGACTACAGTTTGTCCAGTTGGGCTGATGTGTCATCCACAGTTAAGTCAGAAACAACACTCCTGCAGGATGATAGTCTAATAAAGGAGCCCAAATACACTGTATTCAACAGCTGCTTGATGGAGATTATAATGATGCTGAAATGTGTGCATCCAGAGAGAGGGGAAGTATGCGGGAAGCCATTGGTGAATGTGACTCGTGTATCAAACGCCAGTAACCTCAAAACACAAGCCACCTGTGAAATGTCCCATGCAAAATTTTCATGGTCCGCTCAACCGACGATGGAGAAACTGCCAGCTGGAAATCTACTGTGTGCAGCTGCTTTACTTTTCAGTGGCTCTACATTCCCCAAGTTGTCCAGTTTATCAATTTTTGGGACTCCAGTTCATTTCTAAAACGCAGTACTACAAATATCAACTTCAATATCTATTCCCTGCTATTAGTGAAGCTTGGAAAATTGAACAAATGTATATTCAAAGTACATTCTCAGAAAAACGGTTCAGGCTAGCTGGCGATGGACAGTTTGACAGCCTCGGATTTTCAGCAAAGTACTGCACATACCACTTTCAGGACATGGAAACTAAAAATAAATGGTGAGTTTGGTGGTCGTGCAGGTGTCTGAATGTAAATCCTCAGTGGCCATGGAGAAACTTGGTTTTATAAAATCCCTTGAAGATCTCCAATCGAGCAGAATGCAAATCAACTGCATAGCCACGTACAGACACGTTTCAATAGCCAAGACAATGAGAGAGCAGTTTCCAAATATTCGCCATCAACTTGATGTATGGCACTTGCAAAATCAATCAAAAAAAATCTCAACTGCAGGAATAAAAACGTATTTTACAGTGGTCCCAGTCTTTTAGCAACGTTCTTTGGTGGAGCTCCAAAACTTGTCATTGGTCTGTGGAAATTCTACTAGAAAAATGGTGGTCACTAATGCACCACTGTTCCAATATTCACTCTGGACAGAAAACCAAAATTTCCACCAATGTGCACATGGCCCTTTGTCGCCGGAGCAGAAACCGAAGAAGTGGTTGATTCCATCTTCACCTCCACACAAAGCTCTTGAGAAGATCGTGTTTGATAAAACTATCAAGAGATCTGAAGGGACTGACAGGATTCTGTCACACAGGAGATTTGGAGGTGTTCTACACCATCTGCCTAAAATACAGGCCAAAGAGATTGCATTTCGGCATAGACGGGATGCAATAGAAGACATTACAAGCGGTATTAGCGCATAACGAGAATATAGGGCGTGAACAATCGAGGACTGTGGGAAACTTTGGGATGCTTCGCTACAAAATGGCCTTTACGAAAAGAAGCAAAAAATGGGTGGTCAAGCCAATTTATACGAGGAAATGGAATTCGATTTTGTGAAAGATCTTATTTTGACTGTCTTGGAGATGCATACTCATGGAATCGCGCACAATTTTTTTTTCCAAGGACACATACATTGCCACAAAACATTGCCAACGTGCACTGTCCACCTAAAGCAGAGCTTGTGGAACAGTTCACCTCCCGGTTCAAATGATTACCATCTATTCCTTTGTTGAACAATGTTTATATAACGTGCCCAAATAAAGCATCCAATTTGTCTTTTGAAATGTATCCTCCGTCAATTATTTTTTCAACAAGTGCCATTTTTACGAATGCCATACAATGTAACACTGTGCTTTCACACTTCCCAGTTTCGTCGAGCTACTGTGGGACGTTCACTGATCGTGGGAGGGTCAGTTGGATAACAGCATGAAAGCAACTTTGGGGGTTCTGCAGTTGCCTTACCAAACAGTTGCCCAAATAGCTGAATAACTACTCGTCCCACAAAAGGAATGAGACCTAGGCTAGATAAGATACTCAGCACGCAAGAACTACTGACTATGAGCAAAGCAGCGCATCAAAGTGGGTTGTTGGTGCGAAATAGCTGCACTCTGACCAATATATTCATGGGGGCATGTGTTGGGGGTCGTTGCTAATGTAAGGAAGGAGTGGGTCGGTTGAGCCCCCATACATTATACGCGAAAGTGACACCCTGCTCTTGCACTAGTGGGGGACGCCTCCTTTGCCCTTCTGCAGCCAAGGAGAAGAAGGCCCCTACATAAGCAGAGGTGGGGCTATTGCTAGACAAACTTGGACTCCATTTTGTGTACCCTCGACTCCAACTTTGGACTAGGCTGCATTCTGTCATTGCGAAGTTTCCCCTCCCCCTCAGCAGTGCCACGAACAGCGAGCACTGACAGCCCCCACATTTTTCCTGCTGTGCCTCACAAGTCCCTTTCTCATGGATGCACCGAGACAAGATGTTGCAAAGTAATAATGTTTTAATTTAAGTCTTCCTCTGAGATCACTGTCCTGTGTGTGTCGGGGCCAAACCATGACTTGTACTTGTTCATCCATCTCAACAAATGATCTCCTGCACCTCTCACCCCTGCTGCTGGAAAATTACTGCTTGTTCAACCTTGTGCCCCTCTAAAACTATTTGTTTATGTACCAGAAGTGTGAACCTTCCTTGCTGACCACCCCAGAGTGCCTCCCAATAAAACAAGATCCCAGCCAATGTATATTCTGTCCTAAACTAACATGTGTCACTCCACCCCTTTCTAGCTCTTATGTGCCAAACCTGTGAGCTATTGATACCAACGCCCGGTGGGTGCCTCAGCTGCAAGACCCCCCCACAGCCTTCACCTCGCTAGTGACCCAAAGTGGGATAGTACAAACACGTGTGCAATTTATAGGCCTCTGTAAAATATAACTGTAGTCATGGGTTCAGTGAACCACGGCCTGGCAGGAGGGGTTGCAGCAGGGCTTGCTTGGACTTTCTCATACAAGCACATTTTGTCAGGGCTCGAGACTTGCGCCTTGCAAAAAATATATAAATAAAATGTACGTGATTTGCTGTGTGAACATGAGACGGGCTGAGCTCACAGGTGGTGTGGGCTGGATGTGGGAGTCGCTGGGAGAGTACAAAGTTCTCCAGAGGAACCAAGTAAAACACTAGAAATTTTGTACACCATTGTTGGATGGCAGCAAACAATTCATAGGTTTTTCAAAAATATTTCTAATGCCACTATGGTCTGAAGGGCTATTGGTTTCCATTCTGAGTGAAGGTCAGCAGCTTTGAATTTTTGCTTGCAAGCTGAGCAAACCCATGCATCGTACACAGCATAAGGTTCAATTGTTTTTTGACCTTGAAAGAAAGGGATGATTCTGAAAAGAATGAAGGGAGGGGTGTAATACCATCAAATATGTTAAGGTTCACCATTCCAAAACTGGACAAAGTAACATGTACTTTCATTTTATGAAAATTAGTTGATCTGAACAGAGTATCTACGTTACGCCAAGAGAATGGAAATGCTGAATATTGTGCAAGTTTTACTTTCGACGATTTTGTAGACCAACGAGTCAACTTATTAGCCAACCGTTATTGCTGGCTTACATTGTACTGGGTTGTTCTTTGTGGCATATTGCAATGACACGCAAATACAACGTGTGTACACTTGTCTTTGTCCCGGGCACATGGGCAGTTCAGCACCGAGATGCATGTGGTCCACCACTGGGTTCCCCCAGGTTCCACAAACGGCTTATTCAACATTAATATTTAATTAAAATGCCGTCTGTGTATTCTTCAAATTGTAGCGTCAGCTTTCGCATCCCATTTCGAGCTGAACATCCTCCATAACACTAACCTCTGAAGCAAATTGTAGACCAATTTCCATGTTGTTTTACTCTGTGTTCCCGTTGTTTCACGTCTGTTCATCATTAGTTGTAACAGGGAGCCGAATTAATGAGTAAGATGATAAATTGTAATAAAGATCGACTACTGAGACACATTTATGTTATGTTTTTCAAACAGCTAAATCCAGCCTTTCTGCGATTGTCATCGATTCCAGATACCAACAGACAGGTTTTTTAACTGGCAGCTGCAGTTACACTTGAAGGGCTGGATCACAATGATGCTTTTCTGGGACGATCGCCACAGGCCGATATGCCCTTACGTGGTACCAGCGATAAGAAGCAACCTGACATCATTTACGGTGGCCTAGCGCCAAGCTGATGCCCAAGCCTTGCGATTCACAGTGCGTGCAATGCGCTTCTTATACCCAAAAGGAACACCGCGTGACTCACGAACATTTGTGGATCGTGAACAAAAAAAAGAATTACCCATTTGCTTGAATATGGCAATCACCGGATGTTCTCTGAGCGTTTATTGTGAAATAAAAGTACTTTACAAATTGTACAATTTTGCCATTTTCTTTAAAAGTGTAGTTTTATATTCAGAATTGGGACGTGCTGTGTTGTGAGAGGATATGTGTTGATATCCTGGGTTATGCATCAACTAACATTAACACGTAGGTGATGAATGGGCGCGTTTGGCTACGCTGCCCAGTAATGTCATGGAAATAGGCAGAGAATATCACTAGGTTTCGTGATGTCAACCTCATGGGCGGGGAATATGATTTAGTGCCGCCTGGGCAGTCCACTTTGGACGATGCGGCAACTGATAAGATTATTACAAGATGGCCGCGCCCTGCTGCCTGATTTCGCATGTGTAAAAAAGAGGAAAACTACAGTAAGGTGCATAGGAAATGTTTCTACGGTCGATCAACATATGCTTAAAAACACATGCCCAAACCCTCGGGACAATAATATTTTTGAGCGCACTATTCCTTTAAAAATGTGCACAAACCAAAAGAAAAAAAAAATTATACCAGGGCAAGCGTTGTATAAATGAAATCTGTGAAGGGATTGTTCCATTATAGCAATACTCTTTTGCGCTAGTACGTTATGCTTGCTTTTTTGTGCATACTGCCATGCAAAGACTGACCACACTCAAAGATGTTAACCTATCAACTCTTCCTTGGTACTGGGGGAAACCTTTCATACTCTGTCAGTGGTTTGGTGGACATTACACTAGGATGTGTGAATGTGGTCCTTATGGATGTTTACCATTGTATTAGTTGCACAATTGTGAATGTCTGGTAGTAGTTAACCCTCGTGTAGGGCTGTCAATATATACTACACCGCACAAACAAGCCTAAAGAGGAAGGGCCTGAAATCGAAAAGCATGTTTTGGAAATGCTGCATTCTAGCTGGGAATGTCTCATTTAATGAGAGTCTGCATTACGAGCAAAACATTTTTATCTTGTAAAGCGAGAGGGAGCAGCTTGGGCTTCGTGGGATTTTATAGTTTTGACGCCTGTCTGTTGTTAATTCGCACTCTGAATTTGGCCTTACGTTTTGGCAGACTTGACTTTGGTCTTTGCTCTTTATTAGTTAGTGTTTAATTCCCACTCAATCTCCCTGCCTCCCCCCCTTTTTACTCCCTACCCTTCTATAAATGTTACATTTCCACTTTAACCATTGGCCGATATGTTTTGGTGCTTGGGCAAATTCAGAATGAACTTTTAGGAGGAGCGATTTCACTAATGGTGAAACAACCAAAATGCAACAGGATCTCAGAGCCAGCACCAATCATCGTTCACTCAGGAAACCGCAAATCACAAGCACCGTTCGAGGAGAAGAGCTGTAGCCCAGAGCAGAAGCTAAGTTTTTGAAGTGACTATTTTTTGGGAGTAAGATTATGTTTTTGGCGAGCAAACATGCAAATCCATTTCCCAATGGGAGTAAATAAGCAAGTACAAATGTTTCACTGGTAAACAAATGTTTTTGTAATTATTTCTTTGAACTTAGTTATTCATGCACATTAAAAAGATACATGTTTACATCTTCCGATCAGGCAACAATAATAGTTTCTTCCTGTGGTACTATGTGCACTACTGATCCAAACATATCCATTGAGCTGTTTAGGGGGAAGAAAGAAAGGGCACAAGGTCGATTTCCGATTTTTTCTTGGGAGTATTTTTACTCCCCATTTTTGGTGATTGTTAATTTTTAGTGAGTAAAAGTGACTAATACACCCCTTTTCTGTAAGGCTGTGGAGGTCAAAGTCCAAATTCCACATACAGCTCAATCTTGCTTTGTGGGTCAATAGCCAAGATCGTTTTACTAAATTAGTAATGAAAGAATGTATTTGTGTTAGATGTCCACTGCATTAACTCACTAATACCCAAACCCTCCATATCCATTTGATCTACCGCCCGCCAGGTCCTATTGGCACCTTTGATGAAGACCTCAACACCATTCTATCTAGCAATCTTAAAAGCTCCTCTCAAGTTCTCACTCTGGGGGACTTTAACATGGGCTACAACGACCCGGCAGACCAAACAGCCAGTGCCATAGCCAACACTATTGCTGAACAAGGCTTTGCACAAAGAAGTATGGCACCTACTCACTCGAAAGGTAGAATACTTGATTGGGTGACCAACCACAACTGCTCAACAAACATCACAAATACCTCACCACTAGTCTGGACCGATCACCACCTGGTATCGTTCTTGTTGTCCACTGACAGGCCTCCACCTCCGCCTAACACCACGGCCCCTCCAACTCTCACCAGAAACAAGAAGAACATTACACCAGAAAGACTCATCCCGAATCTACTCCCCACACTTAACACACTCCCCGATAACCTGGATACAGAGATCCTGGTTGAAGAATACAACAAGGTTATGGCTTCCTCGTTGGACCGCACCTTAACAAATGGTACACCCCACTCCTCAAAAACCTAAGGCAGCAATAAAGAAATTGCGAGGCCACCTGGAAAAAATCCCCTTCAACCGCAAACAAACTCAAACTCTCCAAACTAACCGCACTTTATAAAAAAGAAATCTACCTGGCCAAATTAACCTCCTTTGACTCTCGCATATCCCAAGCTAAATCTAATATGAAAGAACTCTTCTCTATACTTGAAGTAGAAACCCCCATACTCCCCCCCCCCCCCCCGATACCTGCACCAAAGATAAAAACTGGTGCTCAGAAATTCAAAATGCCTTGGCAAATAAGATTGTGACCCTTCAAAGTAAAATCTCGAGTAAAAAAGCTGCCATAAAAGACACTCTCCCCTCCAAAATGAAGGATAAGCACATGACCACAGATCCTATCCGCTTCAAGTTCTCCAAAGTCAATACTCTTGAAGTAGAAAAAATTATGCTGTCTTTGAAACCATCCAACTGCCAGGGAGATCTGTGCCCAGCACAGCTCAAAGATGCCGCCCGTGACCTTTCACCCTTCATCACTAAACTGATCAATGCTTCCTTTAACACTGGCTCCATCCCTTCTAACCTAAAACAATCCTGGGTACTTCCATTATTAAAAAACCTATCCTGGACCCAGCCATACCCACAAATTACTGACCTATAACCACTGTTCCCTTCTTACTAAAAATCCTTGACAAGGTCGCCTATGTACAAATACAGAAGCACCTGGAGGAACACCACCTCTTAGGATCCAGACAATCAGGGTTCCGTCCTCAACATGGGACTGAAACTGCACTTATTGACCTAAAAGCTCAGACTGATACTCTCAGGGACAAAGGGCAAGTTGCCTTGCTCCTCCTCCTGGACTTATCTGTAGCGTTCGATTTGCTCGACCATTCTGTCCTATGCTCGCACCTCCATACAGCAGCACACTTTTCTCCAGAGGCCATCAAATGGATCACCTCATTCCTCAACGGAAGAACTATGAGGGTCTTCTCTCCCACTGCTGCAGCAGACCCCATTCCTATCACTTGGCTCCTGTGTCTCCCCCACACTGTACAACATATTTACCAAGCCCCTTTTCGATGATTTGGATCATCTCGTTATCACCTACACTAACTACGCAGATGATACCCAGATCCTCCTCCTGCTTTCTGGATATTATGAAAAGGATTCGGCCTTGCTAAATAGGGTGTACATCATCATTCAGGCATGGATGGCCACTCATGGACTATGCCTGAATGATGAGAAAACGGAGCTTATCATCCTGGGTACCACGCCCAGTTTAAAGAAGCTTAGCCCTGCCTACAACTCCTTCATGATAGATGGGAACAATATCAAAGTTGGACAGGAGGTCAAAACATTGGGTCTCTACTTGGACTCCAACCTTTCCTTCAAAAGACAACTGAGCTCCCTGGCATCCTCAACTGCATACACGTGCAAATTAATCTGCTCAGCCAAACCATTTCTGTCAGACACTAGCTGCCTCACACTCGCTAGAGCCCTTATACCCTCCCGCCTTGACTATGGCAACGCCCTTTACCTGGGAACCTCCAAGGCTACCACCAACAAGTTACAAACCCTCCGGAATAACGCCCTGAGAGCAGCCCTAGGCATCCCTAGAAGAGAGCACATCTCAGGACTCAGCCAACAGAAAAACTGGCTATCCACTAGAGACAAAATACTCCTAAAAACGGCATCTCTAACCCACAAATCTCTCAACAATGCCACCCAGATCTATTTGATCAACAGATTCCATAGACAAGCATCCTCGAGACCCCTCAGAACTGCATACAAAGACTGCCTCTCTGTCCCAAATTTCAAAGTTGCCACCATAGGAGGTAACAGTTTTCCGGTAAAAGCGGCCAAACTGTGGAACTCCTTGCCTCCCAACCTTAGAGCAGACATGCCCTACCTGAAATTCCGATCCATGGTAGTTTCATGGCTGAACACGAGGGACCACCAAGATAGCTAGGTGCCAAGGCTATCACTTAATGCTACCCGCACACTGTGTAACCTTGTGCGCCCACTCTGTACTCGTGTTTATATATTGTATATATTGCTTGTTCTCATTATGCTCTGTATATACTTCCATTGCTAACATGTACATTTTATATTTGAAACTAAGCTACGCATATTCTTGTAAATGCTGCGCCTTGATAACCTCGGATGTATCTGCGCATTATAAATAATAAAACAAACAAACGTAAACACCATTCAAAAAATGGTCTGTACAGCATTCATATAACCAACTTAAACTCACACATTAGCCAATAAAAGTTATTTCAGATGCATCTTCTAGAAGGCTTTAAAAACAACATTCCAGATATCTTTGTGTGTCTTGCAGCAAGTGAACTTTAAAAAAAGAAAAAAAAAAATCAGGGTAAAGGATATACATTGCGTTCTGGAAATTGCACACCTAATGTTTGATTTCTATTTTAGGCACTTGACAGAGTACGCAGCAGAGATTTAAGCTGTGCTGCTTTTTTTGCCTTAAAAGATTTTTACTCCGTCAGCAAATTGCAGCAGGACATACTGTAACACCAAAATGGAAACTCCTTAATCAACACTTCCCAGGGGGAAACGAAGGATCGCACTCACAGGCAAGCACAGGCACAGGCAAAATCTCCATAGAAATCCACAAGTACAGCAGGCGCTATTTAAACATGTATTTTAATATTGTGTGGGGGGTGGGGCAGGGGGCGGAGACGACATAAGTCCCAGAATAAAGTACAAACTCAAGCACGCTTTCAGGTCCATGGATCATAGACTGTGGCTACTCGTTATAACAAGCATGTGAGCCTTTATACAAAAGGAGACTCTAGCCCCCTCCCACCCCCCAAACAAACCAATGTGGGTTATCACTCACTTGTATAAGCAACACACACAAAAAGACATATTGGTTTTTTGCATGCAAGCCTTGATTACTATGGTTGAAAGGTTGCATGCCAGTTTAGGCCTAATAAACTGCAGGGTGCAAGAGAAACGGTCCGCATTGTGATGGTCAAGAAGTTGAAGCTGGGGTGGGTGGGGCAGAGTTCGAAGGAAGTGAGGCATCACTCTGCTTCACAGTCATAAGTACATTTCAACATTGGGAATCGATGGAGAGACAGGCAACATAGCTGTTGCACCGGATAGCGACACATGGATAAGCGCATGGCCATGAGAGTGCGGTCAAGATGCGGTAATAATGCACAGAGGAGCATGAAGACATTACTCGCTAAACTGATACACTTGCTCCCCACTTAGTAACAACCCCATGCTCTACACTATAATCCCCTTCTATATAAACTGAATGCACGTAGAAATAAATAACTACCTACCTCACCATAAATATATACAATAAACAAAATTCGAAATATTTCAACTATATACATCTAAAACTATGCACAATATCTATTTGGGCGAGACTGCTGCAGTCAACCATAACCCTTTCACAGTACTTTTCTTTCATCCTTAGTTATGGGGTGGGGTCAACCATTACTTGTTCGTTTTGTACAGTGCTGGCCCGCCATAAGCACCACCCTTTTCCTTGGCTGTTGGGCACGGCCTCCTCTCCGAGCCTGTTGAGAAGCTCCCCATAATTTCTGTGACAACTCTTGAACCACATGGGGTGCTGCTAGCACCACTGCATTGCCCATGCTAGGAAGTCCTACGGCTGCCCCATCCTCCACGTGGGGCTGCTGCATTCACTGCCTCTGGCCCGTGGTCCTGGGCGTAGTGTTTCTGAGGTGGGGGGGTGGCACCACAACGCGCGTGATACTAATTCTCCAGGAGAGTTCCTATTGAAATTGGGACACTGCCTTCATAGCCACGCTAAGGACGTGTTATGCGCAGGTCCTGCCCCCTACCTCCTGTGTAGGCGAAGTGTAGGCCAACACACACTCTCCAATGAGGCGGACAGGGCTCTTCACCCGGGAAGCAAGGACATGGCAGCCTTGGACTTCTCAGCTCCCACCTCTCCCCCAGACGGCACCGGGCGGGGCAGACTAGAGCAGCCTCCCTCGCTTTCCCTGTGCGACTTCTAGTATACTTAGCCCGGGAAGGTTTCTCTTCTGGTTCCACCATGTAAGAGACCCAGAGTGGGCCAGCAGGGGGCATGGCCGGGGGCTAAGCAGCCCATTTCTCCAGGGGACACCATGTATATGCAGAACAGGGTCTCTTACTCTGGGCCCCATTTGGTTTGCCCCTGAGTGGGCTCAATCGCCAGCAGGCCTGGTGGGTGTTTGGGCTGCACCGGGCACGCAGCCAGGGCGCATGTTTTATGCCGAGCATACACAGCCTGGCACATTTTCACATCCGTCCGTTATTCGTGCTTATGGGCCATTATGTCAAGCCATGCTTGTTGGTCGAGTTTGTTATACAGGATCAGCACCACACACTAAATCTTTGCGTGCCAGCAGAACAGAACCTGGACGATAAAATACAAATGATATATTGGAGACCACATTATTATTAACCAGCTTTCGTTTATTTGCAAAGAAGTAATAGCAAAGTGTGATTAATGTTTATGTGTTGGCTTCTTGTGGTTTTAGGAGTGGTTATGTGGTAGTGCCATATAATGAATAGACCACAAGTAGTTATCACTTTGCTTATTTGTCTCCGATGCTCCCGATCCCAGGGTCTCTACCTATAGGTTACTTTGTCTGCGCCTTCATGTCTGCGGGTCTATAGTGCGCATTATAAATTCCATGTAATCTAATATGTCCCAAAACATTTTTTTGGGTATGAGCTTCTATTTCACTGTCCATTTTATAGTTGGAGAGATGCAATGCTAAAGCAGATTCATAGAATTTGTATTCTGAGGGTTCTAAATATAGGCTAAGATAGCTATTCATAATAGAGCCGAGAAAATGGCCTCCTAATTTCTGATTCGTGTGTATAGTATGATTGCAAACATAATATATGACGTCATGGATGCCAAAAGGCAATGTCGCGCCTAGGTGGTGACACTGCCTTTTGCGATTTGAAAATGCAAAGACTAAAGATAAGAGGCAAATGAGTGTATTAAAGTGGGTAAGAGGATGCGGCACAAGGAATAAAGAAGACTGTTTTATGTCATTTTATGTATTACACGTCTTTGGTCTAGTGTAACGTTCATCATTTTGCATTTCATTTGTCTTGATGGTAGAAAGTTTGTACCAGAGACGGACCATCCAACTGATCGGGATCAGAAAATAGAAAGTTTACATGTCGCTTCATGCTGGAGACCAGCCTCTAAGCGCTGGACCTTCTGCGTTCGTCTTGCCTCCATTACAAATGCGTTGCCCCTGAGCCATCTTCCAGGTCAATGCAAAACACTACAATAAAGCACCTGTTTGGAAACCGACACCACCGGCGTGTGTTACGGCAAGTGCAAAACCAAGACCATACTTTACAAAAATATAATTGAAGGACTGGAAGACGGCGAAAGGATCTACCATAAGAAAACCAAAATGAAAAAGATTTCAAATATCAGAACCAGTGTTCACAAAATGGCAGCAAGGAAAATGTGAAGGGCGAAGATCTTTTTCTAACAGGGCGAGGCAGCTCGATGTAGATGCTTCAACATAAATGCTCCCAACGAAGGCAACAAACGCAATGAAAAACAAGCTCATGGTTTAAAGTGCAAGATTATATGACTGAACTCAGGAACACAGACACAGACTCATTGTAGACACTTACAAAAACGCACCTTCTCCTGAGACGTCTTCATTTACATGGCAGGGGACTTTGCAATGCCTTGAAAATCTATTTTTATAATTTACAATCGTTGATGGCCACAGAGAGGAGTGGTCGAAGCTAAGGGAACCTTCAAGGGGCAAAATGTATGCAGTGAATAGGGAGGATGGACTGGAAAATGGGAGGCAAGAGACATCAAGAAAAAACCTGGTAGTAAGGGAGGGACCTGAGAAGGGGAGAATAGGTGAAGGGGGGGGCAATGATAAAGAGGGAGGAAGGAAAGGGATTATACAGTTGGGAGAGGAGCAAATAAAGAAATGCAGAGGTTGGTGTGAAATGGAGAAGTACGAAAGAGTTGGGGTTGGAAAATGTGAATCAGGAAAAGGAGAAGGATCAGAAAAGCATAAGGGATGCTAAAACATATCATCGCAAATATGAAGGCTTGCGGGAGGGACCTGGCAGTTACCATAGAGGCATACATGCTCACCAGTAATCCAATCACTACACCAATCCCCTACTTCAGCCTCTGTGGCACGTACCACATTTACAGTTGTAAGAGGAGGCAGTCCAGGCGAATGGGAATTAACATTCCCTGGTCACAGCGACCACTGAGCCACAATGTGAATGGTGTGTGGCAACCATACAGAAAATCAGAAATATTACATGGTTATCTATTCTGTTCACTATCCTACAGTGCTAAACCAGTGATGCTCGAGTGCTTGCAGTTGAGGCATGTAAGACTAATATCAGAAGGAGGAAGCTTTCAAGAACAACAAGACTTCCAAGCTTTCAACAAGGCTAAACGGGCTGCGCTTTGTCCACAGCCGTGAACACTGGTTCCTACAATAAAAGTTTTACCCACCTTCAATTTAAACATCTCAACCTCAACAGTAAGCAGAACTTTAGGAATTACAGCTCAAAATTGTGCAGTTTATCATTCAGCTATACGCAACCTTTACTGAAAAGTGCTTCATAGGCACACGTTTATAATTTAAATATTAATCTGTATTTAAAAGAAAAGGAATTGGTGTTTCACAAGTACCTTACTTTCCCCTCTTTGATAATCATTTGTTAAATCCAGTTTTCCTAAAATCAGCTTTCTTATACTCCTAAACGCCAGGAACAAGATCAAGCAAAGGGATGTGGAAGTAGTAGAGTAGGCACAAATCAGGCTTCATTTGTAGCCATGGACATTTTGACCAAACCTTGCATCATTGTTAAATGAAATATTCCCAGAATCATTCTTACTGAATGCAAGCGGAGGCGGCTGACTCAGGGAAGTCTCATAATGAGAGATGTCTTTCGAAAGCAAACAAAGCTGCTCGACATCCATCAGCAGCACTCGACCATGCAAGGCTACCCTTTGGAGTAGAAGCCTATAATCTCAGGCATCACGTGACCGATATATAACATATAGCTTCACTTAGCAACCCTTTAAAAGCTTTTCTGCTTGAGGAAATCAACCGAAAAAGACCAAGTGAATTTGTATAACCTTGAGTAAGAAAAATGCAAAATTTAGCGGCAGGATTATCCTCCGTGTTTTGTAGGGACAGCGGCAGAGCAAAAGTGGCCTTTGAAAAGATGTAAATCGATCCTGATTCACAAAAATAAATCAAATATTGGTAGCAATGTAGAAGAGGTGTGTGCACACACCACAGAGGATAGGCGTTAATTGGTTAAGAAGGCTCTAAAACACTAGATCGAAACCAAATGTTAAAAAACGATATGATGTCCAAACAAAACTACACAATGCAGTCTCATTAAAGAGTGAAAAGGTAAATTATTAAAACCCTAAAACAAACCAAAACAGCACAAAGGCATCTTAGTAACTATCTACGACTACTAAGTAGATTCAAGTCATCATCCAATATCCAACAGGGTAAACCAGAAATTGTACAATCTCTGGGGGACAAGCGAGGCACACTTTCAGGAAAAAGCACTACCATTTCCTTTCAAATCACAGACTCGGTTCCTAGTAATGCCAATGTACTATTTTGAGTTCCCATTTGGCGAAATGGCCAAAACTGGACACAAAAATAAAAAACAAATTGCATCTCTGACCTTTCCCACTAGGGTTAATAGCAAACCAGTAAATTGAAAGCTCCGATATTTACGACCATCAGAATACATTTAAACGTTCACTTGCATTAAAACAAAAATAGAAATGAAAAAAACCCAAAAAATGTATTTGATATATATGCATTCAAACGCACCTAAGCACGGACTTGAACGTGCATGAGGTTTTAATCGGAAACTAAAAAGATCCTCTCAAATTTGACCAGAAAATGGTTTTCACTTCAGACAGTAAAAAGTACCAAAATGTGGGATTAGGGGGGAGGATATACGTCAATTCTAAGGCAGTACATACAAAAGGTGACTTGCATGGTGACCTGCTACACAATCTGCAAGGACACAATATATGAACAAAGTGGAATTCCTTGAATACCTGAAGATTGGGCACCCGTTTCCTACAGGCATGGAGGAGGAATACAACATCATGCTGGTTCCACCTAGGTCACCAGTGTAAATAAATAGGGGTGAAAGATGAGCGACACAGGAAGCGGCCATCACAAAAATTAATCACCAGATCTTCTGGTCAGTTGGACACGAGATTATAGTAATTTCCAGCTCACGAGCCAACTATAAAGAGGGGCAGTGAGTCATCTTGTAATGCCAATCGGACAACAAAATGCCTTTGTTTCGAAGCTTCCACGTATTGATTAGAAACAAATGTGTTTCAATGAACTTCTGCAGTTCACAGAATAAGGTTAGAAACAATAACTTTGACCTGATTCTCTCTGAAACCATCAACAAGTGTTGCCATCATGGAAAAATATTTTCTCAACAGCATTTGGTTCACTTGTTCTAGAAATCTTTAAAATCATTCCCCCGCACCCCCCCTAGGTACTGGTATGAGGAAGATGGGGGTTTTTCAACCTTCCACCACCTGCTACAGTAACCCAAGTGAGTTTTGTGCCATTCCTGGCTTGCTCGGGCAGCTTTGCAGAACTACATCCTCCTGCAGGCTTCCGCACATCTTGCAGCGGTTTCTGTGTGTCCTCGCAGCAATCCCATATCTGGTCCCTTAAGTGTGTGCTTCTCGGCCAGACGGCGCAGTCCCAACTCCCCGTCTTCCTGAGCCTCCAATTCTCCAGCCTGGAGAGAACAGGGAACACAATGTGTGCTCGTTGAGGCTCAGTCAGCCTTTCCTTTTCTCTGCAGCAAGCCTCCAGCTGGCTCACGGTTCCTCCAGGGAGGATCTGACAAGGAACAAAGTACTCCTTCCCTTTTTATCGCTGGGGCTGACGATAAGGAACAAGTTACTTACCTGTAACTGTTGTTCTCCAGCATGGGTCTGGCATGGATTCACATGCTCATGAATATTCCCCGTCGTCAGGCTGGGAATCCTCGGTAAAGAAAAAACCAGTATCAGTTTCGTTTCTGATCTGTCTTTTGTAGTAATAACCAATCACTGGTCTCTGCGTCATACTGACCACAGCCAATGACTGCCCTCTACCTAAGCACCGCCTCTGGCAGCCATCTTCAGATTTGGAAGCACGTGAAGTGGCAGTATGACCAAGTGAAGAGCCGCAGAGGGGTAGGCGGGAGGGTTCGCATGTGAATCCATGCCAGACCCATGCTGGAGAACAACAGTTACAGGTAAGTAACTTGTTCCTTCTCCAGCATGGGGTCTGGCATGGATTCAAATGCTCATGAATAAAGAATACATAGCAGTACACACATGCACAACCACGGGAGGTGGCAACGGCTCAACATTAAGCAGTACATCAAACTCAACATTAAGCATCTTACCTCCTCACCAGGCTCACCTCAGGCGAACAGGTTGCGCAGCACTGCTTGGCCGACCCTGGACTCCTCCCTGGAATCCCGATCGACGCAGTAGAATTTCGTGAAGGTGTGCGTCGACCTCCACGTAGCAGCCCTGCATATGTCCAGCAGGGGCACACCAGAAAGGAACGCCGTGGTAGCTGCGATCGCTCTGGTGGAATGGGCTCTCGGACGGCCAGGCAGCGGTCGGTTTGCCAACCGATGACAGTACATGATACAGCCGGAGAGCCATCTGGAAATGGAAGCCTTCGAGAGAGCCTTCCCCTGATTGGCAGGTTCAAAGTTCACAAAGAGTTGTGACGTCTTCCGAAAACACTTTGTGCGGTCCACGTAGAACTTCAGCGCTCTAGCCACATCCAGCGAGTGCAAAGTCCTCTCAGCCGGCGACGAAGGCGACGGGAAGAACACAGGCAACACCAAGGGTTCGTTGAGATGGAAGTCCGACGGTACCTTGGGCATGAAGGAGGGGTGCGTCCTGAGCACTACCCTCGTGTCGTGAAAAGTCAAGTACGGGGCCTTGCATGAAAGGGCCTGGATCTCTCCCACCCGTCGTGCGGAGGTGATGGCCACAAGAAACGCTGTTTTCCACGACAGAAACTTCAACGGGGCCGAGTGCAGAGGCTCGAACGGAGGTCCCATGAGCTTGGTCAGCACCACGTTGAGCTCCCACGCCGGGGCCAGAGCCTTCACCGGCGGGAACGATCTGAACAGTCCCTTCATGAACTCTTTCACCAGACGATGAGACCACAAGAACGTCCGGCCCGTGGTTCTGGTGTATCGGGAGATCGCAGCAAGATGAATCTTGATGGACGCGTGTGCCAGTCCAGCTTTGGCCAGCGTCAGCAGGTACGGCAGTACCTGGGGAGCCGTAATCCGTAGAGGGTTAATCTTCTGTGCGTGGCACCAGACAGAGAACCTCTTCCATTTGTGTCCGTAGCATTTAAGAGTCGAGGACGCCCTGGCCTTTGCAAGAACCTCTCTGCAGTCGGCCGGTATGTCGTATCCTCCAAACTCTAGCGCTGCAGGAGCCAGGCCTGCAAGTTCAGCGATTTCGGGTCGTGGTGGAGGATGGCGCCTCCTTCCCTGGAGAGAAGATCCGCGTCCACCGGCAGCTTGATTGGCGGGGACGCTGACAAGTCCAGAAGGTCCAGGAACCATATCTGCCTCGGCCACGCAGGTGCGACGAGGATCATCCTGCACCGTGACCTCTTGAGCTGGTTGACGAGCCGGATTAGCAGTGGCAAAGGAGGGAACGCGTAGAGGAACAGGCCCTCCCAGGGGAACAAGAAGGCATCGCCCATGCTCCTCGCCTGAGGAAACCTGCTGGCGAACCTCCGGCACTTGGAGTTCGTCGCCGTCGCGAACAGGTCGATCTGGGGTGTGCCCCACCGTCGGAAGAGGCGATCCACTAGATCCTGCCGTACTTCCCACTCTTGGCACGAGCGCAGCTCCCTGCTGAGAGTCGGCAATGGTGTTTTTTATCCCTGCCAGATGAAACGGCACCAGAAACATCCTTTGGGCGACCGCCCAATGCCACAGGTCCTGCGCCTCCTTGGACAGCGCTGGGGACCTGGTTCCGCCCGGTTTCCTGATGTAAAACATGGTGGTGGTGTTGTCGGTGAAGATCCTCACCACCTTGCCCTTGAGGGACGGAAGGAAGGACCTGAGGGCCCAGAACACTGCACGGAGCTCCAGGACGTTGATATGGAGGGACTTCTCCGTCGGGAGCCAAAGGCCTCTCGCGTGCAGATTTTCGGTGTGCGCTCCCCACCCTTCCAGGGAGGCATCGGTGGTCACTGTCTCCTGGTGGTCTGGGGTCTGGAAGTCCATGCCCGCCGTCAGATGCGTGCGGTTGCCCCACCACCGGACCGCTCGGCGGAAACTCTCGTCGAGTGTGATCCTCTCCTCGAAGCTGCCCGTCGTTTGGATCCAGCGCGCGTCCAGGAACTCCTGCAACGGGCGCATCCGGAGCCTGCACATGGGAATGAGGTAGATGCAGGAAGACATCATTCCGAGGAGGGACTTGATGGACCTCACCTTGGCCGCGTCGGAAACCAACATCCGCTGTACCTTGCCCAGGATGGACCTGGTCCTTTCCTCCGACGGGGAGGCCAGAAGAGACACTGTGTCGAGCTTCGCTCCCAGAAACAGTGCGTTTTGCGCGGGTACCAGGTGAGACTTGGCGTAGTTCACGGAGAATCCCAGGTCCGTGAGAAGTCGGACGGTCCTTGCCGTGTGATCCACGGCGAGCTCCCTCGTCTTGGCTCGGATGAGCCAGTCGTCCAGGTAGGGGTAGACGTGGATCCCCTCGCGGCGCAGCTGCGCCGCCACCGGTGCAAGGCACTTGGTGAATACCCTGGGTGCCGACCGTAGTCCGAAGGGGAGGGCTTTGAACTGGTAGTGATGCCCTTGGACCACAAACCTGAGGAATTTTCGGTGCCCCTTTAGGATGGGAATATGGAAGTAGGCATCCTCCAAATCCAACGACGACAGGAAGTCTCCTTCCTCCAGCTGACCCAGGACGTGCTGGAGGGTGACCATCCGGACCTTTTGCGCCTTGATGAACTTGTTCAGACGTCGCAGGTCCAGGATGGGGTGCCATCCCCCCGTCTTCTTCTTCACGAGGAAGTATCTCGAGTAAACTCCGGAGCCCCGAAGTCTCTTTGGGACGAGTTCGATGGCGCCCTTCCTCAGCATTGCCTTTACCTCCAGGAGAAGTTGAGGGACGTGAAGTTCTTTCCTGGCCACGGGGGGGACGCGCGGACACCTTCTTTGAAACTCGAGCGCGTGGCCCTGGGCCAAGGCGTCCAGCACCCAACGGTCGGTGGAGATGGACTCCCACACGCTGACGAATCTCGCCAGCCGGCCTCCCACCGGGGTGCTTCGGTGGGGGCCCGACCCCACGGTCGGTTCAATCCTGCTTCGACGAGGCTTTGCCGCCTTGACCTCCTTGGCGACGACGGCGGGGTCCGCCAGACTTGCCTCGTCCTCTGTAGGCCTCCTGAGCCGACGAGCGGGCCGCTTGACGGTAGGTGGAGAAACCGCCGCCTGAACTTTTGGAGGCGCCCTTGCCTCCGCTGCTCCGAAAGGGCGTCCGTCGTTGTTGCAGAACTCCAAGGGCCCGGGCCGTCTCGGTGTCCGCTTTAATGGCCTGAAGGGAATCGTCCACAGTTTTCCCAAACAGGTTGTTCCCATCGAAGGGCCAGGACTCTGGTCTGAACGTCTTGACGGAAGTCCGTAGCCTTGAGCCATCCACGCCGCCTAAGGCAAACGCCGTTGCCCAACTGGCGGAACCCAGTGTCGGCGATGTCCGTCGCAACGGTAATGGCGTGGTCCGAAGCCACCTCACCTTCCTGCAGGATCTCCAGGGCCTCTGCCCTCTTGTCGTCCGGCAAGAAGTCCAGTAGGGGAGCCAGTTTGTACCAGAGCTCCCTGTCGTAGCGGGCCACGATAGCCAAGGCGTTGGCCGCTTTAATCGTCGTCGCCGCAGACGAGATGACTCTGCGTCCCATAGCGTCCAATTTCTTTCCCTCGCCGTCCAGTGGGGAAGTCGATGTGGAGGCCGCACCCCCCCCCCGCTTTTTTCCTGGCCGCCGCGGAGACGACGGAGTCCGGGGTAGGCTGCGCCCGGAGGCACAGGGGGGCCGTGTCCGGGACCCGGCACTTCTTCTCGTACCGGTCTCTTCTAGCTGGCGTCGTGGAAGGGTTCTTGAGGAGGGTGAGGCCCTCATCCCAAATGTCGTCCAATAGAGGCACTGAGAGGACCGTCTTCCTCTTGGCCTCGCGCCGCTGATAAAGGAAACCTTCCTTCTTCTCCTCAGGGCAGAGTTGGAAAAGCTCGGATGCCCTGGTGATCATGGAGTGGAACGATCCAATCTCGTCGGGCGGAGAAGCCCTGGTGGGAGGCGACGACGGTACATCCTCGTCGTATACCTAGTCGTCCGTACCCGTCGCTGCCGTGTCAGTCCCCGTATCATCCCCTCGGGTGGACGGGGAGGAGGGCTGGAAAGGGCGCGACGGCTGAAAAGGAGGCGGAGGGTGGATCCTTCTTTTCTTGGTAGGGGGAACACCAGAAGGTCCCGGTTCTGGGTCGCCCGACGGGAGAGGTTCCGTCGGCAACGGTAGTCTCGTCCTTATCTCTGAGCATAAGGACTGTATAGCCAACAAAATGGCCGCCGAGTTCTCTCGCGGCGCTGGCAGAGGGGAATTCGACGGGCGATCAGGGGCCCCGTCGGTACCCTCGACGATGTCGTCGTCACCTGCGTCGGGATCCATCCCGACGGGCCGGTCTTCTTCCACGCCGAGGCCGTGGCTTAAGACTTCGACCAGCTCCTCCTCCGAGGTTGAGGCCGAATCTACGACGACGCCCTGCCCCCCCTTTTTCTTCCCCACGGGGGGTTTCACGGGGGCCCTATCGATGGGCACAAAAGAGGACTCCCTCCTAGGTGGCAGGGAGACTCTGAGCCCCGAGGTCGCCACCACTGGTGTAGCCCCCACAGGCTGAGCCAGGGCCGCCGCGACAGTTTCGATAGAGGGCTTGGCCGGATGGATTAAGGCCTTCACCACCTTAGGTGCGCTCACCGCCTTATCCTTGAGGGGGGGGGACACTGCCTCGCTCCCCCTCCGATGGGGCCTTCGAGCTCGACCGGGGCCTCTCCAGGAGCTTCGCCGGGTGCTCGGCCTTCCTCTTACCCGACCCAGAGCGTTGGCTCGTGGTTGATGGTGCCGGGGAGGGTGCGCCCTGCCTGGCGCCCGTAGAGCCCGACCGTTCGGCGCTCCCGGTGCCAGCGGACTCGCGGTGCTTTGCCTTGTGTTGGACCCCCGTCACCGGGGCGTCCTCAAAGGTCTTAGAAGACCGCTCGGATTTCTTCTTCTTCTTCTCGCCTGACGGGCTCTTCCCTTCCAGCCAGTTGGCGAGACGTTGATGGCGGTCCTTCATGGTCCGCTCCGACATGTTGCCGCAAAACGCACAGTCCTTCTCCACGTGCGTTTTGTCCTCATGTAAGCAGTAGAGACAAAAGGAGTGTTCGTCCTCCTTAAAGACGTTCTGCAGCTGGCATCCAGGGCAGACCCTGAAAAGCTTTCCGGGCGTCGAGCATCCCTTCTCCTGGGCCATGTCCGGGCCTGAGAAACTTCTGGAGTCCTCCAAAAGCGTAGCTCGACGAAATCTTCACCCTTGAGGGGCGCAGACGAATCCGACACGGGTCCCCGTTGATCGGATGGAGAGTCGGTGGAGCTTGAGGCTCTTTTGACCGAAAAAACGAAGTTTTTGAGAAAAAACGTGAAAAAATAGCACTAACGCTCGAGAGCAATAGCACGAGGATCCCAACACATGAACGTGCGGTAAAAATCTGAAGATGGCTGCCAGAGGCGGTGCTTAGGTAGAGGGCAGTCATTGGCTGTGGTCAGTATGACGCAGAGACCAGTGATTGGTTATTACTACGAAAGACAGATCAGAAACGAAACTGATACTGGTTTTTTCTTTACCGAGGATTCCCAGCCTGACGACGGGGAATATTCATGAGCATGTGAATCCATGCCAGATCCCATGCTGGAGAACTGACTGTACTACATTTGTTGGTTCCGCAGTGGGCTTTTGTCTCCTTTCCTGTTATTCGGGTCAGTGGTTGTATACACTATAGCTGGGTAAGCCTCACTCTTCCTGGTCCCAGAATAATATGTATGGATGGGATGTTCGACCCCCTACAGAGATACAGTTACTGTGGTACCCCACACGTCTAAGTAGGGTGAAAGTAAAGAGGGACAGAAATGGAAGAGCGTGTAACGCTTTCTCCCAAGATAATCATCACTGGTCCCATAGAGGGATTCCTTCACCATGAGATCCACCTGCTGAGTACCACCCACAGGGGGTTTACTGGGTAGCTGCCCCACCTCCCCAGCCTCATGGGAAGGGGCTTCCCCCCATGGAAGCAGTGGCAATACCCTGGGATTCGTCACAGTACCCAGATGAGTTTCTCTTGACAGGGCGACTTGCCCGTGTCACAGTGTCCAACATTAAATGTCTTTCGCAATCCGTATTTCTTTTATGTCATTTCAAAAAGTACACACAAGTGTCTTGGTTTATGTTTCATCCCCTCTGGGGACAGTCTGGTCCTGGTCCTGTTCGCTCCCTTCAGCAAGGAGGGTACCTCTGGTATCCTTTACCAGAAAAGTTCCAGGCTGTCGGACCCGAGAGGCAGATCTTGGAATTTAGGCAACCTTGGGTTCTGGTTCTCCTCGCCTTAAGGTATGTGTTCTGGTACCCCGTCTTGGGGTATTGCATCTCTCACTCTAAGCAGGGGTCTGATTTCAATCACCCGCCCTGTCTGCGTTTCCCGTCGCCAGCCCTGGGGTCCTGCTTCTCTCGTCCCACCTTAGGAAACTGAATTTTACTCTGCCTTGGGGTATGGTTTCTCACAACCCGGCTTGGGTGTCTCTCGCACCGCCTGGATGTATGGTTGCCCCTGGTCTCCCTTGAACCTCGGAGTCGCAGTGTACTTTTAGCTTCCTCATGATGCTCCTCAAGTAGACCAGGGTAGTTCGGTGTAGGCATCACCACCATCTCGTCGCCTGTATCCTCTGCCTCAGGCAGAGCTTGTCCATTTCACTTTTGGGCTTCCCCAGATGCTGCAACTCCCATCCTTTAGTCTGCCTGCTGTCACCCGACTGAAGTTTTGCGCTGCTCCTGTGTGGTGTTCCCAGTTTTTTCTCTGGGAGACTCCATGTTCCATGGGCTCGGCTCCTCCCTGGCTCACAACAACTGGCATGAGCGCTCTTCCTCCTGCCACACCTTCCAGGGGAGGGCTCCATGCATGTCCAGCTCTGCTGATGTCTCTTTCTGAATCCCAGCATTGATTGGCTCTTTATCCCCCTGACAGAGGGTGGCGCTCCCCAGGGTGTACTCAATCCCAGCTGCTCCTGTACACACAGTGAATCAGAAACCACACCAACCATCGTTAGATACTTTCCAGTTATCAGACCTTTTAACTCCCATATGACCAACAAAGGTAGCATTGGAATCTTGGGGAAAAGGAGGACAACTGCTGTCCCTTTTTAGCAACCGCCTGTCCTCTAAAGGGGTGGCGACACCCCCCCTTGCCCCCTCAGGAGGATCTTGCTTGCCCTATCCCCTATGGGTTGGTAAAGTTAGCAGGCTCACCTCCAGTCCCCAGATGGGTTGCACCCCCACCCCCCCACGAGGAGAGGGAATGGGACAAATTTGCTGGATTTGTCAGATTACCCAGGGTTATGTTAAACTACAGAGTGGCCTCTGGATCCCAGTGTAGCCAGCCTACCAGATCTTCTAAGTCAGAGTACTAAGCACCCTGGAGTTAGTGTATGAGAAGGATGCTGACTAACCACCTCGACACCCAAATGAGTCTATAGCACAGCATCAGTGATGACATACCCGATGAGGAGGATCCAGTTACCCATATACAAGCTAAACATTATCAGTGTCTGCATACAGGTGAACGATGACAGGATGACCAAAGTCAGACCTACCAACATTAACCCAAAGGACAACTCCTTCATATCGGTCATAGCGCTGTCACTGAAACCAGTGAGGCTTAAAGGCTCAGAAGTCAGCCTCCTCAAAATGTATACAGAGTAAACTGGTGGAGTGAGAGAAGAAACAAACTGGTGACCCAAGATATAACCCAGATAGGTTGCATGTGACTCAGCAAACAAATTTGTTCCAAGGTGGAGGAAAGAGCTCAGAAGAGAGCAGAATATCACATGCCACTGGCTGCAAACATGAGAGGCTGAATCCTTACCTGGAACTCAACAATAAGTTGGACAGAGTAGAGCAGCGATTGAGGCAGGCCTGTGGAACACCATGGACCGAAGGTGTGTGCAGTTAAGCAGTAGCAAGACCATAGAGGCAAGCAGAGCCCAGGGAAAGCTAGGACTATGCCCGACTCGAAAATGGCTAACTAAAATTTTATGAGCATTGGCCACTGCCGAGACAGACTATATTCAAAACATCCTAGCAAGGGAGAGAGAGAGAATGAGACTGCAAACTATAAATTAAAGGTATGCATGGAAGTTGGAGTCTCAAAAAGGGATCACCAAGGGGGCTGCATGTCACCACAAGACTTGCGATACAAAGCCCAGGGGCAGCATTGGGAAAGATAGCCTAGATATCCAACCGTTCCACAAGCTGGAGGCAAGGGCATCACCGTATGGTATCACCTTACACAACACTGTCCATTTAAGAAATCAGGGCTTGTACTGTAGGGATTTGGTACAACCCTTTGTGTGGTGAGGAGTGTCACTAGACCCCTGCAATGTTGGAATCACACAAACACTCACAATGGAGAGGGAGACGATACTAAAATATACAGTGCACAAGCCAGGAGCAGGAGCAGCCTCCCACTCACTCTCATAACAATCCGAAAACGGACTTGGAGAGGGAGCAGTCCATAGGCCCAATTCATGGAAGTGTTTTATAATGGCGCAATCCCATAGGAAAACGTTCCATGAACCAGGCCCCATGAGTGGAAAGATATGCAGATGGGTGTTTAGTCTACAGCAGGGCGTTACACAAGCACTACACGAGCAGGTGCAAAATGAAGAAGGTGGCCCCAGGGTCTTGCTAGGCCAGGTCCCTGCCCGGCCTGTCCACTTGCCAGGTCTTTGCCCTGCCTTTTTCCGACTGACCGCCTTCCTTACTTGTCCTTCTTCCAGGTCATTGCTCAGTCTTGCCTGCCTGCCCGCCCGCCCATTACCTTCCAGATATCATTGGGCACTGATTTCCAGAACTGCCTGCATGTGAACCATTGCCTCCCAGTTACAGTATTTGCACTCTCCCTGCACTACTTGAAACACTGAGAGGCTGTCCTGAAGTCAGGCCAGGGATTTGTTAGCATCCCCAATTACAAGCAAGAGGCACTGGGTCAGAGGAAATCCCCCGCACTCCAAACTTAAGAGTAGAGAACTGTGACAAGTTATGGACAACGCATCATTCTCAAATACTTTCTGGACTGTTCTGGAGGAGACTTGGCTTGGCAACTTCAACTATGGGAGAAAACCAAACGGCTGACCGCCCAAGTAAGAGCTGTGGACAGAAAATATGGCAAATTTTCACTCACGCCAGCCATAACCTTCTATAAAACAAAGGTGGTCCCGTCAATAGTATACGGCGCCGAGTCATCTCTGTGCTTACCTCGGCAGCTATGGTCCAAACTAGAGGGTTACGTGTGGAAAACGGTCCTCGGTTTACCCAAATCCACCGCCATGCCAGCAATTAGGCGAGAACTGGGCCTAGTTTCCCTGACGTCCATGGTGGACCAAAGCGCGATGAGGCTATTTAGAAAAATCATCATGTCTGACACCCTGCAAATATATGAAACCCTGAGGAAAGGTAAATGTACCGCCTTGACCAACTGGGCGAAGAAAAGGGAAAACGATCTAGCCCAAATAGCCTGCTCCGAACAAGACCTGAAGGAAAATCCAGACCGCATCAAGCGCAAAATGGAAGATTGGGATTGGATCACCACAGTGGAAAAGGCGACTAAAAACAAACTTTTATCCAACCTACCGCCCACGTTTAACAAATTAAAGAAGCCACTAAACTACTGTCTAAAATTCCCTGCTAAAAAATTGAGAACCTTACTTCTGAAAGCCAGATTGAACCTACTCCCGACACGGGAAATTATGGCCATTCGTGACCCAAAGCCAGTCAAGACTTGCCGCCTCTGCAAAGATCAGACTACGATCGAATCTGTCAAACACCTAGTGATCGACTGCCCTATGACCAGGGAAAACAGAATAGCCTACCTTCTCCCTCTGATCGAGAACGCCTGGATCTTGGAGTCCGACGAGTGGTGGGATAGACTAATCTCAGGAGAGAAAACGAGTTGGGCAGTGGCAATGGCCAAGCTAATTGAACTAGCGATGAAAGAAAAACTCCCAAGGAACTCCAGTGCATCCACAGCAAACGACAGATTCTCTTTCTTCACCCTCCACCGTAAGTCGCAACGCACGAGAGGTGTCACCGGAGTAAGCATCCGTTGGAGAATAACCTGCGGTGGCGTTGCGTGAAGCCATTCCCTCCATAATCCAAGAAAGAGGACAAACTTTCACAACTTTTGATAAAACTCAGTTCCTTAAAAACTGAGTCAATATTTCAATAAAAAAAAAAAAAAAAAATACTTTCTCATCATTGTCAGGCATCATGATCTTTTAATGCACTGTGGTGTCAAAACAATTTTTTTTTTTTATTAATTGGTTGGTAATCAACCTTTCAATTTAATATATAACACAAATTAATCACATTGAACATCAAAATGAATTCAAAATAAAATCAAGCTCAAATCAATACCCAACAAAACCCTACAACCCCTCGACTTCAGCATTTCATCATTTTACAACAACGGCAAAAGGTGGCAAAATCACAATTCATATGTGTACATCATCTGAATTATCATTTAAAAAAACAATCTAAACTAGGTTCGAATTACCACATCGTTAAAACCATTAGTAAACCACATGTGAAGAGGACGTTAATTACATAACACACATATTTAAGCTGTACTTTCAGTTATCTCTTTAGTGCTAACATAAATTGGACAGTAGCTATACGGACAGCTTGCAGAGGTGAGGAGAATATTCTAAACCAAAGTACATCTTTAGTTAAGCAGTTATAATTTTCATACAGTTTTTTAAAGAATGTACAGCGTAATTCTTTTAATGAGGAGCAACCTACTATCAAGTGTTTTAAAGTTTCCTCACACTCTGGTAATTGACAAAACCGACAAATATTTTCTTGTTTTGTTATTTGACCTCTTCGAGATAAAATTTCCCTGGTGGGCCATAGATTGAGTCTAAAGTGCAAATCCAGTCATGCTGATATAGTTTTCTCTGGGCACGATTGGGATTGATTAAAAGCAATTCAATAGTAATGTCGGCTTCTACTAAAAGATTGGTAACAAAATTTCTCCACTTATTGGGAAAAAAATGTGTGGATTTCAGCATGTATATAGCCAATATATAAGATAAATCTGAACAATTTACACACAGCAAAAATTTCCTCATTAACGAACACAATTTCCACGCATAAAACACAAACATTGAAAGGACTCCTAGCTCATAACGTATCAAAGGCCCTGGAGTTGAATTCGGTAACTTAAACACTGCTCGCCAAAATTTTCCCTCAAGTCGATCCCAAAACACACGGTCTCTTGGTAATTTAGTTTCAGAGCCGTATGTTATCATCGGTAAAACTTTTTGGGCATAATATAAAAGTATCTGAGAACATGTAAATTTACCAAATTTATGCAAGAGGACTTTAGCTTGGCATATTAGTGTTTGCAGCTTTTGTTTTATATCCTGGACATAGGGAATATCACACTTCAGATTGTTAATAATCACTCCTAAATATTTGTATTGTGGGGTAATAGAGATGAGCTCTTCTTGGAAAGTCCAGATGGACGATTTTAAGGGGCGACATTTTTTGTTATGACAATGCATGATCTGTGTTTTGCTTAAATTAATAGCCATATGATTGCTTTGAACATACAGTGAAAGGCCTTTTATCAGCCGCTGTAGACCTGACGGCGTTTTAGAGATTAAAATAAGATCATCCGCATATAATAACCATGCAATTTGATGAGACCCGAGTTTTGGGGCATCTGAGTTGGTATCAATAAAATTCTTGCACATGTCCAGTATAAACAGGTTAAAAATAGTGGCCGCCAGAATACAGCCCTGTTTCAGACCTCTTGCTGTCGGGATTTTAATGGTTAGATGCCCAGCTAAAGTAGTTCTTATCTGAATTGCAGTATTTGTATGGAGAAGCGCAATCAATTTAATTAGTGAACCGGTGCAGCCCATTTTAATCAATGTACTAATTAAAAGATGTCTATCGATTGAATCAAAGGCCTCTTTAAAATCCACGAAAGCTAAAAACAAGGGCTGATTAAGGCATTCACACTTAGCTTTGATCGCATTGATTGCTGTGATATTTATTGCCGTGCCTTTACCTGCAACAAATCCGGTTTGGAATACATCGGCATTACCAGAGGTTTCTATCCAAGCCCGCAAGTCTCTGAGAATCAACCGGGCAAAGATCTTGCCCGGTTTATCAAGAAGGGCAATCGGTCTATAATTTGAGGGGTCCTGTCTATTACCCTTCTTGAACACCGGGACAATAATAGAGAGAGACCATGATTTAGGCAATTGTTGAGTGCGCATGATTGTGGAGTAGAGTTGATATAAAATCTTTGCCCATAGGTTCGGATCTTGCTTCATCATGTAATTAGAGATCCCGTCTGGACCAGGGGCACGCGATCTACTAGATTTATTAATATAAAATAAAATGTCTGCTACTGAGAATTGCAAAGTAAAAACTCCTGGATCACACTAAGTGGTGAAATTATAGTCTCAGGACAGGCATACAAATTTGTGTAATGTTCGACCCATTGAGCCTCTGCTACGTCATTGATTTGTAATGAAATCTGCGTATTAGGGTTGGTCTTATTAATTAGTGCCCATATTGGCGCAGAGTTTTTTGGTCCCATCTTTTGGAGCATACATTCTCCATCAGTTTGATAAAGAATAGATCGATGGGCCTTCATCCAATTTTTATGTTTTGTTTTCAATGATTTAAGGGCTTGCCATTTCACTTGGATAGGCAAAGCCAAAACTACCTTTTTTTCCCTTCTAAACCAGGACTTTTGACGCTGTACTTCCCTGTCAAAAGAATGCAAGGGAAAGTACTTTGTCTTCGCCTTGTTTGTTGTACCGAATGTATGCAATAAGCCACTATACTCTAGTGACTTATTGGTGCCTGAGATCCTCTCATACACAATTGTCTGTTCAAATACCCTGGCGAATTTCGCCAAATTGTATTCAGTCCAGTGTAATCTATTCATACCTTTGTTTACTAATAAGGGGTGGTATGTATTATATATCTCCTTTTTTCCCTGTGAAGCCATACAGTGCCATTTCACATTCAATATGTTATGATCACTACTCAGTGGAGATCACACAAAACAACTTAATATCAGAGAATAATTCACGATTAACATAAATGAAATCAATAATTGCACTGGAGTGTCCTTTTTTCCATGTGTTCTGTGGCGGGCTATCGACCGAGCATGAACCATTTAACATAACCAAGTTTTTTGTCTCAATAAAAGTGTTCCAGGAGACCAGTCCACTATCCATACGTTTATGGGGGGCATCCAGACAGTGCAAATTTAAATCGCCTGCCAGAATAACATGCGGGTATATCGGGAGTTTAATAATCTCTAACCATAACTCTTCCAGATCTTTAAGAAATGTTTTGGTGGACATTGCAGCTGGATTCCAATATATATTTACTATCGCATATCTTTGTTCTCTTATTGTGATAATTATCAATTGAGTATATCGATTTGGCGCATACTGGTGTTCTAGAACAATTTCTGAGGACTTGTTTAAGGCCATAAGGCGACCGGACATGGGCCGACCTTTCACAGATCGTATTGCAGGGTTAAAAACGATTTCAAAGTTGTCCCACATTGGCCGCTCCGTGAGCCAAGTTTCTTGAAATAAAATAATATCATGCTGCGATAACTTATTGGAACCATTCCTCAATAAGTGCCAGTGGCCTCGAGTGTTCCAACTTATCATAGACAAAGATGGCAGAGGATATTGAAAAGTAAGTTACGACTGCTTTGATACAGATTGAGATATTGGATGATAATTTTGGTTAATCGATTCAACACATAAACCCTGTCTCTGATTGGAGACATATGTCTGCGTGGATGGATTTTGCACCGCAGAAATAGGAGCTTGAGTTGTCACAGCAGTGAGAAGCTCAAACCCTAATTCATCTATTTCTCGTTTAGCAAGCCACAAAGTGTTTAACACAACTCGTGAGGACACCCAAAACCGTGCAACAGAGATTATTATCGAAGATAAATTCCACCAAATCAATATCGGAGGATTGCAGATCGTCTAACGCAGGAATTTCAGCTAGTATTGCAAGTATACTAGAGCGATTTAAATCATACTTCGCATAAGGTATATCTCTGCATCGGATGATCAATGGATATAGCGTTTGTTTGGATGATATTTTCGAGTTTTTTGGTGGTAAAGACGAAAACCTATTAGAGTGCAACCAGCTTGTACCCAGTGAGAGGTTTTGTTGTTGAGGAAGTGTATCAGCCCTTGCAACAGGACCAGCTGGATAACGGCTCAGATCAGTTATTTGTGAATGCATAGTATGCTGGTCAGCCTCTAACTTCGTATGTAATGTAGCATTTTTGTTCAAATTGGTCATATATTCTTCCACCGCAGTTTTTATTACTTGTTGTATTGGCATTTCAGATGCACCAAATGTGAGTTGCTTGGTGGTGGGTGTATTGGTGGGTGTATTAATAGGAATTTTAAGGGGAGCAGACATTTTCTTTAAAGAAGAAAGCTCAGGGATCAGGGGCGTAATGAGTGACTGTGCCACATGATTCTTTTCTGTATGGACTGTTATATGGGGTATCTCCCGAATATTAGGATCCTTCAGCATCTCTGCTTGGGCATTCAAGGGTCTTTGTTTAGTCATATAGTAGTCGATATCCTTTCTGATTTCATTCCGTCTGGCTTCAACATTCTTATCTGAGATCCTCTCAGGAGAACAAGGTGATGAAGCTGCAAGGGTAGCACCCTCTTTTACTTGTACCACTGCAAATTGGGGTACTAAGGGAAATGAAGCTTGTGTATTCACCGCCCTATCATGTTCGGCAGCCTCAACCAGCGAGTCTAGTGGGTCATAAGCTATTATGTCGGCAGGGTAAGCCGTAAGCTTGTTACTAGCTTTCTTAGCATTAGCCAAGGTGCTATATTTTTTTTGTACTGCTTCCGCAGCCATGGTGGTGTTCTTCCTGGGCAAGGATAGGGCTTTAATGAAGGCTTTAGTTGCTGAGGTTGCCGTTTTTGTTATATCTTTAGCATTTTTTGTTTTTTTACAAACCAGGTTCTTTTTTGGCTTAAGTATTATTTCGCGTGGCTTAGATCCATTAAGTGAGAATATGTTAAACACTTGTTTGTCTCCAGGAACTACAGGGTCCGACAAAGACCTGTCCTTCGGATTTTCAATGCCTTGGGGCAGAGAAAAATCGTTGTGAATTACATTCGGAAAAGCAGGTAAGGTCTTAAACTTTATAGCTTGTGATTGTGTAATAGGGTCGATAGGCGGCTTGTCAAAAATTAGTGATTTGTCAAGGTTTGGATTTAGTTTTTTTCGGATATTCGTTTCAATACTATGTTTAAGCGTTGCTTGCCAATGTAATAATTTCTCAATCTGTTTATCATGTGCCTGCAGTTTTCGGTCAAGCGTTTCAAACAGCTTAAAAAGAGAAGAAATGGCCAAATTCATGGCATGCAACGTGGTCTCAATCAAAATGGACGGAGAAGTGACTGAAGGCAAAATAGGGTCATCAGGTGGTCTAGCCGAGATGTCAGGGACGCGTCTGGGAGTGGGGGCAGCAAATGAAGCGACCAAACTATGTGCTGTGTCTGAATATATGGAAGAAACTTCAGGTAGCTCTAATGAATTCCGACAATTATCCCCTTCCAAAAAGGAAGAGTTCGAGCTTAATTCAATTACTGCAGGCTGAGGATCCGATGAACCGCAGCAGCTTTCGATCAGGGGGGGTGGTGGGGGAGCATGACATTTATGTAATAATGGACTACCCCCACCAGCAGGACCTGAAGAATTCTGACGGTGTTTGAGGCTCTAGATTTCTGTTGGAATTGGTGTTGGACCCTGGGGATCCAGGTGCTTCACATATTACAGGCATAGGGTGGAGCTCTTTTAAAAGAGGGATTACGCCCTCTTTAATAAGAGTGTTATCAGAAACTCCCATAAAGTTTTTTACATTCGAGCCTTGGGCGCTCGTGGTGAACTTAAAACAAGGGTCAATTGGTTTACCAGTGAAGTCACAGGATAAGGGTTTAGACTCAAAAAAGAAACGTTTTATATCAGCTGGAGATGTAGGTCTATTGATGTTCGAGGCACTAGCAGGGGGATGCCTCCGGGGCGTACTGCCCATTTGTTTTCGCTTGTGTGTTTCGGCATTATCCTGAACCAAGATTGGCCCATTCAAAATTGCACTTCTTAGGGTACGCATGTCACCTTATAGTAATACTATCACAGAGTATAAATACAAATAGATAAGAATTATGATTAGACAAATAGATACTAAAACAGGATAGATAAATGCTGCTTAAAAGAGAGGATCCAAAAGTAGGATAAAAAAAATTAAAAAATGGAGAGTGGAACTGAATTCTTGCAAATGCGCCAAACAGTACCTTAGTTATTTGCTTGTGCTGATTTTACACATAAAATTCTTAGCCGTCTAGGGAACGCCCGATGGCTTGAGGAGCAGCCTTAGTCCGTCTCTCCTCCCCAAAGACCGGCTAAACAGATCAATGAATTAGTACTCTTAAGGCTGTTGAACAGACCGTAGTTGATCCGAATTGGGACAATAAGTGGCAGATACTTGTCCGCTGGCGGTAGTTAATCAGTACCTATCTTACCGCAGCCAACAGCCAACAGCCGACCAGCCGACCAGCCAAACAGCACCAGCCCTTACTGCCTCCAGGGCTTAACGCCGCAAGGGTGGTTGGGCCGGCAATTTGACTTGGAGGCAAGTCACGTGAGCCTTCTCGTGTCCACGACGGGGCCCGCCCCCTTCAGGAAGCAAATCGCACAGCAAGAGCTCCGCTCGCAGTGCTGTGCCAAAGGAAGTCAAATGCAGGCAATAAATGGGAGCGTTATAAATTTCAGAACACGCTCCTTCAAACACAGGCAATACCACACAAAACAAATGATACATTGCAAAAACCTAAGGTAATATGGGATTGGTTAGTGAGGTAGACGACATAGAATGTGTATGGGGTTTGTAACCTTATTGGCTAAACTGTTTCTGGTGGCTCCTTCTGCGACCACCTCTTTAAAAGGTTGCAACTACAGGTATGTCAGGTTGGAGCTTGAGAGCAAGTGCGGAAAGTGGGTAGGGATTGGTCCGCAAGGGTCTTCTCAGCCTTGGCGCTTTGGAAAGTTACCAGGCCATGAGCAAGTATTCAAGGTGATGGAACAGCTGCAAAGTTTCTGCTAGTACCCAACAAGTTACCATCTCCGGTCCTCTAGGCCTCGAGACAGAACATTAAGCTTTCAACTTGGTATTTCTTTTGTATCATCTTGCCTTCTGATGGATGTGAACGATGGTCCCCGTCTGGCTCGAATTAATATGCTTTGGTCTTCCAGGTTCGAGTCACGTGTGTAGGGACCACAAACTTTAATTTTACTGCTTGCATTTATGAAGATTTTCACTTTTTACACTCGCAGGTGTCCTATCACTTCTTCTAATGTGAAACTTTTTCTCCCTCCGTGTCCTTGGCAAGGCTGTACACAATAGCTGCACTGATAGCCTGGCCTGTGCATCTCAGCAAAATCAGCATGTCGGGCCTTTATCCGCATTGTTAAGTGCTTTGTGTCTTCCATTAATTTCAATGCGGCTGTGGCTTCCATCTTCATTTGCATGGCCGTTCATGTTAGTTGCATTTTAGTGTTAGCAAGCAGTTCATACTTATTCTTGTGAAACTTGAGGTTATAACATAGCAAAGGTGTGTCTGTCCTCTAGCTAAGAGTCATAAGCATGGTCGTTGTGTCTAAGAACAGTGTGGCCCAAGTGTCTGTGTAACTTCATGCAGGAATGCATATGTTCTTCATGTCTAACGCATCAATGTCAGTCTTTGTCGTGACGTCACCAGCTTTCTTCGTGATTACAGTCCAATTCCTCCATCTATTGCAACTGTATCTCTTTAACTACATCAGGATATGGTTTAAATGGTGGTCTAAAAAAATAACGTTTCTCGCACCAGCATTACATCGATGATGGGGAGGTAGGGTCCAGGAACGATGAGCACCTTTCATTTCTGCGAGATCGAGATCAGGGCCGGGCTGGTGCAACAAGGCCCACCTTTAGGTCTCCCTCTTCAGTCCCATGGTGTAGGAAGGTGGGCTCATCCAATCCTCATTCTCCTTAGCCGGGGAGTGGCTTGGGCATAGCCCCCAACGCTGCACATCACACCCAGCAGCGTAACTGCCAGCATAACCACCAGTCTGGATGCCAAGAGGAAGGCTTCAACCCAAGAGACAGTTACTCAGAAAGGCTGTACACGAAAACTATTTTCAGTGTCCAACTTGCACATTCACACCAAGTTTGCATGAACGGTTTAGCAGTCACATAAACTGCATCTTATATCTTTGAATTAGATTTGCAATAAATCTGGTTGTAAACGAGCCTCAGTAGGTTTTGTTTTCTCTTTTGACATTTTGCATAATAAAAAGGTGCACATATCCAGCAGGAATGTGTAATGAGCCTTCTGTGGCAGCTCATTTCAATTCAACACACATTACTGCTAATCTGCAAATGCTCCGTTTGCGCTCCTTTAGCGACCCTCCCACCAGTTGCTGCCTCGCCGAAAGATACGCAATATTGGTGCTCAAATACTAAGTGTGTCGAATTTAAATGCAGTTTGACTTGCATTTTTAGGCACTGATTTTTTGCATACACTGCCCAGCCTCCTGAGCTAAGGGGTTGTATAATCAGATATGATATCGGACAAGCAAAAAAAAAAGTAACTTGTTTCTCACGTGTTACATATCCACCCCAGTGCAAAGATTACTTCAAAGGTGTAACCCACTAATCACATCAGATAAACCATGGGGAAGGGGCAGGGCAGGCTCTATTCCCCAATGCCTCACCACCCTCCCCTGGCAGCATTCTGAAACATTTGGCAGGCGAAAGGCCCCCGCAAAAAATAGCATTTTACAAAGCCATTTGGCCTGCGAGCCAGCAAGAACATTTAATACTTCAATTCTAGCCTCAGTGAGATGAAGAGCCTAACTTGCACCCGGCCGAAAAAGAAACCAAACTATCATCCTTGCAGGGGTACAAAGGATAGAACTCCAAGAACAACTATTACTCTGCTTCCTTCACAGGTCTATCAGAAGGATGACAAGTGGGGGCTTCTCCAGAACACAGGAGGCTTGGCTGCCTTGGGGCGGCACGGCCTGCTCTTTGCAGATCTGGCATACATTCCCCATGCATGGTCTTGACCTGGCATAAGGCTGCCACATGCATCTAGCCATAGACCATGCGGCCCAGTATATGCTCCCCCAACAGGCCCAACAAAGGAGTTCACAGAGGGGGCTCAGTGTGTTAAAATCACAGCAAAAATGCCATGGACACAAAATATCGTGGCAAAAAGGCTGTGGTTTTGCCACCACAATCTATGTAAAGGATGCGGAGGACAGCCCTGCAAACCCCGGACCCATTATACCATTTAAGGGGAGCGGGGAAACCCCTGCAACCCCTGCTCCTCTTAAATGGTGTAATGGGGTACACCTTTAACAGGTCAAACCACTGCATTTTTGCCGCAATGTTATCAGTGCATACCAGAGAGGACACACCAGCTTCAGTGCATCAGCAGAACTGTAACTGTAAATTATCTGGGGCTGCATAGGGTTGGCTGGAGGGTTGTGTGAACAGGTCATGACTTTTAAGACATTGGCATGGAAATGTGAAACCGGATAGGTTGGCAGATTGACCTGAAGTGGTGGATATTTGAAAGCACCATGGCATTGTCGAGGACCACCCCCGACGGGTTGGCATATTAGAAGCACCAGTAATATTTCAGTAACATCCAAAATGAATGAAAGAA
Organism: Ambystoma mexicanum; assembly: GCF_040938575.1. Taxonomy (NCBI): domain Eukaryota; kingdom Metazoa; phylum Chordata; class Amphibia; order Caudata; family Ambystomatidae; genus Ambystoma; species Ambystoma mexicanum. The sequence continues at coordinate 1,353,953,843 of NC_090934.1, read as the reverse complement.
CACTGGACTGATTGAGCAACACTTTGGCATATTTGAAGGAAATTGGTACGTTGTGGCAGCAAATTGCTATCAAGTAGGAAGCCTCATTATATTTCAATATCTGGTGATTGACTGCACAGGAGAGGGAGATGTGCCATAAACCTCGAGACAGTTAATTTAAAACTAGTGTAGGTTCAACTGGCATATGATCAAAATAGTTTCCAGAAGTGGTTTACGTCACTTCACATCTTAATACTGCTGCTTCTGCCATGCACACATATTGGCACACTGTGCACCCTGTGTTCCTAAATGCTGCAATATGCAGTCACAGACCTGGCTTCTATGCTGCCCTTCAGAACCTTCCATAAAAACAATGGCTTCATAACCAATTTATTTCGAAATCTATGCTATAAAATGTATAGTCTGGCCTAATTATATCATTATGCGGTGGAAGAGAACCCCCAAAACACCCAGGTGGGAGGGGGGAGGAGGGATTAGATCGTTCTTCCCCTGCTCAGTCCCATTTAAGGAATGTACTTAAGCACTACTTGAAGAAAACAAGACCACCAAGACGTTGATGAAACTGTTGCACCCTAGGGTCGAACTTAAGATCTGATGGCAAAGTGTTGAAACCAGCTTCAGAGTGTCAGGCTTCACCCAGTGGGCAGGAGCTACATCTGGGGAACCAGGAGTGAGTAGATTGCGTGCTGCAACTATAAATTACATCGGTTTCATTTCGGACACCTCATCACAGTTTTTATATTTTTTAAAGTATGTACATTTGAATTGCCTTCCTCACTCATCCACCCATTGTAAATATTAGAGATAAAAACAGTCTGTTCTAGATTATTTTAAAAAAACAGTAGCTTCTTAGCAATAGTACGGACATGTTTTGAAAAGTTAAGTGCCACGAAGAACGATTGTCTGGAGGGTTGCCAACAGCGATACCAGAGTTTAAGATTAATGCTAAACTTTCCAGCCATCATCTTTTGTTTGCTGTAGTCACCTCAAGTGGGACTGGTATACCCAGACGTGGGTCCAGTGCCTGCTGTGCCTAGAGATCCAAGCTACACCTCATATATGATGCACAATGAGGCTGAAAAATGTCTGGAGATTGTGACGAATCTCGTGATTCAGTCACTTCTCCCCAGCCTTAACATTTGAGGCTATGGAGGTGAGCCTGCTACACAATACCCAGATGTTTGATATTGTTAGGCAGAAATCTTAAATAAACATCTCAAGAAATACTTGTTTGATTCCGAGAAAAAGGTCATGCGAGTTAAAGAGTACTCCTCCAACAGACAAAAAGGACGCCGACGCTACGCTGGGGTAGTCACGCCCATTGCGCCATAAATCAAGGAGGAGAAGGTGTCCAGAAAGTGAGAAAAGCCCGGGAGCTTTAAATCAGCTGTGCGAGGAACACCAAAGCAGAGAGTAACACGCTGTTCCCAAGCTGGCGTGTACAGCCCACATGGGTGAAACCTGAACTGGAAGAAACTCAAGCATAGACATACAGAAGCCAGCGACAAGCAACCGAGTCCAAGGTGGTGGCATGACTCAGATTCAGTGGACTGGGAAGTCAAAAAACTATGCCTAGAATACTTACCCAACTGCACTACAAAGTAGGTACTCCAAACAAGAGAAGGAAACCAAAAAACCAACCAGACACGCAGAGGAGAGAATCCCGTCCTGAAGGCAGGTCTGGTAACACTAACCCTGAGAGTTAGGTAACAGGGAAGGAGTGAGACCCGGGACGGATAACGAGAACAAAAGAGATGCACTCTACTCATCCGAGTGGGGACTTATTAAGTTGCCAGAGATGAGAGAAGAACTATATTGGAGCACTCCTACTCATCTCAGTAAAGAGGAATAACACAGCAAGTTAAGAATCATTACTGGAACATTCATACTCGCTCCATTCACTACCAAGTGGTGGAGGAGACAGAAGTGGGAGCCATTACTGGAACTCTCCTTCTCGTCAAACTAACTAACAAGTGGGGGGAGGACAGTGAAACATTTTGAGAACAGTCCTACTCCGCCCAAACAAGTAAACGAGTGGATATTGAATAGAGAAAGTCAAGTTTAAACTAACGAGAAAAGAGAACAAGTATCTCGAGAAGGGAAAACAAAGTGAAAAGGACAGTGTTGAGAAAGTGACAAACTCAATATCTGAACTAAACCATTTGATCAAAGTAGTTACCAAGAACTACCTGCATGTATATTATTAAAGTGAAATTGCTAAAAAAAATGTTTTTAAAAAGGCTCAAAAGGAGAAGGGAGTAATGTTCCTGTGCCTTAGTTGTTTTGATAGTGGCAGGGATAGGTTATATTAGATTCGTTTCGGACAGAGGAAGGTTCTTCCTTTTGGACTCAACAACTACGAACTAGCACCCTAGTTAGATTGTGTTGGTAGGGAAACCCCTTTGCTTAGGTAAAGTTAGGAGTTTTGCACTTTTCTTTAATAAAAGAATTTTCGGAATGGCAAACACAAATCCTTCTCCTTCTGATCCGCCACAATGCCCACCCATGTATTGTCCCCAGTGACTGTTCCATTTACTCCTGTCTCCACATCCTGGTCAAAATGTCACACCTCATCCCATTTTAAGAAGCTCACTGCTTCCTGTCAATTCTGATTTCATATCTATAGTATGTGTATTTGCGATCAAAAGAGCATTCTTCCTCCCTGTATATATCAAATTATGCCATACTTCTTTAACCGCACCTAAAGATTGCTAAGCACAATCATTTGTTTTAAAGTGGGGTGGATGCACTGATCGTAAACCCTCAGCAGCAAAAATAAAAGCCTACCCTTACAGATGTGCAACTCTACATTAACTGACCTGTACTGTTTTAAAAACTTGAATATTGGTTAAAAAGGCCTAATTGTTTTGGTCAAGACAACCATGACCGTCCTAAATCAACAGAGTAAAATGGTTGTAACCCTATAACATTTCAAATTAAAGACTTCTTAAATCTGTGTTTGTAGATTTTTCCAGCCACTTTAGTCCGCTTTCAAGGCATAGTTGTTTTCCCTTACAACTATGCAAAATCAAGGTCAGCAACAGGAGATTTTCACAGGCCTGCATAGTGTTAATTGCAGCTTCCCAGAGCATCATTTCAAGAACTTAGACAGTACCGATGAGTCAATTCTTTGAAGTCTGGAATTTACGTGGCACTATAGCAGCTCCACACATGAAGAATCATCAGAAAAAGCCATTTTAACTCATTGTGCCAGATTTTTGACACCACATTGTGTTCTTCTTGACCAAAGCAGACAGTATATCAGAGAGAAGATATAATCTAGAACTAAGGTAAACGTTATAGGGAAAAATTCTACTAATTGTAAAAGACAAATGTCCATGGCCACCTCAGTACAGGTTCTAATCAGTTTCTGTGTTTTCGGGTGCTTTGAATTCCAAAATGTATGATCTTCTGATAAATCAATATCAAAGTAAAAATTCTTCGTTCAGGCATTTGCAAGAGCATTTACAGAGAAAATCAAGGCAATTGCCTTACATCAAACACATCCTCTAGTAAGAGATACTTGAAACAATAATGCTTCAGAGCTAGTCACATACAGTGGGTCAGCCCAAAAGAATTATGGGTGAAATAATGGGTGACGTAGGCCCCAAACGTAACCCCGCAACCAGAAAAAAAAAACAAAAACACACACACACACCAATTTTGAGAAGTTCCACACATTGAGGCAAGCATTTCATGTGTGTTAACCCTTTGGTTACAGGATTTAAAGTTTCATAGGCCAGGTCTGGTCACAACTACACATTATGTAAATTCAGTCTCACAAAGGACAGGCAACCACACTAGCAAAGGTGTTATTGACTGCACGGACCACGCAGGTGTCCAGCACTGCTAAGCTGTGGCTGAAAAAACGAGCATTGAAAGTTTGGATTGTGTGTAGGAACAGGATAAGCATTTGCGGGGCACCAACATTACATTCTTAATACCTGGCTATAAGCAGTGCCTGGCAAATTCCTAATATCTATACACAAGCCAAAACTGTTAACTTTGCAAAGGCTTTTGTTAACAGGACTTCGAAGCAAGGATACACATTATGCTTCTAAGTGGCTCAAGGCACACCTGCTTTAGAGTTTTCACAGCAACAACTAATGAATTAACTCTCAGAAGACTGCTTAGGAACACTACTGACAGCGACTATATACCACAAAGTTTGATTTTAGCGCTCGAAAAGCCAGGTGAAAAATATCCCTAGAAGATGGGTTTGGACTGAGAGGAGAGGGAAGCAGGGGGGAAATAGTAAAGGCTGATCAATAAGTGGGTTAACAGTCAAAACTACAACACTCATGAGCCATGTGCCCCTCCTCGCATCGTACCTCAGACCTAACCGTACTCCATTGTTATAGTGTGGTTTACAGGCGACACTTTGGCGCCACCTATTAGCCCAAACTAACTAGGATATATCTAGCAAACAACTTTCAAGCATTTAATGTGGCCAATAACATGCACTGAAGAGATTCGATTTTACATGGGTGAACGAAGTGGAAGTAAGGAGAATAAGGCACAATGAAATCGTGATTTTTACAAAAGTAAAACAGTTTGGTGAAGTAGGTAAACTGACTGGGGTTGCCCGGTAAAATTCCAGAAAATATGGAGAAAAGAAATGAGAAGAGGCAGCTAAACAGGGAATCCACACGCTCAGTTTAGGGAGGGTGAACAGTTCAATCATGGTCACGATTTTGTTTGCGCACTGTAGGTCAGAACATAATTCAGGAATAAGCAGGGAGGTCTAATCTTGCTACAAGTTTCAATAAAATAAAATGTGTTGTAAAAAAAAAAAAATAGGTCAAATTGACACCGGAAGCCATACATTCTGGTGCCAAAGTCAACATATTGGCTGTTAACAAAATCTCCTTCATTACCTCCTTGAAGGCTCTATAGGTAGATGTAGCTCATGTTTGTTGATTGACATCAGACCAGTGCATTCTAAAGACACACTGCAGTGTTATCACTTTCATAAGACTGGTACATGCCAGTCTTATGAAAGTATTATGAAACCACCACAGAGCCGTGGTACAGTAACAGCTTTATTAAGTTACTAGAAAGCAAACCACCCAGCAGGGCAAACACCTGCAGGGCAGAGAACAAATGACTTCCTTGGAACACAGGAGCCTGTCAGCCCACTACCATTCCACCGAGGGGTTCCATAGCCGACACACATGACATCCCTCACATTCCAGCCTAGAATCCCCAAGCCATTACAACACGTCTCCCCTTTTCTTTTAGCACCTCCACCTTCTCACAATCGCAATTCCATTGTTATTCCACACTTGGGTCCCCACTCATCCGCACAGCACCATCCAAAACCTTCTCCACTTGCACCGGCTCCGAATATAAGGGGTCACCCTTCCTCCTTACAGCACCCTTGTTTATCCGCACCCAATCACCACAGCTCACTTTGAGTATATGATATTTTATTTATAGCGCGCCTACACACAAGTGTTTCAAGGCACAACGAGGCAGAGGAGGGAAATAAAGGGGGAACTAGACAACGATCTTACTAGGCCCAGATATATTGAGATCGCGAAAGTGCAGGTGAGAGGGAAGGGGAGAAGTGCCAGGGGAAGGGGAGGCGAAGCAGGCGCAAGACATAGGATCAAACACTGAAAACAAGAAGTGCGGCCATCAGGTGGCAGTGCAGGGTTAAGTGCAGAAAAACAAGTGGTAGATAAGTGCAGGTGGGGGGTTGTAGGGTTGCAGATACAGTCCCAAGTGCAGGGTTGCCAGGAGGCAGTGCAGGTGTGCAACTGGGTGGGCAGGGACCTGGACCCATGGTTCAGAGGGTAGCCAGGAAACCAGTGCAATATCAGACAGGAGATCAGCAAGATAGCTGAAGAGAGAAGGCAGAAGCAAAGAGGAAGGTTTTGAGTTGCTTCCGGAACCAGAGATGGTTCTGCTCAAGTTTCAGGGAGACTGTTCCAGAGGGAGGCTCTAGCTGAAGAGGGTGGTCCGTCTCCAACTTGTTGCTTGGAAAAGCGACACTCTCAAGGAGTTGGAGGAGCAAAGTGCTCGAGTAGGAAGATACTTCAGAAGAGAAAGCTGGAGATATTTTGGTCCCAGGCCCCAGAAGGCTTTGTGAACAATAACTTGATTATGGTACACACTCAAAGGACTGTTTGGATTTCTCTGTTGTGTATGTATATGTTTCCATGCCACTGTACCCTGGGATTTGCATTATCCCCACTTTGTTTGCATATAGGCGCTGTATTCTTACCTTGTACTTACTACTGGCCCAATATCTAAATCCACATTCCCTCTCTTCGTATTTACCATTGTATTAAGCATGTTTTTTCTCTAATGTAACCAGCAAGTAACTGAACATTCCTGTAACTTACGCCGTGATGCCTCCGGGTTTGGGCGTAGAAACAAATGCAATAAAGCATCTTGAACTTAATCCTTGCAGTCACTGGGAGCCAAGGGAGAGATTTCAGTGCTGGAGAGATACGATCCATGGGCTTGAGGCCAAGGACAAGTCTTGCAGGCCTGGTCTGGATGAGTTGCAAAGGTCGGAGAGTAGAGAGAGGCAGATTTAAAAAGAGGCTGTTACAGTAGTCAAGCCTAGAGAGAACCAGAGCTTGGGAGACCGTGAGCTTCTGGGGAAGGAGAGGAAGGGCAGAGCACCTCTGAGGAGGTGTGGTAGGAAGTTTGACTTTTTAGAGACCTCGGAGATGTGGGCAGAGAAGGGAAGTGTGGAGTCAAAGATGACCCCAATGTTCTTAGCCTCGCAGGTGGGGGTAGGAGGAGGGCCAAGAGAGGACGGCCAGAGAGCAAGGGGAAAGGATGGTGAAGGTTTACCGATGAGGGGGATCTCTGTCTTGCTGGCATTCAGACAAAGATCATTGGCAGCACACCAATCTTGAATGGCAGTTAGGCAATCAGAGATGGGAGAGGAGGTGGCCGAAGGCAGCCTGAAAATGAGTCGAGTTTCATCAGCATTGCACTGGAAATTTGAGCAGAGGAGGGCAATGCAGTGGGCCAGAGTTGCCAGGTATTGTTTAAAAAGTCAGGGCGAGAGGTTAGACCCCCTGGGGAACACCACAGGTAGAGAGGCTGATAGATGATAGGAACGACCCAAGTTGGACCTGGGAGGGTCGATCAGAGAGAAGAGGTCAGCCAGGCCAGGGCCTGATCAGTGATACCCAGGTTATCACAGAGACGGTTGAGCAGGATGGTGCGGTTGACCGTGTCTAAGGTAGACGAGAGATAGAGTAGGATGAGGACAGACTGAATGTTGGAGTCAAGGTTGGAGAGCAGGTCTTCAAGGATGTTCAGGAGAGCAGTTTCCGTGCTTCTGGCAGCTCTGAAGCCAGACTGATGATCATGGAGACAGCCAACATAAATCGGAGTGAAGGTTAAGCAGGGAGATGGCCAGCTTTTCCAGGAGTTTGCCCAGAAAGGGAGTAATGGAAATTGATCCATCCGGGATGATAGAAGAAGAGGCGGCAGAGGGGAGCCTGAAAGCTCTTTCACGATGCTCCTTGCCTTCTTCTCATTCACTCCTTTCAAGCACTGATATTTAAGATCCAATTTCCTTTTTACCAAATCACCACACAGTTTCCCTAGCTCTTCCCAACCTAGGGGGAACAACCTTAGTATAGGCTTTATGACCTCTCATCTCAAAAGCACTCACACCTGTCGCTTCATTTGGAGATATCCGCAACGCATATACACTCATGAATCGCTACCTTGTTATCCTTCCCACACACATCAGCCAACATTATTACTTTAATGATCCAACTATTCACTCTCTCCACTCTTCTATTACTATCCGGATGATACAAAGCCGCCCTTTTATTAAAAATTCCACAAAAAATTTCTGACAAACACCTCCCAGAAACTGGATGCCATTATCAGTCAGACTGTGCGGTAAACCTTCCCTCGCAAACATATGCTGTAAAAACGAACAACCTCACCTGTTGCCTCTCCAACCACCTTGTATTCCATCCATCTTGACAGCTGGTCCACCAACACAAATTTGCCTCGCCTAGATCCCAAATTAACAGGACCAAGGACATCCATTGCCACCTCATCACACACCTTTGAGAGTCTCCACTTTCACTAGTGGCTGCCCTTTGGTACATTCACCCTTACCAGAATGACTACACCCACACACTCTCAAGGTCCTCTCCACCTCCCGGTCGAAAAACAGGCCACCAATACTCACCCCTCAACACAGCCTTGATATGCAACACACCCAAGTGTTCCTCATGTTCCAAATCAATAATCCTATTCCGCAATAACTTGAGAACTACCACTGATTCCCAGCGATCTAAAATGCCTCCCACGAGGCACAACTCCTCCCAAACTTCCCAGGAAGATCTCCTCCTGAGCAATATTCACCTTACTGGGCCACTCTGACTCCATAAAATCCCTCACACGATTGAGGACCTCATCAACGCCCATAGCTTTCATGCACTCTTCCTTTCCAATGATTCCCTAACGAATAAAAAAATGTCAGCAATTATCTCTTCACGATTCGCCCGACCCAACCTTGATAAGTGGTCCGCTAAACCACTCTCCAGGATACTTTACTCAAACCTTTAGATTCAAAGATGCTTTTTAGAGGCTTACCATCTGTCCCAATGACAAACTCTGCGCCCCACACAAAATTGGCAAACTTCTCCACAGCCCAATGACAGGCTAATGCTTCCTTCTCCAACACAGTCATGTTTCTCAGCACCTGGGAGGCATGGGCCACAATTTTCTCACCCCATCTCCATCTCATTGCAACAAAACAGCAACACCACCATTGTCGCTCGCATCCACCATTCTGACCCTCCTAGTATCAAAACTGCTCAGTGCATTAGCCAAATCAATCTCCTGCTTGATCCTTGAAAACTCCTCTTCACACAACTCATTCCACTCAAAAACCACACCATTCCTGAGCAGCTTCCTCATCTCCTTCACTTTGTCCACAAAATCCCGCTCAAACATTCGATAAAACTCCACCATCCCAAGAAATCTCAACTTATCTTTCAACCTGGGACTACTCACCTTCCTTATGGCACTCACCATATCACAATTGGGCTTCACCCCAGCCGCTGATCTCATGACCCAAGTATTCTACATTGTCCTTATCAAAAACACACTTCTCCTTCCTCAAAGTGATCCCTCTCTCTCGCAGTACCTTCACCACCTTGTCAAGAGTTGCATCATACTCATTTTCATCTCTACCTGAAATCAAAATAGTCCTGAAAACAGAACACACCACTCATACCCCTGAATAACCTGTCCATCATTTTCGGAAACACGCAGGGCACAGACACCAGGCCAAATGGCATCCTCATGAACAGGAATATACCCTCATGTGCAATGAACGCAGTGCATTTCCTACTCTCCTCATCTAATTCAATCTGATGAAGTCTATAAGGAAGGCATGGTATCAAACAGTTAAGACAGACATGTGATCACAGTTGAAGAGTATTTATTGAACATCAAATAGGTTGAACGCCTATCTAAGCCTAAAGCAAAGGATGGGAGCAAGCTACGACCATCAAATAATAATAATGCAGTCCTAGCCAAGTCTGTCAAATAAAAAGCCTATACTGAGAAACCTATTGCCAATCCTTAGTTCTAAAAACAAAGAGTGTGGGACAATGATGTATGCAAAAGAAAAGTGTTCACGAAATAATATTTCAGGATGATTGAGCAGTTGGATTACCCTCCTCCCCTTGTTTTGAGCATGGGGCAAAGCGGCACGTTCAAGCTTCACACACTTTGGCTTCTTGGATTCGAGGATACAGTTCAAAGCACAGACATCGGGGCTAAACCTCCTTCCAATAACAGTCTATTACTGCAGAGGGTCTGTTGTAACAAATAAAGTCTCAAAGTTCCATTCCTAATCTGATTTTCACATGCTCAAGTTCTTGCTCTCAATGTTCATCATGCGTTTCCCTCTTCAGACTGAGACTCCCTCCATCACAATATTCACACTGGGTCTCCTTCCTTCGGGCTCGGACCCAGGATCTCCCTCGTTCAGGCTCGGATCCCCTTGATATCAAAAATCAAAGACTTTAGAATGTGCAATGGTTTTTGCTTAAACCGTCGCAGGACCACTTCGATTAACTTCACACAATTATTCTGATCAATTTTCTTACTTTCATTTCTCTTGGCGGGATACCTTACAGAGACTTTCGATTGAGCACTTCCACGGTGCCGAACCACTCTGGTCAACTGTGTCGTATATTTCTGTCTCGAGTTCAAACATTCATCAGCGGTTTAGCTTTACTTGCGTCTTTCATCACACGCGTTTAACAAGGTTCATTATAAAATGTTGGCTCTGGCCCTTGAGTTCAACACAGGCCGGTCTTGCATAGTCTCCCCACCTCACTGGCTGTGTTGCTTTTTCTGGCACTTCTTTGTTCTTAGAGCCAAGGACGATACCACAGCAGCTGCTGCTGCTGCTCCTCCCTGCCTCAGTTAACTACGCACGAGGGCATTCGGTATCTCAGGGACACATTGCAGGATTCTTTAACCTGGTTTCCTGGCCTTGCGCGTTCTGCACGAAAGGTTTCTTGAAAGTAACAGCGTCTGACCGAAAAAGTCAAGGGGTTTTCCCTTCTTACGAATCGTTCTGGTTTTTCAGTCTTTCTCCACTCGTTCAGCTGCCGACTTGCAACTGCTGTACTTTCGTGTGCTTTACCTCTTTAGTGCTCCACCTTTTATCCACGTGGGGAAGTCCAATGGAGGTCAGGTGTGGGTGATCGTTAGTAATTGCCTGACCAAAGTAGAGGGACATGTCAGATACACTGCTTGGGTGCGAGTCGGTTTTCTCCCACAGCGGGCTGTACATGGGAAAGTGCTGGGAAAGGAAAAGGGAGTGGGGGGGTAAAGTTCCGACATATCCTACCTGGTAAAATGGGGTAATGGTGGTGCAGGGGCAAGGGAAGCAATACCGCGTCTCGCGATCCGGTGTCCCACTCCCACAAGACCCATCACCCAGGGGATCCTTCCGCACCGGTCCACCCCCAGGAACTGGATCCAAAAGCGATGACCGTGTCCTGGCCACCTGGATGACAGGTCCCTGGGGACTAGCGGGTGAGGCACCTTCTGTTTTCTCACATACGCCAACGCCATATCCACTTTGGAGAACACTCCCTCATCACCAACCAACGTTAACATTTCACTAATATTGGGCAACGGATGTCTCTCCGCCAACACACACTCTTATTGACCTCTCAAGGGAGATGACCTCTGTGTTGCACCCGCTCTCTCCATCACTCCTGTCTCAAGCAACGTCTGCAACTCCTTCCCGACACCCTCTCAAGCTCAGAGGAACGTGGCGCAGCTTAGCCGCAACCGGCTGACAACCGTTCCTCATGAAGATTTTATGCTTCATACCCTTTACCTTTCCTATGCCGTCCTTAACACTTTTTTGCATTTCTGGCACACAGACTCACCAGCATGTAACACCTGCTCTCTACTTTGGGATCCAGCTTTATACTCACATTTTTCTGAGCTCACCACCCTAAGTGTAGCCCCCTTTTTTGTGACATACACCTTTCCCTGTGTACATCTTCCTTTAAAATTCAGCTCAGCATTGAAATAACCCAGGGGTTCAATTATACCCACCAGGGGCAATATCTGGCCTTTCCAAATCACACACCTTCCCTTGACATCAGAAAGATCTTGTCCACACACACACACACACACACACACACACACACACACACACACACACACACACACACACACACACACACACACACACACAAAATCTACAGTGTTCACAGTAATAGTCTCTTCATGAGGATCTTCATCACCAGGGGGAACACCCTTGGTCAACTACTGCCATGTAAAACACCTTTCTTTGAAAATTCTTGCAGCAGCTTGCAAAGTTACTTCTCCTCTTACAATTGGTCAAAAGAGCCTCAGTCCCCGGACCCACTGGGGAAGCAGCAAAATGCGAATCACTTGCACACCGGAAACAGTTTATCTTGCCCCTTCCTTGCCTTAGAGTGTCAGGTTTTTTCTTCATCCCCTCCTTTCTCTCTGTTCTTCTGAATTTTCTTTTTCGGGTTAATCTGATATTTGTAATACTTCCACTTTAGACCCTTTATTCTCTACCGTGATAAGCTTGGCCACACACGCCAAAGAGTGTTCCACTCTGCTGGCAATCTCTAACACTGCATCTGAGCTCGGTTAATCCGTAAGCCAGAACTCTTCTCTGATCCTGTTACAGTGAGTCATGAATTGGTCCTTTATGTGTTCATCAAAATTAACTCCAAACTTGCATGACAAAGCCAGAAAGCTGTGACATTCTTCCACCATTTCGCCCTCTTCTTCAACACAAACTGTAAAATGATATCGCTCCAGAACAGTACTGGTCTTGGAGCCGAAATGGGCATCCAATTTGCATAAGGCCACGTCCAGTTCATTGGTCACGTCACTGCTGCCGACTTCATCCCCCACATCCGGAAGGGTATCAAATACTGTGCCCTTCATACCCTGAAATGTGCATTAACAGCGACAACTTTCCATCATTAGAGAATTAAGGTCCACATGATGCCCTTGTATAGTGCAGGAACCCTTTCTTCCATTGCGACCATTTTATTGTAGGGGCTACAGGAGTTGGCATGAACATAACAGGCCCCGGTACACAAGGCATGGCCATGGTTTAACAAGTGCACGCACACCAGGTTATCCAAAACGAGGAGAATGGTATTTTTGTTTTGTTTTTTAGACCGTTTCTGGGACCAGGATTTTGTTATGTTTTTCAAGCATCAAGTTACAGCAAAATCACTAATGGTGCTTTTCGCAGCAGGTGCCTCTGGTCAGATGCCCAGCAACTCAGGTGAAGCGATCGTCATTATTTCTCCTACACCGACAATCCAAATGAAGTTGTACGCTCTCAGACTTCATTGGCTCACTATGCCAGTCCCAATATGGCCGCCCATGGATGCGAGCGTTCGCCACCACGTTTACCAACCAATGGCGAGCATGCACGCTGGGTCCTTTTTGTCTTTGCGCACACTTGTGCTGCAAACAGGGCATGCACGTACTTAAATCCACTTTCTCTCTGTCCCGGGATGGTATAGAGTGAATTATCCACAGGATAGTGGAATGCTCTTTGCTCTTCGTTTCGTTTGGTGTCCATTAACAGCAACATCACCTCTGGGCAAGACGGAGCAGCGCTGAGGGGAAGCTGTTTTGGTGGGCTGCGGTCAGTCCCTCGTAGCCAGTATGATTAAGCCACCATGGAGCCAAGGTACAGTAATACGGCTTTATTAAGTTACTAGGAAGCAAAGCCCCAGCAGGACCAACACCTCCAGGGCAGAGATAACAGACTTCCTTGAAACACAGGAGCCTGTTTGCCAACTAACATTCGACCCAAGGGTTACATAGCCGACGCTCATGACATCCCTCACATTCCAGCATAGGTTCCCCAAACCATTACAAGTTATAATGCAACCAGCAAAAACCTCTTGTTTAACGGAATGCAAGTAGAAATTCAGCTATACAGGACATAGTTGCTGACTGTACAGTGGAATTATAAAGAAACTTTCAACTATAAATACACGTCCATGTCTTCACAGTTGAACATCTCAGAATTAAACTGTACAGACCCAATCAACATGTTCTGTCTAGCTGAATTTATGTTTATATTCTAGCTAAGTGATGTGTTCAAGCTCACACGTTTTGACCAAGAGGGAAGGTGGGATTAGAATCAATACCGTCTTGGTCCAAGGTATACTATTTAGCCACTAGATCCCACACTTATCGTGGATGTTATTTTTGTTTGAAATAAAGCCCTTTATATTGGTGTTAATTTTATTTCAAAGCTCCACCAAATGTGGTTGATTGGCAAATAACTATCTTGCTGTTGCAAAAGATGACAATTTTGGTCCAAGTAAGCCAAATGAGAAGTCCGATCTTCTGGTTCCAAGGTTGGCAACATATCCAGTATACTGCTTATGTTCACTCTTCTCATCACACCTTCTCCTACGTCAGTCCCCCCGCCCACATTTCCTCTCTGCTCCCCTACATTTCAAGCTCTCCTGTGTGCCTGTGTTCGTTGGATAGTATGGACGATAGTGGGGATTTGAGGAGAGGAGGTGCATCAGAGCAGCTGGGAGGCTGGTGAAGCACATATGCTGTACAGTTACTGTTGTTCTTGTGGGGGTTTGCTTGGAGTGTGAGGTTTTGCCAGTTGGGAGTGGATGGAGCAAGGTACTGCCTGCAGAGGATTGTTGGAATGTGTTGCAAGTTAGTTGGTTGGATAGTAGGATATTTGCATTTGAAATTTGGGCTGTGAGAAAAGAGGGCTTAGGAGTTGTCTGGCTGTGTCAGCAATACAATGCTTGAATGGCCAATTTGCACATATTGCTAGTCTTGCATGTAGCCCTACAGGTAAGGTGTGCATCTGCCTCTTTTACCCCCCCTAATAAGCAAATACTCCCAACAAAAATGGGACACATTTGACCTTGTGCCCCCACTTTCACTTACACAGCTCCAAGGATATGTTTGGACTAGCAGTGCACAGAGTAGGATAGGAAGAAACTGCTTTTACTGCCTGATCGGAACAAGTAAATAGGTACCTATCTTTTAATCTGTATGCAAAACAAGGTGCAAAGAAAGAATTATTACAAAAACATTTCCGTTTCCCAGTTAAATAATTTTTACTCTTATAAAATACTCCCATTGGGAATTGCACTTACATTTTTACTCCCTAAAAAATTAGGGAGTAAAATATTCACGCTTCAAAATCTTATCTGGAGCACTGTCTTCCTGTAATCACAACCAAGCCAGACTGTAGATTTTTTTTTTTTTTTTCATTTTGTTGTTTAAAGCACAGACCAAGCTCAAGAGCAGCAAAGTGCTGTTCAAGCTGTGGGTAAAGCCAGCATTTGGGCTGGCATTGTTTAATAGTAACACAGCACTGCGAGTTAAAATCTGTGCATCAATTGCAATTAGTACATACATGGTCAGGCGTTGTTGAAAAAGCCACGTTTTGAGAGATCTGTGAAATGTGAGAACTGCAATTTCGCCCCCGCCACCTCCTCACCTATCTATGTGCAAGAAAACAAAGGACAGCACTACAGTTCAGATAGCTTGTGGTGGGATGAAGGGTTTCATTTTGCAAAGTGTGCAGATTGGGGCCAGGCCTTTGGGCCTTCTTGGCTGTGTTTCTAAAAGGACAAGCTACTGCCAATAGCAAAGCCTAAGCATTTTCAGAATCCCAGAGTTGCAGATCAAATCCTTCATGGAGCCATTGTTGGACAAACAGTTTAGAGGGGGGAAAACGAGGAGGACGAATTCGGTCTTGGATGGATTAAGTTGCATGAGAGGGTTTATGGTAATTTAATCGAAAACCATTGCATCTAATGCCATTCCATCGATTTCTTTCCATCTAAAAAATGTCTAATGCATTTTTTTTCTGGGGGGGGCACAAGCCCCTGTTTTTTACCCTTTAAAAATACACCTGAACACTTTTTAACCCCCAAAAACTTGCATTAGATGAAAATATTTTAGATGGAAAAATTTTGATGGAATGGTTTTAGATGAATTGACTAGATACCCATGAAGAGCAATATTGCTAATTTTCCTAGACTGCTATAATCTTTCAGAGTGGCTTTCCTGGCATTCAGTACTGTAAATTCTGATTGATGTCCGCTACACCAAACCCTGTGTGAAATTGCTCAGTGGGAGGAAGCAATTTGGGTCTTATTACATCATTAAATGCTTAATTTGTGTCTCAAAGTGAGAAATAATTCAGAAGTCCATATTTTGTGCTTGGCTGGAGATTCTGTAGTGTTGCCTTGAACTAAAACATGAAAGCATAAAAGATATGGACAAAATAAGTTTGAGTGGAACTTCTTCAGCATAGCAGTAAAATAGAAACAACCCGCTTGAGTACCAAGCGAGTAGTGACTGCAGGTCTGCAGCCCTCGCTGTCCCTAGGTGCTCAAAAACTACTTGGATCTTCAAAGACCAACGGATTACGCCGGTATATATCTGTATATACCCTCATTCAACACCCTACTTCAATTCACTTGGACTTATATCACTTGGGCCTCAGTATTCTAAAATATATGTTTTTTCTTCTTTTGATTTAGTCAAGCCACGCCCCCTCACGTGGTTTCCTATTTGAACTTCAGCCTGCGTGCACCCGCTCAAGTACCAAGCAAATACTGACTGCTGACCGTTTTACCGCGGTGCAGCGAGTCAGCTTGCCAGCCTGCCAGCCGCTTGATCCCACTATAAGTGAGTGCCCTAGTGCCGTGGTTATTCTAGAGCTCTTGGTGCCGTCACCAACCTCCTGAAAAAACAGGAGTTGCTTTTCAAACTGCTTTAAAATTTGACAAATTTAGTCTACTATTTTGTTTTTCTAAAGACAGGTGTCCTAGTCGTTACAGAAACCCGTGCGGATTCTATTGTTTTTTTATTGGTTGCTTCTCTGACCTTATTAAAATTCAATCCAGCAGTCCTTGCACGCTATTTTGCAAACCTCATAAGGCTAGCTAAAAAAATGAACGGATTAACTGCTGGCATGCCTCATCCCCATAATGCCGCTTTACAACGTCAGTTCTTTCTAAAATCTTCTCAAAGTTCGGTAGGGACCATGGCAGCTGTTCATTCCTTGAAAAACAATGCTTTTACACCTGAGAGTTTTCCATCATTAATGGAGAGCAAACATGCCAGCCTTGCACCTTCATTGGCTGCAAAAGATAAGAGCAAACGTCCATCGGTAGCTCTTCCTCATTTTCCTCCTCTCCCGCATGCCAATGTAGCATTTCTACCGAATCACTTAGATGCCACCATGCAAGGCTGCACCTAGAGTGAATTGAGTGATTTAACTTCTGACACGTTCTATACCCCATCCTATTTACCTCAAATTTGTATGGACTCACAAGTGTCCAACCAATCACAAACTACTGCGCCGTTCACGCAAATACCGTTATACTCAGAAATCCTACAACCTCCTCAAGGCATTAGGGACCCAATTATGCACTCATCACAGGTCCCTCCTGCATTAATGAGAGTGACTGAAAAGAAGAAACTGGGAATGCAGCAATCTATTCGTTCCTCTGCGGGTTCTCCTACAGTAGAGGTTTCAAGGAACATTATTCCAGCTAACGCCTACTCAGACCATTCTGCACTTTCGAATTCACCTGAGCTTTAACCAACTGATGCCCCACATGACAATTCCTTCCGATGAATCAGAATCATCGCTTGTGGCGTCCTTTGTCAAACCTACCCCGAGACCTTCATTTGGGTTCCCCTCTAATTCAAATCCCATTCTAGAATCGGCTTTAACAGCCCTGAACGCGAGCATCTTTTCTCACACTAAGCTATATGAAGTTCTTGACTTGCGAGCTGCTACACAAAATTCATCTTTGATACTCCTTCATAAAAAATTAGATTGGCTAGCATCAAATAAAATGCCATCCTTGACTCTTGAAGATGTCATCCCTCATAACAAGGCTCAATCTATTGCATCACCAACTATAATACCCCGGAAATGCCACAATTTGTCTCGGAAATTATTCCATCTTCAACTATTCCCCCAATTGATGTTCCTCTTGAAGTTGAAGTAATCAATCTTGAGAGCACTGAGTCAGGTGGCATTGAAAAGCCGCTGTATGAACTCTTCACAAATCCATCGCAAAATAAAAAGAAAAGGAACCAGGAAAAGAACATCACAATGCCTTAATGACACTAATGTCAACCAAAACATAGAAAAAAAAAAACATCCCCTTGTGGATCAAAAAAAAATCAAAGACCAAAAAATGTACACCCAATTTGTCCTCTCCCTCCCAAAAGCCTTCAATCATTGACATTGACCAAGCTCCGCCATCTACTAATGACCAGAATGAAGGTGCCACTGCTCTCATCCCTGCGATTCCAATTGCTTGCATTTTCAAGGGTAAGTCTCCTGGTATGTCAAATTCTGTACCAATTGCTACAAATGTAAATTGTGAAGTTAATGAAAAGTTTCTTCAAACTGACATAGAATCTGCTCGTCCACCAAACCTAGACTCTACCCATGACCAACTCATGAATTTATCGGTATATACACATAGTATTAAATCAATTACCGACAATGTTCATCATGGTCTACATCATATTCATAGATAGATCCCTAAAGTGACATCTCATTTGAGAACTCACTTTCATGTAAACTTTGATATCCCTCCACATATATTTAAAACAATGGCTGAGAAGCGTAACTCAAACATGGCGGGTCTAGATAACCATGAAAGTATTGCTCCTCCTATATTATTAACACCTGCCCCCGAGCTTTTATCCAATTCGATTTTACCTTCCTGTGTAAATAGCAATGATATCTCCTCCAGGCACTCCTCAAACCCTAACACAAGTGGAAGCCCCTTCATTGAATGTAATGCAAAATCTTTACCCACAAAGCTCAACCACGCAAGACAAGTTAGACCAGCCTTCTATCAGCCAGGCCCCTTAACATTGAAAAATGAAAACCTACGTTTGACAATGCTGGATAGATTGCATTCTGATCCTTTTCCACATCGGTTGACAATATTAACCATTCTAAACTCAATTACTGCTCTTCAACAAATAAAATCTAGTGACATTGAGTCAGTTAGATATCCTATACCTGCACAACAACACAATAGTTATTACTATATCCTCTATACTAGTAAAGAACCTGGTATGGGCCGAGAGGCATCAGCTTTTCAGCAGAGGTATGCGGCTTGAAGCAACCCCCCTCCACCCTCCAATGACCGTGCTCCAGATTTGCATCTGATGGCCTCTTCTGTGAAATCAAATGACCAAAATGCAACTAATAATGGGATTCCAACATGTAGATGTAGGAATTACCTAACCATTCCCACCCTTCCCTTCCCTCAAAGTGGGATTGACAAGAGTTCAATGAAAAAAAATGACTCAGTCATCTCATTAGGAAATTACCCCAGATATCATTCACGCTTGCTCGCTAACTTCGTGGAATATGAGAGGATTCTCGCATCTTATATTTACCTATTCTTCAGAACTAAATAAGTTTGATATAGTATTACTACAAGAGACCTGGATGCTATCTGTTCCAACATGGGCAAATCACCAAGTGAAATCTATTTTAGCCTCGAAACACTCTAGAGGTCATCCTGCAGCGGGTCTTTTGATAGCCGTTCGCAATGATTCACAACTGACACTTTAATCATGACTATCACCAGACCCTGGTATTCAAGTGGTCAAAATATTTACCAAAAACACCAATCACCCTCTATTTCCACTAAGTGTAATCCTAAAAATGTATTGGAATCCTGCATCCTCCTGCGAACTACAATTTCTTGATAAAATTGAAAATGTGCTAAAGAAAATTCTATCGCTAGGTGAAGTTAAGTCGACTATAATAGCAGGTGACTTAAATTTGAACACTCTCCTATCTGCGAAAATATATCCTGATTCGAGAGCTGACAGATGGACTCGACTCATGCGCTCAAGAAAATTTTCCCTGCTCTATGGTTCTACACCAGAAGATTCACCTCCAAAGCCAACATGGTCCAGAAATAAGAGTCAATCAATTCTTGACTATGTATATATAAATTCTGACTGAGACAAACTTATAGCCTCCTGAAGTTATATCAAACACCTTAAGTGATCATAACATGTTACAAGTGTATTGGCTTTCTCACACATTCATCAAACAATCTGAATTTTCTTTTAAACTTGAAATCAATAATGCAAAAAAAAATAAAATAAAAAAAAATAAAATCGCATTAGATGGTATCCAAGCCAAATTAACAACCTTCATTCAAAGCTTAAAGTGAACAACTTGCAATGATCAACTTTCTATAACGATTGCATTATGATACTTATCCAAGAAGCTTCATTCACAACTTCTTCAAAAATCATTCATAAATATCCACAAAATCCTGTTATACATAACTTGAAGGCTGAGCTCAAAGCTAACCTAAGAGCTCTATCTACTACAGATTGCAAGATGCAAAGGAATAAGCTTAAAACAACATACAGAAGCAAGATTAAAAATGAATTAATATTTCAAAAATAACAACGAGCAGAGCAAATGCTAAAAGCCATTATGTTAAAATCTTCTGGTGAAATATGGAAATTAATAAACAAGTTACCTTCTACTGCACACCAATCGGTCATGCTCAACATGATATCAGAAGAAGCGTGGATGTCTCATTATCAATCTCTTCTGTAAGATATAATCTAGTCACAAAAGATCTGTACGAGTCCGTGCCACTTTTAAATCAAATTAAATTTGACATCTTAGACATTCAGCTAATAATAAAGAAACTAAGCTCTTCAAGAGCACCTGGGCCAGATGAGCTAACTAATGCAATTTTAAAATCTAATCCTGAATCATGGGCCCTAGTTTTAGAAAATATTTTTCGAAGAGTATTGTGCACAGCCAAAATCCCTCTATCGTGGCAACAAGCGATAGTGATTCCAATATTCCAAAAAGGTAGCCGAGCCAATCCTGATAACTACAGACCAATAGCTTTGCTCGATGTGCCCGGTAAAATTTTCACCAGACTCATACTTCGCGACTTCTTAAAATGGCAATCAGAAAACAACTTCATTGACAAAAAACAATCAGGATTTGTAAGAAGCATTGGAAGAACCTTGAACCTTTTGATTTTAGCAATTTTAAAACAACAAGCTATTCAAGCGAAATATCCAATTTTTTTAGCGTTGGTTGATTTCAAACAAGCATTTGATTCTGTTTCCAGACACATTTTATGGTTGAAACTTCTTAAAACAAACTGCCCATTGTATATCATCTTTCTAATTCATCAATTTTACTCTGATACCCACATCAGAGTAAAGACAACAGACGGCCTTTTAAATAAGTTAATTGAGACAAACACAGGATTGAAACAAGGTTGCCCTTTTGCCTCAATACTTTTTAATTTTTGTATTAACGATCTTAAATTGGTTTTTAATGAAACTCGTTCTTTTGCTCCAAAACTTGGAAAACATGAAATATCGTATTTATTATATGCTAACGATCTCATTCTTTTAGACAGAACGCCAATCGGGCTACAGAGAAAATTGAACGCACTAGCAGAATATGCACAAAAAAAAATGAATAATTAATACCAACAAATCAAATATATTGATTTTTCAACATACCAATAGGAACAAACAATTTAAGTTCAATTGGAAATTGGGAAATGACTCCCTAAAACAGATTCAAGAAATTAAATATTTAGGAGTAAATTTGAACTCCCACCCGACTGAGCAAGCATATAAAGGTGACCCGACTTCAAGAATGAGATTACTAGCTATCCAAGGAAAAGCTATTCAAAGAACTTATGGCAAATTCTCACTTTTACCAGCTAGTACGTTTTACACTCAAAAATGAGTTCCGATTATTACTTATGGGAGTCAATCCAAAGCAACTCCTAATGCGGTTCGATGGGACATCCTAGAGGGCATTTATTGGAAACACCTTTTACCAGTTCCTCAGAGTGTCCCCATTGCTTTGATTCGATACGAACTAGGACTGGTATCTCTTCAAGCGCAGGTATCATGGTTAATGCTAGCAACCTACAGAAAATGCTTGATAGCACACGATAACTCAAAAAATCTTTTTTTGGTGCTCAAAGAAAGTTTACATCATTCAGCCTCAAAACCAATATATCAATGGAAACAAATATGTTGTGAGATACTTGAGGCGGCCGATATACCCGATACACTACTTGTGGAATTTCCGGATAAAGCTAAAATTAAATTATGGAGACATGATTGGATAGTTACTCTGGACAAAATTAGTGCTTATCAGACAGTCAAATTGGGAGCCTTTCAACCCAAAGCACTCAACATATTACCTCAATATTTAACCAAATTCCCTGATCGTGCTTATGCTGATTCTTTTTTAAGATTTTGTTTTGACTACCAACAAAAAGTAAACTTGCAACTTATAATGATCTACCTGATTCTGAAAAGATATGCCAGCATTGTAAACTATTTAACTCTGTTGAGACCATCAAACATATTATGATCCACTATCCATTTGCAGATATGAGGACAAGATATTTGTATAAACATTTTCGTCAGTCTTACTTTCTGAAGATGAATTGTGGACATCCATGTTTAATGCTTCAAACTACTCAATAATGATCGATATTGTTCAATTTCTTAGCGAACTAAATCTTTATCCATTGCATCATTCTTTTACTAAAGCGGTATACATTTTACATTATTATATTGTTGACTGTTTATGTGATAACATCTTCTCTGATGAACAATACTAACGATTTTAAAGCGCAAGAACTTGAAACATTCTTTTAAGTCTCAATGTTATAAATACTCATTTTATCAATGGTGAAAAATTGTGCAAACTAAGAAATCAAGTAAGTATTGATGTAATCTGCCATGTATATTGGAAAAGTTGTTAATTCAACTGAAACAATACTTGAATAAAATAAGAAATAAAAATAAAAATGAAACTCCATAAATCATGGAGGAATTAATCCAGATAGACCCCGACGACAAGAAATTGAAAAAACCACCAACCTTCTAGCAGCTTGCAAATAATAGTCTTCATTTGAATAATATCCGTCATAACAAAATTGAGAGACCAATTTTGCTTAAGAATAAAACCACAAAGGCTAGGGAACCACCAAGACTCTATGCCAGCAGATCCAACTAGAAAGTGGACTAGACACTCAATCCACCCCATTGTAAAGGCTGGCAGCACTGTGTTAAGTACAACATTGAAATGGTTCAATGTTCCAAAGACATTCAACCCATCGGAACAGTGAACCACCTCTCCATATTTAATGCTTGAATGTATCAACATGTTCATGGAGTTAAGAGCACTGGGTTCCCTCCTCTTAAATGGCACCACCGCCTGTGTCTTCTACATCCATTGTGCCTCAAGTAGCTGGAAAAAGCAGAGTCTGCATTTCTAACAGATCTAGATAATCTGTATCCCACAAGAACAGCACATCTGTTTCCAACTACACAGATCTAAAGATAATCTAGGACCCAGAAGAACAGCCGATATGTAGCCAACTACACAGACGAACAGAATTAAATATGCTTCACTGGAGCAAAAAGAGATATATATATATTTTCTTTTTTTTTTTCTTGAATAGGGGCTGCTAGAAATCACGTCTTATTCGCAAATCTGATGCATAGGAGTGAAAACTCCTCCAAATAGAGACCTCAAACATTTACTTTCCAATACGGATTTAAGTACTATATGCAAAACTGCCAAGTGCCCCAATGACATGCAACACCTTCCAACATTGCTGTTCAGTCATATTGTAGGCTACAGGTAAGAGGGTCTACTGTAGCGCAACACCAATCAGACTCACTATAAGCTCCCACCAATCCCCTATCCTTATGCGCTGTTGGAAGTCTCATGCCGTGAACGTTCACTTGGATCTTGTGCTATTGCGTCTACATAAGGGCACATGGGCATTGACCCACAGCTTAAATTACAACAGATCTAATAAAAACCGAATTTCAAAAAAGAAGGCTGTCAAAAGTGTCCTTAGACAGTGAATCGATGCATTGAACAATTTAGAGTCCTCTTTATGAAGCACTAAGGAGCACTTGATAGACTATTATAAAATCAGAGATTATCTTAATGGTAAAGAGCAGAGTTCTTATAGATGGATATAGCGACCAGAAATCCAAAGTCACATAAATGTCAGCTATTGCACACGTACACTTCTCTCCATCATTGATCTATTGCTTTTTTATTGGTGCTGGGTTTTACATGCTATATTGCTTTCTATAAGCTTGAGTGCATATGTTGAGAACTTGAGAAAGTATGTACAATTTTGTGTTTCAAGTTCATAAAACAATTTGTTTTGCATGAACCTACCCACAAATTAAGAAACGGTTTTGTCCCAGAGACGGGCAGGATTGTGCATTAAATTGAATGGGCTTTTCAGGGGCAATTGTTCAGTTTTTCATTCAGTGTTAGTTGGGCGGTGGGACTCCTGTGTGTAAACCACACATTCAGGACACTTTGCCTTTTGAAACGTTTGGAGATTCTAGCCTCACAAGTCACTGGGACTTATGTGCTTACTTTGTTGCTCGACCTTTCAAAGTTCCCAGAGGCGATTTGCGAGACGAACCAGGCATGCATCATGCATGGAAAAACAGCAATAAGGCTCCAATCACATTTTATGCAGCCATCTTTAAGTAGTTAAAGCAAAATAAATGATTAAAAGCTTCACATTCAAAGCGATCCGAGTGTCTGTGTACCGATTTCAAAAATAAATTCATTCAAAAGCATTTTTCAAATGGTTTATACAAAAGCATTAGTCTATAATGCTTCTATAAACAAGTAATTATATAAAAGAGCAAACATAATAAAAACACATTCTTCATCTAGTAAATCATCCAACATCCGTTGTGCCTTCATGTGTGTATATACGCTGTAGAGCTACATGTGGGTAAACACAACCAGGATGGCTGAAGGTATGGCATGGCATGTGTCTACTTGGCAGTTATGTACGTGAGGATTTCTTCCAGCCAAGTAGGAATTCTTCAATTACGTTGGCAACACACGCACCTTACACTCAGCTGCCAACTCCTCCTAATCCTCTGCACAATAAGCACAAGCGAAACACTTGCCCTGGGGAAACGTGAAACAAAACTAACTCCAGTTCAACCGTATAAAAAGCATGAAAAATACTACTCTACTCAGTACTGCACATGTAATTTTTAACCGCAACATCCAATGAAATAAACACCTAGTTCGCCAAATCCGAAAAAGACCCAACATTAACTGAAAATTGATGGGCTGCAAAGATAGAACATATTGTGAAAGTCGACCACAACAGACACACAGTGAACACTTACTACAAAAACTACAGTTTAAAGGATTGCTTTGCTTGTGCAGTACACGGTCTCTTGAGCTGCAATTTTGCCAATATCTAATGATGTCAAATAATGCAGAACTATTTTCTAAATTACATTTTTGTATTATGCAAAGAAACTGGTCTTCCTGGAGTCTAAAGTGATTATCACTTTCATCAAGTCTTTCATAAAGCATTTTATGCTCCAATTATTAAGAGAGGAAGATGGGCAGGCTTACTATTCCACAGTACAATTTAATATATGCAGCCCAATTCCATGGCAAGACCCAGAGAAAACACTGCAGACCAGGAAAGCCAGCGTGCCAGGGCATTATCACACAAGCAGTGTAGTACAGGGCATGAGCTGCAGATGCCCCTCCTCGACCCTATCGTAGTCCTGGCTAAAGTGATATTCTATCAGTTGTCCAAGACACAGAATATAGCAAGACAGCCTTACATTCTGGACGGCCTTTCCCTTACTCTTACAGACAATGGGTGGGAGTAGAGGCTATTACGGTCGGCCAAACATTGCCTAAACCAATGAGGGTACTAGATTACCTCTACCGTCAAGTCTAGTCACCCCAGACCCCATACGAATAAGGTTAACTACTGAGACTTATTTAACTCTCGCCACAGAGAATCAAACTCACACTACACTATATACCAGAAGTGGTTCCATAAGGCAGGACAGAAATCTGAGCTTGATGCAGAAACTTGAATAAAAGAAGCTGCTAGATACCATGTGCTCTTGTAGAAGCCCGCCCACGAGCAAAGAGGACTGCCGACCTTGCAGATATTTCGTAGTGAACACCAGAGCAAGAAGCTCCTCAGAAGCAGCGTCATCTCTGGGAGCAAAAACTGTGGCAGTACAGGGTGGAGCCAGAGAGACAGGACTTACTTCTGAAGTCAGCTGAAATAACAGTCCAACACATGACAAACCCACAAGAAGAGACCCAGTACAGAGTGAGAAGAAACACCAGAAAGGGCAGTTCATGAAAGGCTTACGCTGCAGCGGGTAGAGTCTTCTCTGGAGAAGACTAGGAAAGGAGCCAGAAACAAGAAAAGCAAGGGGAACATGACACTCTCCAGGGGATATGCAGAAGAGATTGAGACGGGACCGCAGGTTGAAGAGGAGAAAGGCCTTTCCCAAATCTTATCTTAACTGATACCAGTACAGGGTCACAACATTAATGGGCATGGAGCTGACACAGTGGACCAATTTGAAATAAAAGGTTAAAAACGGTGAATAGCAATAACCAGGCGCAAGACAAATAGAAGCCAATGAAACATGTATAATAACAAGATACTTACCAACTGGTAACGTTCTTTTGACTGGATGTTCCTCCAATGCATTCCACATCTTTGACATGTAATGTCCACAGCTGTGCACTTCGGAAACTTTTTCGGCAGAGGGCGTCCTGTGTCGATGGCATCGGGTCCATGTCCCTCGAAGGCCTCCGTCGAGGACTACGTCACAGGATGTTATAAATAGGACGCACGGCGCCCGTAGCCTCAGTTTAAGTTTTTTCCCCCAGAACGTGTGACACCATTCAGATGCCTGCTGGACTGCATTTAGCCTTGCAGAAACGGAAGCTGCAATCACATAGGAAATTCTCCAGGGGGGGCAGGGCAATGTGGAATGCGTTGGAGGAACATCCAGTCGAAAGAATGTTACCAGTTCGTAACTAACTTGTTCTTCGAATGGATTGTGTCCTCCAATGCATTCCACATCTTTGACAGACTCACAAAGCAGTACCAGTAAATGAAGGAGGAAAAAGAATTTAGAATACCCAATTAGATTGCGGACTAAAGAACCGCCTTCCCAAACGCCATATCCTGACGATGTTTCAAAAAAGGTTGCAGGAGCTCCTCTCCAGAAAGAACATGGCATGATAACCTGTTCTGAGATGAGTTTGCAGCACGCACTTTTTGCTCACTGTACCTTTCACAGATGGGAAATAACCATTTGCATATCAGTCTTTGTCCCGCCCACATGGGCAGTCCAGCACCGAAATGCTATGGCAATTCCTCTCTGAACAAAAGTACCAACAGCAACACCATACACGTGTTTCAGCCTTGTTGGGCCTCATCAGTGAGGTGAAGCTGTGCCTCTCTGAGCAGAGTGAGCAGGGAGTCCACGTCTGGTTGCCCCCAGGTAACTCAGGGTGACCAACCACAAGTTCCTTACAAATATTTCAAAAAAGGTAGCAGGCACTTGGTGTTGGTCACCCTGAGTTACCTGCTACCTGTTGGTACTCTTGTTCAGAGAGGAATTGCCATAGCATTTCAGTGCTGGACTGCCCATGTGGACGGGACAAAGACTGATATGCAAATGGATATTTCCCATCTGTGAAAGGTACAGTGAGCAAAAAGCAAGTGCTGCAAACTCTCAGCTCAGAACAGGTTATCATGCCATGTTCTTTCTGGAGAGGAACGCCTGCTACCTTTTTTTAAATATCCTGACCATGGATGGTATCCATGGAATAATATTTTACAAATGTATGGATTGAAGCCCAAGCAGCGGCATCACAAATATTCCTAATAGGAACACACAGCTGGAGGGCAGTAGAAGTATCCACCCCCCTAGTGGAATGAGCTCTCAACCCTCCAGGAGGGTCTTTACCCGCCAACTGGTAACACTACATAATGGTAAGGATATTCCACCTGGACAAGGTCTGTTTGCTAACAGCCTGGCCCAATCGGTGTCCAGCATATCCTACAAAGAATTGATCGCCCACTCTGATCCTGGACATCCTAGAAATGTAAAAGCTAAGAGCTCTCCTAGGATCTAACCGCTGGAGACGCTCCTCTTCCTTACCAGGATGAGGAGGAGGGTACAAAGATATAACAACCACCTTTTGACTCAAATAATATTCAGAGACTACCTTAGGTAGAAAAGAAGGACGTACTTGCAGTACAACCCTGTCCCTGTAATACACAGGGAAGGGTGGCATAGCTGAAAGTGCCTGCAATTCACTCACTCTGCGAGCAGAAGTAACCGCAACCAAGAACACAGTCTTGAAGGACAGTAATCTCAAAGGACAAGAGTGCAAAGGTTCAAATGGAGCACCCATGAGAAATCTCAAAACCAAATTCAAATCCCAAACCAGCACATGGAAAGGGGACGGCGGGAATACATTAGTCAGTCCTTTAAGAAACTGAGAAATCAAAGGAATCTTAAAGTAAGAATATTCTTCAGACGAGCGCTTAAAGATAGTCAGCGCCGCCAGGTAACCTTTAATGGTATTCACTTGAAGGCCCCTGTGGGCCAAGGAAAGCAAAAAAGACAAAACCCTAGGAATAGAGCACTGAAAAGGACCAACATTCATTGTGATCTCTGCACCAGTCGCAGAACTTACACCAACGGCAACGGTACAGGGATTTGGTTGCAGGCCGCCTGGCCAAAAGCAACACCTCCATCACATCATCCGGGAGGTCCCAATCCTTATACCTCAACCTTTCAGATACCAAGCGAGAAGGTTGAGACTCTTGACCTCTGGATGGAGAACCTGACCTCCCCCCTCCCCCCGCGCGCACACACACCTTTCCCCTCCACGCACGCACGCACGCGCGCGCGCGCGAGAGCAGAGCCTCTCGGTGGGGAAGACGGCGTGGAGGGCAGATGGACATTTCCAGAAGGTCCGGGTACCACGCTCTCCTCGGCCAATTCGGAGCCATGAGGATCATGTGGGAACCGAACCTCCGTAACCTCCCCAGCACTTGAGGAATGACGGGGACTGGAGGAAATTCGTACAGCAGTGGGAATGACCAATCCACCACAAACGCATCTCCTAAGGCTCCTCTTAAAGGAAATTCCCTTGAGCAGAATCTCTCGCACTTCCGGTTGACACTGGTGGTGAAGAGATCCACTTACTGGGTTCCCCAAAGGGCGAAGATTTCCTGAATGACTTCCTGAGCCAACTCTCACTCGTGAGAGACTGCTCTGCCTGCTCAGAGAGCGTCCACCGGCGCGTTTTCATCACCAGCCAGATGAACTGCCGAGATCGAAATTTCCTGCTGGATGGCCCAAAACCAGAGCTGCATTGCCTCTCTGCACAACGGGAATGACCCTGCCCCCCACTTTTTTGTTGGGGTAATGCATGGCCAAAGTATTGTCCGTCATGATCAAGACACTCTTCCCCCGTACCGAGGGCAGAAAAGCCTTCAGGGTTAGCCTGATGACTCTCAGCTCTAACAGAATGATGTGGAGTCTGGACTCTGACGGAGACCAACGACTGCTGACGGTCAAGTTGTTGGCATGAGCGTCCCATCCTGTGAGGAGAGCGTCCGTCACTACAGTCACCTCCGGCCACGGTTGCTAAAACGGTTCCCCCTTCATCAGGTTCCCTTTATTCACCCAACACAGAAGGTCCTGGGAGGCCGAGCATAGGATCTGTCATCTTGCCAGAGAACTGCAACCACTGCATCTTGAGGACCCATTGCAGGGATTTCATCCGCAGCCTGGCCTCTGGCACCAGAAAAATGCAGGAGGCCATGAGGCCGAGCAACCTTAAGAATTCGAATGCCGGGAGACTCTGGGCATGTTGAAACTTGTCCACCATCTGCACAACGTGATGAGCCCTTACCTTGGGAGGCGAATACTTCCCCAAGGACGTATCGAACACAGCCCCTATGTACTGGAGCTGTTGGGAAGGTGTCAGGTGCGACGTTTTGAAATTCAGGGAGAAGCCCAGCCTGTGGAGGGTGCGGCAGGTGACACCGAGATGATCCAAAGCTAGCTTGGGAAAACGCGCCCGGATCACCCAGTCGTCCAGGTAGGGGTAGATGTGAATCCCGCCTCACCTGAGGTACGCTGCCACCACCACCACCATGAGCTTGCTGAAGACCCTTGGGGCAGAGGTAAATCCGAACGGCAGGACCCGAAACTGAAAGTGCGAGTCGTCAGTCGCAGACCTCAGGTACTTCCTGTGCGCGGGATGAATCGGCACATGGAAGAAAGCATCCTTGAGGTCCAGAGACACCAACCAATCCTGAAGCTGAAGGGCCTGGAGGACTTGAGAAAGAGTGACCATCTTGAACTTGTCCTTCCAGAGGAATTTGTTCAACCAATGCAAGTCCATGATGTGTCTCAAACCCCAGTCTTTCTTTGGGATCAAAAATTAAGGGGAATACCATCCCTCGTTCCTCTCCGCTACAGGCACCAGTTCTATAGCGCCTTTCTCCAGCAGGGACAAGATTTCCTGCGCAAGGAGCGGATCCGGAAGCTTCAAAGAGTTTCCCCAGTGGATTGTCGTGAGGCCGCTGAAGGAAGGGAAGACAGTAGCCATGGTCTATAGTATCCAACACCCACACCTCTGAAGTAATGGCCCGCCATTCTTCGAGATGCTGAGACAGTCTGCCTCCAACCGGCGGACCATGGGACATGGCCTCATGACTGTTTGCCTTCAGGCACTGCCGCAGCCGCTTCCAAAAAGGAAGCTGCCTGAGCGGCTCTGGGACCACGATTTCCCTGTCCACCACAGGCACCATTCCGCTTGCCCCTTTGACTGGCAGCCCCTCTCGTACTACCAAAGGAGGATTAGTACCGAAATGAACCTCCCCTCCACTGCTGTCCCTTAGGACGAAAAGGCACAGGTTGATGCACCGCAGCGCTCAAAGACTTCACCGCAGCTTTTGAGGTCTGCAACTTCTCTAGGCTCTCGTCAGCCTTGCTGCCAAATAAATGTGCACCATCAAAAGGCATGTTGAGAAGACAGGCCTGCACATCCGGAGCAAACCCCGACTTACGCAGATTTGCGTGGTTGCGGATCACACTGCTCCCATGGATCAGCTAACACTGTCGGCCGTATCCAACCCCGACTGAAGGGATTCACACATCATCCTTGCCGTCTTGCACGAGAGCAAGGAAACCATCCCTTTCTTCGCTCTCGCGAATATGCTAAGCCGCCAAGGAAACAATTCCACAGTGTATGAAAACCTTGCCAAGGCATACGTGGAGTTGGCCGATTTCCCCAAGCCATGCTCTCAGCAGAAAATACCTTGTCGTCCCTATCCAGAGGGATGGTAGGGTACGCCACCTGCCTCGAGGTGGCCATAGCCGCCTGCACCACCAAACTCTCAGGAGTGGGGTGAGTAGACAAATAGCTGGGGTCACTAACGGAAGGTCGATATTTCTTAGTTAGATTTTTATTCACAGCTGGAAGAGATTCCGGGGACTGCCAAGCAGCTGCCACCCTTAAGGTAGAATGAAATGGCAAAACAGGGTCAGAGGACGGACCTTGATCCAAGAGGTCAGTCAGACCATCTTGCACAAAGTCTTCTGGAGGACTAGACCAGCTCAGATACACTGAGACTCGTGCCATGAGTCTCCTATAAGAAGACTCTGCTGAGCCCCAGGCTCAGGTCTACCAAACTCCACTTCCGGGGAAGTGTCCAGTCCACTTGCATCACGGAGGGTCTTCCTCAACTCCTCCAACTGACTGTCCCCAGAAAAAAAAATTGGAGCATCATCAAGGTCACCCGGTTCCTCAACCTCAGACTCTTCCTGTTCAAAAATATCATCCAGAGGGGGTTGAAACCCAGGCCTGGGGACAGAAGAGGGTCTGGAGGCCAAAACCGGCCTCACCAACTTTGATGTAGCCTTCCTTGGAGGATCCACGATGTCTGGGTACTCCAACGGCAAATTTCGAAAAAAAAGCCTGCCGATAGCGCCGAAGGCTTCGACGTCGAGATCGTCTACAACCTCAACATCGGGATCGCTGAAGGCTTCGGCGTCGACGACGCCGTGGGCCGATCCGACGGCAGGGCGTCAATGTCCGAATCGGACTGATACAGTGGTGAATGAGTCAATGCCGGCCCCGAGCAGGTTGCTGCGGTCTCGCTGGGGACGAGGACTGAGACCTAGAGACACATCTCTTGCGACCTTTTGGTTCCTTGTCCGTACGGGACATCGACGGCTCCTGAGGAGTGTCGTGTTGCGAACCCGAGCCCGAAGGCGTGCGAGCCACGGAACAAGACCAATCCAGGCCGGCTTCGTCAGAAGGCGCGACCGGACCGTGTCCTGCGATTGAAAAATCGCCATCAGATTTCTTGAATGCTGCCCATTCCTCCGGAGTCGAGGACTTCGTAGGGCACGTAACCTTCCTCGAGGCACCATCCTCCGAAGAGGACGACGGGGAAGGCGAACAGTGACGGTCGAGGCATCGGTGGAAACCCCCTTGGCCTTGTAAGACCGGGACTTGGGCTTCGAGCCCCTACCTACCTGGAGCTTCCCCTTCCGCAAGGCCTTAGCAGTCAGCGACTGGCATTTCGACTGACTCGCCGGGGCACCACAAACAAATGCGGTGGGGGTCGGTGAGCAACGTCTTAGACTTGCAGTCCCGGCAGGTCTTGAAACCGGACCGCAGAGTCGGAGGGGTCGAGAAAGACATCTTCAATGAGGAAAACACACCAGGAGCGCTGAGTCTCACGAAGTTAAAACATTTGCGAAAAAAACGGGCCTGAGGCTATGGTCGCCGTGCGTCCTATTTATAACATCCTGTGACGTCGTCCTCGAAGGACATGGACCAGACGCCATCGACGCAGGATACCCTCTGCCGAAAAAGTTTCCGAAGTGCACAGCAATGGACGTTACATGTCAAAGATATGGAATGCGTTGCAGGACACAATCTAGTCGAAACAGAAAACGGACACTAAAGTCAGAAGCTTGATGAGTAACACCACCTACAGCGCGCACATGAATGCGAATACAGAGAATTATAAGGCAAGAATCAGAATAGCTAACTGGGACTAGCAAAGAAACAGTCCAAAAAGCTTAGAATCCAAGTGTTCTATCAGGAATCTCAAAGCACAAGTCAAAAACCAAACAGGAGGTTGCTGCCAACTCAGTTAATACTTTAAACAATGAGGAATGCAGCGCACTAAAAGGGAGACATCAAAGCTTGAAAGGAACTATAAGGCGAAGTAACTCAACAAGGAAAGTCTGAAGAAAACTCCTATACAAACAGGATGTTAGTAGCATGAGAGGAAGGGATCTGTAAAATGGAAGCTCATGAACAAACGGGGTGTTGGCAGCAATACAGAAAGTGGTATCTGGGGTAGGTGCGACTCACAAACAGGGTGTTTGTAGACAGAAAGGGAGTAAAATGACAGAGGAGTCGACGCAGGAGGGCAGGGTGCTGCAAAAAGCATCCAACGCAGGGGGAAGGACACTGCACAAAACAACCTTGAGCAAGATTCAAAAGGAAAAAACAGGGTCTTAAGGAAAGGGCCAAAAACTACACAAAGCAATAACTGCCTGTGAAGGCAATTGACAGGCAACTGCTACTGGGTACAGTAAGCTTGTGAAAGCTCTTCCTGTTCACAACCACACAATCCCACTCCATGCTATAGTAGCCGGCAGCAGCTGATGGCAATCATTGTCCCTCCAGGTTTCAGCAGCCTGTGGCAAGCAAATGTCATTAAAAAGCCTCCTCCAGCCATTTTCTTCTAGGGCAGCACACATCTACCAACATGCATCTGCACGATTACATTGATTTGTTTAGACCATGTTTGTAGCAGAAAAGCAGATGCCTGAAAGCAGAGTTTTTTTAATGGTTTGTAAAATCGTAGTTCGGCTGCAAACTGAGTCCGATCACCCACCCACAGCAGCGAGGGGTGCCAGGAGGGGAGAATCGTAACAAACTGCTTTGACACTAAGATATGAGGGGTGCTCCATAAGGTGTTTAAATCAACCTTTTAAAATCAAGTTTATATTCATTTAAAGTCATATGACAAACGTGTTTTACGTTAATATAGAACACTTTTTTAAAGTGCAACAATTAAAACTTGGATTATTAAAACCTACTTTAAACTGTACTCCTGATTTAAGTAACAATCTCAACCTCTGAAATGCAAATTTTCTGCAGATCTATAACAAATCGAAATGTAATAAATGTATTTTTATATTGGTGAGAAAATGGATACTGCCTTATATTGACGAAAGACACCACTTTATAAACATTGGATTTTTTTCTCCTTTCATACCACTTAGTTAGAAATTAAAGATGGAATTCTAAATAAGGAATTCATGAAAATTGAAAGACATTAATAAATGCACAGTAGAAAATATAAAATGTCTTGGTCGACATGGCCCCCGGTGCCAGCCTACTTCACACTCCCTGCTGCCGCTTTTGACAGCAGGACAGGGCGAGCAATATGGTTTGCAGAAGGTCAAGGAGAATGCATCTTTAACTTCATAGTTGGTGTACAGAAATACTCCCTTCATATAATATGGACGTACTTGGGTCCTAGAATGTGATCCTATTTTGCCCCCATCACTATATACTTAATTTCCAGTGGGGTCCATTGCCGCCACTCAATCCCATCTTCCCTGCATTGATTTGACATTCTCTGGGAAAGAGGTCAGAACTTTAACAAAGGAAAATTGTATTTTCTCAAAAAGACATGGAATAATATGCCAAAGTGACAGAAGTAGAACGTTTTAGTGATTAACATTCTTAAATTTATTTTAAAATTCCACACAATACTGCTGACAAACCACATTGACTCCAGATGAACTCTGAAAGTACATCTTAAAAGGTTGGGTATGACTTCAAAACAATTTTAAGTAGCAGCAAATAAACCACCAGACATGAATAATGCAAGCGTCAGCAGCCAATACAATTGCGAATTTTCAGTGTGACTTATTTTAAGATGTGGTTTTTAGTACAAGTACCCACATACATGCACACCTTTATAAAAAAAAACATACCAAATCGGAGAACACAAATGAGTAAGCCTTGCACCTCCTCCCCCCCCCCACCCAAATCACAGGGACCACCCTTC
The DNA here is from genome assembly GCF_040938575.1 of Ambystoma mexicanum. Classification (NCBI taxonomy): domain Eukaryota; kingdom Metazoa; phylum Chordata; class Amphibia; order Caudata; family Ambystomatidae; genus Ambystoma; species Ambystoma mexicanum. Next base: position 1,353,919,275 of record NC_090934.1, on the reverse strand, counting down.
ACATTTAGCTCTTGGCACGTTAGTCTGGAGTGAGGAGAGTATGGTTTTCTCTTGTGCTGTGCTTCCATCTTCCTAAAAAAACACTTCAAACTGTAGTGTAAAGAAATAGTCTCATTACATATTCACAAGCGAGGCACAGGCACAAGAAAAAAAATCACAAACATAGCCGCAGTTCTTGCACCAGTCAAACAATATTTCTGTCAAAATGAGTTTCATTACTGAATCCTTTCGGACAATTACCAGTCGATTGCCATAGGCTAGCCACTGGTACACATATCCAGCTGTCAAATCCATTCAATCTGAGAGATGCACAATATAAATATTGCCTGGGCTGCTTCTGCAATGTGTAGTCTTCAAAACAAGCACTGGAAAAAAACTTGTTTTAATATATAAACGAGACACATTGCCCAATGTATTCAGAACAAGACAATTGGTTAATGATTATCGGTTGATGTAACGAAACCCTAGAATTCCTTTTAAATAATGCAACAGTACCTATTATACTGGTACTGGATTTGAAGTGTCATGCTTTGAAAATTAAAAGTTTATAAAAAAAGTTACCTATTTTCAGCCCGTATGCATGAGTGCATGTCAAGTCTTGCAGGCAGTAAGATTCTGTTTAACCGCATAGTACCGAAAGCATGAAACGGGTCCCATCAAAAAGGAACACCCTGTACAGATTCAATGTCAAAATAACAAAAGGCGGACGAAGATGGTCCTCATTGGTTAGGTTAATTTCAACGGTTGGGGACCGATTGATGCTTTAACAGTTGTGTTGAAACTGGAGTAGCTTAACGGACATACTAACAGAAGAAGCAAAATGAACAAGCCTTAAACACACTAAGTCGCCCTACCCTATGGGGAGCGGACTGCAAACCGCATGCACATTGCCTCTTATATAGCAGAGAGCATCAGTCAATAGGGGTTCCATCCATAAAGGCTATAGGCCACTGCAAAAACATTTGGCCCTGCTTTTCTATACCTTTACAGGTCACAAAAAGTCGAGCAACCTTTGTGACCAGGCATCTGTGAAATAAAACTCCATCAGAAGGTGGATTGACTTTAACAAAAAACGACAGCTTCCAAACAAGGATCCCCAAGCAACCAAACTCTACACCTCTAACTTAACCTTGGCTATAAAAAGCCAGGTTCCAGAATCAGGACATTCCACAAAAATTTAATTTCACATTGGAGAAATACAGAGAAGCAGAGATGAAGAGCAAAGACCACCTAATAAGAACGCTGAGGAGAAGGGCTCAACAGTCAGGTGGAGGAACAGAACAGAGGCAAGACCCATGAGAACCCCAGAGACATTCCCCGATAGTAAGGAAGGTAACGGGGGACATTGGGAGGCATGGGAAGCCAACTCACAATCATTATGTGAACCGTAAAACTTGTCCCAGTACAAATGAGAAAAACGTGAAAGTAAAGTTGATAAATCTGAACTGTGATAATGTGAGCAAGAGAATAATAAGCTTTCACCGAAGGGGAGGTCAATGAAAGTGAAAAATCAAGCATGAATTCTCAATGAAGTCGAGAACATTTTAGAACCAACATTAACAAATCTGAAATCTTGCAATGAAAGAAAGTAGAGGTAGCCAAAAGAGTGAATAATAAAGGGTTATACCTTGACCCTGGGAAGAGGGGAAATCAAATCCTTTGTCAAAAGGAAACGAGTGTGAGATAAAGGAAATGAGGAACTGAAGGCCAAGATATCCTTCATGAAAAATCAATCTGAGTCAAGGAAAGCCACTCCGAAAGTGGAATGTAAATATACCAACCTGGAGGAAAGACTCGCACAAACCGATGGTTCAATGTGTTTACAACAAATTCACCAATAACAAATACTTTTTAAGTGAATTTAGAAGAACAGAAAAATATAGATTGTTTTTTTCAATAGTGGGGGTCCACCCTAAATCCCCCCGTTTCCCTTGCATTATTACCCCACTCCAACCCCACCCCCATTTTTAATCCCTTAGCCTACCGCCCATATATATTGCGTCGCAAATTCATGTAACTGCTGCACCCTGTTACCCCAGGGTATTCTGGCGCATTACAAATAATAAAACAAACATACTTCTACCCAAAAATCTGGTATTTTTTATTCACTTAAAAAGTAATTCGTTATTTATTTTTCGTTATTTTCACTTTATACTAAACTATTAAAAGTTGCCAAAGGCTATTCAAAAATTGTAAATTAACAGGAAGTTATTTTCAAATAAAAAAATAAGTGTGGAAAGCACCCAGCAGGAGAAGGGGGTCCTTATTTATGTTTCTAGAAGTGATTGGGTCAGATATTTGTTTTTTGGATGTTGGACTTTTGTTTTTGGACAGTCAGAAACAGACGAGCAGCTTAGTTATTTATGTAGGTTGCGAATACCCCATAGTAATAGGGATATAGTTAGGCCATCATATTATTTGATAAAACGTCTTTGAAAATGTTCAAAGAGATTGCATCCTGTTTATGGCCCTCGACAGCGCCTACTCCTCAAATCCTGGTTTGGACCCAGAGATATAGAAAATGTCTTATATTGAAAATAAGGTTCATTTCAGCTGTGATGAAAAGGATTTAGTGCGTAGGACTCTGGATTATGTATTTTTGTTATGCCTGCATAGAAAATGAGGGCTGACAAACATTATGGGCTTAAAAAGCAGCTACCCACAAGCCACTATAAATTTAGTTAATTTGTGTTTCTGTTTTCACTGCTTGACAAAACCAATCAGGTAAAATATACATTGAAGCAGTGAGATCCTGGAGAGTCCGTCCCCCAAACCCATCCAGCTGGCTTCATGTTTCTTAAGTTTGAATAAAATGACGAGCCAAGACCAACAGCATTTAAGACTGGTGCACCAGAGCTATTTTGTTTTAAAACCACACTTTATTTGATTTTTTTTTCCAAATCTAGCACTATGTATACATATTGACACACTGAATATTGCCCCTTTCCCCCGGCCCTATGGGATCTTTGACTTCTCTGAATTGGAATGGGGACTGTGCGGGTGATATGAAGGTAACCTCCCCAGTTGTGTGGGTGTGGTGTGAAGGGAGGGCACTACAAGTTTGTGGAAGAGGAACAGACAGGTTTGTGGTGGTTAAATGGATAGCTTGAGATGGGTGGATGCAGTAGAATCTTTTAGACCAAGTTGGACGGAAGGGGAAGGTAGGGTGCATTGTTAGTTTATACAGGGATGGCCAAAATTAATATTTATGAGTGGGGGCCAAAGACAATGGTTAGCAGGCCTTGCAAATTCTTTAAAATCCTGCTAGACCTGCAGGTTGAGTAACATGGTTAACCTATTTGACATACGATAAATGCATTCGACCCACGGCGACTGTAGACAAAAATGTTACTAGCACATTCTGCAAAATAGTGCATGCCACCATAAAGCCACTTAATGTTTGGCGCACTGCTGTAACCCAGAGGCCAGTCATGTACAGAGAATCCTTTTACATATTTACTGCAAACAAACATGGCAGCATGTCAAAAGTTTCAAACATCCCAGAATGTTATTGTACTCCCCAGCAAGGTAGAGCACCATCCCAATGGTACTCCTATCTTCATAAAAACTACTTGCTTATGCTAGTGGTCGAGTATATTTTGCGAGGCCTCGTTAGAAACATCAAATGTCACTTTAAGAATGGTGCTTACTAGTGTAGGGCATGATTAAGTGGGAGAGTGATGGTTTGGGAAGCGTATCATGTAGGAAAGGCAGGTGGAGAAAAGCTCAAGTTGGGCCCATGAACGAGTTTAAGAGGTTTGTACGGGATCAAGAGTAAGACTCAGGCACAGTGGATTTTCAAATGTGGGTTACAGACTTTGGCATAAAAGAAAACGGGTCGGAGACATCCTATCGCCCCCCAATTCTAAGAGGGGTTTCCCGACCTCAACAAAACTAAGGAATGTCTGTCAGGATGTAAACCATAAAACGTCCTCCGTACTGTGTCCAAAATCCCTAAACTGACCCTTACACGCTAAACCTAATATAATGTGAACATGTGGTTTTCTGTAATCAAATACTTGTAACTTTCACAAAGTTACCAAAATGAAGTTCTAAGGTGTAACAAAACAGAATAGAGTTCCACTAGGAAAAGAGTCTCGATTTACCTTACAATTCCTCTTGTCTTCCAAAAACCTCCAGGAACAATATTCCATTGTTTTCCTAAGGAAACCACTCTCTCCCAAAGTCTTTCTTGTCTACAGTTTTAGTTCACAGTCCCCATCCCCCACCCCTTAAAAAAAGCAGGGTAATGTGAGGAACCTGAAGGCATCCTCCATCTACTCCCCTTGGGTCTTCTCAGGTGGCGAGGGAAGGGCCATCGCTCTTGGATCCCGACCCTGGGGGTGGATGTGCAGGGGAGGATCACCTAGGTAGAGGGTCCTAGGAGAGTGGAAGAAAGGTGCCTTTAAGTGAGGCATGGTATCCCCTTTCTTTCGTCAGCATGCACCCTACTCTCCTCCTTCATTTGTAGGTTATCAGTCTTCCCCATTGTCACACTGCAACTGTCCCATATGCATATCCCTTTAAGACTGGGACGAAGAAGATGCAACTAGGAGTAATGCACACTACCCTCTGTACACAGCACTTTGGTACTGAGACGAAGAAGAGGACTGTAGACCTATGAGGGTCAGGCATGTCTCATTGACAGAAGTAATTGCACCTGAAGCCAATTAATGGTTCACAGGTACATATAAAGAGAGGCCAGAGAGACAGGAGGAGATCCAGCTGGTCAGGAGAACGCAGCAACCCGAAGTGGGACGCCGACTACTGCTGAGAAGCCAGACAGACATTGAGGCCGGAGTGGGCCATTAGAAGGTCAAGAGCTCTACAGAGTCCTCTGCCGCTTTCCCCCCCCGTTGGAAGTTGGGAGACACGGGTGTCTCCCATACACCACCAACAACTGCAGGAAAGTTTGGAGGAAGCAAGCGCTGCTCGCCGGAGCTCCCGTAGAGAGACCCGGGACAGAGAACCGGAGAGGAAAGCCCAAGCACCCGGAGGTGCAGGCGCACACTGGTGAGTGACAAGAGAGACCACCCAAGCCGGGGCGCTCCAGGGGCTTATGGTGGGCAAACGAAGATGCCGGTCAATTAACAGTATGTAACCAATGGGTCTGGAGGCCAAATGGAAAATTATTGAAAACTGAACAAGCGTCAAAGTATTTTCTGAGTTATTGAATGCCGAACTAATGAAAGAAATGTGCAATATATATGACATACCACACGAGTGAAAGGAAAGTAATGTAAATTTCCGAACGCATTGAAATCAAGTAACATATGTTTCGAAGGGGGGGGCCACTCAGGGGTGGCAGTGGTCTGCCCTCGGGGTAGCGTACCAGTGAGGGGCTAGTAAGACTTATATATACAACAAAAGGGGTACTGGTAACGCAGGGGACGGCCCCTAAAACCTCATAGGGAGTTAAGTCCTGTATGGGTCCTATTCCTGAAATAACCTCATTGGTTATGTAGAACACTACACCCATTTGTATATTTCAAAGTCATAACCTCACATAGCAATTGAGTTTTGTGTAAGATAAAAAACATAATTAATACAAGATATTTATACATACAATTAAGTCAAACATGTAATACACATACATAACAATAAGTGAAATCATTGAAATCATATATTAACTGGTTGAAGCCATATACTACACATGTATATAACAATAGGTGAAATCATTGAAGCCCTGTATTAACTGTCAAATCAACACTTTTAACCAAGCAAGGCCAAAGGGCAAAATACAGGAGAAAAAAGAAAAAAAAAAAGGGAAGATGCCGGACCAAAGCCGGAATAAGTAGGAGTTCTTAAATTGTTTGCAAGCTTACACTATTACTTAACAACAATAAGAGTTCCTAGAATACATATTCCTTTGAAAATAAAATCCCAGGTTGAAAATATTAGGAAGCTGGGATTGGGTCTGCCAATGCATCAGAGGGGAATTTTCAGAACCCAAAGTAATAAATGCCACTGCTGTGTGTCCTAAGCAAATAAAGCACAAGGGGCAGGGTTCGAGACACAAAATGGGTGAGGCGTGTTAGTTAAGAGCCTCCAATGTCCTCTGATCAAGAAAGTGCGTTTCGGCGGTGATAACAGTGCGGAGAAAGTGGAATCTTCACAGTTGAGAGACTGTTCCGCCTTCGTCAGGGCAATAAGTAGCAAGACCTTGTTCTAGTGAGATGAAGGAAAAAAAATAGAAAACAAGTGCATAAGGGTATAGAAGAAAGAAGAAAACGAATTGCTGTCAATAGAAATACAATGTAAAGAGGTTATGAGACAAACATATACAAACTTGAGTTTCAAGTGTAGGGAAAATACACAAATGTATGTGGGCAAGTATAAGACCATGGTCCTGTATGCACTGAACTATTAAGGGCCATATAAGGTTGAGCCTCTAATCCAGGGAGTACTCTGACAAATTGCAGATGAATCCCTGTCTGGTAAAATATGAATAATGGCCCTTGGTCCCTCCCAGGGGGTCCTAAACCACCCAGGGCCCCGGCCCACCACATGCATCCCCGGGTAGTCCCCATGGTCTGAGGGCACGGAGGGAGGCGGGAGAGGGGGGAATATCCAATAATGCGGGATTCAAAATAAAAGGTGGGGTGTAACTTACCTAGAGTGGTACCAGGAGAACTCGCTGTAGATAAATCGGTTCTCATGTGCTCAAACGAGAAGATGGGATGTGAGTCGGAACCAGCTGATGAGCTGAAGGTAAGTTACACCCCTCCTTTTATTTTGAATCCCGCATTATTGGATATTCCCCCCTCTCCCGCCTCCCTCCGTGCCCTCAGACCATGGGGACTACCCGGGGAATGCATGTGGTGGGCCGGGGCCCTGGGTGGTTTAGGACCCCCTGGGAGGGACCAAGGGCCATTATTCATATTTTACCAGACAGGGATTCATCTGCAATTTGTCAGAGTACTCCCTGGATTAGAGGCTCAACCTTATATGGCCCTTAATAGTTCAGTGCATACAGGACCATGGTCTTATACTTGCACACATACATTTGTGTATTTTCCCTACACTTGAAACTCAAGTTTGTATATGTTTGTCTCATAACCTCTTTACATTGTATTTCTATTGACAGCAATTCGTTTTCTTCTTTCTTCTATACCCTTATGCACTTGTTTTCTATTTTTTTTCCTTCATCTCACTAGAACAAGGTCTTGCTACTTATTGCCCTGACGAAGGCGGAACAGTCTCTCAACTGTGAAGATTCCACTTTCTCCGCACTGTTACCACCGCCGAAACGCACTGTCTTGATCAGAGGACATTGGAGGCTCTTAACTAACACGCCTCACCCATTTTGTGTCTCGAACCCTGCCCTTTGTGCTTTATTTGCTTAGGACACACAGCAGTGGCATTTATTACTTTGGGTTCTGAAAATTCCCCTGTGATGCGTTGGCAGACCCAATCCCAGCTTCCTAATATTTTCAACCTGGGATTTCATTTTCAAAGGAATATGTATTCTAGGAACTCTTATTGTTGTTAAGTAATAGTGTAAGCTTGCAAACAATTTAAGAACTCCTACTTATGTCCGGCTTTGGTCCGGCATCTTCCCTTTTTTTTTTTCTTTTTTCTCCTGTATTTTGTCCTTTGGCCTTGTTTGGTTAAAAGTGTTGATTTAACAGTTAATACAGGGCTTCAATGATTTCACCTATTGTTATATACATGTGTAGTATATGGCTTCAACCAGTTAATATATTATTTCAATGATTTCACTTATTGTTATGTATGTGTATTACATGTTTGACTTAATTGTATGTATAAATATCTTGTATTAAATATGTTTTTTATCTTACACAAAACTCAATTGTTATGTGAGGTTATGACTTTGAAATATACAAATGGGTGTAGTGTTCTACATAACCAATGAGGTTATTTCGGGAATAGGACCCATACAGGACTTAACTCCCTATGAGGTTTTAGGGGCCGTCCCCTGCGTTACCAGTACCCCTTTTGTTGTATATTGAAATCAAGTAAGACACCTTTATTTGAACTGTGTGAAGGTGCAACCCAAGTCTAATGAAAGCCTGTGAGGCGAGCGAAAAGCATTTGAGGAACATTATGGGATAGTAGGAAAGCAAGGTGTTGATAGAGAAATACCACAAAGTGAAGTGTGTGAACGTCACTTGTTGATAGAGTAAAAAAACTGCCAAAGTAAAACCAAAGCGTATATGGACTGATGACAGTAGCAGCAGAGAAACCTGTGTTGGCCCAGAAGTCAGGTGGCTTCTGCCTTTCCCTGGCCACATAGGAGCAGCTTCCCTCCAGGTTATCAGTAACGAGGCCGTCAGATTCGTCTTAGATAATCTGTTTAGTCTGAGTCCTTACCAGATGTCTACTATGCGCGGCTCTATTGAAAAATGATTGTATCCTTAACAGATGGAATTTATATAATTTTATGACCCAAAACGACTTGCTGGGGCTGGAAAAAAGCGTGCTCAGTGACGGAGCATAATGAGGCAGTATGCACTCGACATTTAAAGAAATCCAAACGTATCCACGCTACATTCGGGGCAGCCTCTTCAATTTTTTTATTGGTGGACGGTTACAAATAGCTGCTCAGGCAGATGGTAAACCGGGCGACGTTATCTGGAAATGCTGTTGCTGAACTGAATAGGCCTTGAAAATAAATGGCATCTTTTAGAATTCGCACCAGAATGCACATAAGGTAATTCCACTTCCCATTCTGTGACTTCACTTTGCAACATAGCATCCATACTTGTGTCCCACACAAAGACCCAGTGCAAGACTCAATATACTATGGGCCTTATTACGAGTCAGGCGGAATGGGTTAACGGGGTCCGCTAATGGATGTGGATCCGTTATTCCCATTCCGCCTGATTACGAGGTCCCTTTGCGGGACCCGGTAAGGATGCCTGGTAAAACCAGGCGTTGTTACTGGGTCCCATGAGGGGACCAGGGAGCCAACAACTTGCCGGTTGTAATCGCCCCATTGTTAAGCTCCCTGCACCCATTCCCATTGAGCCCTATCGGGGCTCGAATGGGAAAGGGGAAGGTCCGGGCCCGGGTTCCCTGAGGGAGGAATTACCGGGACCTCCAAACTCGGAATGGCCAGGTAATTCCCCATTCAGGGAACCGGAACCCGGTTTTGAAGACAGCCATGCCGCCAATAGCGGCATGGCTACCGCCAAAGCCGTAATGAGGCCCTATGTATTTTACCTGTAATGTGCATAGATCACACGTGTTAAGTAATAAACCAGAATTGTAACTTATTTCTAATTCAAAATTAGAACGAAGGGTCTCCCTGTAAACTTGAACAGTTAAAAATAGATCGTTATGGGAATCACACAGACTATTTCGGGAGCAAAAATGCAGTCGTAGTTAAAAGTACTGTGCGTTATCACATAGCGTGGTCGGCTAAAAAGTACCCCTAAAGGTACAATCACGATATAATGAACAGATTGCCACATATAATAATCCACAACATTGGAAGTCTTATTTTTGGTTTAATTTACTGGAAATACACTAGCTCTACCCATGTTACACTGAAAGCCTGTGGCAGAGCATAGCTAATGAGCTTTCTGCAGCATGAAATGTCAGTACAGTGTTAATATTTGAAAAAAGAAAAAAAAAACTCCAGAGAAAGCCAAAGGAATCATTAAGTTTACAATGACACTAAATCTGCAGCTTATTTACAGCGATTATAAAACAGATTTTGTTTGGCTTCCACAAGCAAATATTACATTACAAGTACTGGTGAAACGCAGGAGTAATTGGAACGCATTTACTCGCGAAATTAGCATCCATGTTTGCACATACTACAATTCACTTTTATTTACATTTAATAAACGTATACGGCCAGAGCCCTACCTGAAGATATTGAAGTGATGTGCTCAGATACCGTCACAGAAAACACATACATTTTTGAACCAGTGATGTTCACGCGTTAGTTTCGTCATCGTCTTTGGCTACAGAGAAATAGCATACACATGGTCATAGTAAACACCGGGCACTGAGCAGTTACATTTCAACATTAAGAGCTCAGCTACATGGGTAGGTATGAATATTACAAAGATGGAGTCTACGAACCACTCCGGGCGCGCCCCCTCCACCCCCTCTTCACTATTGGTGCTGGTGGTTTGGGTGGGGGCGGGGGTTGAGGGAGAGGGAATGACTGCTGCCCCCATGGTTGCGGTTCCTGAAGGGTATTCACTTGTGACAGTACAACATGTGTGCATTATTTTGGCAAAAACTACCACTAAGACTTTGGAACCTACTCCCCTTCAGCATCCGACTCGCCCCCTCGATCCTACAGTTCAGGAATGAACTCAAGACCCCAGCCCCCCCCCCTTCTCTTCAAGGAATGGCTCCTCCCTAATACATAGCAGGTCCATACACTGACCACTAGCCGCCAAACCTGAGACCGAGTAATCGGATTCCCACGCGGTTCCTTCCCCTGGTCACATTGCAGACGATTGGCCTCTGTCTCCTGATGTTAGATAGCCACTCTAATATGCTCCATAGCATTATTCTTCCCCCTACGATTGTAAAGCTCTCCGATGCATCCAGAAGCTAGGATTGTGCTCAATTAATACCCAAATAATAATAACTATAGGGGAGCTGACAGGGACAGTAATGGCCCACCGGCCAGAGGATAATACAATTATATACAAAGGACAGAGAACAGCAAGGGCTCAAGGCATTACTGGCCCTGCTGCCCAGTTAGTGGTAGTGATTCAGAATAGCCCCCCTCAGCACTCCCACTCTAGGTTCAGAGTTTGAAAGTATGTGTTTTCCTGAGGGAGGAACTCAGCACAACTGATATGCCCAATCTCCTTTGGAAAAAAAGAAATACCACCACCGCCATTGTAAATATTTTCACGGTGGGAAACCGAGACAATAAGTGGCCAGAGAAAATGGCCAGGTATGTGGAGTTGGGTGGGAGGAGCGAGGGAAGCTGTCTGAAAAAAAAGTGAAGACCTGTGGAGCACATGTGATGAAGGGAGAGGTGTAGGCCAGAATGGGATCAAGAAAAATGGCAGACACTTAAGGGGAATGGGGTAGCACATTGATGGCGAAGAGAACACAGGCCGTTACTATAAGATTCCAGCCACTTGATGCCACGTTCAACTAGCAAATGAAAAATATAAAGCAGATTTTCATTACCTTGTGAAATGGTTGTTGCATTGGTTGTAACATAATATTCTGGTCCCTTGTTATTTAATTAGCCACTCCCCGCGCCCCGCTTCCTGTGTCATAGGGGTGAAAGGGAATTTTGTCAGATTTTGCCGGACTGAGGCTTGGGTGGGATTCAACAAGATTTTGTACTGAGATCTCGTATCCGATTTGGGTTTTCACAGGGCAAAGGAGGAGGGGTGGAATGGGAGGTCCTTCAAATGGGCACAAATTATCTAGGCCATTATTCCCCACCCTCCCAGAGGAAAATATTTCAGTTGCCGCTCACCCCCATAACCATCATCATGTGTGGTCAAATAACCACCAAAAGGCTCCCCAGCATGCATCTCACTCACTCACTGTGGGTCAGGAAGTAGTTGAAATTCAAGGTAGCAGTGTCCTTAACCTCACAAGCTGGCACAGTAGTTTTGAGGAAGCCGTCTGCTTTGGGACCTTTTCATTCGGTTGGGCCCTGGAACCCATTCATTCTGCTCTCCCCAGTTGCTTCATCAGTGCAGCTGCGCCCTCCGTTGCAAACACTCCTCGTTTCTTCACCTTGGTGCAGTGGCATTCCCCCACTCCATAGGCAGCAAGAACCTTACCTACCCTGACCATGTGCGGTATCCTTCAGTTAGTCTGAGCGTACTGTGGTTTGAGGAGACACCATTATCACACATCCTGTATTCTCATTAGCAATGTATGGGAGGTGTCTTTCAAAGAGGCGGTCCTTTCAATTCTTAGTCCTCCCTTCAGAGACTTGCAATGTGATCAGTTAAGCACACCTCTCCATCTGTGGTGTCCCTTATAAATCTTTGAATTGAAAGTCTTTAAGTAGTTGTGATGCATACACAATGGTTTAATGTAAACAGTGTATTTAACCCAAAAATAAATTTCTCTGGATTTATGAGGATGTAGGGCTGGGCAACACATCAAAAGAAAAGGTTGTCAAAATCATGAATGCTAATCACCTTGCCTAGCGCTTTCTGGACTATACAGTGTTGTCTCCAGCAGTGCACCGTGGTGGATGCATGGTCTGGGCTCACAAGTGGCAGGCCCAGATTCCCCACAATGCACTACTCATAGCAGCAGGGAAACATTTCCAAAGATTCTGGTTAAGATCTGCTGAAAATCACGCCTGATGGCCCATTATTTCCTATAAGCATGAAACAGCGACACACTGTAGCTGCCACAGCAATTCTACACCTAGCTAATTGAAGCAGCGTCAGCGATGCTATGGGCTTCCCACTGCTCCTGGTTCTTGCCAGGCTGTTGGGTGGGGGCACACTGGTGGGCTGTCCCTCTGGTTCTCGTGGTTGCGGTGGGTAGAGTGCGAGGGCACAGTTACATTTTGGAACTTGACTTCTTGCATGTTAACTTTACTTCGGGCGATCCTGGTGCCCCAAAAGAGATCCTAACAAAGAGTAAACGCTGGGCCAGCTCCAAAGGACAAAAAAAAGGAAACTTATAAATATTGTACTGTAACCTCATTTGTTTTCTCTTGAATATATACTACGGGAGACTAAAAAGGAAGTTCAGAATTGCAACATTTCCAATATTTGACCTCTGCCACACTGCTAAACAGAAGGAGTACATGGTTTGAAACTGAGATTTGATGAGGAGGGGACTTAAACCAGCTCTTGGGTGTCAGGCACGATCCAGTAGGCAGGAGAGAGTACCCGGTACACCACAAATCTACAATACAAATGACATGCACACAATACCTTTTTGCCCATTACACATGATCCATGTCTACTAGATGCGTTCCAATTCTTTTTTTAGTCACATTATCAAAAACTCAAAAGTTAATGAAACGATGTAGGATTGTAAGGCCCCAGTAGCCAAAGTAGCTCCTGAAAGCTGTTGGTTTCAAACTAGCCAGGTTATCCTAATCTAGAAGTAGTAAAATAGTTCACAGCCTTCAGCAACTTCAAACCCAGGAGCATGCAGTCAGTCATGAAAGCTGTCTGAGGCAGATCAGACATCGTCGCTTGTTGCCATTTGGTCTGCAGTTCCAGCTGGCAGGCAACATCACACCATCACATCCAATGAAGAAAGATAGTGTTGAGAATGTAACCACCTGTCAAAGACACAAGATCTTCTCTGAAAGATTTACTAAAAATTAAATGCTGGGGAAACTACTTTACAGGACGGAAGAAGCTGCGCTCATCAGGCAATACCATGCTTGAAAAACAAATAGCCAGATAAAAGCAAGGTCTACAAAAGTAGATGGGTACATTTCACGGACACCAGTGATCCTGAAGCTACCCAAATGACATATTGCTGTGGGGTCTTACCAATAATTACTTAAGATTTTTAGGACTTTGACTGGGTGGTTCTAACATTTGCATGGCCATTGGGGTTACAAGTCAGTAGTATTAAAAGGTCATGACACTGAGGAATGTTCAGGCTTTCCATCGGGGTCTGAGGTTTCATTTCTGGTGTTCTAGTAAATTTGAAGTTGCAAGTCATTAGATGTCACATCTCTTCACCGATGGCAGGGGAAAGTTCCATGAAGGCATGTTAAGGTAACTGCTCTGAATTGTTTGTGAGTGGTTGCAGAATGTAGTGCTTAACAGTGAGAAATGCATCTGATACATGTTCAGAATTTTGCTCAAATAATTAATTTAGCCAAGTTAAGATTTCTCATTGTTGAAGCAGAACATAGTGATGCCTTGTGGGGAGGCTTCGCCGGCAGGGTTCCCGGGACTCCAGAAAATATCCATTATGAATTTGAAGCTTCTTCACCATAATGGTAATTCAAATTATGTTCTTGTGCTATATAATAAAAAAAATAATTTACAGGAAGGATAAAAAAGCATTTCCGTACCTCAACTAAAAAAAGGGCAAAGAGTCAAATGTAACCCCATTCTGCATTTCAAATCAGATTACAGAAAAGCTCTCACTGACATACTTTCCTTGAAGTTACACCCCATCAGAATCCATGATCCCATGGAGGAAAGACTGCAGATACCAGCAGAGCCTAGCCACTGCAACATGAATTTCGCCTTTAACACACTGCAAGGAGGAGCTGGCTCTGCAAAGGGTTTGAGAGAGATAGCGATTATATAAATTATAGTCACATATCATCCCCAGTTAGGGTTAGTCTCCCTACTCAGAAAAACGTTCAAGTTAGCAGAGCAAAGAGTCAAGTGGAGTTTATTTCTAAACTGGTTAACTATTAAACAATCTCGGACTCCACTCTGAAGATATCCCAGGGTAAATCCAAACATGAATTTAAGGGATATGAACTCCAATATAATAACTGGTGTGGCAAGCCAAAAAACGACATACCTAGAACCCAACCTACTCAGGCACTCATCAGGAGGAATGGTGGTTCATGAAATTCACATTTGGGTGTCTTGCCCAAGATTAGCTTTATTCTTGAAAGAGTTTGTGGCCGCTGCTGAGGAAGTCCTTTACAATCCATTCCTACCAATCCGGTCATCAGACTTAAGACTTCGAAATGCACACCGCACTTTGAGACCAACAGGGGCCGTGCTTACTTTGAGGGAGCTCCGAGTACCAACGTCCCCCATGGCAGCCTCAGAGCACAAAAGGGCATTTTTCCAAGAGATCCTTGTTGCTGCACAGTCACAGAAGATCAGACAGTGGAAAGAACATAGTGAGTTTGCGGCGGCGGAGGACCAGAGTTTGGGGCATTGTGGAGTGAGAGCGAGCTCCGATCCGTGGTGGTGGCGCAGCGGAGGCCCCCTCTAAGACCTCCAACTCCAAGAAGGGTAGGGACCTGGTGGGGGTGCGACAGAAGGACCAGACTACAGTCAGGGGTGGCAGAGCCCATTTCCCGCAGTGTAGTGCAGAAAGGAGGAGGGCCAGATATCGGCCGAACAGAGCTGGGGGGGGGGGGGGGGGAGTGGGTCTGAGCACCCAGCAGATTCCTGGCTCTGAGGGCAGGCCTGGGAGTAGGGCCTGTCCTGATCAGTATAGCCGAGTTGAAGGGGCAGGTCGCGGCCTGTGGTCGAGACGTGCCAAGCGGGGCCCATTGCGGTGAGGAGCTACAACCTGCAGGGGACTTGGTGCTATTTTGGGCCTGGCAGGCTCTGATGGACAGAGGTGAGGAAGCTGCCTCACAGGCCCACTTGAGTGGGGAGGGGGTCTGCAAGCTCAGCCTCCCCACGCCTCCCAGCAGTGAGTGACCTGGAGCAAAGAGATTAGGCTCGGGTCCTTGGGCTGGGAGATTACAGCTGCAGAGGACAGACACAAGGCTGAGTGGTGGCCCCCAAGGCCTGCATGGTGGAGCTGCTGGTGGCTGGCTCAGGCTCGGGGCCACAGCCAGGAAGAAGGAAACCAGAGGCAGATGCAGAGCCTGCTTGCGGATGAAGAGAGGCTGGAATCCGGACGGGGTGGCGCTTGAGTGGACAGCAAATGC
The DNA here is from genome assembly GCF_040938575.1 of Ambystoma mexicanum. Lineage (NCBI taxonomy): Eukaryota > Metazoa > Chordata > Amphibia > Caudata > Ambystomatidae > Ambystoma > Ambystoma mexicanum. The sequence goes on along the minus strand of NC_090934.1, from coordinate 1,353,903,746 downwards.
ACATCCAGGGAGGGGATCCCCCCCCTTGAAGCTTTGTGGAAGTGTGATGGAGGCAGTGACAGGGGGTACCCAGCACTGAGGAAGAGTACAATGCAGAAAATGAGACTGTCACACAGGGAACGGACAGTGTGACGGCAGCATGTAGTGGGCTGAGGAGACAGGCATCTCCCAGTGGTCAGAAAAGGGTCCTTGAGGATTGCTATCAAGTGAGGCCTGGCCAGGAAGAGTGTCAGCAGGGAGAAGTGGGCCCCTATCGTGGTGGGTGCTTACGGCAGGGACTGAAGCTAGCTGCAAAACTTAAGAGAAGCATAGGTAGTCTGCAGCAGTTGCAGAGACAGGCGGCAATGGAGGGCGAGGATGTCTGAGACCAGGCGCTGACGGAGGCTGGGAGAGATCAAGGCTCCATCCACAAAAGGAGGACATGAGGGACATTCTGCAGGAGATTAGGGCCATGCAAGGAGAACTGCAGGCCTGTCTCGGGTCCGAGAGGCAGAGTTGAGTTTCTGGAGAACAAATATGAAGGAATGGAAAATAACCACTTGAATGCGGACATTGTGGAAATGAGGTTCGAGGGGAGGTTTTCAGACCATAAAACACAGGATGAGAATTACAAACTAAAGATAGATGAACACAAAAATAGAGAAAGAAGGAACAATCTTTGCATGTTTGCTCTCTAGGAAAAGAAGGGGGAAGTCGGCTACGGTCGTGGTGCAGATAGTCAAGGCACTGGTGAATGTCCCGTCTGCAGAGGAAGGTGGAAGGTAAGTGGAGACTGAACGAGCGCACCACAGAGGGATGAGCCGGGGCAGAGGCCCAAGATCTGTGGTTGTGAAATTCGAGATTCATAGAGAAGGCAGCAGTCCGGGAAAGAGCAAAATGGCTGCATAATATTTAATATAGGGGGGGGGCGTACAAATTTATCAAGAATTCTCACGCTTCATGCTGGCCAGGTGCAGAGACTGCCAGCCTCCAACAGCCTGGTTGTCGGAAAAGGGCATATGGTACAGGTGGGCATTTCCATTTTCGCTGGTCTTGGAGATCAAAGAAGTGGATTACAGAATTACCAAAGGCACAGAAGGCCGAACAGGTTCTCTGACATCTCTAAGGCTGAAAAGGGTGGGGAGGGGTCTAAGTGGGGTGGAGAGGTTGATGGGGACCCAGGAGGCCCAGATGGGCAGGAAGTTCCTAAAGCTTAACACTTCACCACCGGTGAGGTGAAATAGTTAGTGGCTATTGGTGCCGGGCTTCTTAAAAGGGAGTGTTAGTATCTCTGTGGTTGTGGTTATTGTTCATGCCTTTGTTTGGTTGACGTGTTATGGGGATGGGTAGGCAGGTGGTCAGTGTTCTGGCCGGGGTGGCCCAGCGTTTGATGGGTGTCTCAAAAGGGTGCGGGTAAAGGGTGAGGGTGGTGGGGGGGTTCAGGAAGCACAGGGGAAGGTTTGGGAGTGAGGGAGTATGGCAACAGGGGGTGCTACAGTCAGTTTGATGTGCAATGGGATGAGCAATGGCAATGGTAGAAGGTAGTAAGGGTGAAGTGCAGACCACCTGGAAGTTGGGACGTTTTATGTGAAAGGTTTGAACTCCCTACCAAACGTTCACTGGTGTCTCGAGAGTTCTGGAGAGCGGGGTTGGATGTGTTGATGTTGCAGGAGACTAGGTTGGTTGCAGGTGAGGAGACGCGCATTCCTTCAGTTTCATTAGTGGAGGATTCTGGCCATTGGGGCAGGTAAAGAAAGGAGGAGTCGGGAGTTTGCTGCACAAGAGGTTGAAGTTAACTGATGTCAGGGCCTGGAGGGAGGGGAGAACCCCATTGGTTGTGGGATGAAGGGATGGGGCGTGAACGTCATTTGGAACAGTATACTGGCCAAACCAGGGACAGAATGCTTTTTTTGGGGGGAGACCTTGGCACAATTGATGAGAGGCTAGAGGCATCCTCGTACTGCAGGGGGGGAGACTTTAATATGTGGACAGACACCAAGTTGGACAGGAAGCCCTGGAGGGGAAGAGGGACAGGTGATGAGGGGGGTGGCCAAGGGGGCCTGTTGGACTGTTTAGAGATGTACGGGCTACAGGATGTTTGGAGAGGAGTCCAACCAGAGGTTCCGGGATATACCTTCTATTCTCCATCTCAAGGTACCTTAGATCTGTGCAGGGAGGGAATTACTGGGCCGCATGGTGGATTGCGTTCATGTGCCAGTCAGCTGGCCAGATCATAAGATTCACATGGGGGGTTTCTTTGGAGGGGATGCAGGGCCGGGATTTCGATTTGGAGGTGCAAGGATTCACTGTGGATGCACGATAGGTTTCGGGAAGAAATGGGAGGGATGAATTAAAGAATACTTTAGCATAAATGATACAGGTGAGGTGGACAATTGCATGGTTTTGGAAGCTGCCAAAGCTACCTGGCATGGCCTGCTGATTAAGGAGGGTGACTCCGAAGAGAGAAAGAAACATGCTGGAGAATAATCCGAGGAGAGATTGTTTTCTTGGAACACAGATTTGAAGAGTGTGGCGTGGACAGGGTGGAGTGGAGTAGAGAGGTTAGGGACAAGAGGGAAGAGTTTAAATCTTTGGAGATGGTCAGGGTTGTCCAGCAGCTGCAATTCCTGAAGTAAAAGTACTATGAGAAGGGGGAAAAGGACGGATGGGCTTTTAGCTGCCCGGCTGCGAGGACAAAGGGAAGAGAGATGGGTTGAGGAGCTTGTCGGAGCGGGCAGCGGGTGTACACGTTCTCTGTCAGCATAGCAGACCGTTTCTCCAGATTTTATGAAGGGTTCTACGAGGCCAACATGGGTTTGGGGGAGGAGTTGGATTCATATTTGGGGGGTTGGGAGATCACACTCCCAAACCTGAGAAGGAAAGGCAGATGGGAAGTTCTGCTTGGAAGCGGTCCTACTGGCGATTCGAGGGATGAAGGCGGGGAAGGCACCGGGGGAAAGGCAGTTTTACTACTGGGTTATATAAATCTTTTTCGGGGCTGTTCGCTCCATACTTGGTCAAACTGTTTAATCATATTGAGGAGACGGGGCAGCATCGAACCACCCCTAGGGGGGCTATTTGGTACCAGCCATACCTCTCTAGTTTCATAGAAAAGGGCCCTGTCCTGGGGATCAGGGACGACAACTTGTTAATAGTCACACACCCCACTTACTGACTTACTTGAAGCAGTTGCTGAAGGAGTTGGCGGAGTTTTTCCTCTAATTTTTTGTAAAAAACTTGAGTCTCAGCCTTATGCAATAACGTGTTCTGCAGGCTTCACCAGGAGTTAATGGTCCAGGGTCCAAGTTAAAGGCCCGAGTGAACAGAGGGCCTCAAAGCCTGGCCTCAGTGCCATTACCGGGCCAGTGAAGCCCACAGAACAAGTTATTGCTAGTAACACCACAAGGTAAACCCTTGGGATGCTAATAGGAAGTGAAGAAAACAGAAACAGCTGCGCTGCTTTGTTCACAGCAGCGGCTGGTCAGTTAGGATTGCCATGGAAACAGAGGGCGGGGATACGTTTGTAGCCCCTCTTCCATTTGCAGGGCTTGAACAAGAAGCCAAGTGGGTGGTGTGGCCCAGGCGGAGGAGACCGTTTCAGTTAATGAGGTGGGTGGGAGTTTTCAGGGACTGGATTTGGAGGTGGGGGGGGCAGCAGCAGCACCAGGTGGAGGGCGGGTGCCAATTATAGTTCTAACAAGCCAGCCAATACATTTTTATGATGTTCATCAATGGATCCATATACATGTTGAAAAGGAGAGCAAGAGGCTTGATCCTGGAGTGAATTCACAGTTGTTTTGTGGGTTTGTGCTGAAAAGGGGGGTGGGGTGGCGGGAGAGAGGAAGGGCGGGTGATTTCTGTTCTGTCCAGAATACCTGCCAGCAACATGGCTCAAATGTTTATTGATGGTCTGCCAATTCTTGAAAGTCATGTTTCCTATTGAAGATGGGACGTCAAGATCTGTTTGAAGTCAGTCAGCAGTTCATTGCAAGCAACTCCCAAATGGATTCTATTATCAACCAGCCTTCAAGCTACGTCCATGTGCTGTACCCTCTATCGAAGTTCTCCCTCTGCCACACTTCGTTTTACTTAAATATTTCTTTATGATGAATTAGTAAAAGATCTGTACAGATATGTCACAATCAGGATTTTCTTACTCATAAGTGCATCTGCAAATTGTAAAACATTGGAACTATTCCTTCTTTTTCACCGATTTGCTGTAAAAGGAACTAATCAGACAAGTAGACTATACAAAAGGACCAATCCAGTTGTTGCTCCTGGTTGTTGTGATCAAAGTCACAGGTCTCCCAAAAGTTGTCAGTTCATCATCTACCAGCCATCCCTCTGTCCCCTGGCAGAAAAGTTGCAACTAAGTCTGCTTTGTCCCCTGTACACAGATGATGGAAATTGTGGGACCTATGGGCTTTTTGGCCAAGCAATAGCAAATGCTGGAAGCACAGAAAATAGGGGGCTTGGATTGAGGTGTGTCATGATTGTGAGTCTGTTGGCTCCGGACCACCTCCCTACCCAGAGGCCCAGTGGTCCTTACTACAGTCCTAACTCGCTCTACTCCTCGACATTGCAATGTAGGCTCATTCCTATGGGACCTGCCAGTCATCCTCCTCAATTTAGCAATACATGGTCGTTCCTCCTCCAACCTCCCAATCACGACCCCTGGCAGGCGAGTTTCATTTAGAGTCCTCTCCTTGCATCTGGTCTTCCATAGACACCTTTTCCTCCTCCTTCAAACAAATTAGTGGTTTTGTTACTCCGCCCTCCTCCTTAGCACGTACTCGCTCCACCAAATCCTAGACACCCATCACCTGCCTTGGTCATCTCCACCCACCACTCTTCATCCAGCCTCTTGTTTCAGCTACCTCCAAACTCGCAATGTCCACCTCTTCTAACACCTGTACAAGCATTTCCCCCGCTGCCATGTTTTATAGTAAGGAAATCCAAACCTAGAGAAAAAGACGATTCTGTAAGGTTTTGCATCTGGAGACCATTATGAATTGCTGACTGATAGGCTGGGAATACATTGTTTTACACTGTCAGGTGTTTGGAGTTACAATGCAGTGCAGACCAAGAATACAAAGGCCAATCCGCCATCTTGGTTCACACTTGCTGTTTACACATGCTCACAGAAAGCAGTGCTCCCAAAGTGTACCACCATCTGCCTGCGGTGGCCCTTCAATTATCACTGAACCTGAAACCACCCAGTCCGCTAAGGTGTTGTGGGGTGACCAGAAAATACTCACCACTCCACCACCAGGCACTGCATTGTGGAGCCGGTAGTGGTCTGGATGATCATCAGGACCAAGCAGAGAAGGTGACTGGGTAAACCAGATGATCTGGGTGTTCGGGTTAGCTTAAAAGGAGGCTGTGGACAGAGAAACTAAGAGGAAGAAGGGCAGTGCAGCAGAGCATGGAGAAACATTATGAAGAGCATGTGAAAGGTGGGTATTGGTTAACGAGAGAAAGTGGTACTGTGAGAGTTCATGCATGGTCGAGTAAGTGATATTTTTTTATTTATTTATTTGTTTTGGCTAAATAAGCCTTTACAAAAATAAATGAAACAATTCAACAACAGCTGACAAAATTTGCATTACAAGATGTACGAGTTTCTTTCATAAAACAAAGTAATCATTTTCTTCGCCAAACCCTGCCAGTTCCATTTGTGGTCTCAGTTAGCTATATTGTGTTAGTCTGTTTTCCCAGAATAACAGTTTTAAATGACTATTTCACAGTTAATTAACACCTGTATGGCTGCCGATGATAGTGCAACATTTGTGCCAGAGATGAGTCTTTCCCACAAAAAATCGGATACATCATCTTCTCTGCGCACAAAATGTCTGAATAGATTTAGGCGATAAGTTCATGAGCCTTCACAGTCCATGAGCAGATGTTTTAATGTTTGTTTGGCAGGGTTTATACAAACAGAGCACAGTTTTTTAGCTTTTATCCCTTGTTTTCGTTTCTCTAGAATTGCCCCACAGTGGATTAGATTTAGTCTCATTCTGAGGAAGTTTGAACGCAATTTTCTATCAGGGGATTTCATTAAATAACCCGATAAATACCAGGGTTTCTTCTCTCCCCTCAAAAAGGCACTTTGGACAGGATCCGATCTAACTGTTTCTATTGTTTCAATCCATTCCAACTGTTACCATTTTTTTTTTATATGGAGAGGGTTTTGGATCAAGGTTTCTATATCAAGATCTATTTTTGTCAATGTTTTCATTACTTTCTCCCCGAGTAAATTCAAGAGGGGCGATTTACCCTTTGATTTATGAGCCCCGAGATCTCCATACAGGGAAGTTTTTTTACCCATAACTATATCTCAAAAAAAGGAAATCAGTTTCCAATCTGCCATAATCTTCAAGGACTTTAGGCCCAACTCGAACCTCAAGCATTTTATAAATGAAGGTCGTCTCTGGAAAAGAGCAAAGGTTTCCCAGTTTGTTACCCAAAGATCTGGTTTTGCTTCCAGTCCATAGAGTAACACTGGTACTACTTTTGCTAAGTAGTATTTTACCAATGGGAGGATCAAATATTTACAGAATTTGTAGTTCAATTTGACCATTTGAGAGCCGGCTTGGATTGCCTTATCCATGACCTCAGAGTGTATCTTGTACTGGGCTGGATTAGCATGTATATTGTAACCCAAGTATTTTATCACTTCTACAACTCTGATACATTGGCCTCCCAATTTCCAACTCTTAAATTTGATTTTTGTCAATGGGTGTTTGAAAATTAAAAGGTTTGATTAGGTAGGGTTAATTGTTAGTCTGTTTATCTCAACATACTCATTGAGTCTTGTTAACAGACGTTGCAAACCAATTGCTGTTCTATCGAGGAGTACTATGTCATCTGCGTAGGCCAGCCAACAGATCTTTCTCCCATTTAAGGTCGGACTGGCCAACGCAGATGACTCTAGAAACATTCCCATATCTGCCAAGAACAAAGAAAAGGGGTGCTCCTGGGCACCCTTGTCTAACCCCTCTATTTACCTCTACAAGTTTTGACACATGACCCATTTCATCTAGTCAAACTCTTAGGTTTGTGGCTCTATGCAGTTCTACCAAAATTGATAGTAGCGATTCTGGCATTCCCCACTTTCGCAATTTTTGCCAAAGTAGTGCTTGTTCAACCTGATCAAATGCACTCGATAAATCGATCCATGCTCCATACAATGGAGGAGAGTTTTTTTTCCGTTTGTTCATTTAAGATGTTCAAAATTAAGCCATTTACAGAGTGAGATTAATTGGGAGTGCAAGGGAGTAAGGTTGAGTAAAGAATATGTGAAAGTGGTAGGAGGGGGGGCTGCGGAAGGAATAAGGGTGCAATGGAGTGGAGAATAGTAGTAATGGTTAGAAGGAAATTAGTAGCAAACAATGGAGAGTAGCAGTGAACAAAACAACTTCTGAGAAACGTTGAGAGGAAGAGGACGAGAGGAAAGCGGGATTAGGAGAATGGGAAAGGGCGGATGAAACATCGGGGTGAGGGATACAAGAGCGAGCAAGAAATGTACTGGGTGGGATCCATGTGATGTGGAAGGCACCCCTTCATCATAGCATTCTTTATTGTGGGACCCAGGTTAGGATTGGCCTAGATTGATCCCAGAGCAAGTGAGATAAACCAGCCACTCAGCTAAGAGATAGTAGGGGATATCTAGTGATCATATTGAGGTATAGGGAAGCCTGAGCTAGGGTGACGACAGGAGCAGCCCATAGTTAGCTATTTTTTAAGTCTTTCAAAAAAACAGTCTTCAGAGTTGTGTCCTCGAGTCATCTGTGACACAAAACTTAGTTAAAGAGGGATGCAACAGATTCTCCATCATAAATACTACCACAGAGCAATTCTCATCATGCTTTGTAAAATACTCTGCAATACCGGTTTAATGTGCTAGGCAATATCAAATGTACTCATTCCATCTACCGACCCCCCCTGTTAAGGGCATTACATGCTTTGCAAGCACTTCTCTGGGGAATGTTCCGGATCTCCCATTTACTGCAAGCACCTCTGAGACCTCTTTTTATCAACAGGCCTCTAATTAAAACACATCTGTGTCCCAGTTATTTTACAACCAGACCTTTACTTGTGATTGCCCCATTTGGAAAGGTTTTGATAACTTTGTTCACTGCTTTTGCTTATCAACCCACTTTGAGAATTCACTAGGGTTTGAGCCGGCTGAAGATTCTTGTACATCCTTTGTGCTCAGGCAGGCAAAACAAGAGATGGATTTAGGTTTAATGAAGTAAAGATGAAAGCTACTCCAGTAAAAACTCATGCTTGTTTGCAACAGTTTTCAGTCATCCTGGACAAGCTTTCCCTTTGAATTCCCTGAAACCCATGTGGAGCAGGTCTGTATTCCTTGCATCTGTTGACAGGGCCAGAGCCAGTCAAGCAAGAGCGTTTCCTTATGTGACCCCTTTTCGTTCTTCACCTCCATAATATAGCTTACCATATCTTTTAAGAGGGCTCGGCTGGATGAGTGCTCGCTGCTGCGATCGGACATTAGCTGCACGTTTTAATCCCAACTCCGCCTTTCATCCTTCCAAGGTGGATAAATGAGTACCAACTTTGGTTGGGAGATATTGTACGTATATATGTTCCATGTAAAGTGCTTGGGCATAAGCGCTATAAAAATAGCTCGTATCGATGCTTTCCTGCGGGTCAGAGCATGTAAACTACCTGTTGTTCAACTTGAGGGTAAGAAAGGGGCACAACATAGACCAATAGAATAACTGACTGGATGGCCCCATGCAGAGCGCATGTACTCTGTGTGTCATGTGTGGATTTCACCATTATAAAAAGGTGTTAAATTATCTCTCAAGAGTGGGTGTTTTCAGCAATATAAAAACATATCACATTGTACTGAACCGTGGGCACAAAAAAACTTCTTGGCGTCTTGTTTAATGTATGTTTAAATATCTTATCGATATGTATACAGGAAAGGAATAGGATGCAAAAAAATGACTACTCAACAAATGAAAATGTAATGTAGCTGGGGGGCAATACCAACCTGTGGCTGTGGAACCAGAGTTCATCTTAATGCATTCATCAGGCTATCTAAATGAAGAGCCCCTCGACTTGCTCTTGCATTGCCAGCACTTAAATAAGCAGCACTACTTAAAAAGATATTGAGGAGCCTCACATGCTTAAACATTACTAGAGGTTGGTACTACACTGGAAGTATCAGTTATATCGTCCATTTGGTTTTTCAGGTCTATTAGAGCCGATTCCATTTAGTGTTTAGGTCCAAAACCAGACTGTCGCAGGCCAAGGAGGTTATTAGTTTCAAGGTAGGCTTCTATCTGTAGATAGGCTGCCCCGTCTAATATTTTCAGGAGAAATGCAACAGTCGTTATGGGTCTGTAAATGGTTGGGATATTTGAGTGGAGGTTAGGTTTTTTTTACAGTGGGAAGGACCCGTGCATCTTTTAGATTTGTCGGGAAAGTACATGTATCAAAGGAAGCGTTATTTAGTTTCATAATGAATGGTGCTAGTTCCTTAACTGCCTCTTTGATTATGGCTACCGGGCAGGCGTCCCCCTGGCATCTAGACGGTTTGAGGGAGGCTATTATGTCCTCGACATCGAGAATAGACACTGGAGTGAATTTGAAAGGGTTACATGGTTTTTTTAAGGTCGACTGTGACTTTGGCACAGGGATGTCCTGTGATAGATTAAGATTTTTGTTTTCAATTTTCTTCTGAAGGAGATCAATTTTATTAGCGAGCGCTGCTTGAATATTTGTACACCAGGGCTTGTCCTTGGCACATGTTTCCATTGGAGGAGTAGGGGACCATGGGTGTAGGACATGGGGGGGGGATAAATCCCCCCACAATTTTAAGTGGGGGGATATAGCTTTTGTCCCCCCCAGAATGTGTCTCTCTAGCGCCTTCACCTCAATGCATGTGTGTTTCATTCCTGTTGCAGGGTTGGATTTGCGGCCTCCTTGGCCTGTGGCTGGGCGGAAATCATCCCTGGGGAGAGGGGCCGGTTTCTGGCACGCCTGGGCCTGTTTGGAAAAAAAAAAAGAGTAAAAAAAAAAAAAAAAAAAATACAAAAAGTAAAAAAATAAAAAGATCAGAAAATATTTTGCAGATAAACTTAACTGGTCTGCTGTTATATCTCAATTGCCAGTTTAATGGTATCCACTACAGAATAATTGCTCATTTTAATATAGCAGATATAGCTCGGTGGGTTGAGTGCTCGCTCAGTTGTGTGTGTGATCTGCAGGTCGAAACCCAGCAAGGCCATCTCAGCCTTTTATCCTTCTTAGGTTGATAAATGAGTACCAACACAGGTTGGGTGATATTGTATGCATATTTGTTCTATAAAAAAGAGCTTAAGCGCAATACAATGACATTATCATTTGGCCTTGGACGTCTGCTTGCATTGACAGTAATTTGACAATATGGATGTATACACACAGATATTAATGATACATATGGTGATCCATTCTTGTATGAAATGTATATCACAACCATGTAAATCATAACCATATTTTTCATAGTGTACTTAAGAACAATGCTATTTGATACCATTTCCTGTTTTGTCAACGGGTGTTAAGAGGTGAAAGGTTGTGTTTCATCGCTTCCCGGGATGTCACTTTCGGGTGGGGTCAAATGACATCACTTCTGGTGATGTCAGAGGTCAAGGGTTGTGAGGCGAGGGGTGGGCCACTTTTCTTTGGGTGTCCGGGCCCATTTCTTGTTCCAGTCCGACCCTATCCTGCAGTGCTATAAAGCACCTCACTGGGTCCAGTACCAGAACTCCCCCGCCCCTCGCCCGCAGTGACAGAGCACGCCGGGTTTTCTCTGCTCCCCAGTACACACAGTGCCAGAGCATGCACCCCTTTTCATCGGGTGTCTTTTTCGCTGTAGTCCTTGGTTAAGGGTTATGGCGAGGAAAGGGGGGCGCATTGCTGACTGCCCCCATTCACAATCGCTCTATCTTCCTTGCTCGCATGCAGTGGCAGGCCACACCATATTTCTACTACTCCATTCAGTGCCCCAACAAAACCCACCTTTCTTTCCACAATGCATGCAGTGCCAGCACACACACACACCATGTAACATTTTTCCCCTCAATGCATGCATTGTTAGATCACAGGCACTCACCAACATAATGCATGCAATGCTTAAAGAAAGCACCCCCGAACACATGCACCCTAGCTCCCTTTACCACTTGGACACAGTGACGAAACACAGCCCATCTATTTCACTGCACCCTCACTACACACACTGTGTGAAGACGCACCCTTTCTCTCCCCCATCAAGTGCATGTAATGCCAGAACACAGACCCCTCCGACTCCTTTCACCATAATGCGGCAATGCCCCATTGCCGGACTTGCCTCTCCCTTCACCCCTTGGGCACAATGCATGCACTGCCACATAAGGTGCCTCACCCACTGCTCCCCGTTGTATGCAGTGCCACAGCGGCACCCGTGCGCCCTCCACCGCCCTTCCACTGCGGTGCTGCCACCTTTGGCCCTCACCGGGTGCTCCAAAGCCTCTACATGGAGCGCTGCGCGTGCCACTGCCACATATGCCCCCACTCCCTCGGCCGGTCAATGCCAGGGTGCGCTTTTGTTTCCAGGCCACTGTGTCAGCGTTGCTGACCCTTCTTGGCCACATCAGTCGCCATGCCGACACTCTGTCGCCTCCTGTGAGATATTTTTGGAAGCATTTTGATAACAAATTCACCTTGAAAGACGAGCCTAGTCCCTAAAGAAAAAATGTTCCCCTCAGATATTGTAGTGCTTTTGTATATTCCTGGTACTATACAATACTCAGATAGTCCAATATTTGGAGAACCAGCATACCCTGCCTCGTACAAACAGGGTGCGATACACAGCCAGGAGAGAGAAGGGGGCAGGGGATAATGGAAATGCAGCACAGCACTGGTAGGTGGAGGGGTCGTAGAATATTGAAATGCATGCATTTCTTATGCGATTGTTGAAAGGCGGAGCTGGGGGAGTAGAGGCAGTCGCGGGTCAGGTCACGTGGGTCGGGTGCGTCCATGTATCTTTCTGCGGGCAGTAAAATAAAAACTGATTTATAATATTCCAGAAGTATTATAGATGCTGGTACTTCCGAGACTGTGCTAGGGCTAAGGCAGTTACATGTTGGGTGTGCCTACATAAACTTCTGTTCTTCTGACAGCCATCAAAAGACTGCCACAGAATTTTGTAATGTATGAATGCATGGGTTTTATAAAGCATAAACCTATGTGGAAAGCAGCCCCTGTACATAGGTGATGCACCCGGGTGGCCATCATTAAACACAGGTCCCTCTTAAAGACCAGTAGAGAAGAGGAGGAGTCAATCACATGTCACATGTTCCCAACAGATCCCTTTATCTCGCTTAGAACAGTAAAATGAGAGACCTTGAAATGGGGAAGATTAACATGTGCAGGCTTCCTACAAGGTATTACTTAAGGCCACTCTCAAATAGTGGCGACTAGAATGGCTCCATTGCACCCCTGACAAACTGGTCAAATATAAAAGATTTCTCCAAAATGTGTTTACGCAAAGCGCAAAATGTAAGCACCAGACCTCTCGCATCAACCTCGTTTGAGGGGTGCCAACAGCACCCTCCTTGGGATCAGCTTCACCCTAATGAAAAACCAAAGATTTTTCATAATCTAGAAAGGGGTGGGCAGACTAGTAACCCCTCATTACCGCCAGAATATATGTGATCTAATTTGGTTTTAACAGGATCACCATTACCCAACATCTGAATTCGGCCATCTTGAAGGGACAGGTGGTTTAGCTGGCCCTGGAACACCAGGCAAATATCTGCTGCGTGTAAAATACAATGTCTGCTTGCAAAAGTTAAAAGTAGACTGTCTGCAACTTCTGTTGCAGTGCCCTGCGCATAATGAACGTGCCCAGGCCGGGGAACAAACTGCACGTGTCCTGCCTGTGCAGTGCACTGCTGCGCAGCCTCAGCCTTCATTTTTCCAGAATGAAGGAGAAGCCAGGCAGAGACACGTGCTCCAGTGACTCTGGGACAACGCGTGTTATCGAGGGAGACAGCGTGAGACATACTCTGAGCCCAACTGCGACTTGACCTCCACCTGAGACCTCAGCTATCGTAAGGTAAGTCAAGTGGCGAGGCCCCCCCCTATCCTAGGTGCAGGGCGGCAAGGGGAGGATTTATAATAAGGCAGTGTGCCACTGCCAACGTCAGATATGCCAGTTTCTAAACACGTACGGCGAGTTGCAAAACTGATGGGAATCCTGACCTCTTAATGTTTCATGATGAAATGGGAGCTGGTATTTGTTAAGATGGATATCTGAACTCTGGTCTGGTGGGCAGAGGTTCAGGAGGCCAACCTAGTTTCTTGGAACAGGGTAACCTTCTGGATAAGCCAGACCAATCATGGTAGCTTGGAGGCGGTCAAGACTAGTTCTCAGGAGGGGTGAGGGTGACTGAAAGACCTCAATGAGCACACAGAGTAAAGGACACTTACAAATCACTCGCAGTCAGGTGTAGATATATTCAAAATACATATACATGTTTTCAAGACCTTTGAGTTTCAAACACAATCAAATCACAGTAATACTATTTAGATCAACACAATACTATCAAAATACATATATACAAGACCAATGGGGTCTAAAGGGTTAAAGCACAAAATGTGTCCACAACCTAAAGGGGAAGGAAACAGGCAGTGCAAATAGTCTTTAGCCCCTTCTACATCCAACACACTCCTAACTAAGAGGCTGTCCGATCCCTAAGAAGAAAGGAGCCTAATGCTCAAAAGTACAGGCAATGCAAGCGCATGCAGTAGTTCCAATGGGCAAAACGTGGTCTCTTCAGGGGTCTCTAGCAGCTTGGAAGGTGTTTGAGGCGATGAAGAATAGGTTCCCACTATTCAAGGAGGGTCTCCACTTGAGGGCAGAGTCGATTCCAAGAGTTGGGAATAGTTCGCTAGTTTGCACTAGCAGTGGAAAGGAGAGGGGCCCCCAGGGGCCACTCGTGTGTAAAAATGGATGGAAGCACTAGGGGCCACCGGCTAGGGTTGTGATTACTTACCGAGCCCGGCGTACTCCGAACCAAACTTTGGCAGTTGAGTCACCTTTGGTTGCAGGTTCAAGTGCGGCAATTTGGCAGCTCTGCGGCTTTCAGCGACGAAGATACAGCGATGATTCCCAAACGGGACAGGGGCGATTTCTCCACTTGCGGATGGATCAGGCCAGTGTCACTGCAGCAGGCTTCAGGGGCAAGAGGGGCACAAATGCAGTGCACCTGCAAAGGTAGTCACCACGGCTGGGCGACATGGTAAGAGTATCTAGGGCCTTTGGAAATGGCTAAGAGACCCAAGTGCACTGTACTGGAAGGTACATTGTGCACTTGTTACATGTTGCAGAAAAATTGCAACAAGTCAGACTATGGTGTTAAACAGCAGCAGAATGTTGTGGAGTATACGACTGGAGAGAAAATTACACATAAATGGAAATCTTTCCTAACAGTATTGACACGTACATGCAGTTTCTATACAAATGCCAGGCCAGGCACAACACTGTTTAATATATTATGCATTGCCTTTTTTTAAGGAGAAGGGCGTGACCATTATTTTTGCTGCTTACACTAGTGCCCCTAAACTGTCAGGTTACTTTGAGATCGTTTCTAGTTTATTTCCTTGGAGTTGGATCACGCTGACTGCACCTGACATGTTTCTCTGCAAAAAAACATTACAAATTCTATGAATGTATCTATAACTGCTTCCCAAAATGAGACCCGGTCCCCCAGCTGGAGGTGACATCTATTGCTGTGACACTTTGTCCCTCTTCGCACTCACTCAACATGCTTAGCATACATGCAGCAACAAGAAACTCTGTTCCAACATTTACGATTGAGGCATTTCGTTATAGTGTAGACTGCCAACTGAGCCACTTCTAGGTGATCCAAAGTAAACCTATAGAGAAAATAATGCACAGTGGAGGGGTCACACGATTCGCCCAGGATCACACAAGCTGGCAAAGACTGGATTTTCTCCAAGATGTCCCTGTACTGGCTTGCAAAGTGCAGACCCTGCCTGAGATACCAGCCTGACATTGTATATGAAATCCTCATGAAACCATATAAAGTAAAAGGAGGATGAGCCAATCTCACGGTGATATGTGTGCTCTTTTCCATAGTAGTGTCTAAGGTAGGCAAGGAAAACACTTGATGTATACTCTAATATCAGTAGGACTTAAGGCTCACCCCTCCACCAATTTACACCTGTTTGAGGTTTGGATGGTACCACACCTAAAGCTTGGTCTCCGACATGAGGGCTACCTGCATTTCGCTATTTCAAACCGAGCAACAGACGGGTCCACTTAACCTTTCAGAAATTCAGTACCGTTCAAATGAGGGTAATACCTGCTATTACATTGCCTTCAAGCTGAAAGCATCTAGCATGAAGAGCTATAAACAAAGTGTTATTATATTCCATAAAACAAACTATTACCAGCCCAGACCTGAACTCTGTCCCTGCCCAAAAGAAAGCATTTGTTGGTGCCCATCCTGTGCATCTCTCAAAAGAAATCCAGCACTAATCTTCTGTAGGTCTTGGCTAAGCTTCACCCTGTTTTATTCAGCCTGCCCGTTTGTCAGCGTACTTGAGTGGTTGCTGCGCGATCAGATTTTCGGGGTAGAGCCTCATCAGTAGGTGGATTTACTTAATTCTTTGTCTGCCCCCTTCCAAATATCCATGCTCCTGACCATTTCTTAAGAGGTAAAGCTTGTAGATATCAATGGGCCCTTTTAAGGTCATGGATTTGGCATACCTGTTCCAGCTTATTCTGAGAAACTATATCGAGTGGTTGGTCATGCAAGGCAGGCAAGAGAAAACCTGGGAAATGTAAGCCAGGATATTGAGGGTGCTCTGAAGACTGAGGAGAAAGTGCTGAGTAAGTGTACAGATGAGAGTTGTGTGGGGTGCTGGCCATGGGGGAATGGGAAGCGAGGGACTGGGGTGCAGTAGAATGTGGGACTGCAAAGTAAACAAGGGTAGAAAGGTTGCAGAGGACAGAAACAGAGAGGAGCAAGGGAGGTGCAGGGGAAAGCGGGGTGCAGGAAAGACCAGAACACACAGGGAGAGTGGTTTAGGGCAGAAATGGCATAGGAGGTGCTTCGGGTTTTGCAAATGAAAGCGAAGTACAGACAGGTGATAAAGTTCAGAGGGCAGTGTGTCAGAGGAGTGACTTGGTGTGGGCTGCAGGGAAGGGACTTGGGAGAAAAGGGGTACAGCAGACAAGAATGTGGAGTAGAGAAGGGTACAGAGGGGAGATTTGTACAAGGAAGAATGGTGGCTTTCCTCTTTTTCCCCAGATAGGGGGTGCAGTCACGAATGTGTCTTCTTCTAACGCTTGATCCATGCTCAAGAGGACGATTAGAAGTAGTTTGTTGAAATAATTGCAGATATATACACTACACCATATCTGTCTGTGCATTGATTGGGCCTGATAATACACACAGTGCCCCCCCTCTTCCAGATGCAGGCCGGCATGGGGAGGATTTATTAGAGGGAACGTGGGAGCTCAGGCTTGGTGCTCTCCCACTGCCCCAGTTTCGTCTGCACTCCTGTCTGGTTCCTCTCCAGGAAGAGACGATCACAGCAGGCCGTTTCTGCATCAACTCCCTTTTCACTCAATCCTACCTGCAGCCTAGGTCTGAAGTCAGGACTAACCTTAAATGAGGTTTATATTCACCTCCGATTTGTCCTGTAGTGGGAGCTGGTGCGAGGGAGTGTGGCATCTTGCTTTGCGACACAGCACCATGTTATTTGGGCTATTTTAGCAACCTTCATGGGTTTTTTGTGGATGGGTGCCATGCAGGCCACAGACTCATTTTACCATAACCTATTCCTTTAAAGAAACACTAGAATGATATACAAAGGGCACGTAAAGTGCCAGTTGTGGTTTAAATAAAGCCACTGACTTAGGGATGTTTACTACAAAGCCCTGTGTAGTTGGTAACTTAATTGGAGCTGGGAACATACTACTGGTGTAATACAAATGTCTTATCCAGGGATGCCTTCAGCCACTCTATTAGCACTATGCATTTCCTTGACTGAAGTCCTGCTAAAAACCAGCAATGGCAAGCGTTTGCTTGTGTATACGTATTGGGCATTTGCCAGGCACTTCTATTAAATGTCCAGGTACTTCCACCATTTTGCAGCTGCCACCATCAGTGGGTACCTAATACTACTATGGCGGTGCTTGGCAAGTGCCTTTTCCATGCCTACATTAAAGCCCAAACTGTTGGCGTTGCCAACGCTTGTTTTAAAATAGGGATGCAACTGCATTTTTCGGTACCCACCTCCAGCTGAATAATGAGTTGTAGACACGTTTTAATAGAAGCCACCATAAGCCATCTGGGTGACCCAGGAAAAAATAAAGCAGAGCCTCGAGATTCACAACAGCACGTGTTCCGCTATCCATGTAAATCCAGTGAATACCCTGGTGACGAGGTATGATTGCAGCTCATACACTGCTGTAAAGGGGCACACTCATGTTCCATCATTGAGGGTTCAAGTGGAATAGGATAGGAAGGGCTGGGGAAACTCCATAAAGCACCTGCACTTAAAGCGCAGGTGGGAGTATTATAAAAGATCTCTCTAAATGTCCATCGCTGGGAGGATTTTATACTCTGAACTGCTTTTCTTTTTCTTAATTTATTTTATTTTCTTTTCTTTACTTCTTTTACCTTGATTTATACAGTGATGATATATGTCATTTAATACGTACTTCTATTTTAATGTTGTAAAAAGTCGAGTTCTTTGACTAAAACACAATAAATAAAACAAACAAAGTCCCCACGGTGTCCTCCCCAGATTTTATGGGTCTCCTATGCCCCTGTAGGGGACTCTAGTTATCTGAAAAGTTCTCTGGTATCTGAATTGGCTTTGTTGATTCTATCATTATAGGTGTCTATTTTAGCTTGAAGGATCTCAGATTGGTCTCCCTTCTGCGTCATTGAGACAGGAACATTGAACCAAGCTTCAAACGGGGCTTTATAACATTCTAAGACACAGGGACCCTGGAATCAGACTGTATTCATACAAATTAATTCCAATCAGTCACCCATTTTCCTTTACTAGCCCACGATAGTCGCACTCAAATGAGATTGCATCGGACAGAAATCACACAGGACTGAGAATGATTAAGGATTTTTCGATTAGTTACAAGAATGGTTAAATCGGTATTACCCAAATGTTTTCGAATGAACAATTGACCGAATTTAAAGGGTCACAATTGAATATATATATGGGTTTTGGGGGGTTTGGCGTTGGGTGGGGGGTTTCCCCCCACATATATGTTACAATTGACATTCACAATTCGGTCAATTGTGAAAAGGTCAATTGTAATTCGAACGGTTGTAAAACGAACAATTCGTATACAACCGTTAAATCAACTAAAGTATTTTCTAGACCGAAGCGATTCCTTAATTAGTTTCAAACATCAATTCAGTAATAAATGAAGTAACTGGTAATGGTCTGGTTAGATTTGAAGGAAAATAAAGGTAAACGGAAAGTCAGTGTTGAAATAGGTCATGCTTTTAGCTGAAGCATTTTGGGTGGAGGAGAGCTTATTTGGGTGGGGTGGGGTTTGCGACTGTCAGGTGAAGTGTTAGTGGTTATCCAACACATTATCAATAAGAGTTCCACTTACCAAGCTGTGTCATGGCAAAATATACAATCCCCACCACTCGAAAGCACACTTAATAGTCACATCGTTTTATGCTATTACTAGGGTGATTTATCTTCTCCATTTCACCACTTTTGATCATTGCCATAAATGTATTTGTTTTTCTAACCTTTATTTAACAATGTACAGTAGACCACTGTGTATGCAAATAGTTGGTAAACAGAATAAAGAAACCAAAGCATAGCTCACTGTGCGTACATTCCAGCTAGAAAAACTCAATTCATCAATAGTTAGGCATATAAATAACAGTTGACATCAACTGATATAATTAGTGAGTGCCAGTTCATCATTTTGCACATCAGTACTTCAGCCTGCACATGCCATTCAGGGTGGGTGTGGATCAGACAAATCCACTAAACCAGGTGCAGTAGCAAACCACATCACGGCATCAACACCCTTGGTCAGTACCCAAGAGGGCAACTTGAGGAATGGTTTGGAAGAAGCGAGGCGTTTGAGTGTGCAGCGCTACACATCGCTGTTATTTTGTGCGGCAATGCAGAGGTGGCGGGTGGGTGGTAATGGTGAGCCGAGACTAAGCATCATTAGTACAATACATGGATGACATTGTTTTAATTAAGGAAAAAGCATGCATAGTCAGATAGTGTTAGGAGTTTGGCCTTTATTATAACTGTGACAAGCACAAGGCACATGTTCTTAAGAGACACTTGGTGCAACATTTCAATAGTAGTCAGGCTTTATAAAAATTTCAGAAAGTAATTGCTATACAACATACAAAACTCACTTCAGTAGAGGCTGCATTACTGCTACAGTTGATGAAGGCTGCAATCTTACAAACATTTACCCTTCGACTGAATGGTGCCCTGCCTTTCTAGATGGAGCCAGGCCTTTGCATAGGCGAGGCCAGCTCGATAGTACTACTGACAAGCACTGTGGGATTTTGGCCTTAAAACAAATTGTCCAACCACCCTCTCTGGAACGCAGTGCGGAATAAGATCCAAGGGAGGAAAAGAATTTATAGAAGACAGCGCAGCGTGGCATTGCTTAAACGCCTGAATTCGTAAGCCAACTTGGCATTGCTTGAACAGAGGCGTCAGACCTTCAGCTCAGGGTGTAGCAGTGAATCTGTTTGACCTGTCCTTGTCCTTGGTGCTCAACAGCGGTGTAACCTGTCCAGAATAGTTCAATAGTGTGTCAGTAATACATCGATCGGATGCTGGTATTCCAAACGTTTCTCCGATTCAGATGGCAATAGGGACTCCAATGGCCATGGGCAGTCAAAGGGTGGGCAAATAACCAAACGCCTACAAGCTATGTGTCACTCCTCATATCTCATTTCTCCCCATCTGAACTGTAATACAATAGGTTATGTTCAGCAAGCAACATCTAATAGCCCAAACTAAAAAGGGAAGAGAGCATCAGGCATGTCACTAAGGACTTGCATCAAACCCCTTAACCCATCCATACTTCATTATTGCTTGCTGAGCTTTCTACCAAGGAGTATGAACAGTGATATTGTAACCATATTTTTCTTAGTGTACTGAAGAACAAAGTTATGTGATGCCACTTCCTATGATGTCAAGGGGTGAATGGTTGGGTGCCATCACTTCCTGTGATGCCACTTGGGGCAGGATCAAAGGGCATCACTTCCTGTGCCATCAGGGATGCCAAGGGTCGTGTGCGGTCACTTCAGCTACCCCATGCCTTTTGGTGAAATGACTACCAAGGACAGCCCCAAGATCAGAAAGTTCAAAGATCTAGTTACCAGGAACCAGCAGGTTTGCCCCGGCACCAAAATGTGCTTTATTGGGATTCATTTTTTTGAAAACTATTTTCCAGTATCCATAGATTACCCGCCAGAAGGGAGCTTGGGAGACAGTCTGATGTACTTGCAGTATCTGAACCTTAAAAATAACATCAATTGTCTGGCATAATTGCATACAAACTACAAACCTAATTTGGTGCAATTACCCAAGTACTGAAGTGTTGATAAAGCAGTGGTCCGTAGTCCAGCTGCCAGGCATTAGACTGGTAATGTGGAAATATTCCCACCTGTCGCCAGTCTAAAAGGAAGGTTTTGTTCCAATTAGGAAAGCTTTTCAGATAGTCAAAAATCATGCAATCTCGAGGCAGGGCATACCTTCACAACTAGCAAAAGTACAGTTTCATTGTAGTAATGTCAGGGACAGTTGCATGCAAATCATTAGAAGAGTGTTAACCAAATGCATTATCACTGGCTGCATGTATGAATCACCACTATGCAATGCCAAAATGAAACCAAGTTTAAAATAAGGGAATCCTTGACCGGTGTATAGTAATGTGCTAGAAAGCTAGGTTTCAGCACAAGTTTGTTGGCACTAGAAAGAATGTACGATAAAAGCCTCGGCTCTCAGAAGCTGAAAAACCCCAAGGCTTTGTAGTGTGGCAAGATCCATAAGGCGAGACGAAGGAAGCGGTCACATGTTTAGCAATAACAAGGATGAATTTCAAAAAAGGTAGCAGGCGCTCCTCTCCAGAAAGAGCATGGCATGATAACCTGTTCTGAGCTATGAGTTTGCAGCACACACTTTTTGCTCACTGTACCTTTCACCGATCGGAAATACCCATTTGCATATCAATCTTTGTCCCGCCCACATGGGCAGTCCAGCACCGAAATGCAATGGCAATTCCTCTCTGAACAAGAGTACCAACAGCAACCCCATACACGTGTTTCAGCCTTGTTGGGCCTCATCAGTTAGGTGAAGCTGTGCCTCTCTAAGCACAGTGAGCAGGGAGTCCACGTCCGGTTGCCACCAGAATAACAAGGATGTGTAATGTGGTCCTACCAAAGACCAGGTTGTGCAGACAAGAGACTGAACTTTGCAGAGAAATCACTAAGAATCATCATCTTGTTTAAGAAATGAGCCACACATTGTTTGCCAGTGTTAAGAGAACCTATAAAGAAATGTTGTGTATATTGGGGGTTCACTCGCCTGTTCCACCCAGCCCCCATCCAGCTACCACTCCCGACAGGTATACTCTGTGGGATGGTTTCCTTGCATTGCCATAAAAATAAAATGTACTGGTTGCAACTACAAAAAAAGTTTAGACTGCATCCACACCAAACAGGGTCTGGAATTAAGAAAAAAATATACCAGAGGTCTTTCCTACATATCAGTTAAAGTTCTAGGAAGCATCATTAGCCTATGTTGGCAGGGCTGTGTCCACGTAAAAAAGTGAATTCTGGATGACTATGCACACATTGATTCGTCTACTATGGTGCTGGTTCATGAGGTGTTGAGCAGATGCAAGTAACTTACTTGCTTGGAACAAGGATTTGGGCCGTTTGCTCCTACCACCTCTGGTAGCCAAGCTTCCCCAGTGAAAGCGGAGCCCATCTAATGAGCAAGTACACGGGGCGACCTATTGACTCCATCAAAACCTGTCCAACTGTCTCTACACGATTTACTGAGACTTTTGACAAACAAATGTGCCAATTATTTTGAACAGCCATACATATTTGACCACTGTTCACAGAATACCATGGCCATCTAAAAATAAACAAGTATATCTCGAACTTGACCGTCTCTGAAAACAGTAGGCGATCAGAAAGGTTTCTGCGGATGCATGTCGTGAACTGCTGCTCGGTACAATATTTTATAGTTACCTGCAGAATGGTGAGCTAGAACAGCAAATTAATGGCCTGAAGGGTAAACATACTTGAAAAGGTGAATTATTTCCATTTCCGAGTTCAAATCCGATATTTTGTCCAATTCAAATGAAAGATTTCGATAATTGTTGAATTTAAAAAGGCCAAGAATTTAAGAGAAGACGATCTGCTGGATACACTTATGTTCATTCTCCGCTTCCAAACCTTTGCCCCGAATTAACGGATTCATTGTAGGCCTCATTCTTGTAAATGTCTTTCAACCAGCATCGTTTCATGTTCTTTGCTTTCATCAGTTCATTCATGAAACCTCCAAACTACTAAAGAAAAGTTACTGGTTGCCATCAAAGGCGTGCATGATTGGTTAAAACGCTTCAAGTCAGGGACTCGTTCTCAAGTGGATTCCGCCCACATTCAGTTGCATCATAAACCTTACTCCCACTCTTCTGTCCATTCAATTTACTGGTTTCATTCAAAAGAAGAAGAAAAAAACCTTTATTTCCTGAAGTGTCGTCACAGGATTTACCCACTGCTAAACTTTAAACAATTGCCTCGCCTTTTTAACTTCCATGGGAGATGATCATGTGGCCTACAATACATGTTTAAGGCAGCCATTAGCCAGCCCATTTCCCACCACATAGGTTGAGCACAGATACTTTGAAGTGAATACAAATCATAACTGTAAAGGGAAAGTGACTGAACTGTATTTAAAGTTAGTTACCATTTTCAATCAACTCCTTATTCTAAAATTGTATTCCCTTGCAAAGGAACTGCAACTCTATCTGACCGACTTAAAAATAAGAATTTGTAACAAATGATACCACTGCGCGGTCATCATACAAAAGTGTCATCCACGGAAGATATAGAATGTGTGTCACGTACCCCGTGTGGGATTAAACCACAATGAGTGAAATCATGTCAATGGGGTAGGATTTAGAAGTTTACTATGGTGAACTGAAGCGAAAATGTCTACTATTAATCTGCTTCATAAATCAAACATGCAAATCACTGCAATTTCTGGCCAATCAAATGGCAGTTTTGTTGCTCACCTTCCCTCTGCCACCATTTTCCCCTCTTCCACCATTTTCCAAACCTCTGCAGTGGTGGATCACTTCGCAGCTGACCATTACCAACACACCCCAGATACTAGCTCAGCTCCACTCTGCTCAAACTACCCAATCCAACCAAGACAGACAATGGAGCGCAGTACCAAATTAAGTAAAATAGTTCAATAGCTAGAAGTACAATAGCGGCCTACTTGACGGTCAGCAATAAAAGAGCAAATGTTTGTTAAGAAAAAAGCTATATGAATGTTCTCTGGGAGGTTGGGTTTCCAAGTCGTGTTGTATTGTTTGCACAGTTCGAAAATCTCAGGAGATGCAGCTGCAGGATGCCTGTCACTACAGTGATCATTCCTGTGGGATGTCTTAACCCACTAGTCCATGCCCTGCAACATCACTGTGCATTGCTTGCATCAGAAATGGCTGCCGGAAAGAATGGTGTGTGCTAAAAATCACCCAGAAGTCCGCAGGAGAACCTGAAAAATAGGCCGCCAATCAACTTTTGCCCATGTCAGTGGTAACACAGAAGACCACTGCCAAAACTCATCATTTGGCTGCCCATAGAGCAAAATCATTGCAAGGGAAACACAGAGCTGCTTTAAAAATCTGTTTTTCCTTCGCTGTGAGAAGTGCGAAAATCATGGTTCTGAAACATCACAAGAGATCCAACTTTCTTTTTGGGTGTGAAACATCACTGTATATAAAGAATTCACCTGAGCACAATGTTAGCAGAAACATATCTTATCGGAACAAAATCCACATTTAAAGATGCTTGCTTGAAAGAAATATGTCAAAAATGGGCGTAATACCGTTACTCGCCTCTGTCAGAAGCTGGCGATCTCTAAACCTGTCATTTTAAAGTTGTACATTGAATCAACATATGCCAAAGAAGAGACTTCCTTTCAAAAGCAAGATGGGTTGCTATTATTCAATCCCTCTATTTTAAGAAGGCTGAAATTAAGAGATCTGTGGATATTAGTTAAAAATCTAATTTGTATTTTAGGACAAAACTGTTAAACTTTGGTTCAAATTGAGTTACAGCCAACTACACTGGGCTTCAAAGACATTCCACACCCTTTTACCCAACAAAGGAATCCTTCCCCCTGCTCTCAGCTAAGAAACTGGCGGGACGGTGTGAAAGGAACTGGGGAGGGGGGGTGGGGGGGGGGGGGTATGGCCTATTCTGCTAGCAGACAAAGGACTCTCTTGAACTGAATGGAAATGCTAATTCGGGTGTGAACAGAAACCAGCCCTGGCAGGAAGACAAGCCCATGTGACTCTCTAGCCCAGCCAAGACCTTGGAGGTGGAGACAAACCATTGTGTGTATTCAGAGGGCACAGAAAATATTATTTTGGAAAAGACTTATAAAAAATTGTACCGAACTGGCAAAAATATTGAATTTAGAGATTATTAAAATGAAAAGATTGCTCACAAGTAGAAACTAGTGTGGAGTTTTTGCGATGGTCAGAGACTGAACTGTCAAAACGTGGACTTTGTAGCAGTTGTGCTTATGTTAAAAATATGAAAATTTACACAAATATGTCCAGAGGGTATGTGCATGTATGGGGAAAAAGTTGTACAGATTTATCATTGAGAAACCAACCAAAAGCGCGAAAAATGGTCATTTGTGCACCAAAACTCTTATGAAGATGGGAGTTGAACAGAGACGTGCCTTAATTAATCTGTGATGTGTATATGTAATATCAACAAGTTGGGGATATTGTGAATATGTTTTTTAGGAAAAATAGATTTTCTGGAACAGAAACAAAGGGGAGGATCTTTCTTTGGACCATAAACACAGTCATTCTGACACATCATGACACTCTGCTCCTTCTCAAATCAGGGGACAGGGAATTCTCTGACCTATCAGATTCTTAAAGGGTTGGGCATAGAATAATCAGCCTCCACACCTCTTTGCAAAATGGATAATTAGGGACTGCTGGGGACAGGCAACACACACACACACACATTCACCCATCACTGACCGACTGGCGAAGCACTCTGAAGGACGATCCAGACTCTAGAACCCTGAAGCAGAGGCCCAACCCAAAAAGCTGAACCCTTCTCAGCGGGCCTTTAAAATCTTGCAACCTGATTTAACCCCTAAACTTCCAAGGAGCCCAACTGATTCAACAGCCTGGCTGTGCTGTGTTGGCTGCTTCTGGCTAAGAACCCTTGCGAGAACCCCCGAGATCCAGATCAGTCCAGCAGAGCTGTACCCAGAACCAACCCATCCGATCCTGTCCAAGAGGCTGTGCAGACAAGAGTGCCTTGCTGAGAGCAGAACCAAGCGCCTGAGACCTGTCCGGTGGCGAGTGAATTCCAGCCAAACCTTTGACCAGATCTTTGACGGGCCTATTCCATTCCAAAGCCATAGTATTTAGTATTTAGCATAGGACTGTCCATAGTCATCTCCTAGTTTAAAGTAATCATATCCAACCCATTCTAACATAACCAAAACTGCATTATAGAATCTCTTGTGTCTATCCTGAATCCTTCTCCCATCCACATAATCCTGCGATAATTATAGTAATAATCATCTGTGCGCTGATATTTTTCTGAAGAAAGTCAAGTGTCCTGGCGGACAAAAGTCGGAGCGGAGGCGCCCTGCTCTGGTGGCTGGCTGTTGGGTATCTTGCATCTACATAGCCCTTAGTAGAAGCCCATCTTGGTTCCTAATCTTTAAAGCGCATCTTTCATTTTGAAATCTTGACTCTTTTCTAAGAAAAATCGACCTTTACTAAAACCTCTAACTTCTGAACTGTACGTGCTAGGATCGAAATTTAAATGTCATTTTGAATTCAACATCCTCAGCTTTCGAACCATATAGTTTTCCTGTAATCGCGTGTTCCGTGCGCTGAGAAGTAAGCCGCTATTTTGCATTTGGCTCAATTTCACCACATGTAAAAACAGCTATTTCTTGCTTTCAACTTCTGAATTTCGTTCTCCATCTGCAATCATTCCACAATCATTGCTAGTGTTTACCTGAACCTATGCAAAGCGACTCACTAGTTCTGAATCCTATTTAGCAAATTAAAGTCATTTTTAGCATTTTCCCATTCATTTCAAATCCCAATTAAAAGCATTTTGACCGGTTTAAAATCATTCCTGTTTTTCTCTAAGCTTGCTGGGGGAAGTGGGATTGAACTTGCATTGTTGATCGTATATTCCTGAGACCCGTGTGCCCTCATTCCATCTATTCATATTGCATATTGGGGGGAGTGAGTGGTAACAGGGGGAAGAGTGATCACATTGTCTTTGATTGAATTAATATCAAGTTTCATTCCTGTGTTGCATTAATTTCATATCATTGCATTTCATTCAACCCACACAAAGTTTTATTCTCCACTACATTGTTCTTCCTATTCCTACTCTTAATGGATTAAAGAGATTGTTGATTATTGTAATACTACCCATTGCTGATCATTGAAGAAATATTCATAAGGGTGCTATTCAGATATTGTTCCTATTCATAAAAGTGTGAGATATATATATAGTTCAATTCTTCAAATAAAGCTTTTAACTTTGCAAAACAAATCTATTTCTTGGTTCAGTGAGACCAGAGGGACTCAAAGAGAGGGGCGTTATACAAGGGTAGATCAAGCAGAAATAAAAGAACTTTTGACATAAAAATATATAAATAAGGGTTTCCATTGGGCATCCCATACTAGGCATTGACTTAGGTGGAGTGCTGGGTTGAAACCACTTACATTCCAGACGGTAGGTTGAGCTCCAAGTACATTTCTACTAGTATGGCTTAGTACAGTTACCTACCACGCCCCAGCTGAAAGGCACGTTTGTGACCGAAGACATTTAATTGCCATTAACGAATTTTGTCAGCGGTCCTAAGATTTTAAGGTCTGCTAATGGCCACCAAAGTGGCCTTATGGAACTGGTATTATACCCATGCCCTGCATGACCAGGCTGTAGTCTGCAGGAGGGAGAACACAAAAGGAAAGCAAAAGTGAGTAGGGAGGGGAAAGAACGAGTAGGAAACAGGGACAGCAAAAGACAAGAGTGGGAAGATACGACGGGATATAAGTAAAGCGAATGGGGCTGTTAATGGGCATGAGAACAAGAGAGGGAAGAGATGCGCATACAAAAGAGGAGGGTGTGTGCACGAAAGAGGGGCGGGAGAGTGCAAGGTTGCGTGTAATGCTTACGTTTGCAGCAGATGGAATGCTAAGGAGTATGATCCAGCAATTGCCATTTCTAGTATTTTGGAAGTTGGTACTAGAAATTACTGAGAATCTGGTTTAAGGATGGCCCTTAGAGGCACTGCGGAAATACTTGCAGCATGAAGGACATCATTTTCAGGAAGTGTTTATTTTTGAAAAAAACGTTTTGTAACCCCCTTTTGATACATCAAGTATTGGACAATTTAAAGTGCGGAAAGCCTATGCAAGGTGGAGTGAGCGGTCTCTAGAGGCTGAGAGAAATAATGACAGCCATTATAATTGAATCAAATAGCAGTAAATAGTTGGTCAAGATGGACAAATTTGTGGTTTCCTTACATGTAATTCAAGGGCTATTTAAGCATCAAACAAAGATAATGGTGTGCATACACTGCCTTAAAAGTCCCAGAATAAAGAACAGGCCGCATGGTCAACTACAAAGGAAAAGCCTTGGCTTCGGGCCGGACCTAGGAGAGATGGACTAATTGGAAAAGTGGGTAGTAGTCAGATGTTACTCTCGGCACCAGAGTTTCATTTTGCTTATGTGCTTACAAGTCGAATGTTCATGGTTGGGAAATCACCAACCAGAGGGTAGCAACATGTTGTGTAGCAACCATTGTGTAGCAACATGCTATACAATGTTGCAAAGACCAACTCACTGCCATTTTCCTGCCATAATCAGTATTATACGTATTTAGAGGTAGTTTGAGTCATGCCTATAAGTGGCAGCCAATTTATTTATACATTAGGAGTGTATGTTCCCTTAACTAATCCCTCCCTTCAATAGGTTTTAAAGTTTGTCATGTAGGATGACATTATAGCCGATGTACATTAAGGTATAAAACCTTTGTATAGTCAAATCTGAGTGCCAGTGTGTGGACTCCAGCTTGTTCGAAAGATTTCCCTACTTTATTTTATGCTGATAATAAAGTAGTACTTTACCATATTCTTTGAGTCTGTCGGGTTATGTGGGTCAAAGATCGTTTTTGGTAATTATATCTAGGATATGAGAAGCCTCAATGTGCTAGAACACAAAAGCATGTTCTGCCCCCTGTGAGAAACCTGAAGGGTTCTCCCTAGCTAGTCCCCGGGATTGTCACCCAGGTTGCCAGGACACAGCCATTGCGATTGGATCCAGTTCCTGGGTGTGGACCAGTGAAGGAGGATCACTTGGGTGCAGGGGTTCATTGGGGAGTGTGAGACCAATGGGTGAGACACGGTATCCCCCTTCTTTCAACATCTTTTCCTCATTCTACCACATAGGATATTCCAAAACACTACCCCCGCCCCTTTTCAGACACAAACACTTTCACACAATATGAAAGACAACAGACTAACACCAGTGCCGTTTACCTGACATGTCCCAATACAAGGGTTGGGCAAAGTCAGGCAACTGACCAGAATCACACACCCCCAACAGCCCTTTCCCTTCGCCACAGGGATAAAAGGTGGAGCACGAGAGCACAGGACGAGCAAGGCAGACCGCACAAGATGAAAGCTAACTCAGCAAGGCAGTTCAAGGGGAGAACGACGGCACATACCGAGAGGGTGACAAGGAGAGAAGCAACCTTGCCCTTTCCGACCAAACCCTGTGAATCCTCTGCAGAAGGAATCCTAAGACCGCAAACAATAGCCAGTGTATGTTGCAGCAAATGTCACAGGTACACAAGTTTCCTTCTCTGCCAATTACCAAGTCGGGGAGACGTTTGTCTCTGTGGTACCAACCTTGACTCCAAAGAGCAAGAAAGCCAATCGGTTCATCACAGCCGGTGAGTCGAGGGGAGAGTTGATAAGAAACCGAACTGTGTTGAACGAAAAGTAGCAAACGACTCATTTGAACTGTGAAAGACTTAGAGTTATTGATGGAAAAAAGGGCAAAATCAGCAACAGAGGAGTACAGTAGCACATGTGTGCTCACACAGGAAACTCTAGGCGAATACCCTATGGGAGAAACTACCATAACCAGAAGGCCTTGGGAAAAGGTGAAAAGAGGTCAAATTGGTCATACAGGGGTCTTGTAAAATTCTCTGTACAGTCAAAAGTCTTTGACCGACAGGATTGTAAAGCTAAGGTGAATGAATCCCGCTTGGTGAAATTAGCGCATGAACAGTGTGTTGTAGAGGTTGGCAAGAGTGAACCCGGTGGAGGGATGCTAACAAAAAGGGGCAAAGCCTGAAGTCCCATGAACAGTGTGTTGACAGGAGTGAACCAGATCGAGGGATGTCCACCGTGAACTGTTTGAAAAGACATTCATATTTGTGAATGCAAGAAAAGCCACCGTAATCCCGACGGATGGATGCTGACGTCTGAGAGGGGTCTGAACCCGACAACAGGGGTGGAAGGACATCACCCAAAGTGCATTTGGAACTTTATATTTGTTTGTTGAATACATCAGACCCTCGAAGGCAAGATATTTATTGAAAAGAAACTTAACCATCTAAGAACCTGATAGTTGGTACGAAACAGTCGGCTCGTCCTGGGAAAGCTTGTGTGTGTGCTGTGTTCAGGAGGTCCACTTTGTCCAGTGCTCAAAAAGTGGGGAAGGGAGACCCCTGGCAATCACATCTGGACTTATTATTTATGAACACTTCTTTCTTTATTGAAAACACTGCCCCACACTCTTTCTGTAATTAGTTGTAAGGATTTGGCAATAGTTTTTTTTTTTAGTATAGGCCCTTTTCTTTGTCAAGACACCACAAGGACTGCCTTATTTTTCATTTGATGGTCGAAGCTTGCTCCCATCTTAGATTTAGGTTAGGCGTTTTTCCACCCTGCATTTACTGTTTAATAAACATCCTTGAATTGTGATCACTTGTGTCCGTCTTTACTGTTGCCACCCTGAGTACCTTACACCCCTAACTGACCATTCCTTAGAAAGAGACCATCATTGGCTGGAAACACATTGTGTATGGGTGCCTACTAAATATGCCATTAATAAAAGAATTAAGGGACAATCAACCCAGCGCACATCATTGCAAAACCATCATTCAGCCAAACTAATTGCCAGGGAATTCAATCCGGCTATTGGAACACTCGTAGAGAGCCTACTACAATACAGAGAGAGCGGAACAACATAACGAACATCCGTAATAGTTACTCATCACCCAGCATGCACACTACTTAACAGAAATGTTAAGGACCTACAACCAACATTCAGCAGGAATGAAAAGTGGAGACACATTTTCAAGGAAACTCTTAATTGCATACAAGCAACCACGATACAAACTTTCCCTAACCAGAAGCACTTTTCCCTACATGAAGAACAAATAAGATCTGAAACAATGTCCTGCAATGCTCAGTGATGCAAAACCTGCAAACATAGTTGGACGAATATTCCATAAAAACCCCACAAGACAAAAAAGTACAGATACAAGGGACAAAACTATAAATCTTCCAATGTTGTTTACCTGGTCAAATGCAAGAAATCCCTGCAAGGAAGAACAAGTTACTTACCCCTGGTAACATTCTTTCAATTGGATGTCCTCCCACACATTCCTCATCTTATGACAAGACTCCCAAAACAGCAACAATTTGGAGGTGGGAGTATCAATTGATCTAGATTTAATCATGGACCGAATGGAGGAGGGCCTTTGCAAAAACACTTCCCTGACTGGAGGAAGAAAACACTGACCCGGACACTAAAAATGCCCCATACTATTACTTACAGAGATGAACAATAAGGGGCTGTCCTTCTAAAGCCGCTTGATGGTTCTCAAGCCTATGGTTTCCTTAAAATTGAGGTTATTTGCCAGGGGGCCACTCCGCTTCTCTGGTCTTTTCCAACTTTTGCGCCTCCGTTACCTGGTAGATTTCCTACCCAAATGTACAAAAACTATAGTCGTTGAACAGGCCCTTTCCCCGGCAAGAATCTATTACTTGCATAGACTTCATGGTGACTTGGGTGGCCTACAATTTTGTCCCACATAAACAACTGTAAAATTCTAAAATGTCATGCCGTTTCATTGCGAGGCGCATTTGTGATGTCATCTTTGATGTCCTGGGCGTTAGTCTTAGCAGTGCATGGTGGTGGTGAGAGTTATGGTTGTTAAGCTTACCGTAACTGCAAATTTCTTAGGTTTTTCGGTTTAACTTGAAACCATAACGTGACCTTTATAATGTTTTTTCATTAAATTTCATATGTTATTAGTGCAACTTAACCATAACGTCCCTTTAACAAAGTGGTTTCATTATATATTTGTTTTCATCATTCAGAATTCAGTGCCCCCTTTAACAGCACGCTTAGAGTGTTTTAACGAAACCCCAAACCCCTTTTCTCCTGCCGTACCTTGCACTTCTACAGGATGGCGGCTCCCGGTACAGGCACGTCGCCGTTGGGTTCTTGAGTATAGCAGCTCCCAGAACCTTGTGTGCACCACCTGTCTCCGTTGGTCCACCACGCCTTGCACCAGACTCCAAAGATTGTCCGCAGCATCATCTGCCCGCTGCCGTTCCCTCTCTCTGGGTGCTGGCGCCTTCTCCACTCCCGAGGCTCCACTTCTCACTGTGTGCTTGCCAGACCCAGGAAGGGCTGATCTCTCCCCTTTGTGGGCAGAGCCTCACTCCACTGGAGAACGCCAGCCACCCCTAGCCGCCCAAACTCCCAGTCACGGGGAGTACAGGATCCTCTGTACGGCATTGGTTCCCCAGTGAGCACGTCCCCCCTCTCTTTGGTGGGGGGGGCGGACGACCGCCCGCTGTTTCCGTTGGGGCGTCCCACATCTCCTCTTCACACTGTCACTGCTGCGACTCCTCTACAACCTCTGCTTCAAGTCACGTTCCACTAAAATACCCTGATCACTTCGGCTGCCTTCTCGCTTCCGATTTAGTCCTTCCTTCCTTTGGTTGTCAGTCTTGCTGAACAACATAAAAGACTGATTCTGCTGGATAGTACTCATTCCTTCTCCCTTCGGAAAAGCCACCCCATCTGACTAGTTTTAGATGGTTTTTATTTTGTAATAGTATATATACACCCATATGGTATATTGGAGTCCAATTAGTAAGTTGTGGTGGGATTTTGCTTCAATTTCCTGGGTCTAGGCGTGGGGGATTCCGTTTCTGCTTGCTGATTCTGGGACAAAGTCTTTTTATTCATCACAGCGGGATCGTCAGCGACTAGAATGATCTACAGAATTAGGCTATGAAATGCCCAGGAACAATGGAAGAAAGCCCAACCATGATGAAACTGGATCTCAATCTGCAGCTTGTGTGGCAAAACCCTTTGGGCAGATTATATTGGACCACAGATAGAATGTACTCATTGGGTCTTGTGGGCGATTAGCGATACTGGGGATGTGAGAGGTAGAGGTGGGACATTGTTGCATATGTTATGGGACTGCTCCAAAAGGTATGTATTTTGGGTAGATGTTCTAGATCGGATAGATTTGGTAGCGAACATTATTATTGGGCACCACAAGCATAACATATTATTCTTAGAAGGAAGCAACCTGGGAATAAATTAGGATATGAAAATGTGGATTGACAAAGTATTAGTAGTAGCTCAAAAATAAATCTTAAAAAGGTATGGACAACTTGGGGGTACAAAATAATTAACTGGTTAAATGATTTGCTTGTATTATCCAACTAGAAGAGTCATTTATATAGGACGAGTTCAATTTGATGTATAGGATATGTGGTCATCCTTCAACGAATTGTATTGATAGATCTGAATCAGATTAATTTTATGACATCAGAGTCTTTATTATATGGTTGTGTACAGTTGATTTATGCATTTTGTCAGTTTAGTGTTTGTTGTATCGTTGACACATTTCATGATTGTTTCAGTTTTAAACATGTTTTACTTATTTTGTTTTAGATCAACACAAATTTAATAGCAACTGGGATTTAAATATTAGATTCTCACCTAGATCTTGGTTTGAGATTAACTTGTATTCTGATGGGAACAACATTATAGTTGACTATATGGCACTTAATATGTATATGAAAATTATTAAGTTTGGAAAAAACCAAACTAATTTCAATAAGATTCTAAAAACAACAAATATTTTTCCAAACTCACTAGGCCTTGGTGCCCAATTTTGTCATGTTATGTTACGTGCAACCGTTGTGTGGGAATAATAATAATAGGTGCTCTTAAAATGGAAGTCCCAGCACTGCAATAGTTGGGAATCTGGTTCACTTAGTCCAATTAAGGTTCTTTCTTACTGCCAGATGTATTCCTCTGTAGTGAAGGTGGCTGTCCAGGCGTGCAGTCCATGCTTATTATTGCATCAGATTTTAAAAATAAAATGCCACATTTGTTCTATGAGAAAGAAATAGCCAGTCTGTTTTTTTTGTTATTCATTTCACCAGGACCTTAATGGGTCCGATTTATAGGTCTATGGGACATCAAAAGCAAATGAATTCAACTGCAGCAGAATATATGTTTAATTAGTCCAATAAAAAATAAATAAAAAAAAAATTAAAGTAAACAAACTTGGATTTTGTGCGATTTCAATACTTGAACTTCCTTTGCTCATCAGATAAACTTGCAGCCTAACACATTTTCACACAGCTAGCATAAATCTCCATGCACATAGGAAGGAGGCAATATCTACATGGCCAACAACAACCCTGATAAGCACCAAACACTCCCCAAAAAAACACGGCAAACACTCCCCCAAAAAACACGGCAAACTCTCCCCCCAAAAAACACGGCAAACACTCCCCCCAAAAAACACGGCAAACACTCCCCCCAAAAAACACCAAAAATAGGAAACAGTGGTGATCTTGGAACCTGCCCCTCTGCTTTCACCAACATAACTCCAATTATATTTTTGGTTCAGTGGTACGAGCAGTGCCATGCCGAAGAAAGGAGATCAAATATTACTGCTTGATCTGAACAGGAACTTTAAAGTGAACATTATTTTTAAATGTGCATAAATTGCTAGGTGCAATAGTACAAAAAATGTATTACAGTTCAAATGTACATGCCCAAAAAAGACAATATCCTACTTGTAATGGGCATTACACATTTTACTTCCCCCCCAAAAAATGTTTACTCTGAACTTATAAAAAAAAAAAAAAAAAAAGAAGGATGGGGTAAAATAAACGCTGAGGAACACCAATTATAATTTTCTCATAACCCATCAAATCTAATTAAAATTCAAGCAGGAGAAAAAATTATATATTACACGGCCTGCAGCATCGGGCGTGTATTTATGGTTAAGTTGCTCAACTGATTTGGGCAGTTTATTAGTTTGGTGCATTTGGACGAACCCTAACCAAACTAGCAAAAAAAGTACATGGCCACCTCGGAACGATTTTGCGAAGTTTGCTGCCGTTTCGACAAGGTGGGGGGGGGTCAAAGTCATTGGGGGACCCAACATTTTTACAATTCCTCTGACACAATGGAGGGGTGGGGGGAGGGGGGTGGTATTGGGGAGTGCTCGTGCCTACAACCCAAACCGCTGAATGGATTTTCACCCTAAGTGCGCAAGGAGCGGCGGCTTGGACCCAAAAGTGCGCTTTTGCAAATTTGCTGTAAATCCATCCAGTATTTATTTTTAAAATGCCCAAAAAGTAGTTAAAAAACACTAGTGATATCTGGGTACGATCCACAGACCCATTTCCTGATTCGGAGTCCACGGACACCTATGGACCAATTAGGGGGTAACTTGGTATCTGCGGACACCGAAGGCTCATGCCGATTGGATGTTGAAAAATGAACGGTGCATCATTTTTGGAACGGTCGCAATATTGGATCCACAGACAATCGCTTTTGTCCGCAGATAGCGCCGCAAGAAAAAAGTCTGGAAATTGCATTCAGGGTTATTTTGCAGCCGAAAGAGGGCATGGAAAGGGCGAGTGGAAAAAAGTTAATAGGGAGTTTTTTTATAGGTGAAAATAGCATTGCGGGCGATGTCCAATCTGCAGTCATTTTTGCTGTCTGCAGAAGTCATTGGGGGGGGGGGGGGGAGGTTCTGGGTGAGTCTTGTTATTTGAAGGTTTATTGTACGTACTCGTTATATGGTTTAATTCTCATCTGGCCAGACACATTATAGAGGGTAGTATACATTGTTTGTAATATGGTGGAATGATCTAATTTAAGTGTATACGCTATTTATGATTGTAGTACAATTGAGGTTACTTATTCAGGTAGGAGGAATGGTTAGGGAAAAGTTTATAAAGTTGTGGGCAGATCAAGTAATAATGGGTCTAGGAGCTCTGGAAGGATAAACTTTCAACTTGCAAAATACAGTTTCAAACTGTCTGTGGTGCACGGACAGCGTCCACGGACAAGGAGTTATGCCGCACAGGCGCGGTCACATGATGTCTGGGGACATCTGCAACACCGACAGTTTTCTGTGGATCTCGACAAGCATGAGATGTTGGGTGCATGCGCAGGGATGTCCACAAACAGAGGCGCTGTCCGTGGACCAATTAAAAGGGTGTCATGCGATAACAGACATGTCTGGACACCATGGCATATTTCGCAAAAAGGGACCCCCGAACAGTCGTATGGTCCACAAACTATTGGGAGTTTTTTTTTTTTAAAAGAAAAAAAAAGTAATTCATCATCATAATATGCAAGCTATTTATAGTATAACAAAAATAAAGTTATTTATGAAAGGGGTGGGTAACAAATGGGAGGATTGGGAATTTCTACATAATCATCGAGGGAGGGAGAGAAGGTCTCACACTGATTTATATTTTGTGAATTTGATTGGGGTAAGGGGTACAGGTAGAAGTAGTACACTGATAATCATTTCTACATTTCTAGTGACATGATTTGTATCATAATTTAGAAGTTGCTTAAAGTAATTTCTAAGTTGATCTAATTTTGAAGAAAAGATCATGATTTCATTGTGTACAGCAGGGGATTGGAATGGTCTTTTTGATTGTTGGGATTCTTCATAATTAATCTGTGGTGTAGTTTCTTCATGTAAACTATTAAGAAACTAAAATTATTTCAACAAGCTCTGAATAAATTACATTAGTTGTTTATATTGAAAGATGCATTGTTTACCATTAGAGATTATCACCCATTTCTTCTTTGGGAAAGGGAAAGAGTTCTAGCCACTCAAGTGTGTTTGTCATTTCTGTCAAAATAAGAAATGATGATATTTGCTTAAGAGAAATGTTTATATAATGAATGGTGTGTCAGTCAACATAAACAAGTGGCATAGATATGTTATGTCAGTGATGTAATTAATGACATTTGTGATGTCATCTTTGATGTCCTGGGTGTTGGTGTTAGCAATGCAAGGTGGTGGTACAAGTTATGGTTGCAAAAAGTGCTTGTTCTATTGTTGAATTGTATTGTGGTGGTGGTGGTGGCGATATTCCTGGGGCATGGACATGCCCCAAGAATCTCGCCACTGGCAACACATACTATAGTAAAATGTTGGTAACACGACCTGCGGTAGCAGCCACGTACTTACGGTGAAGTTACTGAACTTCTAGAAAGAACACTTTTTGGACGTCTTATAACTTTGCAATGTTCAGTATGGATTGGTCATACAGCGCCAAACAAAATATATCGCCACCTGGGAACGATGTTGCAAACTTTGGTGCGGTTTGTTTCAGGG
Source organism: Ambystoma mexicanum (assembly GCF_040938575.1). NCBI lineage: Eukaryota > Metazoa > Chordata > Amphibia > Caudata > Ambystomatidae > Ambystoma > Ambystoma mexicanum. The sequence continues at coordinate 1,353,866,690 of NC_090934.1, read as the reverse complement.
CAGGCAAAGTAAACAGGGGGGGGGGGGGGGGTCTAGAAAATGTAGACATCTTAATAAACAGTGTGTTGCTTGTGCTTACAGCGTAAACTGCTGTATGGATTTTAATCAAACTTGTGCGAGCAGCGGCACATTAGATTCAAAAGCATGCTTTTGCAAATAGTAATTATTTGTAATATGAATAAATTATACAATTGAAGTTTATTTGGTATTTATAGTACAATTGAGGATAGTGCTTCTTGAATCTGTAGTTATTTCTTTGTGAAGAAAATAAATGGTATAATACTGGGTATTACTACTTGATTGTATATGGTGATGAAGCTGGAATCTCTGGTTCTTTTTCTGGGGTTAAACAGTATAATTTGTTAAATAAGATAATTCAACCTTTATTGCATACGATTGTACATATAGATTTACTGGATTGACCTTCATAAATAGCACATTGTATGTACTAGGTTTGCTACAGCATCAGTGTGGGGTACACTGCTGTATTAACATGAAATAACGATTGACAAAATCTACAGTGGATTAAAAAACTTACTGTATTTACATACAGTTTTTGGCATTTACATAGTTTTAAAGAATATATATGTTACAGAATTTATGCGTGGGTAGCATGATATATTATGTGAGTAAGTGTGATAGGATGTTTGTTTGAAGTGTGTTGCAATTAGGGGTATGCAAGAGTAAGGAAAATAATTGTGGTATAGAAGTTGATGAGAGATGGATGTGTTAGGCAGTAAGGAATTGGTGGTGTATTGAATAAAAGGCAATGTTTAGATAGGAAAAGAAAGTGTGTGAATGCTGTATTTGTAATGTGTTGCAGTTTAAAAAAAAAATAACAGGTAAACCCTGGCCTATTGGTAATGGAATGGCAGTTTGTAGTTGGGGGTGTGTATGGTGTGTTATAGCACTTGTTGGAAAAGAACAGTACATTTTATATAAAGTGCTGTATATAGATACTTGCAGTATGCACGTGTTAACTTGTGGAGAATGGTGGCACTATAAAGTATGTAATAAGAAGTTGGAAAGTATGACATTTATATGGAAGGAAAAATTTAAAATGCTGTGCATTTAAAACATTCTTTTTTAGAGCATTTTGTTTAAAGCAAAAAAAATGCATGTGCATTTATTGCAGAACTGTGAACAATGTTCTTGTACAAGTAAGGGAAATGCAGATGCAAAAGATTTGACGAATACTGTTGAGTCTCAGTTGGCGTGTGGAAGTTTAATATGTTGACAGGGTTACATGCAGAGGTTTTGGATGTGATTGGTGAATGGATGTGCGACTGTTCGAAAGCAGGCAATGAGGGAGTGTTACAAACACAAAAAGTACAAAAAAGGTAGAAAGGCTGTCCTGTGCAATGTTGTGCACATGCCATCCGTATCGTTTAGCGATGCGCATCATGGAAAGGGGACTGCGGAAACCGCTGATAGTTTGGATTATGGCCCTTATTGTTGTAATGCTTGTGTGAAAATGCAAGCAGAATAACAGGGCATCGATGCACAGCCATTTTTGAACACTCACCTCCCATCACAGTAATAAAATCTGCCTTTCCGCCGGCCTCACAGAATAAGCGAGTAGCAGCGAAAACAGAACAAGGTCACATAAATATTATCCGAGTGGATTTACCGCGGAGAATAGTTATTGTATTGTCCATTGAAGGACTAACACAGAAAGTGAGTCGGAGCACACTGCAGGTGCATGATAAGGGGTCTGGAAATGAATGCGAGAGAGAGAGGGTCGCTGGGTTTTTCCTCCCTCTGTCCCTTCGACTTGTGACCTGCTCTTCGGCCGAGGGCAAAACACAACTGAGAAGGGCTGGGAAATGCCCCCATAAAGGAGAGCGCATTGTATGGCAAGTTAGTTCGAATCTGGACCCCCGGGTGATGAAGTCTTGCTGAAAGGGAGGACGCTCCGCTCCAGACCCAGTTAGACGCAGTGATCTCTTTGCCTACCTGCTGAGGCACCAAGCATGTTGTGGTGGCCAAGATGAAGTTTACTTCTGCCTCATGCTTAACGTTGATGTTCCCTAAATTCGAAAATATATATATATTTGTGAATAAAGTGGCTATAACGAGCCATTTGTTTTATGATATTCTTTAGTTTACGTGTTTTCAGTTTGCTCGTCTGAGTCCAATCACTTGTTTTTGCTAAGGGGCCCGTGGGGACGAAAGTGTTAGTGCTTCCCCCATATGGCCAAACAGACGCAAAACAATTGTATGCTAGAGATAAGTATTTGAGACAGAAAATGGTTTGTCCTTTTTTCTTTTCTCTAGTCTTTATTGAAAAATGTAAAGTAGATGGAGTCTAAGATTTATTTTAGTTCTATTTTTAACTGTGAAGGGTGGCTCCAAAAGGAATATTTTTAGTGTTTTTTGATTTAGTTTTTTTTTGCAGGAGAGGCATGGAGGTAAGGTTGGGGGAGGGAAATGAGGCAAGGGGCACCAACCACAGATACAGAGGGGCAGGTGGATAGGGGACGTTGTCGGGCAGGGAGCACGGTTTCTCATGCACCTCGATTTATATGATAGGTTATTTATAACGCACTAAATACCCAGAGGTTTCTAAGCGCGGACCCGGGGATTGAACCTGTGTTGCTCTGTGTCGTCTTCCTTTCAAGGCGAGCACTTTGCCCCTGAGCTATCCTCCCTCGAAAACACTTCAAAACTGCTCTCTCCCTGCAGAGTGGTGTGTCACAATATATACAGAGTGCTTTTGTCTTGGAAAGATATGGATCAACAACCTCTTATATGGCTTGTGAGGCAGCTGGCGATATCTTTTGCCCAACAGGAGTAGCCTGTGGGGCAAAGGAACAACCTTTCTCAGAGCCCCCGGGTGGTTTGAGTGGGTGTGGCAGCGCATGGAAGTTGTACCAAAAGAGTACAGTCTGTGTTGTCTGGGACTAAGTAGGACTCCACACTCAATGCATTCAAAATGGGCAACCAGAGCCTTTGGTACCCCTTGTACGGTCTAGAAGCTGTAGAAGGGTAAACTTTCAACTTGAAACTTCCTTGGTCAGCCGAAAATGCACTTTGAAAAGGTCCATGAATCACAGAAGAGTTTGTAGATGCGTCATCCAGTTACGTGGGCGCGCATGGTCACGGACGTGGTTTTGGAAGTCCACGATGTCTTCAGAAGTTCGCAGTCAGTGAAAGAAAAAAAACACAGTGCAGACGGTTGATAAATGTGTTAAGAATGTTGCTAGGAGTGAGTAAAGGCCCAGTTATCACTTGAAATTCCTAGATAGGCCAGAAAAGACTCCGATCGCAGACACGTCATCATGCAGCGCAGGTGCATTCACGCGATTATGTCTGCAATGGCGCGCCAACATCCGTGGACCTCAGCGACAGGAGATGCCGGGTTCATGCGCAGGGGTATCCACAATGGGAACTACTCTCTGCAGACTTAAACGTGTGTCACCTGGCACCGAACATCCACAGACAAGGCGTGACATCCACAAACATTACCCATTGCAAAACCAGACCCACACCTTCCTATGGTCCACGGACTACCAATTGGGGTTTTTGCACACAAAAAATGATGGCAGAATAATATACAATCTATTTACAGTACAATAAATACATTTATATATGAAAGGAATGGAGTATTGGAATGGGAAACAAACGGGAGAATTTGGAATTTTTAGAAAGTCATAAGGAAATTGTAAGAAATTAAGGAGATCTGGTAAAAACCTATGCAATTCAGTGAAAAAAACTTCATTAAAAAGGGACATTCTTGTTACAAGTAAAATTAAAATAAAAAAAAAAAAAAATCGGTAGTTATGCTAAGCAACCATACCTCACTTCACCACCATGCACTTCTAAGACTAACACCCAGGACATCAAAGATGACATCACAAATGTTATTTTTGACACCACCAATGACATTCACAGAAAAAGAACTAGGAAACAATCCCTAGTTCATGATACACTTAAACTATGCTCTTTAAACAAGTTGCAGCCGTTTGCTGGTTATTCACAATTTGTTCATAAAGCATCAAAAATGATGGTTCATGACTCTTTTGTAAAATGTTTCCCAAATGCTTTTGATTGCATGAAAGGCAGTGTGCGCCCACAGGTGTGTGTTCCAGCAATGTCTGCCAATGCATTTCGGAACTTAGTCCATTTTCAGGGTTGGACACAATGTGCATTATATTACAGAGTTTTGAATGAGTACATCAAAACGATACATATCCCAAAATATGTCACTCATAACAAAGTTTATGTAGAAACGAAACAAGAAACCCCAAGTCAACATATATGAAAAATACGTACCTCAATCGGCTTCATACTTTGAAGCTCTAACTTTCTTAATGTTCCGACAAGGAAATCAAATTATTTCCTGGCTGTGCAAAGCCTTTTTGAATCTACAACACCACCAAGATAAGACACCAATAGTATGAAAATATCTATGTGATAAAGTGGGATAAGTATTAAAAGAGTGATAAATATTACGCATATGTAACTCATTACCTGGGAATATGTAGTCATCTCCGTGACTAATCTGGGTAGATTCAGCTCTACCACGAACCAGAAATGAACATTGTTGATGGGGAAATTCCCTTCTTGGAGAAAACACTTGTTGGGTAGTCTATGGGTGATAATCCATGTATATTAGAAGGCAGTCTTACCTGGCGCTACTAGAGCTGCAATACTGGTGCTAAACTCGCATATCGAGAAAGGTCTGTAAGTGTATGGATACTGAAGCTACCATTGCTAGGCGACGCATCGTCAGGCATACGAGTACACAATGATGTCATGTATGCTTCGCGTCCCGTGCGTCGTGGGGACAGCGGATGACCTCATATATCTGAGCTACTCGTTTTTGTTCAACGACAGTAATAATTTTAAAATTGAAAAGGTGCATGATATTGAGAAAAACTAGGGAGTGTTTCACTACCTAAACCCCGGGGATCCGTTGCTCAGGTGGCATGGGGAGGGCCATTGCTTTTGGATCCCAAACCTGGGGGTGAGCGAGGGAGGATCACCTGGGTAAGGGGTCCTCAGGGAGTGGACCACACTAGCGAGACAAGGTATCCTCCTTTTCAAGACACATGCCCTACTCTTATCCTAACCTACTTTGTATGACACTTCAACTCCCATGATCCTCACCCTTCCTACTCTAGCAGCACTACTGGGCCAAGGAAGATCAGCAACAGAGTCATGAAGATTACCTCTGACTCTTTTCAATGGCTCTGTCCCGGTAATGAAGCCAGGCAAGGTCAGGCCTCCCTTTCCAATCTGAAACCTGTTAACCACCTGAAACCTCACCTCGGATAAAAGGCAGAGTACACAGGTACACTGAGCGAGGCTGGGAGCGAGAAGGAACCAGACTTCAGGAGCTGCTGCAAATATGAAATTGAAAGGGAGATAGCCAGAGGAATTTATGAGCTGTGGAGAAGTCTCAAGAAAGTGAGGTAAAAGAACTGCACTTGCAACTAGCAGCTGTTAACCAGAGCTGTAAATCGTCCATCTGGGGAATCTCGATAAGAAGGCTGCTTCCCTCCCAGTGAATGATTGAATTGGGGAGGTTCAATAAAGCTACGAGTAAAGGAGCCTTGCACTCGGACACGCAAACCATATTAAAGCACAGCTGGTGAGTTAACAAAAGAGAAGAACAAAGGCGGGTTGTTTTTGCTTGAAAGTAACTGTATCAAGACAAGGTTGCATGTAATAAGGCAACCTGGAGTAGAGAAAGATCAATACTTTAAAAGAGACAGTGTGATACAATGTACACAGTGTTCCTGCTGTTGGATAAATCACAGTCAAAGGTCTCTGTAGTAACATGCCTAAATATTCAAAGTCCAGCAGAAGGGATTGTTGGAAATAGAAAATAACACTTGTGTAAGCTGGAGAAGCGCAAGACTGATGGAGGCTTGTGTGAACTGTGGAAAAAAGTATTGAAGGCATGCGTCCCAACTGAAGGAAAGCAGTAATAATATGAGTGGCTCAAGCCCGGCGGAGGGAAGCACATAATCTTGCAACTACAAGTACCAGAAAGCATTGGGAGAACATGAAGCTAACCGTTGTCGAAGTGGTCAGGCACACTCAGAAGCCAAACCTATGCCATCTCGAATGTCTATGACCAAGGAAGCTTTTGGAAGGGTATCCCCGAGACGTTTATGATAGATTGTGACTATTATGTTTTTTGTTTCAAGATGAAGAATTCTATTTGTGGAAAACATTTGCAACCTTTATTCTTGGAAAACCCAAACTAACATATGATTATGAAAGAAGCCTGAACATTCTGTTGACTCGCCCCAGTAAACCAGAGTGTGCCTCGCTGGCGAAAGCTGTGCTGCCCAAGTACCTCTGCCCTCGAATTGTCCCAAGGTGAAAACGTGGGGAAAGGATTAATCATTGCTTCAAACCCCTTGCCATCCTGATCCTTTTGTTGAGAACACTATCCTTTTCATTGGTTTATAGTGATAAAAATCGAATGACATTATGTCGAAAGTCATAATGTCGGATAAAAAAAAAAAATTGGATTTTTTTTTAATTGCTTTTTGTTCGAAATGGGGGGGTTCCTCCCCAACCCCCCTTTATTAATTTTTTTTGTTTTACCCCTTTTTATTTTTACTCGCGGAACCCAAAAAAATCACAAATAAAAAAATAAAACATTCAAATTTTTTTTTTACGACATTATGTCTTTCGACATAATGTTTGACTTTTTGACTGCACACCCTTTTCATTTTGTGTACATTTCCCTTGCACCTCATTTCTAATACCTTGACTGTACTTTCTATGATGGTTTTACTTTATGGTCGAGCCTACTCCCACTTTAGATTTAGGGCCAGTTAGGAAGTCTCCAACCCTTGGCATTATAAATTAAGCTATTGAACTTGCATCTCTTGTTTGTGACTCGCCTTTTAATACCACAAGTTCCTCACAATCTCTCTGGTCCTATGTTAAAGGTACATTCCTAAGGGTTTGGCCTCAGCTCATGGTGCACATACATGGGGGAAATAAGGATACCTCAAACCCACAACTAATTTGGGGGGTGGACTGGAATCAGTCTCCTGCCAATCGACACATAGCACACCTTTCTATGGCTCTCAGGACCTCGTCCATCGCGAGGGCGGGATTGTTGCTCTTCTGCCCCAGGTTCCTCGCACCCCTCCGGTGCATGGCTCTTTGCTTCAACTTCCGGATGACAGGATTTTGTATGCACCACGCTTCCGTGGGGGGGGGGGTGGCTCAAAATGCAACCAACACCACAGATCAATAGGTCCTCCAGGCTCCTTTCCCCCCCCCCTTTCATTCTCTCCTTTCCTTTTTCTTTAAACGTTAGCCCAGTGATGCAGGCGCACGCCACTAATACAGGTGAGGGGGGGGCCCACACCTCACTAACAGTCTACCTGTGGCAGTTCCCTGTTCCGATAGGCAATTCCATTTAATCTGAATGCACTCAGCCGCTCCCATCCCTGTTGCGATCCCTCGTTCTCCACCAGTCCCAGTGTCACTCAGGGAGGCCGTCAAATCCCTCAGTTCAACGCTTCTCGTGGCCGACATGCCCTGACTTGCGCCCGGGTTCCCATGGCCACTCTGGTGCGTCCCACCTTTCCCAGCTAGTCTTCACCATGAAACAGAGGCGAGGAGATGCCTGTATCACTTCGGCAATCCACAATGCGCCGTAGCACTGTTTACCACCGTAACCGGTATGGGGCAGGCCACTTTCCTGCCGCACCAGCAATCCGGGCCCAACCACCAAGATCCCAATGTCCTTGCAATCCCCCAACCCGGAATGTCAACACAACTCGATGCGCAAGCCCTAGGCCACTCCTGCAACACGCCTGCAGGCCTCCTTCAAGGAACTCATCACAGGTGGAATCACTTTACCATGGCGGCTCCAATCGCCAATATCTCAGCACTCTGCAGCTCGATCTTCCACAGCTTTAGTCCTCGTGTGCCCCAATACATTAAATTTAATCTGCTCAACAGATTGTCTATGGGAGGGTGCCAGGGGGGGGGGTTGAGGGGGGACATTTGGGGGCTGAGTCAACTTTGCGGCCAGCCGGATAGGGAGTCGAGTGCTCAGGCTGCTACCATAAGCACGCTCCCTGGTGTCCTCTGCCATTTTGGGCTACTTTTCATACCCACAATGCCTTGCTGATGCGGCTCGGAACTCGGGGTGAACTTCCAGCGATGGCTACAAGGTGGCGTTGTGGAATGTGCGACTTGGCTCAAATGGAAAAATGTAATATATATATCATTTTTCATTCATGACAACGTTGACTAACACTCAAAATGATATTTTCAAAAAAAAACTGGTGTGTTGTCAATTGACTTGTAACCGTGGCATGAATGGCATACATGTGTACAGATGAAAGCAAGCCTAGCCTCTTGCATTTCCCCACGCACTGAGAAAGAGGGATCTTCCAAGTGATTAAATATTAAGAAAGCAGTCTAGCTTAGCGTCCACACAGCATATGGTGTAAGAGGTAAAGTATTTCGGAGAAGCGGCATAAATGCATTTTCAATCACTGAAACAAGGGCTGTTCTATAGCAATTGAGAAAGGCCGACCCAACCCCGCCTCCAAAATTGAATCTTATTGTTTCACTACAGCGAGTTGCACGATACGGTCTTGAGGCATTTGTGCCATATGGCACTTCGATCACTTGTCCTCACTTCACAACAGCATTGGGTTACCTAATGGATGATAGGCAATGAATAACAAGCAGCAGGCAGAAACAACCCTTCAATAAGCAAGTAGGAGCTAACACTCAAAGTCCCTCAAAACATTCGGTAAGGCCTTCTACATTAATAGGCAACTATTTGTGTTGTCATTGAACGGGCTGGGGGGGTCATAGAAATAAGCCATTTGTAATGCAGGGTGGGACCTTGACATTCAGTGAATGTGTGAAGTCATAACCAGCTTAACTTGGCACTCAATCAGAAAAAAAGTGCTTTTTATTTCCAGCTCTAACACCAACATGAACATATTGTTATCAAAGGTTTAACCATGGCTAAAGAAATAGTTATGCCAGGAAATGCAGCACGCCATACTTTCCATCCCAAAAAAAGATCGTCAGGCCATTATTACAAGGTAGTGGCTCTGTGTTTAAAAGCAAGGATACAGCCTCACTTGCAAACTATTGAATCACGTGTCTGAGAAGTGCAACACAAGTAAAGGCAACATCTAATAGCAGCGCCATTACTGAATAGAGTAACAGTAAAATAACGGCTGCCGAATGGAATAATCTGAATTTGCGTTATAAATAAAAACTAAACATAATAGTTATGACGTTCAGCCACATCGTAATCCTAATTTTAAAAAATGCATATATAGAGCAAAAAGGGCAAATCCACAAATACATTATAGAAATCACGAATTGTAATAAACAAATGTGTGACGAATGCATGGACAGAAAAGTGCATTGTGCTAATAGCAAAGTGACAAAGTACGTGGTGCTAATAAAGACTTTCAGCCTAAGTGGGTATAAATAAACTCCCAAAATGTAATTTACATGATCAATACAAATGTCACCTATCGAATGACAACTGTAATCCTGTTCAAAAGTGCCATCAGCAATGGAATCTATGCTTGCCCAATGACAATACATAGATTACATAACCCTTATAAAAAAGCAAACTGCTAGCAGCTAATATTTTAGACATTAAAATCAACATATCAATAGCTTTGTGCATTAGCACCTGGAACGTTCCAAGTGCCAGATGGAATTACCAATGAACGATCACAGATCCAAATAACCGGACAGACTCAAAGAATATGGCAAAATACTTATTATCAGCTCAAATTAAGTAGGGAAACCTGGCACACAGAAACTGCAGCTCACACACTCTCTGCGACATTATGATTATACAAAGGCTTTATACTTCGATACACGTCAGCTATGACGTCATGCTACGTCGTAAATAGCAAAACCTATGGGTGCAGGGATTGGTTAAGGGAACATATACACCTATACATTGTGTAGGTGTTAGTAACATAATTGGCTGCCCCTTATCTGGTAGGCACACCTCGTACTACCTCCAAATACGTGTAATACGGATTAATAGCAGAATAACAGCAACAAATTGGCTTCTGTAACATTGTATAGTACACAGCACTAGGCCCTTGTGATTGTTTGGGACGCTCTCCCAACCTTGGACTTCGGCTCATTAGCAGCACGCAAGCAAAACGAAACCCAAGTGTGGGGAATAACGTCAGACTACTGCCCACTTGGTCAATTAGGCTACCATCTCTCATCAGATAAGCCAAGGCTGCTACTTTGTAGTTGGCATTGCTGACAGTTCTCTTCTCTGGGATTTAAGGGAGGGTAGGTGCATCACTATCTTCAGTTAGAGCCTAATGAATAGGCCTGGTTTTCGAGTCTTGACTCAGGTGCAAGACCACCATTTTGTCAATTTTGCCCTGTTATTTAGATGCTATTTAATACAATTATGCAGGGTGCTATTACTCCGCTTAGCCGCTGGAGACTTGGTTGTTCCATCTCACATACGCTTTCTGCATCTTTAATTGTTCAATGTTTGGCACTTGCAAATGTTATTTACTTAATCCAAGAGAAATTTGTCATGCGTACATAGCCGATCCTCTGACTCCTTGTGCCTTGCAAATATTCCTTGATGCGGTATCCTTAATCCCAGGCCATATTCGCATGAAAGCTGTATTTCCAGCACCTTTCAGCCCTGCAGCCTTGGTGCATCTCTGAGGTAGTTTGGTCATTCTTCACATGAGTCCGAAGTCCATCTTTTCTTCATGGCTGCTCTTATTGCGTTATATTTTCATCTGCAGCAAGCAGATGAAAATATAACGCAGATCGATATATCTTATCTACCTTGCATTTCTGCGTATATATATTTGGATCTATGCGATTTCTTCGAATAGATTTCTCCTAATGGAGATTTCACTGAAAAATGAAATTTTTACTTTTTCTATTTATTTATTTTGTTAAATGCAGGGGGGGGCAGAGACCCCCTCCACAGTCCCCCTCACCCCTCCCTACCCTAACTTATACCCGTACACCACACCCCACCTATGATGCATTACACATATACCATTTCCCCTACCTTTTTCTGTGAAATATTTTCGGTGAAATCTCATTAGGGCAAATGGTATTTGAAGAAATCTACAGTACCCATACATTAATTGATCCTCTTCTCATTTATCACCTCAATGAATGAGATCCTTCATCTGCATACATTTTTCTCCTATTACTTCAATTGCATCTTTGTTCGTCAAGTATTTGCACATTGTTTCAGTGCATCCTTGCGTCTTCTCTTCATGACATCACTTTGCTCTGGTCCGACTTCTCGTATAGCTCTTCTACGTCCAGTGGTCAATGCAGGCAACTTTCCACCATGTCAGTCTGAGGGTACATTCGATATGGTTGTCTCAGTGCACAAAGTCTCTCATATCTTTGATGCAGTATTGGGATGATACCTGGTGTCTCACACAGTGCTCTCTAGCTGCTTTTGCAGTATGACAGAGGTGAGGGGGCGGGTACTAGAGATGAAGTGTACATTTGCCTCTCTACAGCTTTATAGGATATTGATGTAAAAATAAAGGACATTGAATCAAGGTAAGATAAAGAAAATAATAAACAACAGATTCAACTGCAAATACAGTATATATATATATATATATATATATTAAAAATGAAAACACTTTGTTAAAGGGGCGTTATGGTTAAGTTCCACTACTAAAAACATGAAATTTAATGAAAAACGTTAAAAGGGGAGGTATTGGTTTCAAGTTAAACCGAAAGAAAAAAGAAAAAAAAAAATGCAGAAATTCGCAGTTACGGTAAGCTAAACAACCAGAACTCACACCACCACCATGCACTGCTAAGACTAACCCCAGGACATCAAAGATATCACAAATGCGCCACGCATTGAAATGGCATGACATTTTTGAATTTTATTCTAGACTGGTTTCTGAATGGTTTTGGAAAGTGTGGAGCTGTTTTGTCAAGAGTGAACAAAGGGGGGTCCGAAAATATTGTAAAGGCTTATAAATGTGGTGCCATTTGACGAATCTGCACACAAGTCTGCAAAACAATTTTAAATCTAGATACAAATGTTTTTGTAAAGGTGGGGATTTTCTCGAGAGAGGGCTAAATTAAAGGGTGGGGGCTGGGGGGGTTTCCTCATTTTTAGATGGCTTATAACTATGTTGCCCAACCTTCAATGTTTGTGTAAAGACTGAATTTATTTTGTTAAGTGGGGACTAAGTTATATGACTACATACATTTTGACACTTTTGAAAAAATAAAAAACATGAGCGGATTTCAAGCAAACTCATGTAAGGAGCATTGGCAAGGACCTTAAAGCATGGTTTTGCAAACGTGGCCGTGTTTTATTTTTTGACAAGTGTCATAATGTAGGTACAAAAATAGTGATATACCTTTGGTGACTGAGGTATAGCCTGTGGCCATGGCCAGTGGACAGATTGTGATGGTATAAGGTCATGACCCGGACAATCTGGCTACTGGCCATGACCACGAGGGATGGAAAATGGCATTAAAGTGGCCATGTCCACCTGGGACCGGCTATGTGGTCATAGGGTTCTGACTTCGGCTTCTGCATGCTGCCATGGAAAGGGATGAGGGGCTCTGTACGGAGCCCGCCTTCTCTTTCCATGGTGGTCATCTTGGAAAAGGATTTTCCTTCCTACAGCATCCCGCTACAGGGAGAAAAATCTACTTTTAAGCACCCGGGTTCCCGCTTTGGGAACCGGGGGTGCGAATGGTCTTTATCCCCATTGCAGGAGCTGCAATGGAGGATAATGGTCCGAGTCCTTGTTAGTCATTTATGTATTCATAATGCACTGAAGACGGCAGGCATCAGGGCGCACAAAGACAATTCTCTTGGGCCGATAACTTGGGCTGCTAGGCCGTTATCCCCCGTTCCAGTCCCTGGAACGGGGGATCAACGTCAGATTATTCACATTAGCATAAAACAAAATGCTAATGGAAATTTTGGAAAAATGTATTGAGTCTATGTACTTTACAGAGAAAAGTAGATCGAGTCTGAGATTTCTTTTTTTAGTTCTATTTTTTAACTGTGAAAGGTGGTTCCTAAAGGAGCCTTTCTTTTGTTGTTTTTTTAAAGAAAAATGTTTGCAGGAGAGGTTAGAACATAAGGTGGAGGGGAAAATGAGGGAAGAGGCACCAAGCACGAATACGAAGGGGCATGTGGACAGGGCAAGATGTTGCGCGTGTTACTTCTGGAGGTAGCAGCCAGTGTTTCTCATGCTCCTTCCTTACAGCTTTAAAACGCACATTCGAATTGCTTCCCTCCTGTAGAGTGGTGTGTTGCAGTATAAACAGAGGTCCGTTGTCTTCCAAAGATATGGATCAACAGCTTCTTATTCCTTGCAAGGTAACTGGTGGAACTGTGTCCCACAGAAGTAGGCTGTGTGGTTACAGTATTGGTTGAGGAAGATGATGTGGTGGAAGACAGCCTACTACTTGCTAAGAAAGATACAATCTTTCGAAGAGCACTGCTGTAGTTGGATTTGGTGTGGCAGTGCATGGAGGTGCTCCCGTAGGAGTAATGTCCAGGTAGTCCGCGACTGAGTACAAAGTTGCACTCAGTGCATTTCACTTTTGTAGCTTTAGCCTTTGGTACATTCCCCAACACTGGTAAAGAACTGTCACGCCCACAATTCTCTCTGGGTGTTAGAGGTAGGCACTTCCTCTACCTCATCTTCTTGGCCTTCTTCATTGTCTTTGGAAATACTGTGCTTTCCTTGTTGTGTGGCTCTTGGGAGGTGAGATGGCAGAAGCTGATGCCACTAAGATAAAAAGCAGTTTTGCTACTATTCTTCCAAGTATGTGCTTTGTACTACATTGTTAATGGATAATGAGTAAGAATAGGTGTAGGAGCTGTGCAAGGGTACATTTTGAGCTTGAAAGTTCCTAGGTGGGTAGAAAATGCAGTTCCAAACTGTCCTCGAAGCAAGGACATGAACGCAAAGTGCAAACGCGTTCATGGACAAGTCATCATGCCACGCGCAAGTGCATAGTCATGTGGCACTGTCCGCAAGGTCCACAATGACGTCAGACGTTCGCGGACGTCGATGGAAACAAAAACTGTGAAAAATGTATAGCAGTGTTAAAAATGATGCTAGATGGTGGGAAATGGCAGAGTTTTAAGGTGAAACGTAAATTGGACAAAATAGTTGCTATTTTGGGTTAAGTATGATATTACTAAGTTGTAGGAAAATACCATGCACTTTTAAAAACCCATGGAACTCTCTGGAAAAAAAAGTTATTAAAGAGACGTTATGATCAAGTTGTACCAATACAAACCTATAAAATTTGAAGAAAAAAACTTTAGTTAAAAGGGACGTTATGGTTACATATTCTGTCAGTGAACAAAAACACCTAGCCTTGATATGTCAGTGAACAAAAACAAGTGGGCCAGATATGTGATCCGTGATGTCATCAATGGCATTTTTGATGTCATCTTTGATGTACTGGGTGTTAGTCTTAGCAGTGCACGGTGGTGGCGCAAGTTATGGTTGCTTAGCTTACCATAACTTGGGAATTTCTTGGGGTTTTCGGTTTTACTTGTAAGCATAACGTCGCTTTAACTACTTGGATGCACAGTTTATGGACTACAGATAGCCGTGGGCATATTACCAACCAAGGGTATTTGTAGTTCATAGCCGCAGCTAGATAGATGGATATATATATACATCTACATACATATCATCCACACAGCTACAGTGACGTCAGGGGTGAGGAATCACTGCACAGATGGGATACAGTCCTGGATGCCCTGGGTTTTCTTAGTTTCACACGACATCTGCATTATTTTTAAACCTTGCTACTGTCAGTCCTTGAAAGCGTTGCATTCTAAAGGTCAAGCTGTCATGAGGCCCACACGAAAAGAGCTTCGATCTCTGGGCAAGGAGCTGTGAATACATGGAGAATTGCAAATCCACCTTGCAAGTATATAATGCCTCATTATGGTTTAAGGATCTTGTTCCCAGTGCTCTCCGAGAGACCATGGTTTTGCCCTTTGCAGAATTGCATTCTGGTATTTGTAGTCTCCCAGTCAAAATAGTGGGGGGAAAGTTTGCCACAATTGTAGAATTTTTGTCTAACAGTGCCATAATTATTTATATATATGAATGACACCATGTGTACTGCAAGGGGTCAAGACTGAACACACGGACACAGTGGCATGTTACATTTTGGTTATTAACTTTTATTGTCAAAATGATAAAAGGGATTGGAGAAATCCTAGCGATCCCTAACTCTATGAGGGGGTTTCCCTCAGTCAACAAAATGAAGGAACGTCTGCGTCAGGGTGTAACAAAGTGTCTTCAGTCCTTTGTGGAAAGTCTTAAACTGACCCTTGCACTCTGAACTAAATACAAAGTGAAAATGAGGATTTCACTGAGCTATAGACTTCTAGCTTTCTCTGGGCATAGACGTCATCAGGGATGTCATATGTTGCACAACAGGGGGTGCAAAGTTAAGGTGGATGAATTGGAGGGGGTTTGTTGCGTTAAGTTCTCTCCTCAACATCCCTGCAACTAAAGCGTTTTACTTGAATTTATATACACACACCCAACCACCGACCGAGACAAACAGACACACACACACACACACACACAAAAAGGATCGAAGTGAGCTTTCAAAAAGGGATACTAGTAAATAGACTATTCAGTGGAAGCAGAGATAAACCATTCTTTTCAGCAACAAACATATCTTTTCTCCAAATTTCCCCAGGCAAAAGTATCGCCTTTATATTTTTTGGAAAGCTGTGTTTACAAACACAGCTTTGTTACCCCCAGATCCAAAAGAACAAAGCATTCATACATGCAAAGGGCCAACGATCTTCATCCTGGTATCTCAAGAAAAACAGACCTCTGCCCTTCAGAAACATGGTCCTAGAAGGTTTCACAGCTAATAGCGAACACGAAAACAGATTTTACTTGTACACACAAACATTACGCTTTGCCAGATCACTTCAGTCCAAGAGGCAGACTAGGCCTCGAAGTCACCATCCTGCCTTGGAACTGCCCACAGCTGCTTGTAAAGTCAGTCTCCCATCAGGTCCCGGCCCCAATCTCATCGTTTGCTCTGAAAAGGAGCCTCCTATACCTGCAAGGCACGAACTGTGTGTCCCACAGAGGGATGCACCACCAAGCAGGGAAGAAATGTCAATCATGCAACGCCACGATCAATGCACCAAGTAATGCCAAAAGGTCCTTTCAGAAATGAAGTGTCTTGACGAAAGAAACCGTACCTGCAACTTTCATTGTGGTTAACCTGTCTGCTCTTGAAGTTACAATGTTCAAAATGCATCCATTGCCAGTAGTTACTGACTACGCTCTGCATGTGCAATTAGCTTTTATGAATATTTTTTAAAAACTTTCACCTGCAATATCTTGCTAGTTTCCACAACATTTTGTTTATGGTTGGAATGATAATTTGTGTGCAGATTAAAAAGGGGAAGGAGTATTTGGTAGGTTCGACAGACTTCCATAGATCGCATTTATCAAAGTTAACTTCCCTTTTTTTTTTCAGAGCCGATCAAAAAACGTAGGGTATGATTACTCGGGCTACTTTTACGTGTACTTTAGTACTACGTGAGTAATTGCCAAATAAGCATCCACTATGTACAGTGCTTCATGCCTAATAGCGCTGCATTTGGCCATACCAAAAGTATTAATCTGCAAGTGAAGACTGTTCCTGTATTGTGCGTTGAACATGCTGCATGGTGGTGCGTTGGGCTCTTTATTACCATTTCCCGATTGCTAGCAGTTCAGGGGTGTGGGGAGGGGTCCTCCATGTCAGATTTACTTGTGAGATTACAGTGAAGGCTGGTTGTCACTGAGCATTTCCAAGGAGTAGATTGCAATGCTGAGAATTCGCCACTAGAGTACTATTGTGAGTACTGAGTAAAAAAAACAGTGATAGATGAACACAGGCGTGGACCTCACCCACGACTAGATCTTGCAAATACTTTAGACGTGAAAGCGAGGCTTTTTAAAAGTAATACTTTGGAATTAGGCTTCAGAGAGTAAATGGAATAATCTACATAGCAGACATACTATCAATTCCCCTAGGAATGTTCGCATCGAGGTAAATCGGTAGTGATAATGTACGTTTCACAATTTACAAGCGGGATACCTTCAGGGCTGAGTCGCAGGGTTGGTTGTTGCACGAGCAAACTGTATTCATGCCTTATACTTCACGCTCTATGATTTACATGTATGGGAAATCGATCTGGGAGGTGGGGGTGGGGAGATGGATTTAGACACCATGGGAACTAGAATAAGATTGATGGGCAACGGCCCACATAGTCCCAGGAGTAAAAATGCAGGATTTTCACGAAAACCGACAACAAAAATCTAAAATCCCATAGCATAAATCATGTTTTAATCATTGTATATATTTTAGAGTAAATATTTTTGATCAATTGTGGAATGAATGATCCGTTTGAGTCATTATTCCATTGGGGAGATTAATATACATGTCTTGGGTTAACTGAGCTATGTATAAAGTAGCACTGCCCTCTTAGATAAATGACAATTTCCTGGAGAAAAAGGTTTGCATTTGGTCTAACTTGCATACCCACAATGCCTTGCTGTTGTAGCTCCAAACTGAAGGTGAAATTTCAGCGATGGCTACTGAGGGCGCTGTGGCGTGTGTGACTCATAATGCAGGAGCGGCCCTTAGTTATGGATAAGTTGCTGAACGCAGCACTTTTTGGGCGGCTTATGAATTTGGCGCCATTCAACAAATCCTCAACCAACTTTGCACAAAAAAAAAGTATATGGCCACCTCAAAATGATTGAGATGCTTGGTGCGGTTTCATCTGAGGGGTCAAGCGGTGGGGGGGGGGGTCCCCTACATTTTTTTAAATCCTCATAGACACAATGAAAGAAAAATAAATGCTTGCGCCTACAGCCCAAACTGCTGGATGGATTTGCACCATAGTTGCGCAAGGAGCCGCGCCATGGTCCCGAAAGCGTGCTTTTGCAAATTCGGTTTAAGTTCAGGCAGTATTTCTTTTTTAAATGGCCAAAAAGTAGTGATATCTGGGTGCAGTCTGCAGACTGACTTCCTGATCTGGGAGTCCGCAGACGCTTCCGCACCAATCAGAGAGCAGCATGACGTTCACGGACATCATATGCGCCCGCTGATTGATCAATTAAAAACGTGAGGTGCGTCAAAACTTTAGAAACTGACACTATGTTGGATTTGTGAACTGTGCCTGTAGTCCTCGGACATCATTGTAAAACATATTAAAAAACACAACATTGCACTTGTCAAAATAATGAAGATCTCTGTGGAGCTGAGGGCTGATGAGAATGTGATGGGATTTGGCCATAAAAAGCCAAAAATCGGGCGTTTTTTCTTGAACGACGTCAGCAAACAGCTCAAATGTTTGTGGACATCCATGCATATTTCTGCATTACAGAGTCAGTGAAAAGTAGTTTTTGGATGGCTTATACTGACCCGGACATCCTGGCCACTGGCCATGGCCACCAGGGACCGGCTGTGTGGTAACGCTTTTCGAAATCGGAAAATGTTTGAATGGGAAAACAAATTCTGCTTGTGGATATAGCCCGAAGTGCTAAACGGAATTGCAGCAAACATTCGCGAGGAGCATCAGCAAGGACCTGGAAGCATGCTTTAAAAAAAGTAAAACAGGGACAGATTTGCAAAAGTGTCAAAAAGTAAGTACAAAAAATAGTGATCCAACTTTGCTGCCTGGCTCGTGGGCCTGGCCCTTGTCAAGGACAAAAGTCTACTCCGATTTGCCTATTGGAGAATGTGGCATGGCCAAAGCCCATGCCCCATGGATCATGGAGACTGGCATGGCTGCAAGCGATGAGCACCAGCCATTGGTCACATTACGAGGGTATAGACTGAACTAGGAAGCGGGTTAGGTGCAGTGGATAACGGGGGTGGTTTGGTGGGGCTGGCTGGGGTCATGGTCAAGCCTCATGCACTAGGCAATTAAACCAGGATTTACAGCCCAAGCATGCGGTGCGAGTAGACACATCAGTCTGCGTGCCAAAAATATATGTTTGTTAAAGGAGGTTTACAGTTTTCATACATGTAAGAAGGAATTAATAACCTATATACAGTGATGTAATATGAGCATTTTCACTCAAACACCTATGTAGTTCACAGAAAAAAAACCTCATTAAAAAGGGACGTTATGGTTACAAGTAAAACCTAAAAACCCCAGAAATTCACCAGTTATGGTAAACTAAGCAACCATAATTCATGCCAGCACCGTGCACTAACACCCAGGACATCAAAGATGTCACAAATTTTATTGACGACATCACTGATGACACCAAATATCAAAGTAATTCTGATGACCTACATACAAGGGGTTGTGTTTACAATGTTGGGAGCAATATATCAGGGATGATCGGGAGTGCTCTCATGAAGTACTTAAGGTATTAAAAAATGTACTAATTTGGTGTCTTCCTGTTTTCCGCTCTTTTTCCCTACTTAAGGAGCCCTCCAGCCTCTTTTGCTTTGCAGATGGGGAGCAGGTGCAAGTGGATCTAGGTCACCTGGCCTAAGCCCACCCACTTGGTGCCTTCCTGTTTGCCGCTCTTTTTCCCTACTTAGCAAGCACCACCCACCTCCTTAGCCCTGCCTCTTCCTTCCTGCTCTTAACTATTAGATCAAGGGCGTCTCTCGCCCAGGCGTTCGAATGGAAGGGCAGGTGAAGAAAAGGGCAATTCCTGTTTGGACCTGTTGGGACCAGGCGGACCATGTCCGGACCCCCTGCTCAGACAGCAGGTAAGCATGCACCAACATGTGTTAATCCCTCTGGTTCCCTCGTGATGTTCCCCTGTGACCCCCCAACTCTCGCACACAGGTGTTGCCTGTTTTGCTTGATTCTTCTACCCTGCTGCCTACTCACCCCAATCAAGCCTACTTCTGGAGGAGTATGTCCTGATACATTCTGGTTTCACCATGACCGTCTTGTGGCCAATGCTGGATTTGACTTTTATGGACTTCATTCATTCATGGTGCGTCACCCTTTCTCAACTCTCATGCTGGTCTTCTTTTGCATTTAGTACTCATGGTGGCCCTGAATCATGCTGTTCCCATCTTCATCTTGTATCCTGGCTTGCAACATTATGTGTTACTACTGTCTTCTGCAATTGTATTAATTCTCCCCTCTTGCTTCTCCACTCTTCGACTGCCAACTCTCTATTCGCCTCTCTTTTCCCCTTCTCCCTTTTCCTATCTCCTCCCCTTACTTTCTTCTATGCACTTACTCTATCAGAATTGTCCCTGGACCTAGTATAATAGCAACCTCGCCTGTCTCCTCCTCCCTCCCCTTAATGTTTTTTCCTCCACATCCCCCCCCCCTCCAGTACTATCTGAAATGTCGTCAGGCCTAGTATGATAGTCGCTGGTTTTGTTCCTCCCCTACTTTTCTGCACCCCTCTCCCTTACCTCTTGTTTTTTTCCGGCTCTACCAGAAATGTCATCAAGCCTAGTACGGTAGTTGCCTGTCTGTTTTCATTTCCTTCCCACTCTCCCTCTCCCTTCCTTATCTAGGTCTTAGCTCTTGCACTATCTGAAATGTCGTCAGGCCGAGTACGATAGTTAATTTCACATCCTTACTGTTCATGGCCTGTAAGAATGTAATTGTTTTTTCCCTTGTTCCCTCCCTTGCCTTGAAGCGCTTTGAAACACATAGGCGCTATATAAATAAACTATCATATCAAACAAAATGTTATATTGCAGTGTTCTTGTTAATAAAAGAACTTAATAAAACACACTCATAGGCAATGGGTGCAGCATGCACCACAGAACAAAAAGTGACTTACCTATGGTAACGTTCTTTAGATTGGATGTTCCTCCTTTGTATTCCTCATTTTATGATAAATATCTTTCCAGCTTCAGCTGCTTCAGAAACTTTTCTCTCGACAGGGGGCGCTGTATGCAGTCTCATCGAGACAATGTCCCTCAAGGGCCTCTGTTCGACTATTGACGTCATCATTAGTTAAGTAGCACGCGCAGTGCCCGTTGGCTTCAGTTCCCCTCCTGTAGAGAAATTACCAGGCGTACCATAGACCGTATGCTCCAAAAAAGTGCAAAGTGTAAAGGCACGTAAATTCTACGGTGGGGTGGGCTGGGAGAGGCAATTAGAAATAACATGGGAGCAACATCCAATTGAAAGAACGTTACCACGGCTAAGTAACTTGTTCTTCAAATGGATTGTGTCCTCCCGCACCTTCATCTTATGATAGACTCCCAAAGCAGTAATAATTTGGTGGGAGTATGAATTGTACTTCGTCCTTAAATGTCATCATGGACCGAATGAAGGACTGCTTTCCCAAATTGTCCTTCTTGAATGGAAGATGAATCGAATCAGTAATGTTTTACAAAAGTGTCAGACGACCAAGTGGCCGCTGCACAGGTCTTTACCAGAACACCTCTCTGAAGAGCAGCAGAGGTTGCCATGCCGCTTGTGGAATGTGTTCTCAAACCTTCTGGTGGGTCTTTGCCCGCTAACCTGTAACATTTCCCAAAAGGCAGGGTGATCCATCTGGATAGGGTCTGTTTTGTCACAGCTAAACCCAATTTAGAACCTATATAGCCAATGAATAATTGGTCATTCTGACAAATTTTTGACATTGATATGCAAAAGCTGATATCCCTTCTTGGAGCCATCCTATGTAATCTTTCCTCCTTTGCAGGACGAGTAGGTGGGTAGCAAGATGGCAAAATAATCACTTGCGACAATTGGAATTCGGAGACTACCTTTGGTAGAAATGAAGGTTTCAACTGGAGAACAACCTTGTCTTTATAGAAAACAGTGTATGGGGGTTTACAGAAATGTGCCTGCAACTCGCTTACCCTCCAATCTGAAGCTATTGCCATTAGCAAAAACTTTTTCAAAGTTAACAGTCTTAATGGGCATGAGTGTATTGGCTCAAAAGGAACGCATGTTAGAAATGTTAACACAAGGTTAAGATCCCATATAGGGAATGGAATTGGTGAAAATACATTAGCATTATCAAGAGCCTTTAGGAATTAAACAATCGGAGGGATTTTAAAATATGAATCCTCCTATGAAGAACGCTTCAAAATTGACAGTGCCTCCAGGCAACCGTTAATAGTTCCAATTGTTGCAATCTGGAGCCCCAGATTCGTCAAATGGAAAAAAGAAAGCACCATAGGTGTAATCACAAAGAAAAGGATCCACATTCTTATCTCTGCAAAAACTGCTGAACTTGTTCCAACAGCAGCGGTACAGAGATTTGGTTGCTGGCCTTCTGGCCGAAAGCAAATTCTCCATTACGTCATCCATGAGGTCCCATTCCTTACTTCTCAACCTCTCAGGAACCATGCATGAAGGTTGAGTGCCTTGGCCTCTAGACGAAGAATGGGCAAGGTTGTCTGCTCTTTGTGGAAGATGCATTGGAGGGAAGATGGACATGTCCAGAAGGTCCAGGTGCATGTCCTTCTGGCTCAATCTGAAACAACTGAGATCATTGATTTCCCAAGGTTTCTCAACCTCCTGATCACATGAGGAATGATGGAGAATGGAGGAAACTCGTACAGGAGTGGAAATATCCAGTCCACTACGAACGCGTCCACTAGAGATACTCTTGGGGGAAATTCCCTGGAGCAGAACAGTTTGCACTGGTGGACACTGGTCGCGAACAGACCCACTTGCGGGCTTCCCCAAAGGGTGAAGATCTCTTGAAGGACTTGCTGAGCTAGACTGTGCTCTGCCTGCTCAGAGCATCCGCCGCTGTGTTCTCCTCACAGGCTAGGTGAGCTGCTGATGGAGAGATTCCTTCTTGAATTTCCCAGACCTAGAGCTGCATTGCCTCTCTGCACAGTGGTAGTGACCCTATGCCTCCTCTCATGTGGAGGTAGTACATAGCCACCGTGTTGTTCATTATCAGGACATTCCTTAACCAGAGGGCAGGAAGGCCTTCAGCGCTAATCCGATAGGCCTCCGCTCCAAAAGGTTGATGTGTAGTTTGGACTCTGATGGAGACCAACGACCGCTGATTGTCAGATTGTTGGTGTGGGCTCCCCAACACATGAACGAGGGGTCCGTAACTACCATCATCTCCGGCCATGGTTGTCAAAAGGGTTCTCCCTTCAGAATGTTATCCTCACAGGGCCACCACATAAGATCCTGTGCGACTCTGCTTGGAACTTAAAGTTCTGATATCCTACCTGAGAATTGGTAACATTGAGTCCCAAGAGCCCATTGGAGAGATCTCATTCTCAGGCGAGCCTCTAATACCAGACAAATGCAGGATGCTATGAGTAACCTCAGAAAATCAGAGGCAGGCAGACACTGGGCACTCTTGAATTTGGAGACCATCTGCAGAATGTATTGAGCCCTCAGCTCAGGTGGCAAGGCTTTCCCCAAGTTGTATCCAGTACCGCTCCCATAAACTGGAGTGTTTGTGATATCATGTGGGACTTCTTGTAATTGAGGGAGAAGCCCAGTCTGAAGAGTGTGGCAGGTTACGCTGAGATATCCCAGGGCTTGTTCGGGTGAACGTGCCCTGATCACCTCTACCCCTACTGGGAAGATTGGCTGAATCTCTGCCTCTTCTGAGACAACCACCATTCACTTGGTGAAAACCCTCCGACTGAGGTCAGCCCGAATGGCAGAACTCAAAATTGATAATGAGAACCGACAACCGCAAACCTCCGGTACCTTCTGTGCTTGTGATGGATAGGTCCATGAAAGTAAGCACCCTGAAGGTCCAAATATACCATACAATCCTGGAGTTGGAGGGCCAGAAGGATATGAGAAAGGGTAACGATCTTGAACTTGTCCTTGCGGAGCAACTTGTTCCAGTTTCTTAAGTCCAAGGTGGGTCTCAATCCGCTGTCCTTCTTGGGAATTAGAAAGCATGGGGAGTACCAACCCTTGTTGCTCTCCACCACAGATACCTGTTCTATAGCACCTTTCTCTAGCAAGGTCAACATTTCCTGCACAAGGAGCGGATCTGGAATTTTGAAAGAGCTGTTCCCCAGTGGATGATCCTGGGGCCTTTTTAGAACGAGAAGGCAGTAACCAAGGGTTACCGTTTACAGTGCCCAAGCATCTGAAGTAATGCCCTACCATTCTTTCAGATGCTGAGAAAGTCTGCCTCCCACAGGGGTCTTGTGGGTTATGGCCTCAGGGTGGTTTTGAAGCAGTGGGTGAGGGTAAAAACTGCAGCTGCTTTGGCCGACTTAGCACCTCTCCCTCGTCCACCTTAGGGGAAATCTTCTCCAACCTCTATGACTGGCCTGTCCTCTCCCTCTTCCAACTGAGGAATAGAATCTAAAGGACCTACGCCTCCAAGATCATGTGCGGGGTAGGAATGTTGATGCTGTCCAATGGCATTAAGAGATCTAGCACCCGCTTTTGTGGTCTGCAGCTTTTCCGGACTTTCATCAGCCCTGCTTCCAACAGCCTCGAGTCATCAAAGGGCATATTGAAGAGTCTAGATTGCACATCTGGTGCAAAATCGGGCTTCCTCAGCCACGCAAATCTGCGCAGCATGGTGCTAGTTGCCATGGACCTGCTAATGCTATTGGCAGAATCCAGACCTGACTGGAGGCATTCACACATTGCCTCCTTACCATTCTTCACGATAGCCAGGAAGTCGTCTCTTTCTTCTCCTTCTGGGATGTGGTCAGCCACCATAGCTAAGCAGTCCCACAGGGTAAACCTGAATTTTGACAAGGCACAAGTTGTGTTTGACGATTTTAAAGCCATACTTCCACCAGTAAATATTTTTCTAGCCCAGGCATCCACTCGCTTGTCATCCCCAGTGGGATTGATAGAAGGCCAAGCCGATTGTTTAGTAGACGCAGCATCCTGAACCACCAAACTCTCTGGTGTTGGGTTCTTTGTTAAATATTCTGGGTTACTGCTGAATGCCTTTACTTTTTTGCCACATTCTTATATACTTCAGCTGCAATTTCTGGTGTTTGCCCAATTAGATAAGACCCTTTTTGTAGGGCGATATGAAAGGGCAAAATTGGATCGCTCTGGGGACCCTGATTCAGTATATCGGTTAGGTCATCCTGCTCGAAAGAAGGTGCAGGCCTGCTCTAACCCAAACATTCAACCCTACCTTGCTCATTAGTTGTCTGTATGAGGAGTCAGGGTGGTCAGAAGGATCTGGTGTCCCAAATTCCATTTCTGGAGAGATGTATTCCACTGGCTGCTTGCAGGTCTTCATACAAGATCTTAAACTCTTTAGAAATGAACTCCTCTGGCACATTTGGCGTACCAAATTGTAGGCCAAATGGTGGTGTATTTTCATCGTCTTCATAAATTGAAGTCAAATATTTGTAAAAATAATTTTTGTAAGGGTTTGACAATCTTATCCTGCATAACCATGGGCTTCGACAACTTTGAAGAAATCGTCGATAATGTCTCCAAAGTTGGTGTCGATGTTGTCAGAGTCTACTTGGACACTGGCTTTAATGGCTCTGATGCAGATGTCATTTGCGAGGCCGTCAGAGTTGCTGACTTTCTATGTTTCTTCAAAAGGAACCTTTGAAGGACTGGATTCCAGGCTTGTCAAAGCCCTCTACCATTTCTCATCGAATCAAGATTTTGCTCAATGTAGTTCCGTCTTATGCCTCGGACTCGAAGATTTATAAAGGTTTAGTCTTTGACTTCCCTTTACCGTCTTGATGCATCTCGGCAGGGGCATGGACTTTCTGCTTCTCGATTTTCTAATGAAATGCTGGGGAGCATTTTGCTGGGGAGTCCGACTTAGTTGGACATTCGATTACCTCGGCTGAGGAATCAATAGAGGTCAAGGTGGCCCTGTGATGCCGTTTCTTGGAAGAACGGTGCAGTCGACTTCTTGATTGAGATTTATTAGACCTTTCCCGTCTTCCAAGGAGACTCCAAAGGTAACCTACCCATTACCAATTTACCTTTACGCTCCCTCAGATTCTTGACTAAAGTAAAACTTGGAATTAACAGCCAACAATACAAGACTTACTACACACTTGTGTTAGTACAAATATTACATATGAAGAGTCACAATCTGAGGAACATCCAGGGAAACTCCAGTAAGGAGGAAAGAAAGAACATCACTAGACAATGGCAGGATTAGAGTTTATTGTCATGTATACAAATGAATTGTGTGTTTGAGGTGTGCTCATTTCCCAATGTAGGTGTACCGTACTATGAGCCGAGGCCATATGCTAAAGCAAGTATCAACCTAGGACAAGGTTAACGTCTAGATATAAAGCATCTTTCAAATTATAAAATTCGTACTATTATTCAAGAAAAACAACTGGCCTAGACATGTCAGTGAACAAAATCAAGTGGCCCACATATGTGATATCAATGATGTCACATGTCCTGGGTGTTAGTCTTAGCAGGGCATGATGGTGGCATGAGTTATGGTTGCGTAGCTTACCATAATTGGCGGATTTCTATGGTTTTTCCGTTTTACTTGTAACCCTAACGTCCATTTAACAAGGTGTTTTCACTATAAAACAAACATGCAAAAACATGCCAGCGGCAGGCAGACCGCACTACGGGTCAGGAGATGCCAAAACCAATGAAAAAACGACCAAGTTTGGATAGCTTGGAACATTTATTTGTTAAAAAAGAAAAAACAGCATGAACAGGGTATACCCACACCAACAACAAAAAGTGCCACTTCCTAGATAAAGTCACCGGTTCTTTTTTAATTTTTTTTTTTATTTGATTTAGTTGCATAACAACTTTTCAAATATTTTATCACCTTTTGAACAGTCACCTAAGAATTTTCGTACATCACAAAAGTTTTCCTAATACATCATTGACACATCCAACAACAATTATTACAACCAATATATCCAAATTGCATAAAAGAAACCAAACACACACTAAAACCATATTACTAATGAGAAATTAGATCTATTTCCACTCCTTTCATCAGGAAGAGTGTTAAAATCTAACCATTCCCCTTATGTCATGAAATTCCAAAGAGTCGTCATACCAAGATCCAACATCCTACTTCACTGAGGACACCGACTTGTGAACCTACAGTATTGTTATTTCTGCCTAACCCCCAGTGCCTTCGACCTTCGGAAGAATCAATCTGAGGAATTGGACCACTGCAATTTGCACATGTTCTCTTGGAGACGAGAATATTGTTTGCCATCTACACTCACTTGAGGCATAAGGTGAAATGTGAGAATGTTATGAAAGCACCTCTTACGGACCACTCTTAGAGCCAAACAATCAATTAATAGATGCTGAAGGGTTTCATTTTGCGATGTTTCTAAACAATATCTACAGTAGTTCTGCGCTGGAGTAATGACTTTGCGTCTGGCCAGCACCTCCCGCGTGCCCCACAAGTTAAATCTAAACCGTAGGAACTCTGCCCTTGTCTCCGGCGATGGGCATTTCGCCAGGTACGAGGCCATTCTCCCCTAAGGTTTTATACCAAAGGACCAGATATTGAAGTCTTTGCATAGATTGCTGGTGGTAAGCGTCTCTGCCCAATCTGCGTAGTAGATCTTTCTTTTAGCGCGGTCCGGATTCAACAATAACAGCTCAAGTGAAACCTCCGCCCTGACCTTGCAATTGAAGACGCATTTAAGCCACTCTCCTGAAAATTTGATTTTTGCTTTCAACAACGCCAAGGCTAGGACTTCTTAGATGGTACTCGTGTTAACCCCCAATAAACACTTTCGAAGTGACGCACATTGTCTCCAAGCCTCCTGAGCGTGGAGGGACAACAATCCCAACTCATAACGGATCAATGCGATCGGAACTGCTTTGGGAACTTTCCAATATTTGGATTCCAGGGTGTCCCATGGATGAGATTTATTTAGCACCATTCCCTCGACCCCATACAACAAAATCGTGGACACTTTCATTTTTATAAATGTCTAGCGCGTGTTTTAAAGTAAATTTCCCATATTTTTTTTATTAATATTCGCGTCTGTGAGGTCAGTTGTGATAGCTTCCTCAGGGCCCTTGCGGACTCGTCACACTTATATTGTCTATCCATGATTGGAGTTCCCAGATATTTGTACTCCAAAACTTTTTCTAGCATTATATCATGAATCGTCCATTTCTGATTGGCCCGAACCCTCTTACTAATTACTGTTGGGCTACATGTTACTACCTGGGATTTACCCACATTGATACTCAAACCGTTTTTGCAGGCTTAGGCCCCCAACTTCCCCAACATACGCTGTAGCCCCTGTGGAGTTTGGGATAATAACACCATATCATCTGCGTACAACATATACAGGATTTGGCGCAGTCCCACCCTAGGGGGGGATCCCCATTACAATCAACCAATTCCTTCCCAATATCAAGAATAAAGAAGTTAAACAGAAACGCTGCTAACGCACAGCCTTGTTTCAGGCCACGTTGGGTTAGAATTTCAGGTGACAATTTTCCATCCAAACTAATATGAACGCGCATAGATGTCTTAGTATGGAATAGGATGATCAGGGACAACAGTGACGTAGGGCAATCATAGGCCTTCAGTTTTCGGAACAGCAACTCGCGATCAACCGAGTCGAATGCCGCCCTAAAATCAATAAATCCCATACATAGGGACTGTGATCTCTCAGCTTGCTGTGCCTTAATTACCCTAAGTAACATAATAGGGATAGTTCCTAACCCCTTCACAAAGCCCGCCTGTAGAGGGTCAGCCAAATTAATTCGGCTCAACCAAGCTTGGAGTTCCCTCAGGATTAGTCGGCAATAGAGCTTTCCTGGGACGTCAAGCAGTGAGATGGGTCTATAACTGCTTGGTTCTAGTCTATCCCCTTTCTTATAAATCGGGATGGTTATCGCTTGAGTCCATGTAGAGGGTAGGCTCTGAGTTTCATTTACGGTCAAAGATTTTATATAAAACCGCCGCCCACACCTCAGGGAATTTTTTAAGTTCAAAGTTTGACAGCCCATCTGGGCCACAAGCTTTTGAATTAGAGGCAGATTTAATCAGCACTACAATGTCCTCCAATTCAAATTTCAAATGAAATTGTCCGTGGGTACAATCCTCCAACCCGCCGCCAATCGAACGATCTCGGGCATACAACTGAGTGAAATGGTCAATCCATTTTTGAGTTTGCCCACCGATGACTTGAAAACTTAACTGAGAGCCTACGGTAGCGCGATTCATAATTGCCCACGTTTTTGCTATATTTTTCCCTGCTACTGCTTTCAGCATATTAGCCCCATCCTCCTGAAACATCCTTGCCCAATGCTCTCTTACCCAATTTCTGTAGGTGGTCTTCAATCTAGTGGCCTGGTTCTTCCTATCCAATAGAGAGCCCCGTTGGACCGCTCTGAGATCTCTACGTAATCTCGCTTTTTTCTCTTTAACGTCTCTATCAAAAACATGCAGATGCTGAGAAGTTTGCTTACCCTTACGACCTTGTTTCTGGCATACCTGAACTTGATCAGGCCGTTCATGCTTATCACCTCTTAACAACAAAGAGTAATCTACATGACCTCTGCCTAATGCTCGATCAAGTGTAATTACCTCCTTCTCCGCCCATCATAGCTTATTACCACCTGCATATGCAGCACAAGATGCTCGTATGTACTGCGTGTCCTTTAGCCCGCTTAATGGAGCACACTTCCAATGGGTTTCTAATTTGTTATGATCGCTGAAGTCCGCTTCTATGACTCTAAAATGCACTACAGCTGGCCAAAGCTCCACATTCACATAAATAAAATCTATGATCGACTCACTGTCCCCCTTTTTACCATGTCGGAGCTGGTGGGATGTCCGTTTTAAAGGCTCCATTGAGCATATACAACCCTCTAGCTTTTACAAGAGAGTCCCATCTTCTCCATCTCTTTTTGTTTTTACAACTCCCTTCACTCAAACACTTTAAAATCACCCACCAATACCAATCCACTTATCATGGGATTCATGAACACTATGTCCAAGATGGTATTTAAATCGTTAAAATAGGTGTCATCCGACATAGCAATTGGGTTCCAGTATATGTTTAGCAATGCGTACACTTCCGACCCAGCCATTACCTTGCCCAGTAACATAACTGTTCGGGGTTGTCCAATGCTCAGAGGTCATACCCCTCCCCTTTTTGACCGCAATCACCAGCCCGGACATCGGACATCCCATAACTGGTTTCACAGACAGATTTATGAGGATTTCATGATCATCCCAAAGAGGCGCTTCCGTAAGCCAAGTCTCTTGCAGAAAAACAATATCATATTTGTCCAAGTCATTCTGATAACTGTTGGTGCGAAAACCCCCTAGTGTTCCAGCTTACCATTAAGATCTGGTCCTCCCTCCCCCCCATTCTCACATTAATTCATCGTGTTTGTGCCAGTCCTTCCGCCAAGCGAGGGGGTCTCCCGGCGCGGTTGCTCTTTGGGATTGCTCTGAATTTCCCCCCTCACACCATTGGTATACCGGGGCGATTGTTGGGGAGTTAATTCTCTATCGCCCAAAGGCTCGAGGACAAACCCCAAATGAAACAACTCCTCTCTCGCCTGCCAAATTACGTTCTGGACGACTCTTGATTTCACCCACAAAATCACTGCATTCAGATTAGATGGAAATAGAAATTCCACTTGTGACATATCAGCAGAGACCACATCTCGTAAATTAGGGATCTCCGAAATGATTGCTAAGACCGCCCGCCTTTTGAGATCATATTGAGTACAGGGTGGTCTTCTGCATGATAAGAGTAAGGGAAATTCTACGTGCTTATCTCTCAGAGGGGTTTTGTGTTAGTTACGCTTAACTTGTTTGGTATTAATCTGAGGGGGCGCCTCTTCTACTTGTGTATTCGGACTCTGCATTCTCTTCAAAGCCTTCTCTATTAAAGAAATAATTGGCCCCGTTATCTGTGTTAAATCACCAATATTATCATTCTGTACCATGACCCCTTTCAGTTGACTGACAGGTTCTGTTGGACGAGTAGCTTCAACTTCCCCGCTCCTTTGAGGAGCCGCCAGGGAATCTGACACCAGATTTGGGTTTACTCGGGGGGTCAATGCTTGGATAACAGGGCACAGCCTGTACATCACTATCCAGGCTCGATTTATCTTTCCCCTTTAGAACCAAGTCAGTCTGCTTAGAAAGTCACGGCTTAACGGGAGGCGGGGGGGTGGGGGCAGTAGGACGTATTGTCAACATATACTCGTCCACCGCTTTCCGGATCTCTGCTCGCTGAAGGGCGAGCTGAGAGTTATACCCCCCCCAAAATCAACTTGCCCGACTTTCGGGGGAACTATTATTGTGTTGTTTTTTTTGCTGGGGAAGAGCCTGATCTATACCATTACATGTGATCGACAATTCATCCACCAGATTATCCAAAGGAGGGTACTCTAAGGGCCGACGGGGCCGGAAGCATGCTGCCCCTTTTCTTTTATCAATGGCTCGGGCTATGTATTTTTGTTTGATAGCCTCAGACGCTGCCAAGGTGTTACACTTAGGTGCCGAGACAACCTTAAAGAAGTGTTTAACCGACGATTTCCCAACCAATTTGGGAGTTTGTTGATTTTTTGGCAGCTTTTTTGCAGCTATTTTGGAAGTTTTTGGAGGGAGTTTCTCAGATTTATTTTTTTGCTTTTCCTCCAGTAAAGCTGCGTCTGACATCTTACGGTGTAATTGTGCTGCATCTATTCCCTCAAGTGTAGCGTGGGGGAGCTTTAGACAATTTTCCCCCTGAACCCTGTGACCTCCCCCCTTCCCTTTGAATTATCATAGATGACATCTACAAAACACGGAATCAGACTCCACCCCATTTGTTTTTAAGTTCCCGTTTTTAACGCACCCCAATCGTGTACTAGTGTCAACATCATTCTCAGTCTGCACAGCTGCATTATTCATATTTGGGTTCAACGCTTTTGATGGCTCACATTTCTCCCAAATTTTGGCTAATGCGTTGTCATTGGCAAGTTGCCCTTTCATAATTTTCTCCATACATTCAGCCTGCCAATTAATTTCTGTTCACATGCTACGAGAGCTCTAGACATTGTTGTTAATACCAGATTCGTAGCATGCAAGGCAATCCCCCCATTCATTCTCCCTTTGAAATACCATGATAGATGTATTCATGCTTTGATTCTGGGTTAACACATTACCCACATTCCCTTGTTGCATCGTCGATACAGGGTCCATTACTGAGCTAGAAGAGGCTATTGTCCTTCCCTCATCACTAATTGAGTGAGGGTCACTTCTTGAGCTCTCTGCGAACATTACTGGTGACGCTGATAAGTTCTCAGATAAGAGGTTGTCCGAAAAAACAGAGTCATTGGCCTCTAAATCAATCACCACAATATCACCTTTTTGAGGCTCACCGTCAATAATATCAACAACCCCCTGGGCCGCTACTCCCGACACAGGCAAAGATTCCAACAAGGCTGTGTCAGAAATGGAACACTGCTTCCCGGGGCCCACCAGTGGCTGTTTTTTTTAAAAGGTCCTCCGTTACGATATTGTTGTGAGTGTTAATTCCTTTTTTAATTGACTCAGGCCGGATCTCCCCACCCAAGATACCTTTCGCGGGATGTACCTGGGTCGATTTCCCGGCCTGAGCCCGAAAGGCCGAGAGAGACCCATTACAAAATTTACGGATGTCCACATTTCCTAGGGCCAGTGGTTTACTGCGTCTCCCTCTGGGCGTAGAAGATATAATGGAGGCATCTTCATGATGACTTGAGGCCCCAACACTCCCTCTCATAAGGGAGCTACGGGTTGGCATGCCCGATTTTAGTGTGGGACGCATTCTTGCCTCAGGGCGAAGCGCTGTTTGGGAGGGGAAGGCCGCGGCAAAGCGGAACTCACCGGGACTCCTTCAGTGCGCGCGCGCGTTCACGGTTTTATAGGTCCTCCCACAGCGTTTGCACTGCCTAGACAAAGGGATAAGCGGAGTGAATGTTGATAGAAATATCCGGACACTTTAAACAGAAAAACTGTCCTTCTTGAGCAGTCTTTGAAGTCTGTTCATCTTGTGGGGCTAGTAGTCCTTCGTAGATCAAAGCCGCTACCAAGTCACTCCAAGAACAGGAAGAGTCATCCGCGGCAAAGTGGGACTCACCGGGACTCCTTCGGTGCGCAGCCGATCTTACGATTTGTGGCAACTAATACCCAATAACCAAACCCAAAGGTGGGTACCTCTATAGCGCTTGCACTTTCAGGTACAGCAATTACAAATCCAACAAATAAAGTGCCAGGCAAGGCGAAGAGGGTGGAGAAGTAGAAGACTAGAAGAGAGCTGTAAAGACTGATTCATTATTTTATTTCATTTACTTGTAAAAAGTGTACAAATATACATTTCATTGATAAAAACACATTCATACTGCATACATCCCATTCAAATCTGAAAAAGTTCATTGTTCAGAGAACTTAAAGTTTGCATATAAACTGGTTCAAATACAATATATTTATAACAGAACAGATAATGTTTTAATGTGGACATTTATCAGTGAACACTATCGACTATAGGTGTCCCCATTGATAATTCTCTCTTATATGAAGGACTTCCACTGTAACAATAGTTTTGACTTCAACAGGGTCTGAGATGTTCTCCAGACCAAAACTGTATGTCTTCTTCAGGATATGTGAACATGTATTTTCTAAAAACAAACATAATAACATTCTATTAAAAAACAGCTCATGTTTCCATTCTCCAGCTTCCTCTTAAGATAAAATTGAACATTACAATTAGGGAGCGACTTGCCGTGTCTAGCTCATACCCAAGTTAATTATTTCCAGGTAGAGCCTTTTTAGATTAGAACATTACCTGTGCTACATGAAATTGCAATACAATTCGTCCATTTCTGTTACACTTTAGGTATAAATTCTGTTAAAGTTTTAACCAAACTGAAGCACATCGTTTTACATGGTTTCTATAACTAATATAGAGACCTATCAATATTTCATATAGTGTGATCTGTGACTCCTGTGGCTGATGGCCCCTCTTGTTGTGCAATGCAGTACAGTACAGTTATTTAAAAAGCTTTCTGGGTCCCTACCTGCAGGTAAGGTTTCCAGAAAGGTCCTGGAACCCCGGAACCCCTATTTTGGTATCACGTAGTTTAGTCGTGATGTTAAAATTCACTAAAGAAAAGAAAAAGAAAACATAATTAAACGACTATTGCTCGAATGTCGGAAAGGCATGCTTTTTCACTGAGCCCACTGATTGATGAAGTCAAGAGTCCATTGGGTATAGCCCGCCATTGGTGGACACCCTAGTCGAACACTAACTTAGAATGAATAGCCACCCTCTGGACGTTAGGCTGAATAAACAAAGAAGCAGAATTGATAAAGCACGGGGGAATAGAATAGTCAAATACTTAATTACTACAATTGAATCCTCAAAGACTGCATATCTATTATGATGTCAAAAAGGGAAAAATTGTACCTTATGTTGTTTTCTTGATTTACTTTAATTTCCCACTTTTAAAGAGCCCTCATGCACGTTATTTAGAGATGGTTTTGTTGGTAAGACTTTGATGTTGCTCTAAATCAAAATGATAAAAAAGTGTAAATCATATGGATCAAGGCCATTGTTTAAACAAAGGAAAAAGGAGAAGGGAAGAAAAATGGAAGAAAAAACCCTAATACGATGGATTACTTACTTAGATGGCTGGTGATCACTTGCCAGCTACTAATGAGCCCATCATTGATGGCATGTGCGCTCGATGCAGATTCAGAAAAGCGTCCTATTTAGTACAACGATTCCATTCCTCTTTTTGGTTCAACCCTTTTAGGAAACTGAGTATGGTACAACCACCATTGTTCCTTTTGTGACAAGTGGCTGGCCGTGTTGGCCGCATCTGTACCTGAAACTTCCTCTTCATTATGAAGAGGATACCAAACTGAATGTTTTCTGAAAGGGTTGAACCAACAAGAGGAATGGAATCATTATACTAAATAGAACATCAGCATTCCAGGGATTTTTCCACTCTCCTTTGCCTTTCTTCTTTATTTCTTAACGCTATCTTAATGTTAGGTATTTCATTCGGTAACCATGGATTTTGGGCCACACCATTTCTTTTAAAGCTCATCTGCTTTGTTCTTTTGCTATTTATTATATATGCTCGTGGAGGTATGGTCTTTTTGGTTGCATTTGCAACACGTTACTCTTAGAACTTTGCGTAGTGGCAACATCCAGTAGAAAATGTTACATCACGATGCCACACAGACTTTATACATGTCTTTGTTTTCAGAAAACTTCAAAAGCTGTGTGAGTTTTTGAAATAAATAAAAACAGACGAGGGACATAGATCTTCCAGATATTTACATCAAAATGTATGGTTCGAGCAGCCGTCTGGCCCCTTTAAATCTTCACGAGCCGTGTAATACTTTTGTCCCTTTTCTGGCTCTATCACTTTCAGAGCAAACAGACATAATTAACACGTCCCGTTCGCCATTTCCGGGTCGACTCTGCCGATGCGAAACATCCAGAGGACGGAGACCTCCAGGTAAGAACTATTTAGTGAGGGGACGGACACTCTTATACACACATCTTCACCTGTCAAGGGTTCGGCAGTGGTTGACATTTGTCTCTGCGCTCCTTTTTCATCTCTTAGATTGAATCAGAAGAGCTCTTCGCGCGTCCGCTACGGACGCTTTTCTGAATCTGCATAGAGCGCACACGCCATCAATGATGGGCTCATTAGTAGCTGGCAAGTGATCACCAGCCATCTAAGTCAGCAATCCATCGTATTAGGTTTTTTTCTTCCCTTTTTCTTCCCAGTGAAAAAGCACGCCTTCCGACATTCGAGCAATAGTCGTTTAATTATGTTTTCTTTTCTTAAGTGAATTTTAACATCACGACTAAACTACGTGATCTCCGAAATAGGGGTTCTGGGACCTTTCTGGAAATCTGACCTGCAGGTAGGGACCCAGAAAGATTTTTAAATAACTGTACTGCATGGCACAATAAAAGGGGCCATCAGCCACAGGAGTCACAGATCACACTTTTTGAAATATTGATAGGTTTGTTTTTAGAAAAAACATGTTCACATATCCTGAAAAAGACATACAGTTTTGGTCTGGAGAACATCTATCAGACCCTGTTGAAGTCATTGTTACAGTGGAAGTCCTTCATATAAGAGAATTATCAATGGGGACACCTATAGTCGATAATGTTTTAATGTGGATATTTATCAGTGAACACTATCTGTTCTGTTATAAATATATTGTATTCGCACCAGTTTATATGCAAACTTTATGTTCTGTGAACAATGAACTTTTTCAGATTTGAATGGGATGTATGCAGTATGAATGAGTGCGTTTTTGAAATTGAAATTTATATTTGTACGCTTTTTACAGGTAAATGAAATTAAATAAAATAATGACTCAGTCTTTACAGCGCTAGTCTCTACTTCTCCACCCTCTTCGCCTTGCACTATATTGGTTTGATAAGTAATACCCAATTACATTTAAAGCACAAATCAATTTGTATTCATCTCCCACCAGCAGCAGCTGAGCCACCATTCTCGGGAGGATAGCAGGACTGGTGGTCTCCCTTTGGAAAGGGGTACAATTGTTACCAATAACCATGTTATTCCCGACATCCAAATCACAAAGCTGTCCAAATTAGGATATACAGTGCATAGTTAGAAAACCAGTAATTGTGACTGATGTGAGAACTTTAATGAGCACCAAGCGAAGTGAGCATTATGTGCATAGGGATTTAAGCATCAAACCTTTTTTATAACAAAAGTACATAATGCACACTGGGCTTGCTGCACCTTTTTCATAACACTCACTATGCAATAAAATTGTTCTAGGAATGGATCATTGCCTCATTTATCACATACAAAACCGGTGCCATTCTGAAGATTTCTAAATACTCGTGTTTTATGGAAGTGAGCCAGGAACCCTCATTGATGCCATTTATACCCTTGCTGTTTCCGATACAGGAATTACAAAAGTGCATGGGAGGGAGGGCTGTATCAAAATGTTCCTTTTGGAATGATAAACTATCGGAAAAGTGATATCATTATCATGTGTTTTGTTCAGCAACACAAGCACAACATTCTAACAACTCCAATACTCTAGCACCTCCCACAGAGCCCATCAGCCTCCACCTTAGCGACATTCCTTCTGCAGGCCACATGCAATGACAATGTGTATCCAAATACCAGGCGGGTCCACCCCTTAAGGGTTGCTTCATTGCTGCCCTGTTCTACTTTGGACCATAAAAACAGCACTTCCACCTCTAAGATTAGTGGCCTAAGTGAAGGGAGTGGTGCTCCTCTACCATTTAAAAATGTTTTACTGTTCCTATACTTTTATTTTAAAAAGAAACCGAATGTTTTAGTTTTTAAATAAAAGTGCAGGAAAAAATTGAAATGTGCATTTCAGTGCACTGCACTGAACATTCCCTTAAACAGCAGGTGTGTTTGACAAGGGTTTGGATTGCGCATGGGAAGGCGCGTGGCGATGGCGTTTGTGGGGAGCAGGGTAAAGTCAACAGGGAAATTAGTTTCACTACTTATTTTCGTACACTTCGACCACTGTGTAAGACACCTTTCTGCCTGGGTGTTGCATTATGGTCCACAACGGCTGACATAGCTTTAGTCAATGCTCACTTGACTTAGCGGAAAACGATATGGGTGGGGGGTAAAGTGTGAGAAAGTCTGAGCACTAGATGGGTGTACGAGATACACCACGTACAATGCTTTTTAGTGCATGACTTTTTAAGAGGGAAAACAAAACAAAAAAATCAATTGCTAACAGGACTATAACAGCACCATAAACAATCAATTGTATTTATTTGAGTATTTATAAAGGCACCTATACAATACATGGTGTTTCTAGGCACCACAAAGCAAAAAGGAGGAAAGGAACATGGGAAATAATGCAACAATAAACGGTCCTACTAAGCCTTGTGACATTCTGATCGTGCAAGTGCAGTAACGAGAAATGTAAAAGAGGAGGGGGCAGGGATGTTGGAACTGCATACTGTGCAGAAGAGGGAGAAGAGGAGTTGCAGGGTCTGGGAAGTGCTGAGGAGAGTTGGAGGGGGCAGGGGACAGTGCGATCACCAAGTGCAAGGACAGGGAAGGACCACACTCTGGGGTGGGGGGAGCAGAGTTGGCCAGTGTGGGGGGCCTGGGAGGGCAGTGCTGGAGGGGGAGTGCTGCTAAGGACCGTCAGGGACTGGTAGCCTGTAAGACACATAAGGGACCAGGCCACCAGTCACAGTGGCAGAAGTGGAACTAGCAGGAAGGAAGAGGGGGTCGGGGGGAAAGAGGTAGAGAAAAGCAGGGTCTTGAGAAGTTTCCTGAACTTAAGGAGGTCCAGCTCAAATCTGAGAGGGGCGGGGAAGCTATTGCAGAGGGAGGCACCTGCCGAAGAGAGAGAGAGATATACCCCCGCTCTCTGCTTGGAAAAAAAAGTCTAAACTGCAGCGAGTTGGAGCTAGAGGACTGAAGGGGGGTGGGGGGGAGAGAGAGTTGGATATAGCCGGTCTCAGGGCCCAGAAAGCCTTGTGTATGATGCAGATAGTCTTGACTTTGATCCTCGCAGCAACCAGGAGCCAGTGGAGAGAATTTAGGGGTGGCACTCTCAGATCCCAACCCTGGGGGTAGGCGACGGAGGATCACCTGGATAGGGGTTCCCAGGGTTATATCAGGGGAATGCCCCAGTTACGATGCAGTATGTTACCAGGGGAGAGGATGAGAGTGAGATACCAGAAACCATCATGGGCTGTGCCACATCTGCACCCATTTCTTCCCATTGAATCTCTTAGCCAAATCCACCAACCCCTCTGTATATAACCTGTTCCGTAGGATATCAAACCCTGTCCCATTCAGAAAACTTCTCTCCCAAAACCCCTCTAGTCCTGTGCCATACAACCAGTCATTATTTTCCACTGACCTCTGGTCACTATTTCCCGCACTTCCCCCGCCCCACTTGTTCAGAAAAACACTACCATGCCCACAATTCTCCCTGTTCACTTCATACTAATAATCCCCGGCATTCCCGTTTGCCGCACAAACCCCATCAATCCCGTACCCCCGATTGTCATCTTCCTAACACCCAATCTACTATGACAGAACACTACCGTCCCCACAATTCCCTATGTTTGGTACTTAATCCCATTCATACTCATCCATTTCACAAACCTTCCCCATCATATCCCGTAGGATATTCAAATTCTTTCACTTTCCCCTTTTCCGAAATGAACATCTTAGCACAACAGACTTGTAAGGTTAAACATGTGTACCCGACATGCCCCAACCCGAGGGTCAGGCGAAGTCAGGCAATTGATGCAAATCAGACACACTCACACACCTGACAGCCCTTCCCTTTCTTCCATGGGGATAAAAGGTGGAGCAAGCGAGCACAATACGAGCAAGGCGAGTACAACAGACAGCATGACAAGATGGCTACCACGCGGCAGCTCAAGAGAAGGAGACAGGCGGTAGGAATCGAGAGGGTGGCAAGGAGAAAAGTGACCTTGCCCCTTTTTGGCCCAGGCTCGCGGAAACTATGTGGAAGAATACCTAAAATGGCGAACAATGGCACAAGTGTCCTGCAACAGATGTCAACAATACATATAGCCTATGCCGATAAGCAGGAGCAAGGGAAGCTCCTGCACCCGTGGTACCACCCTTGTCTCCAGAGAAGCCACAAGCTAAGCGGTTCATCACAGCTGGTGGGTCGAGGGGAGAACCAATAAGAACCAGGCTGTGTTGAGTGAGAATTGCAAAGTGGCAAGTTGTGAACCAAAGCAGATGACTGTAAAAAGTGTGAAGGGGAGAGCAGCTGCAGAGGGAAACTGGCACTATATGGGTGCTAAAGCAAAAGTCTCCGGTCAAGCCCCATATGAGGGAAACTACAAATACCAGAAGGCCATAGGAGGGCCAGCGAAATAGGTCAAAGTGGTCATACAGAGGGTCAAGCAAAATCCCTGTACAATTGAAAGACTTTGATCTACAAGCACAGTGAGAGAAAGGGAAGTGAATGCCACAGTAAAACTGAACATTGAGAATCCAAGGGAAATTAATCCTGTTAAAGTCAAGAGGGCTCCAAGCCCAACTGAGGGAGGTTCCAGGGATGAAGCCGTCACCCAAACCAAAGACAATGAGAAATTGAGGGAAGAGAAATCCTGCAAGACTGATATATTTTGGAATACAATTGAGAAGGATCAGCGCCCAGAAGAGGGGGACACAAGGCTTAACCCATCACCCAGCGAACATTGGAAAATAACTTTAAGGAACTTTTGTTTTGTTGTTTGAACATGTCAGGTCCTCGGAGGCAAGAGACTTTCAAGGGAAACGAGACTTGGCCATCGATGGCCCTGATAATTAAACGCTTGAGGGTAAAAGCTGAACTATCATCTTGTAGAGATGGAGCCAAGTACCCCCATCCAAGGTTCCTCCCCCATGCTGCCTATATGTTGGGAGCCAGAATGTGAAACCTATGCAGTACCAGTGAGAATACCTGTACCAAAGAGAATCCTGGAAGTAAGATTCCCATTGAGAAAGCCATACAAGTATACACGACTATGATGGCCATTTGAATGAAATCCCGGAAGAAGTGGGAAAACTGAGCAAAAGCGAATACTGGCGATGAGATCAAGTGCAGACTTGACACTCTCAGAAGAGATGCACAGACAAGAGAATACAAAGTTTCTATAAGCTCTAAAGAGGAGGTGTTAAAGAAGAGCAACATTTCGGGCTCGAAATGGAGAAAGTATTCTTTAAGGCTGGCTATGTAGTGAATAGATTACGGTGATGCCAGAAAAAATAAATAAATAAAATAAAAATTATATATAAAATGGATGATTCCACAAGGCACTTTAGCAGAGCTGGATTCCGAAAGCAGAAAGATGTTTTCAGTGCGTCGCAGTTAGAAATCGAAAACTCAACCAGGCATGTGGATCAAAGAAAGGCTTGTTTGGATCAACACCAAGTATTCAAGGCCACCTTGGGCCTGGATGTGCGTACGAACAATTACAGAATGTGTGAAAAGAACAAATCGCCTGTCTTAAATGAGGGGCGAGAACATTGAAAAAGTCAGAGGTTCATCAAATAGTATTTTAAATGCAGTAAGACTCGAAAACATGGTCTACAGTCACGTGGTCAGATGAAAATAGACACAATGGTGAACTGTATTAAAACAAAGAAGACAGTATGATATAAACCCTCATATTCTCCAGCACAAAGAACATTTCCAAGGTCGAGTTCAAAGCCTGAATTGACTAGTAGGCAAGTGTGAAGATGGACGAAAGGGCTAATTGGTGGGAAGCTATGGTTATGACCAGACCACCAGCACCTATGTGCCAGCCTGTGTGCTGCATGCGTAGGTGGAATATTACAGAGGGGTACAAAAGGTGGCAACCAATTATAGAGAGACACGTAATAGTATAGTTTGTGTAACCAATGGGACGTTGTGTGACCTGCACTACAGGAGGGCTTATTTGCCGCCCCTGATGTTAGAGACCCAATCACCTTCCCTGACCAGTATGGAACATATACCTCGATGTTCCTTGTAAGCCTATCACCAATCCAAATAGGTTTTTGTAGTTTGCAAAATAGGTAGACGTCAATGATGACAAGTTTTTAGTATATAACTCGCTTTTTTTTATGTGTTGAATTGAGTGTGAAGATCGAGCGAACGCATTGATTTTCGTTGTAACTCCCCGTTTTAGATAACTGACATTAAAACAGTCGCACCATGCCAATGTCAGTTTTGATTATTGATGTTTGAAGAAAATTCTGAATCTCCATCTGTCTCGAAGTATTGCTACCTTGTTTAAAAGGGCTGGGTCAAATGCCCCAGTTCAATCTTGTGCTAGAAAAGCCTGAGAGCTGCCATTGAACTGTTGCCTCATGCTGGAAAAGCCAGAGACTGCTCTGCTCCAAGCTCCCATCTTACCCCGTGCTCAAAACTTGGGGAAGGGAGGCCCAGGCTACTGCATGCCGACATATTTGAGTACACCACTTTC
The DNA here is from genome assembly GCF_040938575.1 of Ambystoma mexicanum. Lineage (NCBI taxonomy): Eukaryota > Metazoa > Chordata > Amphibia > Caudata > Ambystomatidae > Ambystoma > Ambystoma mexicanum. The sequence continues at coordinate 1,353,824,816 of NC_090934.1, read as the reverse complement.
TTTTCTTGAGAAATATCCCACACCACACCCCTTTTTGTATTAGTTGTGAGCTTTGGCAATAGGTTTCTTAGTATAGGCCCTATTTATTATGACAACGCCACCACGACTGCTATATTTTTCATTTGATGGTCGATGCTTGCGGCCATCTTAAATTTAGGTTTAGATTAGGCATTTTTCCAACCTGCATAAAACATTCATTGTTCAATAAACACCCTTGAAGTGTTATCACTTGCGTCCGTCTTACTTGTCACCACGAGTTCCTCACATGCCCAACCAAAAACGAATAAAGCGCAGACTTATGACTGCAGGAGCAAAGTGAAAGTGCCGCCATGATATTTCACAATGGGTTTAGTACAACAAAAAGGGGCGTTGATGGCATGGTGAGGCACAGAGATGGTCAAGTTGAGGTCAATTGATAATCATTGGAGGGCCTCCCCAGCATTTTACACAGCCCAAGAAATGTTTCTCGCCCAATGGCTTTCGAAGGAAAGTTCAAATCAGGGTGTGTGGGGGCAGGAGGGGGGGAGTATTTTTGTCAGAGTACTCAACCCAACTTTGATGTTGAGAGATTTGTAAAGGGCTTTAATGGATGGGGTGTGGGAAAACGCCAAATTTCAAGATCTTTATTTCCTTACAGAATTAGATCTTTCAAAGAAAGTGTATTATCTGCCAGTGTTATGCCCGAGCAGTTTTGTGGGACTTAATAGCTTAACACTTGAAATGATCTTCTGGTGTAATAAAAACCTAATAGCTAAATCCACCTTCAACAATTTATTTAAAAACAATACCGATATCCGCGCACATCTCCCTTGTACTGGAGTCCCGCTAATAACAAACATTTCCAAACCCCACAGTTTTGGCTACTGCATGGGTATTCGAAAGGCATTTGCCAGGCAAAAACAATTGCCTAGGTACTCGGACCGTGTTCCACCTGATGCCATTTTATGGCCAAGTAGTACAGTTATTGCCCTGGCTATCCCATGCCTACACAAAACCCCAAACTGGTCGCTTTGCCAATGACCAATTAAAAAAAAAGGTGGTTGTAGCATAGAGCACAACGCAGAATGTTTTGGTGAAAACTTGCTTCGGGTACAGAACTTACTCAACTCGCCCATAGTCATTCCGAGTTAAACCCCTGATCGGTATGTTCAAGTCACTCTGGGGGCTTTTAATTGCACACAAGTGTAAAGGGGAAATAAATTTGCTGGGCTGCCTGCGCTCTCACAGTGGTAATTGGCCTCAGTAAAAAAGAAAAAGTGGTCTATTTTTAGAGAAGGCACATGGGAGAGACCAACCATCCCAGAAGAGTATCTCTTTGCACAGGCTATTTTACCATCAGTGAGCGCGCAGGGAGAAACCTCAGCCCGGTATTCATAGAGAAAAAAAATGGCAATCTAAGCTGGCATCGCGAAGGATTGAATTGTCTCAGTCTGGCATTTGATCGTGTACACTAAGAGCAAGAATGCGCTTCGGAACATTCGTGTACCGTTTGGATTCATCAATTGAACTCGGTAAGGTCGAGTCATAAACTCGCTTTACACTCAAGGAGCACAGTGCTTCAAGGAGGCTGGCAGAAGGGTACGACTGTCATACATCGCCCGCTCTTTTTTTCTCTCGCAGGGGTTTTTGCCTGAAAAAAACTCATCGGTAAATATTGGGGTGCGGGTAAGGTCATATAAGTGGTAGCACATAAATAGGAGAGGGGTACTTGGGGGGAGGAGGTGGGTAGGTGAAACCCATCCCCCGTATTAAAGCAAAAAAATATGCTTTTTTTCCGGGCAAATATTTTCAGCAATAAAATAAAAAGCAGCTAAATAAAAAACTAGGGATGAATGGATATTCAACCACCCAGGAAATACTTTTCTATCCCCTATTCAGCTACAATTATTTTGGGAGATGAACACAGGGTCCATAAAGATTGGACTCACCGATGGCATGTGATATCGGCAGCAGATTCAACCACACAAATACAAAGGAATCAAGTCAAGAATTAAGAGCAGGAACGTTGAAAAATGTTTGCCAGTAGGCTAGAAATATAGGCCAGTTTATGTCTTCAGTGTAGAACAGGGTCTGTCCCAATAGGCCATGATTCTACTAGATAGAGAGACCAATAACCCACAAAACCTCCATTCACCTGTAAAGCAGAGCTGTCAAGGTTCCCGTTGCCATGCTTAAGACTCATCCAGTCCAATTTGCCCTCCCACCTTGGATTCAGGAACTTCGTAATTTCTTTTCCATTTGAAGTTCAGGAAACTACCATTCCCAGAATTCCAAGCGAAGACCAGGACTGCATGGCCCAATCAAACAGGGCCATGGGCAACTCGACAGCTCCGTGTAAGCATTTGCAGGCACATTCCCACATCTTCAAGCGGTCGACCAAGCACTTGAATGGCACTGCCAGACCTCCAAATTTGAATTCATGCAACAAGTTATTTTGAAAAGGAACCATGAAAAAAAAAAAAAGTACTTCTCCAACAGGTGCAACTACTTTCTGCACCAATGTATTGTGCACAAAGTGCAGTTGAGCTGCTGTGGTTTTTTTGTAGAGGCTCATGCAGCCTTCTGTGCACTGTTCCCGCTCTACTAAAGTATCTTAAGTGATACCCACCATTTCTATAAAAGGATGGCCGTCAGCCAGGTCCAGCTCATGCTATACCAATACTCTCGTCAGACCCTAGCCGTGTCCCATTTATTTCAGCAGATTAGCTTCATTGTTGGCAGCCAACGTATGCTGAGTGACCCATGTGACTGCATAAAATACAACAGAAAATGCATAAAAGTCGGGCACAATCGTGTCTAGTAAGGGATGGACTGCAAACTGTGGCGTACCAGAAGAAAGACTGGGACAAGAATACATTTGGTTTACAATGCTTTTATTTAACTTAAAGAAAATGCCTCACTGACCCTACTCCTAATAGAGAGGTTCCCTACCTACCAAACTAAATTAAGGTTGCTCATCAAGGAGTGAAAAAGTTTGTACTCCGCCCAAAATCCTACATTCTAAACTGGCCCTAGCACGTACAAGAATGACCCAAAAAAGTGGAATTGGGCAATATAGGTTGCCCCGGTGTTCTTAAGTCTGCCTTTTGGGGGCTCCAGGAATCTCTCGGGTCACGCTTCTTTATCAGGAGATTGGTTTTCTCTCACGTTTTTCAGTTCATGTCCATCTTGTCAGAGTTCAACAAATAAAGCCCCCCCATATAATTATCCTAAATTCTCAAGTTCCAAAGAAAGTCAATCCTCTCAAAGATCGTAGATGAAGGGCCGTTTCTATAATCTTCCTCCACCAAAAATATAAGCCTCTCCCCACGAGAGTCCAATTTTACTAACTCGGTTCTTCCCTTTGGCTTATTCTTTCTTTGCTTTATAAGGCCCCTCTTGGTTCCCTTGATGGCCTTGTTCCCAGATTCTCCTTCAATGCATTCAATGCATAGATATATGCATCCCTCTTCTCTCAGGCATCTTTCACTTGGTTTCTGCTTGCGCCTTTGAGGCGTTTCGCCGATTAAGGCTCGGGTTTTCAGGGCTACTGTAACCGCACTTAATACATGGGGCTGGTTCCACTTCTGGGCCGGGTTGCCCCTCATATAATTTTGTACTCTGTTATTTCTCCAATCAAATGTGTTTGGTTTCTGTGCCCCCTTGACTACCAACCGAATCTGCGTACACACTATAGCAGGACTTGCTCCCTCGAGGTGGCTTCGGTCCGCTGACACTGGTGTTCTCAGAGGTTGCTCTGCATCCTCTCCAGTATGCCAGGGTCAGTCTCCTCACTCACCGCCTTTTCCTACGTCTCTCGTTTCTTGTGGTGCAAGCAGGGGGACTCGTTCCCTATTTGCTTGCCGAGTTCGGCGTGGTTTCTTGGGCTGCAAGCCCATCAAATTCTCTGTTTGGTCACACCTTCCCTCTCGGCCGGCCCTGACTCGACCGTGCCAACTCCACACCCTCTTGTGCTTCGTTGGCCACATTTCTCTCGCTCTCAGGCTCTCCGTCTGGACCTCCTTCTGGGTCCTACTCCGTGCTACGGTTGGCTCTGCTCAGCAACGCGGCTCCACCGCCAAATGAGGTCAGTACATCGGAGGCTCGCCTCAGAGTATCATCTCGCCTCTATTCATGCAAGTCCTTTTATCTTTGGGATCAGATACGTAAGGGGTGTTTGCGATTGTCCAGACCCTTGAAAGACCAGCATTTTCATCAGCTAACTATTTGCATGCATTTTCTATATTATCTGTAGTTACACAACTGGCAGACAGATCCACTTCTGGTAGTCCCCATGTATGCAGATAAAGTCTCAGAAATTGGGACACCCTGTCCGCTGGTGGAGATATACTTCCAGTGATGTCCCAACTTACCAGACCCCCTCCCCGACCCTCACCAGGGAGGATTTTGCTTAGTGGGCTCGCTTCCCTAGCCTCAAGGGGGGTGGCTCCCTCCAGTGAAGGGACAAAACCTCCATATTCCTCACAGAACCCATAAGACACGAGCAGCTTGTAAAAACCTTTCTTGATTCTTCCTTTTAAAACTGAAATCGGTTTTCCCAACACTTCCTTCCTCTTCCACCTAATCCATGTCCACAGGCTTGAATGAAAAGTCACTTAGCCCATTTCTTGGATCCACTGAACAGGTCTCTTCCTTGTTCTGCGGGGAGGTCCTCTCCAGTCAAGTCGGACATCAAGTGGCACTATGGTTACAGGCACAAACTATGTAAAGGTTCACCATCTCCTGAACGGAAAAGATCCACGTCACTGCTGTTAAGGATTTTAAAGATGTGACACTCCAGACCAGGACTCTTTCTACTGGCCAGCGATGCAGCGCACAATTAAAACGTTTTTAAAATTTATGAATTTGGATTCAACTTTGAGAAGGCAGCCAACCCGTCTCACACCCCTTAATGTTCACCCCGAGTCTCAATGGACCATGAACCAGGCCGGTGTCTAATAATGAAACATTTATTTTTAATTATGAATAAAATCAAACACATTCAATATAGGGCAGCAATCACCAAGGGGTGATAATTACACATTACAATTATAGAATACACTTAGTTTAACCTTCTAGTATAAGATATACAATGCACAAATGAATAAAAGCAAGATTACTTTTTGAGTAGTGCTTTTAAAATGGCACCACCGTTAAGCATTCCCCCCTGCAACACGTCCTCAAACTCCTGTTAACCAGCAATGTACTTAACAACGAGCATACTGTGCAGAAAATAGACTATGGAAGGAAACTGTGCAGCAAGAATCACATGCGGCAAAATTGCAATTGCTACGTTTCATGGGTTTAAAATAGCAAAACGTCTTCGAAATTGAGCTAAACAGACAAAATCGGAATGCAGTTTTAAAGCTAAGTTACAAAGGCACATAGTAGGTATGATATGAATGTGAAAGGGCGACAGAGGGGTGTATCAGTTGGGCAAAACAGATAGCTGGTCACTGGATAATCCCAAAAGGGTTCAGCCTTTCCTCTTTTTCCCTGAATTATTGGGATTTTTGTATGTTTTTTTTTAATGTTTTATTGGTTAATTATCTTTCAACCTTTAACATATGTCAATAGAAAACATTCAACAAAGAAATGGAAAATGAAAACCAAGTCCATATAACATTAACCCTTAGGGTTTCTGTCACACCGACTTACAGTCTTTGCCCTTTGCTACCATCCAGCCAAAGTGTCAGACAACAATGCCTCTATAAACTTCAGCGCATCAATTGCTTGACCAATTCTATCCGCAGTTAATAGCCTCTCCCACCAATGCTCTTCCTGTGAGTGGTCATACTCATTAATGAATACCCCCAAGGATTTTGTTCTTTGCTCACTTAGAGAGAGACAGGTTAACATCAAATGTCTAGTTGTTTCAAGAGTCCGCCTCTTTGCAGAAACGACAAGTTGCTTCCTTGGATGGGATCTGTTTCCTTAACAACAGCACTTCCCTTGAGGCCAAGATGTTAAGCCTTCATCGTAACAACAAGTCTCTGTAATGGGCAGAAGGGAATTTTCTCAGGTATGGCGGCAGCTCATTTACCTTTTTACGTTCCCATATATTGTTGGTACATAGTTTACTTTCACTTTTTTAGTTCGATAGTTTCTTCCCAATCTTTCTCCTGCAAGGTGTTTTTTTACCTTACTCGGATTTCCTTACAATGTTTCGAACTCAATATTGAAGCCGTCTAGATATTCTTTACAACAGGCTTTCCACCTTGTCAGATGTGTTGCTTGTTTTCACTGAGACCATTAGAATCTCAAAAGGTGCTGGCGGAGAATCTAAGACACATTTCCGAAAGAGGGAGATTGATTTCCACAGGACTATTGATGTTAATGATTGCAGTATTAATCTGCGAGTTAGGTAGCCTCAGAATCTTCCTCCAGAAGTAGGCTTCGCATATCTCCCAGGTATTCCAAGAGGTTGCCGGGAGCTTCCGCTCCATACGTTAGAACAGCTGACACCTTCTGTGCATAGGTGGGGACAGTAGGGATCCAAGAAAAGGTCCTGAATCGGCAACGTAGCGCTCTCCCCTGGTTGATTTCAATAATATTTCCCTAATCAATAGGTAATGGCCCATCTCGTCGACATTCTTGTTGATTCGTATCCCAAGATAAGTGATCGACTCAATTTAAAGGCTTTTAACTTTTTCTGCTTAACACATGCAGATTTCATTATCAACACCTTTGATTTCTCTATGTTGATCTTCATATCATTTCCATCCAAGTAGGTTTTAAATGATTTTAATCGCCTCTGGAGTCCTATAGCGGTCTGGTCAATAAAAAATCAGATCATCCGCGTATATGATCCACAGGATCTCGCCATCTTCAATTTTGGGTGGAAAGCAGGGTTTAATTCTGGATAAGAGGTTCTGCCTGGATCTGCTATCAGCTACCCCTAGCCAGGCACTGGAATCTGGAATCTTGCAGGGTGAATGTGGAATGTCTGGATCTCTGGATCCAGATTTATGAATGCTGGATTTTCTTGAATCCTGTCTGTATGTCTCCACCTTATATAGACCGGATGACATAGGATTTTTCACTATGTGGCAGAACTAAGCTAGACCTACCTCTAAATCAGATAGGTCAGCCTATAACCATCGCTGCCTCCCTGTAAGCAGATTGGACTGAAGGAAGTGACTCCGTTTTAGTGTGTGTGTTTTTATGAGGTGCATGGTGATGCCATAGTTATTTTTACCAAAATCAGTCATGACACAAAACCCCTATATTTACAATTATTATCCTCCAGAAAATTAGATAGGCAGACTCCATATTTTACAAGAAATATACTGTTCCAAATCCCAAGACAGTGCAATGCTGTTTAGTCATTCTGGCAATCTTTCGCCATTTCCGTGGAAAACATTTCACCTAAAATTCTACAATTGCCTACATACATACATATTATCACTGGGCATATGTTCATTAAGTTACAAAACTGTACCATGTACGCTTTCCCCAGAAATGACATTTTACTGGCGTTTGCATCCACCACGTCAGAAACATCTACCTTATTTTAATGGCGCAATAATAACATTTAAAAACGGTCATAATTTCACATAACTTTCTTTAGATTACTGAAATAAATGTCATAATATGAACAGTCTTCTAAATCAAATGGCTGGCTTGGTTTACAAATATGGGCAGACTTTCCAACCCCTCAGGCAAATGTCCTTCCCTGATCAACTTGCACATGGGGTTGCTATGAATCCCTTTTCATCCTAGGCAATTTGAAGCTGAGGAGAGGTGTCAGAGGATTGCACACTTCTGTGCCAGGGCAGTCCATGGTCTCATGCTGCAGAAATGCCGCTCAGTCTGACGAGGTCGCTAGATTCTCCACATTGGCCCCTTTTCATGTGCCCAGGGGGCTGGTTCACTTGGGGAAGGTAATTCTGTTCCCATGGGGGCAGGGCACCTTTGAAGAAAGTGCCTGCCAAACCTGTTGTGCTGGTCTCAAAGTAATTATTTTTTTCTTTCACAAAAGCCAGTCTTTTTGTAATTAAATATATTATACATTTAAACCAAACCCCATCCCCACTGAATACTATTTCTGTGCAAGTATTTGGGATGATTTCACATTTTAACTTACAAAGCGTTATTTCACCGCTGTTGCAAAAACGAATTTACATGCGGATTGTACCAGAGGCAGTTTCTTTAACACACATTTTCAGAACAGCCTGGACCGATCAGATCAGTTTCATGGCAGGGAAAGGTGCTAGAAATAGTTTTCTTTTGTAATTGACGCATAGCCAGGGAGAAAATCTTTATTTTTTAAGGCCTCTGCACAGGTTAATTTGTTGCAAAAGTAAATGCGGGTCATACAGCCTAAAACAAATTTCTCTGCTGTTCATAGATTTTGCTCGACACACAATGCCTTTCAGGGAGGAATGGCCTTCATTGGATGGGGATCATTTCTGAAGATAGAAGGGCATGCCTGTGGTCTTATCAGCAACCAACTCGTATAATGTTGAAGGATGAAAAATGGCACCAGTGCAAAGCCATTTTAAACGCATAACATTTCCTTTTTCAATTGGAAGTTTTAAGCTGGCAGCATAGCAGCGCTGCACCAGGCTGCTTTTGAATTCTTCTTTTCGGTGCACATTAAGAAAATAACTGCAGCAATTCTCGGGGTGTTCTAGGTTTCATCTCGCCCATATGTGCTCAACCAAGCCAGCGCAGCCATTCTTCTTTTAACTGCTGTTTGGTGGTGCTGGGGAGTTCTGCTGGGCTGGTAAACGTACCCCACACTGCTGATTGCGATAGTTGAGGTAATGTGTCCTTGATTAATTCCTTGTAATTCGCTTTGTCTCTTTTCCAGCAATTAGGATTTTACGCATCGCTTTGATTATTGTGAAAATGTCCAGGTTGAAAGGAGATGCTGCCTATCATCAGTTATGCAACTAGAACAGTATCACCAATTCTTAAAGAATAGTGCCTTGCTTCCCTAGAAGGATAGCTCAGGGGCAAAAGGTCTTGCAAACAAGACTACACTGAGCAGCACAGGTTCAGTAACCAGTCCTGGTACTGTGCTTACAAGTGGGGGTCCAGCATGAAGCACAATGTAAGAAACTGATTTTATTTATTTAGCTTTTCTTCTCATCAGCATTTTGCTTCATTGCCTCTCTGGCGTTGGTGATAAGTCAGTTCTCTGCTGTAGATGTTGTAAAATGGAGGTAGGTGCATGCAAATGTTCTTCCCAAATAGGACTTATGACCGGCATTTTCCTGTTCAAGGCATAACATGAGCAGTGCTGTAAAGCAAATTTGCTATGCATTTCTGTAGATTTGCTAATTTAATTGACACTTGTGTAGCAAAGCTAGCCATTTAAGGTACCCTGTTCAATGAAAGCACAGCTCATCCTGCATTCCTCTCTTGCCCTTTGTGCGCTCATCGCCCTATTTTCTCTGTTCACTGCAAGTTCAGAAGGGCTAATGGAGAAAGTGCAGCAGTAATCTCCTCCACACATGAGGGCCAAAGGGCTGTGTGGTAGTTTTTCAAATAATTGAAATCCAGAAGTAATCGGGATGATACCATTAAGCTAACTGTATCCTGTCAAAGACCAACTTCATTTTTTTCTCTTTTTTCGTAAAGACAGTCATGCTTTTACATACCTAAAAATTTAAGTTGTTACATAATGTAGAATTACAGTGTTGCTACTTTAAAACACTGCATTGACTCCAGGCTTTACATTCAAGTATAGGTTAGTGGCTCTAAATCTTATAGTGGAAAAGGGAATGGTGTCTTAAAAACACCTTGAGGTACAAACAGGGGCACAACAAAACTCAAAAAGTTGTAAACTCAATTCAAGAACAGGTACACATAAGAAGTTACTGACAATTTGCATTTTCGATGATTGTATTTTCAAATTGAAATAAAAGAATTTTTTAGACAATTCAAGACACATTGTGTAACACAAATTGTCAAAAATTACAGAATAGTATTTGCATTTTACAAACATCAGTACACACATTTTCAAAACCCAATAGTTTTTAAACAATTTTTTCAACAGAAAAATTGCTACTTCATTTCCTTAATATACTAAGACAATTTTGTCTTCAACTAAAAGCTAAATAATATCCTGATATCGAGACAGGGAATAACTATCTGAATAGACTCAAGGGTAATCCGCCAATCTTATACTACGCATTTCGGGCATAAAGCCCTTCTTCAGGTATGGATATTCTTTCTGAAATTGTAACAGAAATGAATAGAATTTAATTAGACTAAATATACATTTTCAATAGCGCTCATGTTAGCGTTAATTTACAGTAAATATAAATAATACATCATAAATAGAATGGGTATCTTCACTATCCTGTGACGTACACTCATATATAGCTAGAGTATTGATCGTTCACTGCCTTAAAGTTATTCCAATCCTAAAGATAAGAGTAGAAATTAAAAGTAAAAGAGTATAACCATCATGCTCAAAGTATCTGAGACACTTTTAATATACATCTCCGAAATGCTTCTCTTTTGATCTGAGGTGGGACCAGTCGCTCACAAAAGCGCTGTGTCACGCTCAACAAACAGACCTAAGAGAAGACGCGGAGGTTAAAGATTGTTAAGATAATTTGTAAGTTTGACTCACCTATGAAGTGAATACGTTAGCCCTCCCTTGTTGGGATGCAGAATTATTGAAACATAGTGCTGTTCTCCGGCTTAACCTTCTCACTTATGGTTAGTGGACTAGCTGTAATTACAAATAGGTTGCAATCACTGTCTAACAATACGACATATCACATTTCATAAATCAGTTGGATGTCATAACTGTGCATACCTTAATGTGACTAGGTCGCCTCCAAACGTGGCCGCCAAAGGGAGGTGCGTATAGTTCTTTTGAAGCTCCACAAATTCTTAGTTGGATCTATAGATTTTGTTACATCTACATCTTTTTGTCGCTGTAAAGTGAATGGAGACAGTGTTCAGTAACTCAACTAACCCGACATAAAGTAGCGTGTTCATCACTACGAGGTAAGTGTAGGGATGTAATGTAATCACTTACCCGGGCCAAGCATTGTAGCAATTGCTGTCCCGGTGAAAAGCAGCGGGAAGTTCAGGGTCAGATACTGTAATCTGGATAGCACGTTTTTAGGTGCTCATCCGCACCGTTCTGTAGATTTAAAAATGGCCATACAATACTATCAGTGACCCTCAAAGCCCTGTAGTTTTACAATTTCTTTAATTTGAAACCCCTTTTCATAAAGGCAAAGGGAGGGGTTTATGGAAGTAGTTACGGTAGACATCTTGCTGAACCTCACCTCTTGGTACCTGGGCAGTATCGGGTGGAAAACGGAAGGCAAGATTTGAGTCAAGAAGGTAAGGTGATTGAGCGTGTGCAGCAAGAGGCAGAGGTCACAGTCAGTAAAGTAGGATGCAGCAGAACATAGCGTACTTGACTGGGGACTGATTAGGTAAACTATGCGCTGCTTGCCAGTGGAAAGTAAGTCTCATAGATGTCAGGTATAGGCAGATTCCGAAGGCAGCGCAGGCCTTCCCAAAGAATGGACGGCAAAAGCAAAGTGTCAGCACCCATTGTGCGAAATGAGCAGAACGACGCGCCGAACACCCGGAAGCCCCAGAAAGGCAGAAGGCCTTAAATGGGGGCCTTAGATGGGGAGGCCGGCTAGGAGGCTGCTAAGAGTTTTACAGTGTAGTCCTGCAATCAGAGGGGCAGACAGGCAACCAATGATGCAAACTCAGGTGGAAGAGCGTTGCAGGCTGTAAGGTGTAGCAAACTATGGTCTCTGCCACACATGGCGGCCATCTTCAAAGAGCAACTACTCAGATGAATGAAGAATTATTATTCCGGCATATGCCTCCTCCTGCATGCAGACAGCTTCAGGAGGGGCTTGGATGTCACTCTCCTGATGTAGCTGAAGATCTGGTCGAATTGAAAAGGGAATATTTTTGAAAATGAACATGACGACATGTCCAAATGCTTTTGATCGCAAACCTAGTTTTGGGTCCAGCTGGTTGCATACATCTATGCAACTGGTGCTCAAGCCATGAGCTGATCCCATACCCCTTGACATTATATCTTATCACCCTGTTGCTCTATACGAGCTAGCCTAAAAGATGCTGCCAAACTACAACATTTCACCTAGTTTGCCCAGTTCTCTGCCTGCTACGCCATCTACTCTGCTTATTCTCTTACTTTCTTTCCTCTTACATAATGAATACACAAAGCTAACTAGATGTTTACGCATAGTAGTGATCAATAGTTCCATCCAGTCTGTATATCTACAGATCTACTGCAATACCATACACTGTAGTTAGACTCGAGAGCTTGCTTTCCGCTACTATTATGATTGCATTATACATTACCACCTGCATGACAGAGCAAGGCAAACTATTTTCAGAGCCTTTTTACCATATCTATTTATGTGTGTCCACTCATGCAACTAACCTTTTACAGACACTCATCCAAGGCTCGCAAAGTCTACTACTCCACTCACATAGTCTAGTACATTTTATGAAGAGCAAGTACCATTTGGAGGGGAGGTTTAAAATTGTACATCTAGACTGGAAAACACCAGTCTTAACAGACAGGCCAGGAAGTCCAGCACCCAATGATGAAAAGGGTCAAGGTAAATGGCAAAGTTCTGCTTTATTAACAATCCATATACAGCAGGGACAGCAAGAAGCACAAAGGTCTCCAAAGCTCTTACGACCCTCCAATAGTAAACATCAGCTTTTAACCTCAAAATACGTCATGATTGACTTCACATTACGATCTTAGATACAAAAACCTACGGGGATCCGGAATGGGTTAGGGGAATTGTTTACATAGGTGTTAGTTTCTTCCTTGATCACGACTATCTGATGGCCCCACCTTTGACCACCCCTTAAGTGATGTAATTTTTTTTTTTTTTTTTAAAGCGCATCATCATAACAGATAATAGGCTACTTCAACAATTACAGGCGGCATCATTTTACGAGTTGCGATTGGTTGGCAGTGGGATTACCAAGCGTTAACTTTTTGGCAGGTCATCAGCACATGAGCAAACAGTGGTAGGAGGGTTGGGGGGGGGGTGAACAACAAGGAGCTGCTTTTTCCAATTAAATAATACATCCCTGATGTCCTAGGTCACAAGCCAGGACCTCAAGCTTTGAACTTGGCCTTGTCTGGCACCTTTTTTCTGAGAACTCGCGGTGAATGAAGGCATGGGCCTATCTGGGTCAAGAGTTGATGGATAGGCACTGTTCTCCATTTCTAAGTCACATCTGAGGAAACCCATTTTTTGAATTATTCTGCTCGACTTTTATTAGGATTTTAGCCCATATTAATGCAGGTGTCTTTATCCTCTCGGACCACTGGAGACTTGGTGGATCCATTCCTAACACAGTATTAAGCTTTAATTACTTGGCACCTGGCTTTCAAACGTGGTTTGTTCTTTTACTTAAGCTCAGAGGAAAGAGTCATAGGCTTTGGCATCATCTTCGGTTCTCCTCAGAGCTATCAAAACCTCCCTTTTGTGCAGTAACCTTAGAGGGGGTTATGTAGCCATTGCCTGGCCTGCACAGATATGTCTTTCAGTTAATTTCAGCACATTGAATCGCCCTAAGGCTTCTTCAATGCTTCCCAATCAGTACTGTGGCTCTGGCGCCGCCATTTTATTCCAAATGGCCGTCCGTTACATTTCTAAGTTCAGCAAGCTTTTATATTTATTTCGTTCAGCTTGCATTTCAGCATATTCATTGATGATATGTTACTAATGTATATTGGTGCAGGTAAGTGTCTTCATGTCTAAATGCAAGTTTGACCTAGTTTCCGTTTCTTCATGTTGAGTGCATATTTGCTTCAGGTCTAGTGTATCTATGCACGTCAGTCTAGCAGGGAGGTCACTTGCTCTCCTTTCCTTCAGTTACAGCATTTTCATTTCTTCTATAGCTTGCAGATTCAGCTCTTCTGCAACGGTTCCAAGGTAAGGTCTGTAGGGTTGTCTTAGAGAATAGCGTCCCTCACACTGGCAGTATAGAGGCGGAGGAGGGGCTGACGCTATGCATGACGCATGTGTGTCTCTCGACAAAATGTGGATACAAAATGTACTTTGTTTGCAGTAAATGTCTGATAAAGGTGTTTGTGCATAGCTGGCCTCTGGTTGGCAGCAGTATTCCAAACAGTGGGTTTGTGGTGGCATGCGCCACTTTACAGAAAGCACATTCACATTTAATTGGCCTGCAGGTCTGGTGGAATAGTAAAGAAATTGCAAGGCCAGATTCCTTAAATGAATGTCTTACTTCAGCGGTACACAAAAATGCTGTATTGTTTCTCATGTTATGGCTTCGGTACAAATAACTTCTGGTGACATTACAAATTATAAGTACAACTTTGCTTATCAACAATATTTTTATTAGCAAATTCTGCTAATCAATTTTTGAAAATTAAAGTATACCTAATTTATGCCTTGCTGTTCTACTTATTTATTGTTCACTTGTTAGGTGCTTATACAGCAAATAAATTCATTTCAAAGCGCCAATAGTTGAAGGGGATTTTAAATGGATCAGGAACCATTTGGTAGTGAGCCTACTCACTGTGGCTGTCTGCCTGCATCTTTGCAGCATTTTTAGGGGGCAGCGGGTAGCAATTCCTTTCCAGCCAACGACAACATGGCAGCTGAGCCACAAAAAAACAAAATTCAAACCACTTACACTGCACTCCAAAACGTACAAGTTGTATTGACATTGAAAATTACTTGGAAGCAAACCTACCAAAATGAGTGAGAACATTTGTATTACAAATAAATAAAAAGACAGTCAAACATCTGGTAAGTTTAAGGGAAGATCTACTTCGCAAACAACATTAAATGATGTTAGCTGCTGAGGGTGGCCTCTCTTAGCTTAAGTGAGTTTGGTTGAAAATGCGTATATTGCTGGGGGGGTGAGGAAGAGAGTAATTAGAGCGCATCTCAGGCACAGCGGGCCTTTCTACTCTGCAGTCAAGTTATTTTGACGGAACGCTTATTTGAAGCGACTTCTTGAGTTATTTTTGTGTTCCTCCCAGGTCAAGGCAGCAGCGAAAGGAGGATTTGGCGATTACCAACAGCACTGCCCCTCTTATGGTTTTACCACACACTACTTATTCTGGCACCAGGGTAGTGACACTTTGTGCTGGTCTTAATGCTGGAGCAGTGACTGGGTTTGCGCTGCATCTAGTGCCAATTATGTTTATTTGGATGCACACTGGTACAAGGCTATCCATTGCAATGGTTCTACCACAAATATATTGGTGTGATGACAGGTGCTAGAAGCAACATAATTCTGGTAACTGTGCCGGCTATTAAACATGGAAAACTCCTGCCTTTGTGCAAGGCCTAAAACAACACAAACTGGCCCTTACAACGGTGTTGCCACTTTCAGCTCCAGTTGCATAATTCAATATGGACAGTCTTAGCACCAACACACTTGCACATTTAGTCCTAGGTATTTGTACTGGAGCCACCACCAGCACAAGTATAGTACAGGCATTGTGTTAGCACTAACTCTTGTGTAGTTCCTTTCATTGGGCTAGCACTGAGACAAGTGCAAACCTCAGAATCACACTGGAATATAAATCAGCATACAGCTGTATCAAAAAATGTTGACCCAGATGCAAACACCTGACAATCTTTGTATGCTCCAGCTATAAAACTGCATTATATTCAAAGTTTGCCAATCCAAGAACACTCAGTTTGCAAAATCCAAATGTTGTTATCGATATAGTCACACTTTGACAATTTACGGGGTTTGGGGTAATCTCAACATCTACTAATCAAACCAACCAGCTAATTGTATTTTGGAAACTCAGTAGATTCCCAGTTTAATTGGCCCCGGCAGTATATTTCCAGTTTGTACAATTTGTGAGTTATGCCATAATTGACACTCTAAATTCTCCATTCGCACAATCCCATAAAAACACGCTGTTTGACCACTGCACGAAGTGTGATCCAAGTGTCACAATCCCAGCATATGATCAGTTTTGAAAATCAGTAATTGCCTAGTTTGAGGGTCTCAGTTCCAATTCTACTCAGTTATACAATCTCAATGCATTTTCATTTGGCACAGTTCCAGTATATTCTGCTTTACACCCCTGTATAGGGCCCCAAGCCCACAAATAAGCCACCAACATCCAGGATTGCCAGAACACACCCAACAGGATTGCCAGAGATACACCCACTTAACGATTTAACAATTCTAGCGTAGCGCCAATACATCATTCCAGTTGCTCCAAACAAACCCAGCATACAGACAATTCCAGTATAATCCAAGTTTGCAAAATACCAGTTTTCCCATAGTGTGCACAACGCCAGTGGACTGGTCAACTTCATAATCAGAGATCCCAATGCATAGTCATTTAGGCAAATATTGAAAAGCAAAACAAAAATAAGTGTTTATGCTTGGAAAACATGAAAGGATACTTGTGACAAAGATGACTATAATGGAGCTTCCAAAGTATATAAACTAGCAGTCATAGCAGCAACAAAATGATATTTGACAGCAGACTTGCCAAAGCCCAAAATGAATCCAAAGAACTATTTAAAATTATAAAGGAACTGTAAATCCCTTGCACCCACTAAAGACTGCGAATGGTGTACCTCCATACAAGAAGCTGTGCTGAGGAAGCTGGATCCGATGATCAAAAAGACTATCCAACCAAATAAAGATACTCTGCCATCAGAAATACATTCTCAAAATAATGCCTCCCAGAATGATGGAAAGTATACATTTAATTTTAACTCCCCCCCCCCCCCATTCCCCCCATCTGAAGATGAGCAGGCTCTAATCATTGCCAATCTCAAACCCACAAGTTGTAAAGGGGATGTGTGTGCAGCAATTAGAATTAAGCCATCTACTCCAACTTTAATTCTAACCTCATGCAAATTTGTTTCAGGGAAAGTCATGTGCCAGACACTCTTAAGGACGCGTCGACTACTCCTCCCAGGCCTATGCCCGCTAGCTCCGGCCAATTATCAGCCATCACTAATGCCCCTTTTATTTTAAAGATTTTAGATCATGTTGCATACATACAGTTATAAGAATATCTGATTAATCGGACACTTTTAAATAAATGGCAGTCGGGCTTCAGGCAAGGACACTGCACCAAAACCACATTAATTGACCAGAAATCAAGATTACTGCAAATCATGGACAAGGGACAGACCGCAATGCAAATGGTGCTGGATCTGTCAGCAGCTTTCGATCTGGTTCATCACGCCCTTTTAGTCACCAGACTCAAAGGAGGTGGCTGCTTTCTCAGATAGAGCTGCAGGCTGGATTGAATCTTTTTTGAACAACAGACATTGCAGAGTTTGTACTGAGGCGGCAGAGGCTCTTCCGGCACCATGGTTTTATGGGGTTCCCCAGGGGGCTTGCCCGTCACCTGCCCTCTATAACACTTTTCAGTTCCTCTCTTCAACATGCTGGTGAAGCAAGCTATCAGATTTACAAACTATGCGGACGATACACAGTGTATCATCCCACTGTCGGGCAATAATGAGGCAGATGTTAGGAACAAACCGAATATATGATGATTCAAGCGTGGATTGTCGAGAATGGCTTAGCACTTAATAAAGAGAAAACAAATTGATGGTGGTAGGTACGGAAAAGATTGTTGAAATTGGGACCCGACTACAAGGCCTTTAGATTATCAAGCTGTGAAATCTAAACTAAGAACAAAGTTATAACATTTGGGATCTTTTTAGATCAACATCTGAAGATGCGTGCCCAAGTGAGTAGCTTGGTCTCCGCCACAGCCTTCTATATAAAGCTACTAGCACACCTTTGCCCATTCATTTTCCAAGCCAACTGTGAGCAGAGCTATTGTGTTGCAAAATCGATTATTGTAGCAGCCTTCCGATAGGACCCATAATGTTCGAGGCTACAAATTATTCAGAATATTGCCATCAGGGTCATTACCGGTCTTGGTCGGAGAGACCATGCCTCAAATGCTAGACGCGACGTACACTGGCTCCCCATCAAGGCCAGGACTGAATTTCGTCAGCTGGTGATCAATCATAAATGCACGAGTGGCTCTAGTCCATCTGAAAGATGCCACGACCAACAAATATTACATGAGGAACCTTCGATCCAATAAGACCAACCAACTTAAGATCCCTAAATGCACCCTTACTCAGACATCCAAATGTGCATTTTTTATGGCAGCTCGCAGGGCTTGGAATGCTATCCCTCCGGATCTCAGAAAACTGAGCTCTACAGCGTGGTAAAAAAATAAATAAATAAATAAAAATGAAAAATAAAAACCACTAAAGACACTGCTGTTCAGATGATTGACATGATGTTCCCCTCGGGATGGTTGCCTGGCTCTGTGTGCTTGACTCTTTCTCCATGTTGCGCACTTAAACCTCTGGGTAGCCAGGTGCGCATTATAAATATAAGTAAAGCAAAGACATACCCCTGCATATGGACATTCTGAGAAGCTCCTTATGCATGCAGTTCACATAATCCCAGTATACAGAAGAATTCCAAATCTAAAGGTCATGTTTAGCAACTCAGCTGGAAAGAAAACATAACAGAATGTACATCACCTCACTAGCGCATAGCAAGGTATTAATATGTAACAGAACAATCTATTCTGACCAGATGACTGTAAATGCTAAAGTGTAGCTTTAATTGTGATGTGATATACCATGTAGTTAATGTCACTTCATCTGTATAATAAATTGATATAGACTCAATTGTTCTGTGTCCTCATCCAAACATGAGACGGTTAATGCTTAGGTAGCTGTGGCATCTCCGCTTGTGAACCTATACAACAGTTAAGTCTGTCGATAAATATCATTCTCAATAGATTTACAACATATATATTCTAAATAGGTTCCTGTACACCTTTTTTTTATCAACATCTATACATTGATTTTGTCCTTATGCCAACTCGTGTTAAGCCTGAGCCAAAAACCATGTGCGTCATAGAATATACTTTTATCATCAATGACAATGAACTAATCACTGAAAAGAAATACAGATAAGTTCAGGTTAAAGTGAGGCGGAATAGCAAAGAAAACAGCACATTAAGTAACTTTCAAGTGTTGGGGTCATCCCCCAACATACTTATTGTTTAACACAAATATCAGTGCTATATAGTGTGCTTAGAGAATCCCTTCACCTAGAAGGCCATTGTGATCCTATATACAAAAAAAAAATGTTGGGACGCTGGGTCCGCACCATGCCACCACATCGTAAAAAACTGTTCCCATTCAACTGTTTTTGTGCATTTAGCTTGACTATTTATCAAGATAAATAATGGATTTCAATATTATTTAAAATATAACTTGTCCTCTCACCTTATATAAGGTAAGCTGAGATATTCCTCCTAGTCTGGTAGGTCTAAATACTAATGCTCTGTTGAGTAAAAGACAAGAAAATTGGTGCATTGCTGTGCTTTTTAAAAAAAATAAATAAATAAAAAAAAAAATCAAATCTAGGAGTGTTTACACTACTATGTCCATACAGTTGGTATAAGGACACTTATCAGCATGGTGAGATCAATGCTCACCTGGGGAAGCCTATAGTGCCGTCTCCAAAAAAAGCACCACACCACATAACAAAACAGCACGCATTGCAAAGTAGGACCTGTACCCATCACACCAAGACACAGCTTTCCACCTACAGAAAAAGTGAAGGAAAAAAGAAAAGAAAAAAAAAGGCATACCAGAAAAAAATATGGAGTCTTTTATGTCAATAGACTTTTGTACTGCACCATATCACCAGTGTAGTAGTTGTAGCACCTCAGCTCAACCGGGGAGCGGTGCATTGCACCTCGAGCACGGGTATCCAGACCACAGTCTTCTGGAGGAAGGTAAGCAAGCGGAAGATGAGAAGATAGTGCAGAAATATATACTACCAACAAAAGGGAGCGAGGGATGCAGAAATATACACTACCAACAAAGGGAGCGAGGGATGCAGAAATATACACTACCAACAAAGGGAGCGAGGGATGCAGAAATATACACTACCAACAAAGGGAGCGAGGGATGCAGAAATATACACTACCAACAAAAGGGAGCGAGGGATGCAGAAATATATACTACCAACAAAAGGGAGCGAGGGATGCAGAAATATATACTACCAACAAAAGGGAGCGAGGGATGCAGAAATATATACTACCAACAAAAGGGAGCGAGGGATGCAGAAATATACTACTACCAACAAAGGGAGCGAGGGATGCAGAAATATATTACTACCAACAAAGGGAGCGAGGGATGCAGAAATATACAATACCAACAAAGGGAGCGAGGGATGCAGAAATATATACTACCAACAAAAGGGAGCGAGGGATGCAGAAATATACACTACCAACAAAGGGAGCGAGGGATGCAGAAATATACTACCACCAACAAAGGGAGCGAGGGATGCAGAAATATACTACTACCAACAAAGGGAGCGAGGGATGCAGAAATATACTACTACCAACAAAGGGAGCGAGGGATGCAGAAATATATACTACTCACAAAAGGGAGCGAGGGATGCAGAAATAAAAAGGGAGCGAGGGATGCAGAAATATACACTACCAACAAAGGGAGCGAGGGATGCAGAAATATACTACTACCAACAAAGGGAGCGAGGGATGCAGAAATATACTACTACCAACAAAGGGAGTGAGGGATGCAGAAATATATACTACCAACAAAGGGAGCGAGGGATGCAGAAATATATACTACCAACAAAAGGGAGCGAGGGATGCAGAAATATATACTACCAACAAAGGGAGCGAGGGATGCAGCAGAGAAAAAGGTTGATGTTGGGTGGCAGGAGAGATGCAGGGTACGTTTTGAAAAGGCACATTAAGGTTCAGTCATCAAAGCTGCCTGCCATCACCAATGTACTCGACTCAGAGGGGAACATTGTAAAGCCCTTCCCAAAGCCCACCCAAGATTTTACCCTCGCCCCCCAATTTCACCCTGCTATAGCCAATATAGAGTGAGTCAGGTCACCTTGAAGACTTGGGAACTTGTAGGCAGGCACTATTGGCCAACTGTTCGCCGCTGGCTGCCCTCCTCCCGCCGCTACCAGACATTCCCGTCAGAATCTTCGGTTTCTGCTTTACCTGGGGGACTCCAGTGTGTATGAGACTTGGCCTGCGTGCCATTATCCCCAATCAACGCCCCCTCACCCAAACCCTGTCAGTCCCCCCCACCCCAATATCCTTATACTTGGCTGTCAGCTTAGCCTTTACTGGATTAAGACTTGCTTTTTTTTATGCAAAGTGCAATACAAATTTGCATCTAGCTGAATTTTTAAAATGCCTATCCCTACATTATTTTATCACAAAAGATCTAGTTTTGCATTTCGCGTTATTAATCACATATTGCACATAGTTTTGCCAGAATTTCCAATAAACAGGACTGATTTATTACAACTGCAAAACTTCATCTACTTGCTACTTGGATCTACCATGTTTATAGTGCACACCAGAACCCGCTTTTTCCCTTTGGCGAAAGAACTGATGATGGTTTGGCAAATTGCTTTCTCCAATTGACCTTTTTAGTGTGTACTGGTTACGGTCAGATAACCAAAATATTAAATACCAAAATTAAAATAGTCGCATCAGGTGTTCTATCTACTCAATGTTGTGAAGGACTGAACCTGTTCACTGGAGGTCCTGCTAAGTTCAGAAAAACATCATACACCTAATCTTTGCAGCAAGTGTGCATTCTTGGCTTTGCCCGTTTCCATCACTCAGCAAAATTCTACTAAGTTTCATTTACAAATTCACGGTGGTTCATTTACAAATTCAAAAGGGGGAGGAGCCACCAGCTCTAGGGTTTTACTTTGTAAATAAAGTAACCTACCTTACCCTCAAATACACAATGTGTGATCCTACTGTTGTGGGCTAACTCGATCACATCTGCCCACCATGGCTCAATGACATTGTCAATGCAAATTCCAAGCTTTTCAGAGTTGTCTGTCTAGCATTCTGTTTCGCTCACCCTTCTATTGGCTGTTAAAACGTATATCTTATTTTGTAAACTGCACTCAGAACTTTGCTTTAAATTGCTTTCAGGGTTAGCTCTATAGAAAATGTTATAAGCAAGTCTGTTTAAATCCATATTGTTCTTAACGAGAGGTGCTCAACTGGCTGTTTTTTTAGCTACTGTGCAGGGATGGCATCAGGGCTTTCAACCCTTTCAAATGAAAGGAGCCTCGAGCCTCAGGGCCCTCCCCCCGCCCCAAAAACAACTGCTCCCATGTTGCCAGTCTTTAGTATTATAACATGACAATAGATTCTTTGCTATATTTTTTTTTATCAGGGGCTGCAGTGCTCGCGTCGCAAGCTTGGGACTTGAGCACTGCAAAGCGCGTGTTTAAAGTAAATGAATACACCTTTGTGTTAAGAGCCCCCCCCCCCCCCCCCGATCACCACAAGACCGCCAGCCAGCAGGGAGCTGAAACACTTAACGCCCACTGAAAAGCTAAACATTCTTCACAAGCAAGGGACTGAGGTGGAGGAACCAGTGTTAAAAGATGTGGTGATAATCAGTGGGTATTTAGTGTTTCAGCTCCCTGCTGGCTGGCCGTCTCGTAATAATTGGCAGCTATTAACCCGGGGCTGCATTTGTCTCCATCATTATGTATGCACCCCATGAGTACCTCAGGTGGTTTCCACTCTTAGCGAGGGGTGCCCCCCCACCATCATCATCATGTTGAAATGGGCCCCCTCCCTTCTTCAGTCGGGAATGCTGGAAGGACAAGGTGGAAGCACCTGGGAGGCTCATAGACAAACTAAGGCAGCAGACGGGACTCTATGAGGAAGCCAAGTAAATTCACAAGAATCACAGAGAACTAAAAAAAAGCATAAGTGAGAAGAAAAAAAAAATAAAGAGATCGGTCAAATAAGGCAAACAGTTCAAACCTACAGCCAAGGGTAAGATTTTAGGATCGAATTATAGCATGGCGATAGGTCACCGAGGGGTGGATTAATTGAAAAGGAGGGCGTTTGGAAGGATGGATGAGAGACAGAGGGGGAATGAAATCCTGATGATCGAGTGAGTATAGAGTCTAGAGATGGAGATCTTGTGCTAGCCGGATAAACTGCACCTCAATCCTGTACTGAGTATAAAGTGGTCAGATATTAGCGCATTTCTGCAAGCGGGAAGACTTGAGACTATGCAGACAAAGGCGTTGAACTTTTTCAAAACCTACTGATGACCTTCTGAATAAAGTGTTCATTATCACTCACAAGAGGGTCTTAATGAATTATAGATCATCAGTAGCCATATGTGGGCGCCTCGTACCTTCAGTTGCCTTTGCATCGATTTCCCGTTTACACATACACGCTATACACGCCAACCCCGGGCCCGACAAACTCTGATTCTCCAGAGATCCACTAAACCAATGCGCCATTACCCCACGCATCAGAAATCATTGCAGATCAAGAACAAGGCACGCCCTTCAGGAATGATGGGCCATGGACAATTACATATTTGTTTATTTTTGGAAACACGGCGGGTAAACTCATAGCTACCTATAAATGTTGAAAGCCACGGGAATACAACACACTCAATATTACAAACAGGATTTAACAATGCAATCAAAGCGCATAAGAACGCAAATAAATGGTTGACTTTAACGTGGCACGCGTATGGCGAGCAAGCCCACATGTACTGTATAAGTTATCACGGACTAAAATATTCATCCGCAGCACTTGCATTTTGTAATGGGGAACCAGTAGGTTACCACGCAACCACCCATTAAAATATATCAAGGAGATAAAGCGGTGCGCGTTAAACACATTTTGATGAAACTCATTCCCGTGTGCTGGCCCAAACAACAAGAAATACTCTCTCTAGACTTGTGAGCAGCTGCTTTAAGATGCCAATGGCACGATGCGCACAATCGCAAACGCGTTCCAACTGTCATTTTGTTTAAACATTTATGAAATCTGATCATATTCTGGGTATCACCTTTTTTTAAATAAAATGTGCATTTGTGGTAGAGTGCTCTCGGGGGTGGGAGTAAGGGGGCTCGTTCGGCACAGCTCGCCCATTTAGGGTAGGTGAATAATGCATTCTGGTTAATAGTTGAGAAGTATGGAGATTTCATTCCATTTTTCCCACACGGAGACGCTTGCAATAACAGATAACTAAAGACAGAAAGGGGTCTACACAAAAGAGTTGCAAGGACATCACAGCTATTAAATCGAAGATTCAATGCAGAAATACCAGACTAGAAAGTCCATGCCTAGACATCGAGGAAATGGAACCAAATAGTGAATACACGATCCAAAAGAGACCAAAAGACAATGAGGGTTCCTAGAGCCGCTGCACTGACCCATCACTTCTGTACATGAAGGAGGTGGGGGGCACGGAAATAAAAAACAAGTCACAAATGAACGGAAGGACACGCAGTTCTAAAAGCAAATGAGGTTTGTCTTATGTGATGAATCTGATTAGGTAATCACTCCTCTCCCAGGGATAGGCCCTCTCCTGTTGCCAGGGGATGGCACTAGGGGACTGAGACATTGTCAGATGAGCCATGCTGTCAGTTTTTCCACTTTTAGGGAAATCCCCTCCTTTCCTTTATGACATGGTTTTGTAGAAAAGGAAACGGCAATCCCGACTGATAATTCCCTATAGTCACGACTCAAGCTACACAACTGGGACGAGGGATAGAGGAATGAAGATCTGCAGAGTCTGGAAACCAACAACACGCTCTAGTTGTTGGAAAGAGGGGTGCTGTGCCAGGATCTTTAAAACCCCAACAGCTGTTACAGGGATGAGAGAAACTGACAGGAGCAGATCAGCTCCTGCTGGAAGAAGGAATAGCTCAGCAGAGCCCAGCTGCACACTAGGCCTGCAGATGAGGGAGGAGCAGACCGAGTGCTGCCCAACGCTGAAGGACTGCCGATACCGCCAAGAAGGAGAAGCAGGAGAGTCAGAGCTCTCGCTGTGCCTGCGCATCAGAGGAACGCTGCCCCCGGACGCCAGGCGAAGAGCAGAGAAAGGACAGGCCGCTTCTCCAACCTGCAGGCAAATTGCATCAAACATGGAAGCTCACAAGGGACACTGCACATAACCGGTGAGCCCAGCTGGGGAAAAAAGTGTGCCGCTTAGGTGCTTCACGGCAAATGCTGTGCACTGTGGGTGAGGGCGGACAGCCCTGCAGAGGTGACAAAATTAACATGCTTTGAAGAGGACGGTCGCTAATCCTTTGGGCATTAAAAGCCTGGCAAAGGCTGAAACCTGACGTGAGTTTAATTCACACACACCAAATTGAGAAACATGTGGACCTTTTGTGAGAAGCCCTGGCAGAACAGTGAACCAGGCACTTGTGAAGGAATCTAGCCGGGCAGTACACCAGGTGCTATGCGAGTCTGGAAGCCACACGCAAATAGTGGAAATGCGTAAAGAGAATCCCAAGGAAGGAAGATATAGGTCTTCGGATTTTGAATTGCATTTGTGACACAGAGAAGAATCTCGAAGAAGTTTGATGCCCTTAGGATTTTTAAATGCATTACATGTGGAAAGGACCTTGGTAGGGGTGTTATTTCCACATGAGTGAATTGCAAGGCCTAGGGGAGAGGGTTAACCTCTTGGGCTACATGGAACTAAGTATTAATTTGAACTTTTGTTTTGTTGGAAGAAACCTGGGGAAGGGAACCATTCCCAGGAACTGTGACCAGCTCAGTGGAAATCTTTTTGTTGGAGTTGAATTTAACATTTATGTACTTTTCACGCCAGAGATAACACACAACACTTAAGGGTTAATTTTAGTATGCAAGGGCTAGCATAGGAGTTCGGACACAGAACATTTTTGCTTTGGACATCTTAGGGCAGACCCTTCATTTTTGGTTGAGTTTTGGAAATACCTCTAGAGTAGGGACAGTAAGGCCTTTTTTTAACCCCGTTTATTATTTGAATAAACGTTTGTAACCACTCTGCGTTTCATTCCTGGTTCCCCTTACTTAATTGAACTACAATGAGCAAAGGTTCCCTCCTACTGCATGGGGGGGGGGGGGGGAGGAGCAGGTAGCGGCTGTGCACCAGTTTATAAGAATGCTATGCACCTTAAACCAAACTCTGGATAATATGAATTCTTGCTGTAGAGTCAAATTTAAGCTTAAGAATTTCAATAGAAAGCACACCTTGAGAATAATAAGCTCCCAGGTTTCGATTCTCGAGTGGAAGTTTCAGCACAGTGTCATTTGCCCGGCAGCACTTCGTTATGCCAGAAGTGGACTCATTTGTCACAGCAGGAGCGTGTTCTAACAAGGCTACCATAGGATGTGCCATGGATCCAGCAATACACAGATTTGAAAAGTAGATACACAAAATAAGGGAATCACTCAGGGAGCGAGGGCAAGAAGCCGGTTGCACAGGAGCACAATGAGGGATGCTGCCAGGGCAGCATAGAAATCACTGGCTCAGAGGTGGCGCTCCACATTCTGCCACAAAACTCAGTGCCCGTCATAAGTATGGAACATGCCGGGGGTGGAGTGGTTGGAAGAGTAACTCTTCATTCCCCTGAGCGATCAGAACCAGAGTCCCATCCGGAAAGCAGTTCCATCTCCAAACCAGAACTGGCAACATTTGGCTATACAGAGGTTTTGGACTACGCTTAATACAGCATAGTCAATGGAGAGGCATCGGTTGGGGGGGTGGGGGGGGCAGATCATCACCCAAATCACCTGGATAAGCACAAGCTGCTGATTCCAGCTCAAAGTACTAACATTTCCACATACCCTATATACAGGATATAGCACCCAGCAAAGTTTAGGATCATCTCGGTTTCTGGAAAAGTCACCCTGCAAATGCCAGTTGGAGAGCTTCTTTTTGGTGCGCTTCCGAGCTATGGTTAGCCTCTCTTGCACCAACCAACATCACTGGTGGATGGGTGCCTCCTGCTGAACAGGGTCGCCTCTTCCAAGCTCCTCCACCCCAGTTTGTCCCCTTTCCCAGTCTCTGGTCTGCATCATAGTCCGCCCCCTTTCCTGTAGAGCTCCGAGCTTTTACTATTACTCTAAATTAGTGTGTTTAGTCAAACACTGAGTTTCACTCTTTTCCCCACATTCAAGATTGGTGAATCGTGCTGCTTTGCTCCCTTGGAAGCGTTTTCCCCACGCCTGGTAAGATACCTTATTTGTGGCTATGTGAAGAATCCCGCCGATCCCTCTCTAAAACCCTGCCTAAAGTCTGCTCCCAGGTGGCCTTGGGAGGGCAGACTCTTCTTGATCCCACCCTGGGGGTGGTGTACTGCGGGAGGATCACCTGGGTGGAGACGAGGCCCAGGACAGTGAAGAGATTCTGTGGGATGAGGCACTGTATTTTTCCTCTGCCAGAAGAGGTTATGGTTTACTGTCATTTTAATATCTCTCAACCTCCTGTTAAAACTAAGGTGGTAACACCTACGGTTATACTATCCAAACATATTACACCAAAAGAACAAATCGTTTGTATCCTTAAAACCAAATAACCTCCTCAATACCAAAGGGATACTACAAGGAATGGTGAAAGTGTTGCTTTCTCTACACCTTCTTCCTCTAATAAGGTTGAAACCTGACATCCCCCTTTTAAAAATAAGGGAATTCAATCTACCCTTAAAAATAACCAAGATGCAGAAAAATCTAACTTTTCTAAAACAAACTACATGTCCCAGAATCCCATAGGAACCAGGACGAAGAAGAGGGCTGAAAAGGCATGTAGAAGTGGATAACAGGCAAGTAGGCCTAACCGCCAGGGTCAGACAATTAACAGTAAGGGCCTGCACCTGAAATCAATTGCCCCCATCGAGAGGCATAAAGGGCTGTAGCAGGAGGGGGAAGCAGGAAGGAACTGGAAGGCTGGCAGTAGTAGCAGAAGGAGAAGAGCATGAGAAAGTGTGGTCACTTCAGGGACGCCGGGGCAAGAGGAAAGCAGATTTCACCTGCAAGTTCTGAGAGGGTCCTGTTTTCACAAACCCTGCCTTGCCAAGGCTGCTCTGAGAAAGGCGTGCTGAAGTTAAAGATCTTGCCAGGTGCACCGGCTCCGATTGCACACTGAGGCCCATGTAGAAGCCAGGCGAGGAACAGAGGAGTGAAGGAGACTCCTTGTTAACAAGGGCGGACCGGAGACACCCATGTTGCAGAGGGGTGTGGGTCAAAGATTGCCTAAAGTGGCAGCAGAAGGAGAAGAAGTTGTCAGGAAGTGGAGGCAGGCCGCAAACGTAGTGTTCCTGGAGCTGGCGAGTGAACTCTGTTCAGGTTCACTTTGAAAACCTTGCCAGTAACTGTTACATGCTCCATATTAATTTGCATAAGAGTGGGAGCGAGTAGAAACTGTTAGACGCTGTGAAGAGTGTTGTTGACAATGGAAACGTATCACGCACACTTGCAATACAAGAAAAGCTTTTCCATTTCCCATTGTTAAACTGTTAGAAGTTACGGAAGTGGTTGTGTGTCTCCAATTAAGAAGGGGAATGCTTTTAAATCACTCTGACGCTGACTTTCAGAAATTGTTACAAGACTTATTACATCACAGAGAGGTTGCGTGTGAACAATTGTAGCTCCCAACCTCAGTCACAGCAAAGCTCTGTGTTAACAAGTGGGAAAATAATTGTGTACGATTCGTTAAAGATCTTCATCAAAGAGTGGTTGTGTGTACCTAAATCTGATTGTCTTTTGAAGATTGACCCTTGTAACATCAAGAACAGATATTTAGAAGTTAGTGAGCTGACGAGAACAACAATCATTAACCAACCCAAGAGGCAAACCCTTTATATAGTGAAAGCCAGCCCTGTTGAAATCTGCCCACCTGAATTCTGAGGCTGCTAAGTTATTAAAGGTCCAGTGTCCTCTGATACAAGTGTGATATTGTTATCCTAAACTGGAAGTGTGGCAATACAGCTTCAGCGTAGCTACTGGAACCAAGAAGGTGTGAATGAAGCTGGGGAAGGGAGCTGGGTGCTCGTGCAAAGATTAAGTCAACAATCTGTAATGCTGAGACCGTTGCAGCTTAGAGAAAAGCAGTCTGGAAGCAAAGATAGATTATACTGGTGGCAGTAAAACGGACAGAAGAGGCAAAGAGGCTGCCCTTTTCCTATAACGTAGGAAAGAAGAGTACTTTGCCTAACTGTGGAGGTCGAAAAGGCTGGTCTTTAAAGTGCCTAACAATCATAAAGTACAAAGTTGAAGTAGAACTACCAGAACTGTGGTTGTGTAGAAAACGGTCAGTGGATGTTACATTAAAGGTGGTTGAAGTAATAGCATAATGTGGAGTCAGAGACTGGTTCAACAGTACCAGTAGTAGAAGGGTGGTTGTCGAAAGGAAAGCAACACCCTAAGAAGAAGCAGCCTGACAATTACACCAAAGACACTGAACAGGTTATAAATACTTAGGTTGTTGAAGTAGTACATTTATTCTTTGAACTGTGGCAAAACAATCCTGTAAAGAGGATATCCAGGATTACCATTGGTGCCATTTTCTCAGCTGGAATTGCATGGGGAACTTTCATCAAAAAGTTGGAGAACTGTTACCCATGGATTTTTTTGTTTGTTTAACTTTAATATCATTTTGGAGCTTACAAGAACTGGTTCAAGATATTACTTTTCCTTTTGAACATTTGGGGAAATTGACTTTGAACAATCCTGGGGAAGGGATTTACCCTGGACAGGTGAAGGTCATCTGAATTACTGGTGGTTTGATATTTACTTATTAATGTGGTTTATCGTTTACTTTGAATGCGTTCATGGTTTAGTGTGAGGGACAGTTTTGGTTATGCTAGGAGTGACCCCCCCTTCGTTCTTAGAATAGGTAGGGAACTTTGTGATAGAGGAGGTTTATTGAGGATTTATTTACATCTTTTTATTTTGATAAAATGCTTGTGAGAAAACCACAAGAAGTTGTCCGCCTAGCATTACTGAATCCTCACACTAAGCTTTGCTTCCCTGTTGGTGGATCAATTCTTGCTGGCCTAACCAGGCATAAAGTCACTCACCCACTCAACTCTCCATAAGCACCCCAAATCTTACTAAATGGGGCAATTGTAACTCAGCAATCACTTGAAACACAAACACACACAACCTGTGCCCAATTTTCTTAAGACATGAGTTTGGTCTGGGATCACTCAGCAGTTTAGTGAATCCAGTTTTCATGTTTAAGTTGCACAACATACACCAGGCTAACATGAAAACATGTTAGTTTGTGCCTCAGTCCAGGAGAAGTTTTAAAGAACCATATAATGCTACTATGGTAGATGCCTCTCACCAGCAACAACTAACTGAAGTAAAATGCACGGCTCCCGTGTAAGAGACTGTTTAGAACACCAATGTATCTCACAGAGACGGGAGGACCAAAATGGAAAAACTAGCATTCACTGCAAACGTATAGTCTATTTTCCATCAAACCGTTCATTAGATGCCAACACAAATAGCATGTTCTTGCCTCGGGTTTCACTTTGTTGGTCAATCGTTTTACAAACAGCACTGGCAACAAGTTAGAACAGGTTGTACCACATGCAACAGCTACTTTCAGGTAACGGACACCCAATTTTATTTGCTCCTGCGTGTCCCAAGTGTAGATTTTGCTGCCTTGTTAACTCACCAATGTTTGTATTTGTTGATTTATCATCACCCCACTATTTATGTTTTGGCAAACGTGCATTTTGTCTTCGAGTGTCGGTTAACTAATCATTTCATTGTGTATTTTGTTTACACAAAAAAACCTTACACAAATCGATAATGACACCAACATTACAAGACATAATTCCATAAATGTTGTGAGACAATACAGAACACTTAATTCCACAATTATTAAAAAAACCTTATTTACAAATCATCCATCTCATTTTTGACGATAACCAAAATCGTTTCATTTTCCAATCTCATAAAACAATCTCTACTAAAATTATCACAATAGATTTAATCTTAGCAAAAACTAGTATACAATTTTCCTAATCTTCCAAGAGGACAAAGATTGCAGGACTAACCATAACATTTCATATGAGGTATTTCTAAAGTCTCTCACGTAGCTCCTAAAACATTCTCTTGAAGGCCGGATAATTTCAGCCACTCAAGAATAATGCGGGCTACCGTTTTCTCAGACTTCTGGTAATGCAGACATAACCCATTATCCACATTGGTTCTCTACCACAAAAAACTGCTTGAATAGGCAACAGACTTAAATGAAATCTTATCATGGTATAGCCACATTTCCTAGATGGATAGCGTTCTAAATAGGGTTCACAATTACCAAATGCTTTGTGAATGCATAGAAGATCTGTCAATCTTCTCTATTTGACCAAATAATTCTGTAGATTACACCATTCGAGCCTCCACAGACTGGTTTTAGAAGACCATGGTTTCCACAAAACCTGTTGGGGAGCACAACCCAGAGATTAAGAGTTCTTGCATGTAATTTACGACATGGCAATTCGTTGCCTCTGGGACACTGGTCCTACATTATTCAAAAAGCGTTCCTCTTGGCGGATCCAGGGGTTTCTTACACAGTAAGATACGCTTCACAAGAGTCTTATATTGAGCGACAATAAACCTAATTCCAATGTAGGTTTAAGATCACCACCCCAATTATATCCTGCATACCCAGCCTCAAACACCAAACAAAAACACCCACCTACCTCTACCACAGCAGAAACCTAAAAACCCCCACAATTCCACACCCCACTGAACACAATACAGAAAACGAAAACCAATTACTCACAAAATCACCCCCCCCCCACACACACACACATACACACACCCCCCTCCTACAACAAACACCTAACCTGCACCAACTAAAAACAAACGCAGCACAGCAAGTGGTTTCTCCAAACTGAAACTACCAACAGTATATCAAAGCTCTCTACCACTTCCCCACTAATTAAGCCCTCCCAGCCCTCCTTCCTTTTCAGGTATGCCAAAGCACCTGGAGACCACGAAAATGGCAGCAGTGCATGGTATAAATCACAACAACAAAACATAATAAAGCACTGCCATTGCACTAAGGTAACCACTTGGTTTAGTAATTAATTCCAGGCTCGGAATTTCTGGGAACTATTTAGCCCCTGGATAACGCCTAAAAGAGCCTAGCTAGCGTGACACCAACAGCTACCAGGAGCTTCATGTGGCTCCCCAAGGCAAATGGCGCAACACAAATACCCATTTGATATTAATTATTGCGACGATTCACGGAATCCTGTTTCTTCTCTTCAGAGGGAAGCCCTACCCACTATAGGGCTAGGGGAGTGGGGTGAGATTGCTACCCAATGGTGCCCCTAGGGGTGTTAAAAAGCAGGATGACCTCATATGGAGAGTCTGCCCTCGGGGGGAGAAGGGCTCTTGTTCTGTGAAAGACCTCTGTAAACCCTTGTACGCAGAAGCCATGGCCCTAGCGATGACTCTTCCCCTCCCATCCTATCCCACCTTTAAGAACAGATAGGACTGAGGGAACCAAAAAACCAAAGAAACAGAGAACAACAGTAGAAGGGAGTACAACAGTATTGAGACAAGGTGGCCACTGGGAGGCATGAAGAGAACGTCAGAGGAAGTGACAACAAACAGTGATGCTACACTGGGGCTGGTCCAGCGCTACAAAGTAAAGACCGAAGAAGGGCTAGAGATGTTCGGCAGCAGGAAGAGCAGTGAGGGAAGCTAGCATCCATTCTGCAATGCCCGTGAAATTCAAATCCACACTGTTCTAAATGTCGAGAGACAATCAGTCTCGGAAGAAGCCGCCGAGAGGAATCGCACAAGCTAGAATAAGCCCAACTCGCTGCAGAAGGAAGAATCCAGTGGTGACGTGGCCTCTCCATGTGGGCCCCTACAAACACACCGAGAACGTGGCCACAACGGCTGCAGCAAGTCGAACAGACCAAGGTGGAGGAAAACAAGAATATGTGCTGAATATGTGCAGAACCAACAGTGACCTGAGACCGCGGGAAGAAACAGTAGCACTCCCCAGTGAAGATGTGGCTAACGGAGTTGTGAGAAAGCCGGGCAGGGTCCAGGGAAGAGTCAAGTATTCCTCAGGAATTATCTCCCTCATCACAGTGGTGACCCGAAAAACCATAAATCTCAATAGTGTCTGAGGAGTGAACTCCCTTGTCACAGTGGGAAAACCAACACGTCAAAGATACCGAAAGGACCAAGAACTGCCAAGAAGCAATCTCCACAATAGTCAAGAAATAAAAAAAGTCCCAAGGACCAGCACTAAGAAGAAGAGTTCATAAAGCCTCAACTCTTTTGCAAATCCTTGAGAGAAAGTAAAGAGACTTATAAAGAATTGTACAAAGGACTATCAATATTTTCAAAACTCTTCCAGATAGATCAGAAGAAGGGAGTCATCCTCCTCGTCCAAGTGTATTTGGCAAATCAGACCCTGTTGCAAGAAGCTGATGTTAAGTGAGCCTAAGACTGGATTGCTTCACCAGAAAAAGAGAGACATTCTCTTGGTGGCTGTAATAAGTCACTGAATCCCTTTTGGTTTATTTCTTAGTGGTAGTGATAGAGTAGTTGGTTTGGACAGAGGACGGTATATTGGTTTTTAAGACTTGCATCCTGACAAACAAACAAGGTATTCTGTGGTGAGAGAAGACCGCTCTAGAAATAGGAAGCAGGTTATTTTCTTTATTGGAATAAAAGTCTATAGCCAAAATGCTATCGTGGCCGCCTTACTCCATCTCGCTACACTATGCATCTGGGAATTTGCATAAAAGGTGCATTAGTAAAGCATGAATGGTCATATGTACAGAAGACACATTTATAGTCGCTTCTCATTTGGAAGTTAGATTAGTTGTATGCTATGTATTAGTGCCTTATTCTGAGGCAGCAGCAGTGAGAAAGAGTAAGCAGGGTAATATTACAGAAAAAGGTGGCAGCCCAGACAAATGTTGTGCCACTAAAGAGAAAGTAGATAAATGCAGTAAAAGATGTTGTGGTAAGAGTTATAATGTAGCGGAAAAGATAGGTGAAGGACTAAATGAGAACTAGCAGCAAGGTGCAAGAACAGATGGAAAAAATATAATAAAGGGAAAGCAATTTAAAATCGAACGTAAAACGTAAAAGTAAAGCAAATTAGCAAAAGACAGTATTTAACTAAAAAAAGTCAGCAACAGAGTACAAGACTGAGCAATAGAAAGAGGGTTTCACACGTGCATTTTTAGGTGCATGCCACAATTTGTAAAAAATACATTTTAAAAAAAAATGCACATTCCTGTATCTTTCAAGCACTAATAGCTCCTGGGTCATGCTCCAGGTCAGATGAAAATCCTAACGCCCAAGAGCTACTTGCAGCTCATGCTTCTAGAATTCCAAATTGGACCCCTGCAATGTATCACTTATTGTGGAAGAGGCCAGTTTGTGGAGCTTTGTTTGGTCAATCTAAGTTCTTAGTGAGAGAGAACGATTGCTCCACATCCCAGAGGGCAGCACAGGGAACGCCTAGTCTCCCATTCTACATGTCTTCAATCTGGGAATGTGGAGCAGATGAGGAGTCTGAGTGCAGGCCTCAACCTAGGAGGGGGTAAGATAGCTTGAACCCGAGGGATTGTGGCCATGGCCCTGCAAGGCCCGGTGAACCTTATAGATGGACTTTAATATGACCGGAAAGATAAAAGGCAGACAATACTGGGACTGGAATCCATCTGAAAATTGGTAGAAATGAAGGCGAAGGAGAAGGAGAAAACGTACAGCCACAATTCTAACTCAGATGATAAGTGCTATTGCATTTCTGACCACCAGAATCTCAGACTTAGAAATATTTTAATGCATTTTTTTCGTTCATTTGTTGCAAGAGAGAAGGCACAGTGAAGAATAGGATACTTTTAATTCCATGTTAAGTTTGAAGAGGATGTGGGTCCTTAGAATAATTATAAACAGACACCAAATTAGCGTATATTCAGAGTAGGGGTAAAATACAAATGTTCAGTTGAGCCCTGTGAAAAACTGCATGAACTATGTTCCACAGACTACAGAAATGGGCCTAGGGAGACCCTTGGGTGACTGAGGGCAGGGTCCTTAACTACTTTGGCTGCAAAACGATCAACACGGATGGAATGGCAGACCATAGCAAACACAGTGGAGAGGTCAAGCAGAATCAAAGCCCAAATGCCACAGTCGCCTCTAGGGAGGTTTGTTCGGAATAGAAGTAATCACAGCCTCCGTTTCGTGCAAATGTCAGAAGCCAGATTAATGTGTATCTAGTCAATTGTTAGCCTCTACAAAGTTTCGCCCATCTTTCCAAGAGATTGGCTACACATGGCAAAAATTGAAATCGGGCAGAAAACTGCCAGATCCACGGGCCAGTTTAACTTTTAAAGGGAGAAAGTATACATAAACTTTGAGGGGCCCTGATAGAGTCCCAGCAATAAAGAACACATTCATTAAATCCAGTTTGTTCCCAGTCATCAAGTGATTTTTAGTAGGATTTACAAAACTGAGGTGGACACAGGTCAGCAGACGAATCACCTTTGCCTTTTCAGCTAGTCGAGTGGCAGAGTGTAAGATGTTGCTTACGAAAGGGAGATTTCTGCCGTAGATACCTGCAGTAGATCCCAACATAAGGATTTCTTTCATCACTTCAGTAGTTAGCAATGTTACTGCAAAAGTACCAGGGTAGGACCAGGTGCAATGATTGAACATGGGTATGAATGTGCTTTGCAATGTATCTAAAAGTTCTTTACTAGATCGACTGCCCAGTAGAGAAAGTTTTCAATATTTTCAAATCCTATCGAATGTGAAGAGTTGACGCACATGGAGTAATGTCAATTATTTCAGCCAGAAGTTAAAGTAGACACATTTTGTGGCCTGGCCTTTGGTGGCACAGTCAAAACATTTTAAAAACAATAACAAAAATGAGACGAATACTTGTCACTTCTAAAATGGCTCAATTCTGCTTTCTCAAACATACTTGTTCAGACACACATGGGCCCATCTCCGATTAAAATGTGTTTATGTCAGATTTCAACATTCATTCCATAATCAAAGCCCATTTGTAGAAATAGAGGTGGGGTTGGGGGCTACAAGTTACAAGGTTTATACATTGACAGATGTCATTTTGGTCCATGAAAGTATGAAATAAAACTGCACTTGTGCTTTTAGAGCAGGTGCTACTGGAAACAGTATCTCGGCTTTCCCCAAAACGTAGCCCCAAGTCTCTCAAAGGGCCCCAGCAGGGGCTTCAAGAGTCGAGACAGCTGGTTTCATGATCAAAGTATTAGGTCTTGAAAAGTTCAAACAAAATCTGAAAGTTAAAATCAGCAATGGGAGGATGAAAACCCAATCAAAAACCACACAAACCAGGGACAACTGGGAGACGGACAAAAAAAATGGCATATAATAAGCAAACTGCATTATGAAAAGAAAAATAAAAACACGAAATGCCTGGATTTGTAATGGAGGATGTTTAATCAAACCATTAAGAACCCTTATACAATGCAGCTTTTAGAAGTCACTCCCTTAGACCATTCCAATAAACTGGAAGAATAGCTCAGGGGAAACGCGTTTGTCTTGGAAGAAAGACAATGCAGAGTAACTCAGTTTCGAATCCCGGGCCTGCGCTCAGGTATTAATTAATGATCACAAGCGAAAGATTTCCTACTGGAATTTGTGTGAAGGAGTGGTAAAGGAAAAGGGTTGTTGCAAAGGAATCAGACATTGGTTATTTGAACAATAGGTGCAGTGGGTGAAGGCGTAGTAAAGATTCTAAAATGGCCATTCCGGTAGCATTGCAATAAAAACAAGCCAAGGCTCCGGTTTTTATGTACGCATTGGAAAGGCATGTTGCACGTACTGCCACAATAGTAGTACATGGCCATAAGGCGGCAAAGTGGTATATTGTGGTAGTGCCTGGCAAATGGCAGAACCCTTGGCTTTGTCAGCGTTCGTTTTGGGGGGAATTCAGTGCAAGTAAAAAAAGCAATGTCACCTCAATTTAAAAAATGAAAACAATAATAAGTTGCGGAAGACACTTGGTTAAGACATTTTTAGGAGGAGCTCGTTCGGAGCTGCAAACAGGCCATCAATGTTCAGAAGGGCTCTTGGAAATAGCACCTGCATTCCTAAAACGCACAGTACCAGCTTCAAAATATCGTTTGCGAGGCGGCGTGTGGGTGAGGAAAGCGACGTTGGCGAAGAGAGGGACCGACCATAGGGACAAGCATGGCATGTCGAAAAGTGGGTAAAATGGCCAGCAGCACTCGCAGGTTGTGGGCCCCTCCCACATGTAACCTATCTTCAGGGTCGACGACAACGGTTTTGGCTTATTGAAGGCACTCCCAATAACCAGGACTAGAAAATTATCTGGAAAAAAAAGTTATAGTCAGGAACCTAAAAAAATAAAAATAAAAAAAAAACACTGATGTGTATAGACTATGTAGACCCCAGCAGTCCGATTTTTAAAGAAATGAAAACAAATCGCGTGTCGTTTCAAGTCTCTATGTGACAAATACATCCATTATCCAGGTTGGTGATTAAAAAAAAAAGAGAAAATCGAAAGAAGACTTTTTTTTTTAAACGCACGCACGCACGCACATATCACCCCATCAGTATACTCTGCACGAATAATGTTTTCTAGTCACATCCATCACATGTGCTGCGAATACAACAGAACCACAGAGTGGTGGTAGGTATTATCTGCAGAAGGCAATCTAATCAGATCTTTTTGTGGTTGCATTACTGGGGAGTTTCATATAATCTCATAAATCACATAGTGTAAGCTTAGTACTGAGATTACTCAGCATTCAACGCCCACATTCCAAAAAAAAAACAATCAGTGCGTGCGGCTGTAACTTCAAGAACCAGTGTGTTGAAATGGTAATGTTACCAATACTACAACCAGCTCGGAGCAGGATCTTCAGAGATATGCGTTATGGGCCCCACATCACATTCATGTAAACTGGAGCACTGCAATATGAATTGCTGCCATTTTCAGACCTTTCATCTACCATCGGTATGGCCATGTAGCGCTTCCTACAGCGAGGGCAAGTCCGCTAACCCATTTCTAGGTTTCTACAGGGGCATAGTCTACCATCACATAAAGGTCTTTTGAGAAGATAGTGTTTGAAAGCTATTGAACGAGTACTAAAAAGGCACAGGCACAGCAGGTGCGTCAGAAGCATAAAGGTGCAATCAGAGGCATGGGAGGCATACAAATACACAGGGATGCATTAGAAGGCACGAGGGGCATTAAAAAATAAAAATAAAAAAAAGGAGGCAGCGAGAACATCTAGAAGAGCCACAGAAAACAGGTCCTTGCGCACAGAGGCTACCAGCAGCCTCTAGCAAGGGCAAAGTGGTTTGAACTCCTCTGCAGGTAGTGGGGCGGCCCACTAAAATGTATGGCTAGTGGTCATGTATTTCCGCAAAACAAGCTAGCAGCAAAAAAGTCTTGTGTTTCAAATTTCATGATTCAGCCTCCAAAAATAGGTATACTTCTTAAGATACGTCTAGAGACCGAATATATTTAAATTGCACAGAATTAAATCACATACATGAAGAAAAAAATATCTAAAAATATGTGCACCTCCGGTTTACAGCATCAACATCAAGTATCTTACATTGCTTCGAATTAATTAGACTATGACATTTTAGGAAGAAACGTTTTACTACAGGTGGAAAAAAAAAACAAATCTGAAAGAAGGCAAAAACTCCTGTTGAGACACCACTTACCAACAACATTGAACAATTTGCACAGATATGAAAAGTTAAATTGGCCGCTAGTGACGGTTTGAACAAGAAACTAGCAATGTGTACTGAACATTTATACAATTGAACCCCAAAGAAGCTAGATTAATTGATCAGGTCATTGCCACAGCGTTCACTGACAACACAGCCAGATCAGCAACATGTGCTAGAACAGAACATTTGTATTTCA
Organism: Ambystoma mexicanum; assembly: GCF_040938575.1. Classification (NCBI taxonomy): domain Eukaryota; kingdom Metazoa; phylum Chordata; class Amphibia; order Caudata; family Ambystomatidae; genus Ambystoma; species Ambystoma mexicanum. Next base: position 1,353,786,060 of record NC_090934.1, on the reverse strand, counting down.
CGTGCCAGCCTGGCCGAGCACTGCAGCACCTAAGAATGACTTCAACGATCTTGGATCATCATTTCTGTCACAATGGGCATCAAGACGTACATACATTCTCACATACTTGTACCAATGCAGCACCCATATATCGACTTAGTGTACATTTCAACAGGGCACTTTCTAACACAATAAATGGTGCCCGTAAATGACACCCATCAGACCTCAGAATGGATCTCCTCTGTCAGACCAAGAGCAAAACAACCCAACACAGGAAACACAAGAAGATTGTAGACTTTAATAAACATTTTAAAATAAACAGTTGTCATCTGCGAATTTAATAGAATTAAGGCGTTTGGGTACATTTTAAGCGCTTCCTTATGCCAAACTAGCAAGCGTCTCTGCTGCAGGGCGACAAGTGAGAGAGCAAACAGACATGGATTCAGGAAATTTGCACCAAGATTCCAATCTGTTAACTGAACCGATATAAACCACACAAACAAATGATGAAAATCCCTTGGAATTCTGTGTGGAAAAACACAAGACGGAAAAAAAAAAAACGCACAACCCACAGTCTTCTAGAAATGCCAGAAGGTTCCTGGCTAAACTCTTCAAATTAAACCTTCACAATCCAATTAAGAACCTCGGATGAGTAAAGGAAAGGACAGATCCTTCTAACTTTCCTAGGAGTCCCGCTACCTGGCTTTTCATTGGTGTCGAAATGTGCAACGCCCTTTAAAGCTTTCCAAACAGGACACTTATTTTCACCTACCTACTACTTTTCGACCAACCCCAACAAGCCTTATCATGCTAGGACATGCTACGTGTAGAAAACGAAGAGTGATCCAGAACGCTAATCCTGATCAGAGTTGTCTGTAAACTTACAATTCGCCAACGAATGATGGTCATTAGTTTTCAGCAAAACAGCATTTATAAAGGATATACATGAAAGGATGTGGCGATGAAAAGATTAAAGTACTGTACATAAGTGCTTTCAAATTGACAAGAAAATGGCTTTATCAATTTAAAATTAATCTTTGTGGATCTCTTTCTAAACGTAACAGAAAAGAGAAGCTTGTTTTTCCAAATCTCTAAATAGACTGTGCAGGAAATTACAAGCTCTTCGAAGCAAAGTGGACTCTGGGGAAGCGCAGGCAAGGGAGAGAACAGGAGATGAAAATATTTGTTTCCATCCCTTGGGGCACGTCTAGTAAGCTGATCGCACGTAATAAACTGCATCCAATGAATAAAAGGGGGGGGGTCGGGGGCAGGACCAATTGATACAGGATTAAAAACAGTTTAAATGTACACAGACAAATAGGAAAACGGTCAATTTGCATGCACGAATCAGGCGTGTTTTGGTAGGAAAAAAGGACTGGGAAATTGAGTTGGAAGGGGCTAAGAAAAACAATTCTAGTTCCCTTTGCCCCTACCTGCAGCATGTGCAATACTCCACCGAGGGCTATTCTGCAGTCCTACAGCTGATGGCGGAGGAACAATTGAGAGTAAGGATTCCAGTGGAGCCTCTTTCTTGGAGGAGGTTGCGTTGGCTGTAGAGGCCTACGGTATCACTGCTCACTGGGCAGCCCTTTCAAACAAGCGTTATATGGGCCCACCTTCGAGAGCTTGGGTCAAGTTTAAGAGGGTGTCGTGTCCTCCCCTGTGAACGACCAATGTGCTCATCTGCTATACGGCCATAAACACTGGAAGGTTTGTATTCGTGGTAGCGACAAACACTGCTCTCCGTTCCCGATGACATGTCGGCCAGATAATCACGAACAACAACTTCCCGCGTAAACTCAACACCGCTAGCTGTAGCAAACACTACAAAAACATTTATCCAGAGCAGTTTTACCACAACACAGTAACCGTTTGATCAATTGTAAAAGCAGACATGCATTCAAAAACACCACAGAAAACTCGAGGGGGTGGCAGCGAGGTGAACTAACACCTGCCAGATTTGACTGCCAGCACCAAGTGGCCATTCCCTTCAGCTGTCAAACCGGACCCAAACAGCACCCTTCTTTAAAAAAAAAAAACACAGCAGTGCTGCTCATCAAATCAACATATTAAAATATGCAGGAAAATAAGACGCTGGTGGTCAGTGTATTTTACCAAGCTAGAAAACACGTTCCAGAGGAGTGCAGGGTCTTACCCGATCCACTGAACTGGCTGCTCCCCAGGGTCGTCGGTCTCGTTTTCCCACTGTTGACAGGTGGGGAAAACATCTGCAAAAAAGTAAAGGAGAACTTATTTTGCAAAACTGGAAACCTTCAGAGAGGAAGTCCAAATATTCTGTAACTCCCACAACTCAAGAAATGCATTGTATACGTGCAGTTAAACAGTAGCATTAAACCCACAACAAAACACACACACACACACATGCAAAACCAAGACAGCCTCCCTTGGCACCGAACGTCATTAAGGACCTGGAGCCTGAAACGAACTATTCAGAAAAATATAAGAGCTCAAACAATTGCATGGTTGAAGGTTTAAAAAAAATGCTCAGCGCATATAAGATAATAAGCTGATTCTGACACTCCTGGCATGTGCAAACAGCTCTCCCAAAGTACCGAACACGCAACGATAAAGCTGCCCATGCAGCTGCACAAAGTGCAATATTGACAATATGGGGTGCACGTTAGCCGACTGCAGAAAGGAACGCCGGCAAATGCATAACGCTTACACAGTCTGCCTATGTGTGTTCTGTTATACGCACTGGCACCCAACATTGAGAACGAACACAACTGGCAACAAAAAAGCAACTTAACAAAAGTTAATGAGATTAAATCATCTCCGGGTCAAGGTGGGCGTGGGGATGCCTCCCGTGGTGATAACGTCATTAAGTCTTGTAAGTCTAGACATGACATGAGGGGTGAGGCCGGCCCCGCCGGGGGTGGCTCGCTTTACCGTGCAGGAGAAGCCATAATCAGAAGACCTCGAAGAAGGGTAGCGTACCGCACTGAAGTCCAGCAGGTCACTCAGCTCCTTGTCCGTCCCGATGGCGGCCATCCGCTGCTGCTGGGGGTTCATGTCAGCCACTCCGCGGGGAACCTGCACACAAGAAGCCAGAGGGGGGAGGCACGGTTAGAAGGAGTCGGGAGCCTTGGTCCTCCTACCCTCCCTGCTCAGGAGAGGTGTGAGCAGCGGCAGCCCCCCCCCCTCCCCCAAATATTGCACACACACACGGACGGACTGATGATGCGCCTAAAATACATGGATCAGGCACCCCATTATCACATGCATGCAAATCGCCAAAACAATTAATAAAGCGAAGTGTGCCAGGCAATGCAGTGACTGCATCTGCAAACTGCTGCTTCGCATACCATCAACATCCTGGGTGATGACAGCTGTGAGGGGGTAATGCTTAGTCCATCGCCTCAGTCCAGGAGAGAGGGAATGCATTGGAAAAAGTCATACAGCTTGCCCACCCCAGCCGCCCGCGAAATGGTCTGACAGTTCCACAGTCGTCAAGTCCCTCGAGGAGTCTAAATGTAGTTAAATACAAAAATCAGTTTCACGAAGAATACAGTGCGTGGCGGGCCGGGGACGAGTTCCACGCGGAGGGCATGAGAACTAGGCATGCTTATGTGTAAAGTGGGTCTCCTTTGGTGGATGGACGCGATACATTATGGATTTGTAGCAGTGCCTTGAAGTTCACCAAAGGACAGTTTGCTAGCGTAATCCCAATGGCCACTGGAGAGGGGGTGGGTATCGCGTTTCTGTGTTTTGGAGCATTATCAGCCAATAGACAAAGGCAGTGTTGTACATCACCGAGCAGCGCACGCTGCACGCGCAGAGGGCAGTGTCTTGCAGACACACACACAGCCACACATCTGCCTGTCTGCTGCAGTCAGTCACTCCAGTTTAGAGGGGTGGGGGAGCTCTGCCTCCAACTTCTGCCACTTCTCTTCTCAAAACAATACTGCACCCTCCCAAAGTTCCTTCCAGCTCCCCTTTAGTCCCACCTACCACTTCCTGCCAATCCCCAGGGGAGGGCGAGAAGAGAGAGCGCCTGCCTCCCCATCTACAAAAGTAGCGTCCCCGTGTTCAAGGTGAACAAAAAAAAATACACTGCAAAGCATGGTGAAAAAACAGTGACTCACCCCCGGGCTATGAACAATAGATGTGTGGGAAGAGGCGATCGGCAGTCATGGCTGAGAGCTGGGGGTACCAAACCTAAGCCCGCTGCAAGTCCAAATCCGCGAACTACGGCCATCCATCCATCCATTCGTAGGTTGTGAATATTAATTCACAATACGGCCCGGCCTCTCCGTCAGGGACGACTCACTGAGAACAACTTTCACACACCGCCTACCATTTCTGAGAAGCCCCTGGAGGGTGAGAGCTGCCCCCTCCCAATCCAAAGGGAGAACGCCAACATGGAAACACAGCCAGCCCAGTGCGTTATGCCTGCGCCCCCCCCCCCGCCACCCCTATACCACAGCGCGAACACCGACCCAGCAACCCCTCTGCCATCCCAACTTATCCCTTTTAGCAGCCGCCTAATCCCTGTACCTTTTTCCCGTTTTAACATCCAACAACGCGGTCAAGTTAGTCCAGGGGCCGCCTCGGGGGGGTCCCTGCTCACTAGTGTCCGCTGTGGGGGGGCGCGCCGCCGCTGGGAATCCGGATTTTGTCCCTTCAAATTTCCCCCGAAATGTAACTTGTAGGTCTCCCTTAGGCAGACATATTTGCAAAAGCGGGCCGCAGCACCACGTTCAGGCCCTGCTCGGTATCCCTCCGCCGTCTTGGAAAAGGAAAAAAAAAAAAAAGAGAGAGGCTTGGTGGAGCTGGGAGAGTTAACCCTTCGGCGGCCGGACTGATGGGGAGCCAGGAGGTGCAGTGCTCAGGGACAGAAGGCAACTGCAAAGGAGGGATGCAGCAATCCACAGGCCCTCTCCCCGCATTTGCAAAACACGTTCCCCTTCAGACCCGTGCAGACTGGATCTGTTCTCGGCGGGTGAAAAGCCGAGCCACAACAAACCGCATGGCTACTAACTTGCAGACACACGGATGACACTACACCCGGCCGCTTCAACAATATATCAATCCTCGGACTGCATTTTTAGAAAAAAAAATGTGCTTAAATCAGGCACTTTCTACAGCTCCAAACTCTGCACTACCTCCTCTATTCTACGCTCCAAAAAAGAGGACCCCATTTGATTTATGAAGCAATGGATGAATAGTAATTATTTTCAGTCTGTCCCCGACTCCCTGGATCCACTAAATCCAGTCGGCGATTTCAACTGAGAAATATTAGCACCTTTGCATTTGTATCCGCGTCCACATTTGAACTTTGAATATTTGTCTGCCATCATTTCAGATACACTGTTTCATTCTTGCGGGGACCGGGGGCGGGCTCTTGGCACAGCTGAAGAAGGGAGGTGCATCCGGACACTGCCTCCAGACTACAGCCTGGAATAGGATTCTTGAGCTCTGCCCATTCACAAATGCTTTACTGGGATCACGAACCCACTGTCATGTGTGGGGGGAGTGGCTGGAGCGAGTAAGTCCCAACCCCGAATTCTCCCCACACAGGGGGACGGGGCTGTACAGCACAATCCCATGCCATGAGGGGTGGGGGCGAAGGCAGCTCCTCTGTGAAGCATGCTGAGGAGGTTGTTCACGCGCAGTGTCAGTCCCCCCCCCCTCTGCCCTCGTGCAGTTCTGGTGCTGTGTGTTCACGGACTGCTGCTTGCGTTTTGAATTCGCGCTGTCACTGTATACGCTGTGCAGCAGAGGGCTTCCAAACAAGCGACCCTCCAAGAAACCTCTTGGCTTCCTCCAGGGTGGAGAGACAGAGCTGCCACGCACGGCCCGCCCGGGTGAGCGCGAGAGCGAGCACGTGCAGTCGGTGCGTGCGCGCGCGCGACTCAGAGTGGTAGTCCGTTTACTGATGCATAAGAGACCGCTGTCAGCCGCTAGAATAGGAAGCACGAGAGCCTTCTCTGGGAAGTCCGACCAGAAGTAAATACAAAGGTTAACAATCATACACAATGCCAATAGGTTTAATAGTGACATGAAACATTACAAAGCGTGAAGCCCCGCTTGTCACAGATCCACTTGTGCTTTCCGAGTCACCATTAGTGTGTGTTTCTATTTGAGATAGTTTGGAAATGAGTGATGCCTTTACCTGGAGGATGTATATTTTCATACATGCCAACATTAACTATTCCATTCAGGAGACGGTAGTCCAGTCCTGGTTTTAACTTTGCATTCTGGTACTTGTAGTTGTAGTCATGGATTTATCATTTTGATCACGCTCCAGCTGAGTGCAACAGCGCCTTCCATGGGCTGTCAGACTAACAAGACTTCCCCTCCTGACATGCCTTGTAATACAGAGATGCTTGGCGCGTTGGGCCGCAGCCCATGGGAGGTGTGTACTGTGTCACATGATGCAGAAACAACAGCATTGCCGTCAGAGCAGCCATAGTATTTATGCTGTCAGAGCTAGAAGAACAAGTTACTTACCAACTGGTAACGTTTTTTCGACTGGATGTTCCTCCAACATATTCCTCATCTTATATGTATTCCATCCAGCTTTAGCTGTTTCGGAAATGTTTTCTCTGCAGAAGGCGCCATGCGTTGATGTCATCGAGTCAAAGTCCCTCGAAGGCCTCCGTCGAGGGTGATATCATCGGGTATACAAGAAGCATGCGCGGCGCCCGTTGGCCTCATTTCTGTTTTTCTCCTCTTGCTCTACTGTATAGATAGTGTAGGTAGCCAGGTGTCAGCCTTGCGAGAGTTGAAGTGGTAATAACACCGGAAAATCTACAGATGGGTAGGATAGAAGGGCGATGAGGAATACGTTGGAGGAACATCCAGTCAAAAGAACGTTACCAGTTGGTAAGCAGGGTCGGACTAGGACAAGAAATAGGCCTGGTCACCCAAAAAAAAGTGGCCTACCCCTCGCCTCAAAAAGGTGGCCCACCACTTGCCTCACGGCCCTTGACCTCCGATGACATCACCGGAAGTGATGTTATTTGACCCCAGCCCAAAGTGATATCCCGGGAAGCGATGAAACACAACCTTTCACCCCTTGACAAAACAGGAAGTGGCATCAAATAGCATTGTTCCCAAGTACACTAAATTACTGGGAATCCAAGCAGAAGTGCAAGGCCAAATGATAATATGTTATTGTATAGCACTTAAGCTTAAGATCTTTTTTATAGAACAAATATGCATACAATATCACCCAACCTGTATTGGTACTCATTTATCGACCTAAGAAGGATGAAAGGCTTTTAGAAAAAAAATTAGATATTTTTTTTTTCATTTTTCTTTCTTCCAAACGGGCCCAGGCATGGCCAGAAACCAGCCCCAATTCCCCAGGGACTAATTCGGCCCAGCCACGGACAGAAAGGCCAAAGGGCCAATCCAACCCTGTTGGTAATTAACTTGTTCTTCGAATGGATTGTGTCCTCCAATGTATTCCTCATCTTAGATAGACTCCCAAAGCAGTGTAGAAAGCACTCTGGAGGAGAGAGTAGATTTTTAATACTATATAGCTGAATATAACACTGCTTTACCAAAAGCAAGCTCTTTAGAGTGGGAAGCATCCAGAATATAGACTTTAGAAAAAGTGTGGAGCGATGACCAAGTTGCTGCTTCACAAATTGATTTTATGGGAACACCTCTTTGAAGGGCTGTCGAAGAGGCTATGCCTCTGGTAGAATGGGTCCTTAGGCCTTCTGGTGGATCTTTGCCCACCAATCTGTAGCATTCTGAAATGCAAAGCACAATCCAACGTGATAGGGTTTGTTTTGACACTGATTGACCCAATTTTCTTCCGGTGTAGCCAATGAAAAGTTGATTATCCACTCTAAACATGGAGAGCCTAGCTCTACTCGGGTCCAGCCTGTGCAGTCTTTCCTCCTCCTTAGTGGGATGAGGTGGAGGATAGAACGCGGGCAGAATAATTTTCGGACTTAAAAGGAAATCAGACACAACTTTAGGTAATAATGAAGGATTAACTATCAATACAACTCTGTCTCTGTGGAACACAGTATAGGGTGACCCAAAAGATAGTGCCCGCAATTCGCTCACTCTTCGTGCAGATGTTTTAGCAACCAAGAACATTTTTTCAATGTTAGTAATCTTAAGGGACAAGTGTGCAAGGGTTCAAAAGGGGCACACATTAAAAATTTTAGAACTAGATTCAGGTCCCAAACTGGGACCTGGAAAGAAGAAGGAGGAAACACATTGGTGAGTCCCTTTTAAGAATTGTATTATCAAAGGAATTTTAAAGTAGGAACATTCTTCCGAAGAGCGCTTGAAAATGGAAAGCGCTGCAAGATAACCTTTAATCGTCCCAACATTGAGGCATCTATGTGCCAGGGATAAGAGGAAAGACAACACTTCTGGGATAGAACACAGAAAAGGATCACCATTCTTTTCCCTGCACCAGTTGCAAAACGTCTTCCAGCGGCAACAGTACAGAGATTTTGTTGCTGGCCTTCTTGCCAAAAGCAACACCTCCATGACGTCATCTGGAAGGTCCCAATCCGTGTATCTCAGCCTTTCAGATACCAAGCATGAAGGTTCAGAGTCCTGACCTCTGGATGGAGAGCCTGGCCCTCCATTTGTGAGAGAATGTCCTCTCTCTGAGGAAGACGTAATGGAGGGCAGATGTACATGTCTAGAAGGTCTTGGTACCACGTTCTCCTGGCCCAATCCGGGGCAATTAGGATCATGCGGTTTCTGAACCGTCTCAATCTCCTGGTGACTTGAGGAATGACGGGAATCGGAGGGAACGCGTATAGCAGTAGGAAGTTCCTTTCCACCACGAACGCGCCCCCTAGGGTTCCTGTCGGGGGAAATTGCCTAGAGGAATACTTTTCGCACTTCCGATTGATTCCGGTCGCAAACAAGTCTACTTGAGGGGTTCCCCAAAGGGTGACGATCTCCTGAAGGACTTCCTGAGCCAGTTCCCACTCGTGGGACACCGTACTCTACCTGCTCAGAGCGTCCTCCGTCATATTCTCCTCCCCGGCTAGATGAACTGCTGCTAAGGAGATTCCTTCTTGAATTGCCCAATACCAGAGCCGCATTGCCTCTCTGCACAGAGGTAGTGACGCTACACCTCCTCTTTTGTTTAGGTAATGCATGACCACTGTATTGTCCGTCATTATCAGGACATTTTTTCCCTTGACAGATGGCAGAAAGCCTCCAGCGCTAGTCTGATTGCTCTCAGCTCTAAAAGGTTGATGTGTAGTTTGGACTCCGATGCAGACCAATGACCGCTGATTGTCAGATCATTGGCATGAGATCCCCACCCCATGAGTGAGACGTCCGTCACTACTGTAATCTCCGGCCATGATTGCCAAAAATGTTCTCCTTTTAGGATGTTCTCTGTGCAAGTCCACCACAGAAGATCCTGCCGAACCTTGTTCGGAATCTGAAGGAGATCCGTCATTTGTCCTGAGAACTGGGACCATTGAATCTTTAGAGCGAATTGAAGGGATTGTCATGATTCCTGCCCCTCATTTCCCCAGCCCTCCAAGATGTCAGGCTGGAGCCAGGCCACAATCACCTACATGGCCCTCAAGGGCCTCTCCATCCCTCCAAAGACCCACTTGGAGTCAGACTTGGAGCTTGTGGCACCCGACTCACTCACTCCCATAGGATAACATTGGGGATTGGACTTGTAGTGCATTGATGGGGACAAGATGGATGCCCCCACATATTTCGGTTCCCAGAACTGCATGTTCAGTCTAGTCTTTTGGGTGTGGTTCAGCCCAGAGACACTTGGGATACCCAGAGACTATTTAAGCCACGCCCAGGCTGAGAAACATGCTTTGTGTTTTCTGCACCTGCAGCGTGACACTCACCGTGTTCGGATCGGTCTCCAGTAGGCCTGCATCTTTCTTCTGTGCTCAGCTCCTGCAAGAACAAAAACACCGTTAGGAACAGCCTTACCTTGCGGCGCTTCTGCCCATCATTCATTGCTCCTTATGTTCGGTGGGCATCTTCGGCGGTGTCATTCCCATCCCGGCACGCCGCTTCCTAAGGAAAAGGGAAAAGAACAGAAAAAAGGCATTAGTAAGCATTCAGCAAATCTTCACTTATTTTACAAGCTTCAAACGCTTACCTGAATCCCAGCCGCTCTGGGGGAACTCTGTCTCCGGAACTTCTCATCCATCTGCCAGAGGGAAAAGACACTCCAGGTTAGCGTGGAAACATCTATAGGCGGCGCATACCGCGCTTACTCACTGCATTTCTTCTTCATAACTGGCATCTACGCTGAAAACGTCGCAGCATCTAAAAGACACAGAAAAATAACTCAGTTCAATACAAATACGAAAGGGTTGCATCCCGCATCGCATTCTCACTCACCTTCAGCGCTACTCATCTCAGCAGCATGTCGCCATCCCCGGGCGCCGGCCATCATCTAAGGAAGGAAAGGAACGAAGTTAGAGAACTGTTCAAAAGACTCATTCTACTTACCTGTCAATCAACGCGCCCCTGCCCTGAAAGCAGGATGGAGAGCACACTTTCCAAGAAAACAAGGTGAGCTGTGGATCAAAGGGAAGGGTTGTACCCCGGGGAAGAAGGGGTTCAAGCACACAGAGACAATAGGGAGTTAAACTCTACCAATCCTGTGTTTCAGGCCCAGTCTCCAGTTGAGTAGACTCCAGGAAAGGGTTCAAGGTCATAAGAGGTCAGAATAGGCTGAGTGACGTCCCCGTGGATACCAGGTAAGCGTTACAGGGATCTCATCCTCAGGCGTGCTTCTGGAACTAGGAAAATGCAGGATGCCATGAGGCCAAGCTACCTCAAGAAGTCGTAGGCCTGGAGATTTTGGGCATTTTGGAATTTTGAAACCATCTGAAGAATGTCTTGAGCCCTCAACTTGGGAGGCAAGCTCTTTGCCAAGGATGTGTCTAATACAGCCCCTATGTACTGGAGCTGTTGGGAAGGTGTCATTTGTGACTTCTTGAAATTGAGGGAGAATCACAGTCTGTGGAGGAAGTGGCAGGTGACTTTCAGATGATCCAGGGCTTATTCGTCAGAACACGCCCTAATCAACCAATTGTCCAGGTAGGGGTAGACGTGTATCTCCCCTCTCCTGAGGTGCGCTGCCACCACTACCATCAACTTGGTGAAGACCCTCGTGGCGGATGTCAACCCGAATGGTAGGACTCGAAACTGACAGTGCGAGTTGCCAACTACGAACCTCAGGTATTTTCTGTGCTTGAGATGGATTGGCACACGAAAATAAGCATCCTGGAGGTCCAATAACACCAACCAATACTGAAGTTGAAGGGCTGGAAGGATCTGAGAAAGAGTGACCATCTTGAACTTGTCCTTCCTGAGGAGCTTGTTCAAGCCTCTTAAGTCCAAGATGGGTCTCAGTCCTCCGTCCTTTTTGGGAATCAAAAAATATGGGGAGTACCATCCCCTGTTCTTCTCCGCTACAGGTACTGGTTCTATAGCACCTTTCTCCAGCAGGGTTAAGACTTCCTGCTGTAGGAGCGGGTCTGGAAACTTCAAAGAGTGTCTCCCTGGTGGATTGCTTTGAGGTTGCGTTAGAAAAGGGAGGCAGTAACCTTGGGCTATTATTTCTAGAGCCCAAACATCTGAAGTAATGGCTCGCCATTCTAGCAGATGCTGGGACAGCCTGCCTCCCACAGGTGGCTTGTAATCCAAGTCCTCAAAGTGGTTTTGTGGCGGTTGCTGTGGCCGCTGATGGTAAAGAGGCTGGGGCTGGCTTTGCACATTTTCCACGTCCACCACAAGTGGTTTTTCTCTGGCCTCTTTGACTGGCCATTCCTCTCGCCTTTCCATATGAAGAGTAGTAACAATAGGATCGTCACCTCCAAGATTGTCCTGATGCACGAAAAGGCTGAGGTTGCCTAATAGCAACTGTTAATCTACTGTATATTTAAATGTAATATAAGCGGTTGTAGTGCTAATTTAGGTAAGAATTCACCAACAGCTCACCTTGGCAATCGATGACTCCAACTGGGAGAATCAAAGCAGCAGTGAAGATTTCCCAGTGACAGCCCTGGCCACTCAGCCCAGGGTAATGTGACCCAGGAGAGCGGGAAGGACTCCCAGGGAAACCCTCAATGGGAAGAAAACCCTGGACGAAATCCCAGCTCGTGCAGATCAGGCTAATGGTGGAAGGTTGGACGTCTCCGACAGGAACCCCCGGGAATCACACAAGACCCCTTGTCTGCAGGAATGAGAAGGGAAGAAATAGGGAGCAGGTTAGAGGAGAGCCCAAAGAAGGGAAAGGAAAGGAGAGAACAATGGAAATCCTCTCACCCGAAAAGGACTGAGGGAAGGGGACGAGAGTTCGGATCTGGAACCTGGCTGAGTAGGAAAGCTTCGGGAGAGTCTGGAAGGATAACAGGAGAGGAGAACCAGATAGAAATACTCAAGGGAATCCTAGAGGAAGGGAACTTACTCAGATGGGGAACTGGCTGGAACGGGAGACAAATAAGATTGATCCGCGAAGCTGACTGAGAACGAAACCAGTGAAAGCTGAGGGAAGGATCTGAAGAGAGAAAGTAACGCAGGGTAAGTCGGGACCACAAACACAGAGGGAAATGAGAGCATGGAGAGAGAGGATTCAGAAGCGAACTCACGGAGCGTCAAAGGCAGAAGCGATGTGAAGCACTGGCCGCTTCGTTTCTGGATAAAGGATCACGTGATCGGTCGCCCGCACGTCAGGGGAGCGTGCAACTACTAGCCCGCTGCCAGCCGGTCGGGGAGAATCACCAGCTTCCAACTTGGAGATGTTAGGAATCAAGGCGCCGTACAAGCGGGTCCGTGCCCATAAAGACCACTTGTGGCGATGTGTAACAGTATGCCCCCTCCTCCGGGAGGGCGCCCCTGGTTTACCCGGATGAAGCAGGGAAAAACGCCGCACAAGACGGGGTGCGTGAACCCCAGAAGCTGGCTCCCAAGTTCTTTCAGCAGGAGAATAACCCTTCCAGTCAATCAGAAACTGCAATCGACCACGATGGAATCGTGAGTCACAGATAGCAGCTACCTCAAATTCAGGACCACTCTCAGTGAGAATCGGAGGCGGTAGAGAATCTCCATCGCGATGAAAACGATCCCGCACCACTGGCTTAATCTGAGACAGGTGGAAAACCGGGTGAATCCGAGACCAGGAAGCAGGTAAGGCAAGTCGGACAGCGGCAGTCCCAATCTTGGAGAGGACTAGAAAGGGTCCAAAGTACCTGGGAGATAGCTTAGACGGGACCAAATGACGAGGAAGAAATCTGGAAGCCAACCAGACCGAATCCCCGATGGTCAGTTCCTTAAAGTCTCGACGACGAAGATCAGTGTACTTCTTCGCTTGATCCTGAGCTTTCTGTAACGACTGCATAGCCAGTCTCTGTCCCTCATGGATATCTGCAATCAGAGAATCCACACCCAGACAGCCAGAATCAGAGGGAGACACATTCGGAGCAAAGGAAGGGTGGTAACCATAGGTACAAAAGAAGGGAGTGGACTGAAGAGCAGAATGCAAAGAATTGTTGTATGCAAATTCTGCAAATGGGAGCAGTTCCACCCAATTGTCTTGAGCTGCAGAAATAAAGCACCGTAAGTATCCCTCGAGGGTTTGGTTCAATCGCTCAGTTTGACCGTTCGTCTGGGGATGGTATCCAGAAGAGAGGGCACGTTTAATACCTAGAATGCGACAAACCTGTTGCCAAAAGCGAGAGGTGTACTGGGGACCTCTGTCCGACACAATAGTGTCTGGTAGACCATGGCGAGAAAACACCTCAGAGAGAAAAACTTTGGCCATGGAAGGAGCATTGGGTAATCTCCGCAAAGGAGTAAAGTGTGCTAACTTGGTGAAATAATCGATTGTTACCATGATAGTAGTCATATTCGCTGATGGCGGTAGATCAGATACGAAATCAGTGGAAATGATCTGCCAAGGACGGTCTGGTATGGGCATTCTTGCTAATAACCCTAACGGTGGTGAGCGAGGAGACTTGGCAAGAGCGCAGATCTTACAGGCGGCAACATAGTCCCGGACGTCAGATCTCATGGAAGGCCACAAAAATGACGTTGGATGAGTTCCAATGTGGGAAGTACACCCCTATGTCCTGCAGCTCGTGAGTCATGACAGATTTTTAACACCTCCAGTTGTAAAGAAGGAACGGGAATCAAAACTTGAGTACCATGAAAGTAGTATTCTGTTTCCTTGGAGAGATGATAAGTAGATGCCAGGTCTTCACAGAAAGTTTTATTAAGAGTGGTGGCTGTTCGTACCTCTTGCAGGAAATCAGTAAGTACTGCAATGAACTGAGCATTGGGAAACATCTTTTCTGGGCAAAAAGAAGAAGTTGGAGAATCCTTACGGGATAAAGCATCTGCTCTTAAATTATGTCTGCCAGGCCAGTAAATAAATTCTATCTGAAAAGGTAAGAAGAAGTAAGCCCAACGTGCTTGTCTGCTATTTGTGGTGTAAGCATTTTGAAGAACCTTGAGATTTTGGTGATCTGTACGCACCAAGACAGGAAAGGGGGAACCCAAAAGCAAATGTCTCCATTCCTCGAAGGCGCGTTTGATAGCCATCAGTTCCTTCTCGAGTACAGAATAATTTATCTCAGCCAAATTAAATGTCTTGGATAAGTATGCCACCAGTCTTTCTTCACCTTGTTCTGATGACTGTAACAACACAGCTACTAACGCATTCTGAGAAGCGTCTGTCTCGACAATGAATTATTTGGATTGGTCAGAGTTGATAAAAATGGTTAAGGAAGTAAACATTTCCTTCAAAATATCGAATGCCTTCTGAGCTGATTCATTGCAAACAAATGAGACCCCTTTCTTGAGAAGTCGAGTCAAAGGAAGTATGATTTCTGAGAAGTAAGGAATACATTTGCGATAAAAATTTGCGAACCCCAAAAACCTGTGTATGTCCTTTATCCCTGATGGAATAGGCCAATCCACAACTGCGGATATCTTTTTGGGGTCCATGGAAATACCCTGGGAAGATAGGACAAAGCCTAGATAGGTAACTTATTTCTGAAGGAATTCACACTTGGATGCTTTACAGTAGAGATGGTTGGATTGCAGGCGTTCTAGCACAGTGTTAACATGATGAATATGCTCTACTTGGTTGTTGGAGTAAACAAGGATATCGTCGAGATAGATGATTACGAACCGGAACAATATGTCGGCAAATAGATGGTCCATGAATCTCTGAAATATCGCAGGAGCATTCACTAAGCCAAATGGCATTACGTGATATTCATAATCTCCAAAGGGAGTTCGGAATGCGGTCTTCCATTCGTCTCCGGGTGCAATACGATAAGATGGTATGCACCACGAAGATCCAACTTGGTATACCAAGAAGCCCCTCGAACAGCTTCAACAATGTCCGTGATGAGAGGCATGGGATATTTGTCAGTGGTGGTTATTTTGTTGAGACCACGATAATCAATACAGGGACGGAGCTCATTTGAGTCCTTTTTGGGGATAAAGAATAATGACGCTCCTGCAGGAGACACCGACTCTGAAATGAGACCATTCCGTAAATGGGTTTGAAGGTATTCTTTTAATGCCGACTTTTCTCTTTGAGAAAGAACGTACATGCGGCCGAAGTGAATGGGCTGATCGGGAAGCAGGTCTATGTGACAATCGTCTCTTCGATGAGGAGGGAGATTAGGAAATTCAGGGTTTTCAAACACTGATCGGTAAGGCTCATGACAGTCAGGAATCTCAAGTTGGCTGACGGAAGATACAGCTGGTTTGAGAGTCTCATCTGGAGGTATACGGATCCACACTGATTCTTGAGAAAGACAATGATGGACACAATATTCTGATCCTAGAAAAAGGGTTCCAGCAGCCCAATTTATGAATGCAGTCTCAGCCAAGGGGGTCCTAGAATGATTGGGTAATGGGCAGTTCTGATAACATCAAAAACCAGGGTTTCTTTATGACTCGATATCTTACAAGTGAGCGGAATGGTTTGGTCTTTAATGGGACCCGAACTCAGAGGGGTACCATCTACTCCCTGAATAGGAGTAACCAAAGTCTTTGGTACCTGAGAGATACCGTGTCATTTTGCCCACTCCACATCCACAAAATTACCAGCCGCTCCACAGTCTATTAAGGCCGGAATACCTGGGATGACATTTTCTGGTAGCAGGATGGAAAGAGAAACTACCACCATGGACTGATTGCTGAGAGAGTTATCAAGTGACATACTGGTCTGATACGGGGAAGAATGTTGCTGGGCACTTACCGGTCTTCCCCTAACGGTAAGGCTTTGAAGTTTCCCGACTTAGGAATAGGAGAACGACGAGGAGGTACTAAGTGACAGTCTTTCAACACATGAGTAGAGGACCCACAGTACATACATAGTTTCAAAGACCTTCTCCTCTCCCTTTCAGTAGCTGAAATCGGTCCTCGAACGGCCCCAATTTGCATGGGTTCTTCAGTAGGAGACAGAGATTTCTGAATGGTAGAGGAATACTCCATCTGTGGTCGTGTTCCTTTCCCCTTTTTCTTTTCATATGTCCTTTCATGTATTCGGTAATCAATTTTCATGGTTAAAGTGATCATATCAGCTAGATTAGCGGGACGAGGGACTTTAGAGACCTCATCTTTTAGTTAATCTGTGAGACCTCTCCGAAAAAGAGTGAGGAGACCTTTATCTGGCCAGCCTAGTTCAGAGGATAACTGTTTAAACAGAGTGATATACCACAGTAATTCTTTGTTTCCTTGTTTTAAATCGAGAAGTCGTTCTAAAGGGGTCGCCCAAGCTAAAGCTGGACCGGAAAGATGTGAAATAACATAGCCTACCTTATCTTTATCGGTAGGAAAAAAGCGAGGTTTGAAGGTGAATTGGATGGTACAACTGTCAAGGAATTCTTTTAGTCTGTAGGGGTCACCGTTGTACATAACGGAATGTAAGGACGACGGGGGAGTGTCTGAAAAAGCTCTAGCTACTTGATGTCGTAGTTGAGCATTATCCTGTTTCAAGGATTGTACCTCTAATGACATGGCCAGCATGGCCGCCATTAGCTGCTGCATTTGTTGTTCCATTTGGAATTCCGATTGCCAATATTCTTTCGGGCGTCGCTTACTGTTAATCCACTGTATATTTAAGTGAAATATAAGCGGTGGTAGTGCTAATTTAGGTAAGAATTCACCAACAGCTCACCTTTGCAATCGATGACTCCAACTGGGAGAATCAAAGCAGCAGTGAAGATTTCCCAGTGACAGCCCTGGCCACTCAGCCCAGGGTAATGTGACCCAGGAGAGTGGGCAGGACTCCCAGGGAAACCCTCAATGGGAAGAAAACCCTGGACAAAATCCCAGCTCGTGCAGATCAGGCTAATGGTGGAAGGTTGGACGTCTCTGACAGGAACCCCCAGGAATCACACAAGACACCTTGTCTGCAGGAATGAGAAGGGAAGAAATACGGAGCATGTTAGAGGAGAGCCCAAAGAAGGGAAAGGAAAGAACAATGGAAATCCTCTCACCCGAAAAGGACTGAGGGAAGGGGACGAGAGTTCGGATCTGGAACCTGGCTGAGTAGGAAAGCTTCGGGAGAGTCTGGAAGGATAACAGGAGATGATAACCAGGTAGAAATACTCAAGGGAATCCTAGAGGAAGGGAACTTACTCAGATGGGGAACTGGCCGGAACGGGAGACAAATAAGATCGATCCGTGAAGCTGACTGAGAACGAAACGAGTGAAAGCTGAGGGAAGGATCTGAAGAGAGAAAGTAACACAGGGTAAATCGGAACCACAAACACAGAGGGAAATGAGAGCATGGAGAGAGAGGATTCAGAAGCGAACTCACAGAGCGTCAAAGGCAGAAGCGACGCGAAGCACTGACCGCTTCGTTTCCGGATAAAGGATCACGTGATCGGTCGTCCGCACGTCAAGGGAGCGTGCAACTACTAGACCACTGCCAGCCAGTCGGGGAGAATCACCGGCTTCCAACTTGGAGATGTTAGGAATCAAAGCGCCGCACAAGCGGGTCCGTGCCCATAAAGACCACTTGCGGCGATGTTTAACAGCAACTCCTTAAGATTTGGCAGCAACCTCTCAAGGCTCTCGTCAGCCTTGTTGCCAAAAAGGTGAGACCCGTCGAAGGGAATGTTCAAAAGACGGTTTTGCACGCCTGGTGTGAAACCCGACTTTCGCAACCACGCAAATCTGCGCATCACTGTGCTAGTGGCCATGAACCTGCTCACACTATCTGCAGTGTCCAATCCAGACTGAAGTGATTCCTGAATGGCCTCCTTTCCATCTCTAACGATGGCTAGAAATCCTTCCCTTTCTTCCCCTTCTGGTATGTGCTCTGCCGCCATTGCAATGCACTCCCACAGAGTGTACGAACATTTTGCCAAGGCACATGTGGAGTTGGCTGATTTTAATGCCATACTCCCAGCTGAAAAAACTTTCCGTGCCCAGTCATCCACACGCTTGTCATCCCTATCCGGTCGGATAGAAGGATACACTACCTTATTTGAAGCTTTGGCTGCCTGGACTACCAGACTCTCAGGAGTAGGGTGTTTGGACAGATAGCCGGGGTCGCTACTGGAAGGGCGGTATTTTGCAGTGAGGGACTTATTCACAGGAGGAATTGAGTCTGGGGTCTCCCAATTTTTGGCTTCCCTAGTTTGTAAGGCTACATGGAAGGGTAAAATCGGATCTTCGGTGGGGCCATCATCCAATATATCAGTCAGATAATCTTGGATGAACTGAGTTGGTGGTTTAGCCCATCCTAAATAATTGACCACCTTTGTCATCAGCTGCCTGTATGAGGGACTGGCATGCTCCCCTGGTTCTGGCCTGCTAAAATCTGTCTCAGGTGAAGTGTCAATTCCACTTGCATTATGCAAGGTTTCCACCAGATCCCTCATTCTGCTTTCCTCAGAAATCAGACATTCTGGGACATAAGGGGTGCCATACTCTAGGCCAAAAGGAACCTCCCCCTCCTCAGACCTCTCTTGTTATTCAAAAATTGAAGTTAAGGATTTAAAATATTCTTTCCTTGGTAGAGGTTTATACATTTTGTCAGGAGGAGGTGTTGCAGTAGAGACTGAAGGCTTTACAGTCTTTGCAGCTTTTTCTTTTGCCGCTATTTTGACAGTTTCTGGCTGAATTGGAGCCTTTGAAACATTTGGTGCTGAGGGCTTCGGGGTCGACGTCGACAAAGACGTCGATGGCGTCGACGAAATAGTAGTCGTCGACGGAGCTGGCTTCGAAGACGTTGAGCCGCTCTTCGAAGGCTCACCCTTCGAGGTGTGCCGGGTTCCGGACGGCATCGGTGACCTCAAGCGGTCAACTCGACTCGAGCGATCTTTTTCGCTCAGGGTCCTAGAAGGTTCCCGCTCTTTTGTGGGGCATTTCATTCTCTTGGGAGATTCGTCCGAGGACGAGGTTGAAGGGGACAGGTGGTGTCTTTTTTTGGACTTTTTCATCGAAGACGAAGAGTGGTGTGAACCACTTTGGGACCTAGACCGATAATTTTGCCTTTCGCGTCAAGGAGATTTCTTCTCATGGGACCTTGACTCAACGCTTGAGGCTTTTCAGTCGGGTTTTCGACCTACCTGTAGTTTACCCTTCCCCTCTCGCAAGACTTTCCCCGTCATTGCCTGACACTTTGTACAGGCCTCCATGTCGTGGCCTTCACCGAGGCACCACAGACATTCTCGGTGCGGATCCGTGATGGAAATTTTGCAACCGCAGGATTCAAACTTTTTGAATCCCGAACGCGGGGTAGTCGGGGTCGATGACGAGGACATATCGAATATCGCTTCACAATAACTGCGTCACAGAACTACTCGAGGCGCGCTGGGTCTCCGAAGCAACATGTACTGCGGAAAAACGGAACTGAGGCCAACAGGTGCCTCGCATGCTACTTGTATACCCGATGACGTCACCCTCGATGGAGGCCTTCAAGGGACTTTGACTCGACATCGACGCATGGCACCCTCTACCGAGAAAACATTTCCGAAGCAGCTAAAGCTGGATGGAATACATCTAAGATGAGGAATACGTTGGCGGACACAATCCATTCGCAGTTACACTTTTTAACGCCTATTGGTGCAATCTCTTTGTGTACCTGTTGCTCTCATTGTGTATACACATATCATGCATTCCTGTTCTCAGCACTCACATTTGCATCATGGAAATATTTCCTCTCTAGCATGGCTGGATCCAGTTCAGGCTGGATTTTACACACTTTTGGGAAGACCCTGTGCTGTTCGTTCTTAGGTCCCTGATCTTACACTCACGCAGAGCCCCTGTGCCTCTACTCTGTTATCACTTAATTCTTCTGGTGGTGTGTTCACTACTGTGGCTGGGTGTCAGTGACTTCAATAGGGGCCCCTTCTCTCTAGATCCATATCCCGTTTGGCTACCCTCTGGGCACTGAGGTCACTTGTCCCGACTACCAGCCGCTGCCTCTTCACGA